>NC_137063.1:23708450-24320950 GCF_032717465.1 Coenobita brevimanus | reverse complement strand
AGGGCTAGTGCACCAGACTGTGCTAAAGTGTCTCCACCTACGCCTGTGAATTGTCTTGGAACCGTATGTTTGGGGTGAATGAGTCAACTGTTCATACAATAAAGAAGGCAGAATGTAGCATACAGGAGGCAGTGAGGGCTAGTGCACCAGACTGCTAAAGTGTCTCCACCTACGCCTCTGCTTGTCAGGTTTCAGTGTTAAATTTCTTACACATTTGTTGTTTTTCATACTTTATGCTAGTTTATAAGGTGTTTGTAGTGCATAAACAGTATTATTCAGATGTAATATACTTAATAGACATGCGTAATTATGTGCACACAAGGGCAGAACGTATATGCGAATTTACCACATACGCGAAGGGTCTGGGAACCTAACCCTCGCGTGAATTAAGGGCTTACCTGTATATATATATATATATATATATATATATATATATATATATATATATACATTATATATATAAACACACACACACACACACACACACACACACACACACACACACACACACACACACACATATGCATGCGAGGGGGCACCGAAATATTCCCAGAATAGATCGATAGCACGGAGTAAAAAAATAGTTCCCGGGTGCGCTAATAGGCACCACTTGTGTTCAATCTGGTGAATCATTCTGTCACGTGGCATCACACTTAGAGAGTTGAGTCCATATTTCTGGTGTTTTTCCTCTGTTCGTGCACGTGACTTCTGCAGTTTTCGTCCTCATTCACTATGGCAGATTTGAATGAGGAAAGAAAGTGCATTTTTTTTTTTTCTTTTTGCATGGGAAAACTGCAGCTGAGGCAGTGACAATGCTTGATCAAGCATTCAAGGAGCAGGCTGTGAAAAAAACACAAATCTTCAAATGGTATGCGCATTTTAAGAAAGGCAATATATCAGTCCAAGACTTTCCACGTTTTGGTTGTTCTTTGACCTCTTGAATAGATAAAAACATCAAAAAAATGTGACAGGCAGTCTGAAGACCATTGTTGCACAATTGATGGACTAGTGGAGGCCACAGGCATTTCTTGGAGTTTAATCCAACAGATTTTGAAACAGAATCTTGGCATGCACCGAGTTTCAGCAAAATTCGCAGCAGTCATTGGACGGGGTTACAAAAGATAATTACAGGAAACGTTTCCAGGATGGGCAGAGCACTGGGACAAGTCTATAGTGTCTCAAGGGGAGTATTTTGAAAGGAACTGAAATTGATTAGCTGTAAGTTTTGTAATGAAATTTTTTGTTTATTTTGGGTCCTCCCACGTGTCCATTCGTTTAATACGTAAGATTCTACGACACGAAATGCTTGGAGCACAATGGGGGGTGGAAGTGCAAATTATAAATTATCAGTAGTGCACGAGGTGGTTTTGAATACGCGAAATAGGACAGCAAAGTGAGCCAAATCCAGTGTCTCACCACAGAGTATGGCCTACCCTTGTAGAGCACACGAGGAAATAATGCGGGTCATGACATCAGCTTGGGTCATGACGTCACAAACCATGGACATGGATAGTGAAGATGTACTGATCTGAAGTGTAAGCAGGATCCTGGCCACCTTTGACAGGTTTAAAGATCAAGTGACAATGAACGAAAACTGTTAAGTGGGAGCTCAAGAGGTTGTGGATGTCATAGAAACCAGCCTCCATTACTGCTGAGACCTGCATACCAAGGAAGTGAACCAAGGGCATCAGACTATGATCACCACCTTCTTTACTCCACCACAGGAAGAAAAAGAATCAGTGCGCTCATCATCAACCGAGGATGATGACAATGGTGTATCTGTCATGTCTGCCTTTGGAATTTGAGATGTTCATGACTGATGTGGAGCATGGTGGTGGTGGTGTTGGTGGTGGTGTGATGGAGTCAGGCAGTGTAGAGGGTGCTGGGGCTGGGGCACCGTAACTGCCTCGCCTTGCCTCGGAACCCCATCTTTTCATGTCAGCTAAACCTTTCCTCCATAGATTTAAGGTAAGGGGCTATTGTGTGGGTTATACTTACTATGTACATGTATTTAACATCCCATAATACATAGGCAGAATGACAGAGTAGGGGCCAAACGGGTGACTTTTGAGGTGGTCACCCCATCAGTTAGAATTTTCTCCATAAGGTATGTTATTTGTGAAGTGAGAAATTTGTAGAGAGCAAGTTCTTCTGCTGCCCGGATTCTTGCTTATTAAGTGAATGGACTGTATACATTATATATATATATATATATATATATATATATATATATATACACATCCTAATGGATCCCGGAGTTGCTGGGCGAGGCACTGCACTGGAAGGGTACTAAGCATACCGCCCTTTCCCTATTGGCTCATAGTCGCGAAGCTGGGGGTTCACTGCTTTATTAAGGATTGAAACTTCCAGGTTCTGTCCAGTACTGTGGACACTGGGCTCCAATGGGATATATATATATATATATACACAGTAATCCCTCCAATATCCAACATAATAGGGCCATAGGCAGGTCCGGATAGTGGTCCTGTCCGGATATTGGGCCTCAGCTTATGGACTTGTACTTATGGACCTTAACTACACCTATACAACGCCCTCTGGACATGCATAGTACCTATTTAAGACCCAAATCACACCAATAAGGCACATAAATGACTGAAATAAATGCAAAAGAAGCATAAAATGAGGGTTTAGAGGTAGGTTCATACAATATTAAACATTCTGGTTACTGGCTCCTGGACTGGTACTTATGGACTCTAACCTAGCCTAACTCAGAAAAACACCTTCCTACTGCACATGCATAGCTCCTAACACCCTATTCACACCAATAAAGGACATTAAAGAGTGAAGTGAGGTGTTTGAGGTAAGTATAGTATGGAAAAAAGTGCAGTATGAAACATTCTGCCTACTTACAGCAAGTCCATGGCCATCTCGATGAATAACCGCCTCCTTTCGGAATCTGACAGTAATAAGGATTTCCTGAAGCACTTCCAGTACACTGTTCTTGAAGTCTTGCACTGAACTTAGTCAATCGCACTCAGAAGTCTGTTCTCTTCACAGTGGCACTCTTGTCAAACTTATGCTCCATTGTAACTTACTAAGTGTTGCACTCTGCACTTTAACTTTTCCCACTCTTCTAACCATTTTCTAAAGCAAAAACAAACAAGTCTATTTATGTTGAATTTTGTTCCAAATTAGTCTTTTCACTCACAACTGTAAATCCTTAATACAACACACTGTTTTTTTTCTTTGCACAACACCGTAAATTCCCGTGTGGTCTAGTGGAGAAGTTCTTGCTGTTGAATCACTGTCAGAGTCCGAGAGTATCACTGGCAGGTGACCTAGAGGTGCGTTGCTGGGTCGTGGTGATGGGGTACCCACTGCAGACAACTTTGAAGACAGACGCACACTCACGTCGAGCGGTGACTCCACCGTGGTTGATGTGCTAGGCTGTGGCTCGGAGCATGAGGGCCTGTCTTGGGGAGGCAACGGAGTGGAGCCAGGGCTGGGCACAGCGGGGGTCACGGGCCTGAAAAAACTGTCAATCGTTGATTGACGCAAGGACCGACGATTGATGATGCACTGCCTGAAAGCACTCACTTCCTCCACAAGTCCCAAGGGCCCCATCTCCCTGTCGCGGTCCAGGTGTTCCAGGTAGTCAAGAACGAACTCTAGGTGTTCCCGGAGTGAGCTCAGCTTGGGGATGGCTGGAGTAGTGTCATGCTGAGAGGAGTCCGCGTCATCGTCGCCGTCCTTGTCGGAATCTTCAAGCTCGGTACTGACACCTGCAACTGAAGACGCGATCTTGATATCAGACAACGTCTGATACCCAGGATCGCCCTCGTCGTCATCCAACCACTCACGCACATCATCCACATCAACATTGTCGCCATGTGTACGTAGCCGTGCATGGAAGTCATCCACGTCAAACCCTAGAAAATCGTACTCCACATCCGTTCCGAGAAGCAGACGAGACCAACCATTTTCTAGAGTCTTGACAGGGACTTCCTTCCATACACTGGCCCAGTTGTAGAATGCAGACTTGATTTTGTAGCGGCGAAGGTTTTCCAAAGTCCGCTGGCCTCGCATGTCCCGTCCCTCCCTGCGCTCGTCCTCGTCCTCGAGAACAACCATCACCTCGTCCAGGAACTTCTGGCGGTATAGGCGCTTTGTTGCCACGATCACTCCTTGGTCCATTGGTTGGATGAGAGCAGTCGTATTAGGTGGCAGAAACATGCACCTAATCCGGCCATTCTCAGCCACCAAGTCCTTGTTGCATGGGTGGGCAGGTGCATTGTCGAGGAGAAGGAGAGCCTTTACCTGGTCAAGCGGGATTCCCAGTGTCTTCGTCTGGTATTTGATGACCTCCTTGACGAAGTGGCGGTGGAACCAGTCTTCGAAGATCTGGGCTGTAAACCATGCCTTCAAAGAATGGTACCAGACGACAGGAAGGACATCCATCACCCCACGAAGACACTGAGGCTGCTTTGCATGGCCAACAATAACGGGCTTAAGCCTGTGCATCCCGTTAGCATTGGCACAACACAAAGCAGATAGCCGTTGCTTGGAGAGCTTGCGGCCAGGTACATGCTTCTCCGTCTCCTCGGCTAGAGTGTTCGTTGGCAAAGAGCGATAGAATAAACCAGTTTCATCAGCATTGTAGACTTGACCGAGAATGAGACCCTCCCTGTCGATCAAGCCCTTCACCTTGTGCCGAAACTCGTCAACTCCATCCTCGTTAGCGTCCAATGCTTCGCCATGAGCTTTATGATTGGTAAGGCCATGCCGTAACTTGAACGCGAAGAGCCAACCCTCGGATGCCTTGAAGTCTAGGGCGTCGTGAAGCCTTGCGAACTTCTCAGCAGCAGCCTTCAGCTCTGTTCCACGTAACATCACACCAGCACAACGTTGCTGTCGATACCAAATCAACATGGAGCGGTCGATTTCAGCAAACTTGTGAGTAAACATCACCTTCCTCTCCACGTTGCGTTTTCTTCTCGACGAGAAGTCAGCCGTGTACTGCATGAGTTTGTCTCGGGATGTCTTGATATCGAACAAAGTAGATCGGGCCAGGTTGAACTCGTGGAGGATGCGGGAAGAAGACCACCCTGCATCTACTTTCTCCGATATCTCCCGTTTCTTCTCCAGAGTCAACACCACTCTCTTCCTCTTCTCAGGCGGTGGGGCCATCATCACACACACTAATAAGAGGCCCGAGAGCAGCAGGAGTGCCTGCAGCAGGTAAGGAACCACCACAAAAGCGAGCACGTCGGCAGCCATGATGACAAGCGTGCACTCGCGGCGAGAGACAGGCGGAAAGTGGGGAGGATGCAGCGGCGCTCTATCGGACGTTGGAGGAATGACGCGCCACAACAAGGCTGTCCCGCGCCGTGCACGGCAAGTTCAAATTACGGGCGGGAAAAATTCGTTGTTGTTTTTTTTCGAATTTTTTGCGGTTTTCGGACCATTTTGGGAATGTTGGATCCCGGGACGATTATGTCCGGTTAGTGGGGATGTTCGGATATTGGGCGTTCAGATATTAGAGGGATTACTGTATATATGGATATTTTAAAGCAAGGAAGAAAGAACCAAAAGCTAGAACCCTTCAAGATTGTTCCCTTGAAAAAAAAAAATAAATAAATAACAGAGAGCCACATTCAAGATCCATTCATTTCGAGATGCCTGGACACACCGCATTTAAAGACTGGTGGTCATAGGCAGTAAGAAATACAGACAGAAAAAGGCAGTTCCAGAGCTGACGTGTTGCATATATGAAGGACTGGGAGTAATGGTAATATCCTGCATTAGAGAGCTGAACAGAAAAAGGATGAGAGTTCACTGCCAGACTGGTGCTCTGCACTTGCCATAGTGGTGGAGGGGTGTTACCAGACAGTTCAGAGGAACAGTGACTACTGAAGCAGTGAGAGAAAAGAGATAACGATGCAACAGTGCAGCAAAGAGACAGGTTGAAGGGAACCAGTAGTAGGAGGAGAGTTAATGAGACAAAAATCCTTTGACTCCACACTTTCATACTTTCTCCTAACTATTTTATTTAGCTTATGAAAGATCTTGTACAGAGAAGGGGTTAACTGAGATGGTATCTGATCCCAATTCAGAAGGTCTCTACTAAGCTAGGTATAATTATTTAGCATTAACAAGAATAAACCAGTGAAGTCATTATGATAGTGAATTAACAGACCATCATTTTTACAAGTCCCTGGCAGTCACAGATTAATCTCTTCAGTCTGATGACATATTTTTGGTAACACTTGACAGTATTGCTCAACTCATAACAGACCTGTAGTAGCAAAGGGGTTAATGCAGGCTATATATAACTCCTCCATTTCAAAAAGTCACCAAAACAGTAAAATTGTCTGGTGGTAGCAATAATAAAATGTCACAAGAGTGAGGGAATTAAGTTTGGTGTAGTTGAAGATCCATGGAACAGTATTAGTGTGTGGAAATTTGCAAACACTCAAATTCTGGTGCTTTAATCCTGGACAGACTCAGTTATTATTATTATTATTATTATTATTATTTTATTTTTATTATTATTATTATTATTATTATTTTATTGTTATTTTTATTATTATTATTATTTTTATTATTATTATTATTATTATTATATTAGAATAATGAGAATTATTATTATTTTTTAAGTATTTTGGAAATCAGGTAAGAATGACAGTTATTTTTCATTTTCCTTTTGTTTCCATTATACTAAAACTCCATGGAACTTGACGGGGTAGAGTGACATGAAGTGCACAATTGTTCGTTCTTTCATAACGCTTTTTGTTAATAGCAAAAAACTCTGTTTGAGGTCTGTGCTTCCAAGATGTGTTTACATTGCATTTTTTTTATATTTCACCAGTTGGTCCAGGAAAAGCACTCATCCCAAATTGGGCTGTGGTTTAGTGGTTAGAACACTCCAGTTGAAGTTATGGCCTTGCATAAGTTTGATTCCCAAGAAGTGACTGGAGTTTTTTTAATCATGTAATATGATAAGTGATGTAGGCTTGTCTACACTTGGATGTTTACTGTACTGGACTGGAGGTCTCTACACCACAGAGGGGGTAACATGGGATTGGCTGTTACTGTTCCTGTATGCATGACAGTGTGATGAGGAAAAGAAATAATGATATTGTATTTTTAAGAACCAAATGCACAGTGATAAAACTACTGTAATAATAAGGCGTAACCCTCTTGCTAGGATGTAAACGAACAAACTAATGTTCATCATCCATTCTGTTCTTCATTATTTTCTTCTTCTCCATTTCTACTGTTCTTCTCTCTCCTCCCATTTCATTTTCATTCCTCTGTTTTTACTCTGCTTTCTTCTCCATCTTCATCCTGTACTTCCTTCACTTTTCTTCCACTCCTCTACCTGCCCTTTCCTCACTACTTACTCCTTTGAACCCCGTCAGCGTGAGGATGTCCTGCATATTGTATCTGAGCTATCTTCAGACTATTTTGTCAACTTTAGGCAAGGTTTTTCTAAATGGAGGGGTTAGGGGTTGTCTTCAGTAACCCCTTCAGTATGAAAGGTATTTCATGACAAATAAAATTTTCTGGAGGTAGCAAATCAGACGGGCTATCCTAGAAAAAGGGTTAATACTTCTTACAGTCACCTTTTTTTTGTGTGTGTGGATTTTGCTAGCAAGGGGGTTAATGGATAAGTGTCTACCCTTGCCTAACCCTCTCACACCTCCCACCCAATCACTCCCTCCTCTCTTGCCACCACGAATGATGTGTCTTAGAGCAGATTATGCGCATTTTACCCCCAGTGAAATTGCACCATGGGGGATCACTTTGATATCCATGAGAGGAGCTACTTCTCAGATTTTTTGTAAATGGCATTTTTTTTTTATGAACTTAGCTTTTAGTACCAATAATGCTTTTTTTTTTTCTTTCTTTTTTTTCTATTTCCGACTAGTCAGTGTAGCTTGAAAGACATGGCACATTAATTCCTTCAGTACAGTGATTTATTTTTAATCATATTTTTCATATTTTTACTGCCACCAGATAATAGTATTCATCTAAAGAGAATCTTGTAGTTGTGAAGGGAGTACAATATTGACTTTATCTAAAGTGACTATCACACGGAGACCCATGGTCATTGTGTGCAGAACAGAATGGACGTCCATTCCCTCTCACACAGTGGATGTCAGTCACCACCTTCTTCTTTATCAAGTTCACCTCACGCGACTGGGAAGTCGCTTGTTCCGATTCCTTGGCAGACTACGTGTTAATCATCAGCAACAATGGATGTGAACCTGCTAGTGAGTTTTGCAATGGGTATTGCAGTCCTAACCCTGCAGGAAGAGGAAGAAGCCTCTGCAAGAAGACAAAGGAGGAGGATTGTAAACAATCAAACGATATTCCATCATAGTTACCACATTTCGATATATTTGAAAATTTTCTGTAAAATAAAATAATGTTGTGTAATAAAAGATTATACAAACTCTACTAACAGTATTGAATTAATCATAATGTAACAGCTTAAAAGATTACAGAGTTCAAGATAGCAGACGACACACATTACTTGGCCACAACTATGGATAAACTCTATAGGGAAGTAGGAGACTATGGGGCTTTGGACACCCACAGTGAGTGGGTCTGGCGGCTGTCCATGCTTGGACTTCCATGACTTTCCCGTGGCAGCAAATGTGGACATCCACAGCTCAGTTTAGACGTCCATGAGTCCCCGTATGATACCCTCTTAACCCTTCCAGGTTAAAATGTCTCTCCTAAGTCAAATAAAATTGTCTGAAGTTAACAAGAACAGTGTAAGAAATATATAATTGAACTGAAGGATTAATGATAATCAGTGCAGCTTTGTATACTTCAGTTTTAACTAGGTTTTAGGTATAAATGATTATAATAAATTTGAGAAGCTTGTGCATCACAATAACAATGTTCATACTTAATTATCAGCATGTTGTGCCTCCTTTTACTGTATTGATATACTTTATGTTGAGCATGTCATAGGAAGAGTCCTGCTGAATATCCTAGGTTTATGTTTTGTTTGGTTGGAGATTGTTAGTGTATGTATTTGGCTGCACTGACTTTCTCTGTTTGAGCATTGTTTTTTGTTTATATTACAGGACAATCCAAAAAATGTTAACACTTAACATGGGCTATGGGGATTCGGGAAACTGTGTTTGGTTGCTATCAGGCGTGCATAAGTATCTTTGTGAACCAAGCAGTGATTGTATTAATGTGCCCTACAGACAGTGTTACTTATGCCACAGTCAAAATTGAAAAAAAAGAAAAGTAAATACTAAATAGAGCCCCATATGTGTTAATGTTATTTTCAGTGACCTTGGATAAATTGTGAGGTTCTGGCTGATAAGTCTTTAAGGTTCTGTTTCACTGTGGAGTTTGCAAGTTTTTTGTGTTATATGCCTTGTTGCCTTTAATCTTTTGGCTATTTAGTCACCAGAATCTCGAACTCTAGTACTTTTTTTCTTCTAATGGTGTCTTAGTCTGAGAGTGTATTCAGCCCAAGTGTGCTCCTGTGTTCATAATTTTGCTAGTCATAAGCCCTGCCACCCACAAACAGTAATCAGCAGTGCTTTAGAATGCTGACTGGGAAGACTTACACACACACACACACACACACACACACACATTGAAACCCTTCAAGGAAAAAGGATAGACTTGTTGCTGTTGGAAAGTATGTGTGTCAAGTATATTTCACTGAGCAACTATTATTTACATTTTCTTTCTTCAGAAGGGAAAGCAAATACCCCTTGCTAAGAATGAAATGTTTGGCCATGATTGTGCATGTGCAGTTGGCCAAATAAATATTGTGATTGCAACATTTGCTGAGCAGACACTTGCATTCCAGTGCATACTCAGGAGCTTGGACGTCATTGTTTCGGTGGGAGAGCACCTAAGGCCACCTCAGAGTCGGCTCATTAATGTCTAAAACCTAAGTCATCAACCAGAGACAGTTGATATTTCTTTGGTTTCTTCTCCTTTTACCCCTCAGCCCGTGGACATACCTCCATAGTTTTTGCTACCTCCAGAGTTTTTGAATTGGAGGAATATTATAACCATCATTAACCTATTCAATATAAGAGGCCTATCCTATGTTGAATAAAATTGCTTGAAAGTAGCAAGAATACACTTTGAAAATGTGGTTATGGAGGAGTGTGAGTCATAGCTTGGGCAGTGGCAAACAAACCTGCACCTCAGATTTTTGCAATGGGGTGGCTTCTAAGGCAGGTCGTTCAACAAACTGTGGGTTAATATAATAGTCTGCAACTATTTTTCCTTCCAAAGGAAACCAAAATTAAGATTCAGTTTAAAATGCCAGGGCACATAGCCATTGAAAAATTGGAAGTCCTGGGCTAAGAAAAAGACTCTAAAATATAATATGCCAGGGGTAACCTGTTGTGTCCATGAAAGGGTGAGAATATAGTCATTTGGTTCACTCCATTTGTATTACCTTCACTCCCATGATGCACTTTTCATTATATTCCTACCATCTCTTGACAGTTTTATTCATTTTATGGGAAATTTCATAATATTCATACCATCTCCTGACAGTTTTAATTATTTTTTAGGAAATTCCTCATTGCAGTAGGGGTTACTGGTGTTCATTTCATATCCCTTCACTAGTGCCGTAGTCATGTCTCTGAAGGTAAAGAAAATTGTGTGGTGGTAGTGAGAATAAAATGTAAATATATAATCTGATTGTAGGGCTAATTGTCTTAACATGTCTTCCTTTTACATAATGCACTTCACTTGACATCATTGGATATATGGAGGAAAGACAATACAGTACTTCAAAAGTAAAGCACAAAACGTTGTTCTTTTTTATCACTGTAACCAAGATGTGAAAATAAGTGTTGCTTACTTATAAATTTGTATCCTTAGTACAGTGACATCTTTTTTCCTATTAATTCCACTACTACCAGATGATTTTATTCACTGATGAATACCAGTATCGAATGGGGTCATAAAGGCTGCATAATAGCCTCACCAGTTTGAAAAATAAACTATTCCTTATGCCAAATAAAACAGTACAGTGTGGAGCTAGCAAGAATATATTAAATGTGAACAGGGAATTTCAAAGCCATCTGAAAGTAACAAAAAAAATCACAAAAGACATGATGGTACTGATTGGATAGTTTGAGTCAGCATAATGGTTACCTGTGGCTGGTGAGTGGCATTGTGGCCGACTTAAAGGTGGCCTGGTTTGGTGTCATTTATCTTTTAGTTAGTTTGTTATGTTTCAAGCTTTATATATCACAATATATTTTTGGTCACCTGTAGCAGATAGGCTGCCACTCTTGTAGAAGAAGCCCTCCATGCTGTATCCCCCACCCCATCGCTTTTGCCTGTAACCAAAGATTTATCACTGCTTTGGATCATCTTGTAACATTGTGCTTGATACAGAGAGGCTGCAGGATTGTAAAATGTGTGCTAGTGCTTGAGATGAAAGTGCCAAATATGCCAAATCAAAGTTTTTTAATATTATTGTTGGAATTCATTATCTAGTCATGCCATTGGATTACAGTAATCCAGCTATCAGAGAATGGAATATCTAATGATACTGTAATGATGACCGTGATGGAGTTATGACAGAAATAGTCTGCAGACTTTAAACTTGATTATCTCAAAACTTGGTTTTGGCATCTTTGCCACTTCACTCTCAAATGATTTGAAATTAGGCTCAGCTCCAGATCCAATTTAGACTTCACAGGCAAATGTTTGATGTATTAGAAAAGATTATGAAATTTTGAGATGGTATAAGGCATACACCCATACCCCGTTATCTGGCGCATTGATGACTGGCGCTTCACTAGACTGAACACAAGAAATAGGGGAACAGTCCCACACCGACACCCCACCTCTCTCAAGGATTGAAACGAAGCTTTCCCGGTCCTCCCATCCTCCCTCCATCCCCTCTCTTCCCCCCCCATCCCTCCTCCATCCCCCACCACAGTCAACACTGCCAGGCATGTCTCCCTCCATCCCCTTGCCCTCCCCC
Source organism: Coenobita brevimanus (assembly GCF_032717465.1). Taxonomy (NCBI): domain Eukaryota; kingdom Metazoa; phylum Arthropoda; class Malacostraca; order Decapoda; family Coenobitidae; genus Coenobita; species Coenobita brevimanus. The sequence continues at coordinate 24,308,991 of NC_137063.1, read as the reverse complement.
ACCCCTGGTTGTCTCCCTCTCCATCCCCCCACCTTCCCCCACCCCTGCTTGTCTCCCATGTGTGTGTGTGTGTGTGTGTGTGTGTGTGTGAGAGAGAGAGTGGTGAGTGAGTGAGAATGGTGAGTGAGAGTGGTGAGTGAGTGAGTGAGTGAGATTAGGGGGGTGGGTAGTAGGGCTGTTTGGCCTTCTTGTTTCCTTCCCTGTCCCCCTACCCTCCCCCAGCCCTGCTTGTCTCCCTCCCCATCCCTCCGCCTTCCCCCACCCCTGTTTGGTGCACTGCCAGCTGCCTGCCTGTCCTCCAACCCAACTTGTCTCCCTCCCTGCTCCCCTACCTACCCCTTTCCCTGCTTGGCACGCTGCCAGCTGCCTGCCTCTCAGTTGCCTGTTAGCATCTCACATTGCACATCCCTCCCACATTACCTTCCCGCATGTGATGTTTGCTGTATCATTTTTTAGGAATGGCATTGTTTATGAGGATAATAAAATTACCTATGGTGTTTCTGTGTCAGTCTCTGTTGAATGAACAAGGTATATGAGAGTTTGGGTTTGGGTCTGGAATGCATCTCTGGCTTTTCTTCTGTATCTTATGGGGAAAATTGCTTCAATATCTGACATACTTGCTGACTGAATACTCCCACTGGTACACAACGCTGCCGGATATCGGGATATGGGTGTATACTGTACCTCCCATAAGGAAATTAGCACTGACAGCTACATTCTTCAAAAATTATGAAGGTGGAAGGAAACCTCAGTTTCTGAGTCATTTGCAAAACCTATGATGAGAATAAAATGTGCTTGGCTTCTTTACCATGCTGCTGCATAAGTTTAGTGACATCACATTCTGGGTCACAGGTGTTTCATTAATGACTGAAATTAGGGGCTTGCATACACTTTCAACATCCTAGTTTTAAGATTGCCTTGGTACGTATAATAGTTTCCAGAGTATGTGAATATGAACTTAGAAAAATGAGTTCTGGGGTCTGAAGCTGAGTTTGATATGAGGATTGTTTAGTAATCATGTGACCACGTCAACAATACAGCCTCACCATTATACCATCTGCTTCCACTGATGAGTCATTTGATGCTGAACATTATGTTTTTACTTCTTTTGTTTCCATGCCTTTTACAGGACACTAGTTACAACAACTGATACTACTATTACTACCAATAAAATCATTTCCCCAGTGATTACAGCTGCTGCTACTACTATCTTTTGAGAACATTGTCCAGTTTCATACTATTCCCAGTAATAAATTCAGTGTCAGTACTAAAGTAACTGTTATTGCTGTCAGTATGAATGCAGTTAACAAATCAGTTGATCTCAGTAAGAACGTCTGTCTTTGTTGCAGTATTTCATCTTTCACCAAATCTAGTTTTAATTCAGTTTCCAACCCTGTATTATTTGTAAATTTTTTCCCTACTTCTGAAATTCATCTATCATGTTCACAGATGAACAGAGTTTTGTATTATGAACTAGAGTTGCTGTTTGAGACTAATTCAGAACCCCAGGGATGAGGAAATTTATAGTGCTAGAAAATACTGGGCACCACGTGAGATAGACCCGAGTAAATCAGCTCATGATTCTTGAGGACTGATATAGTTTCCTCCTTTCTGGGTTTATGAAGGTGAGAGCAGATCACAAATATTCCTCTTTGTATAATGTACAACTCATTTACCAATAACCTGTATTTGCAAGACCTACAGTAACAATTCCGTACTATACATGTGCTTCGTGAACTCCCTGTCCCCCCAAGACCCCCCTTCATGTGTAGTTCTTTTTGTATACCAGGCACCTAGTGGGCTGTTTTCATGATGAGTGAATGAATGAATGGAACTTTTTTGATAGCTCTCTGTGTTGTACCAGTTGTGTGCAGGAAAGGACAGCCCACAGGAGTTAGAGCTGGGGGGTCATGAGGGAACAAGGGTGTTGAAATCCAAGGGCCTTGGGTAGTGACATATATCCTGGATTTGATTCAAGACAAAGGCTGACTGAAACTTGGTGCTTGAATGAGATAACCATGATTATAAATACTGTGTATTTGATAATTAAGTGCTAAGCTTAATACCTGTATTGATTTTTTTTTATTCTCTATGTAGGTATAGATTGAGGCAATTCTTTAATCAAGTCCAATTATAGACAATACAGTATAGTACTGCAAAATGAAATATAGGAAAATGACTGAACACTACAGGTACACTTACTATGTGAGCATCAAGTGACAACCCACTGTCTTGACTGGAATTCAGAGCAACTTGACACACCCCAGCTTCCATGGATAGATTTTTTTCAGTCTCAAAGTTGGATTGATTTGGTGGCTATTTATTAGTGAACTGAGCTGCTACTGTACTATGGCAGGCAACTTTACTCTGCAATGTGACTGGAAAATGCTCAGTGTTGCTGCCACTCCTTTATACTATTATGTTTGTACAAAATGTAATTACCTTAAATAAAAACCTTTTTACAAAATAACTTGAGAGTATTCCTTGAACTGGTGACACTGTTCACAGTATTTTGTACACAATTGAATGGTGATGGATAGAATATCAAAAATTTGTTGAATGCTGATGATGCAGTGCTACATGCAAATACCGAACAAGAACTTGGTAGACTAGTGCAGAGTTTTGGTAATGTCTGTGAGCATTGTGCCTTGAAAGTAAATGTTGAAAAAAGCAAAGTGAAGATAATTGAGAGAGGTGACTTTCATTGTGATGTTACAGTGAATGGAAAAAGACCAGAATTGTTGAGAGAGTTCATATACCTGGGTAAAGTGATATAAAAGAGGAAAATGTGCAAAAGAAATGGAAAGTTGAGTGACACAAGGAAGGAAAGTAACTGGTGATATCGAGGCCTTGATAAGAAACAGAGGCTTGAGTGTAACAGCTGCACGAGGCTTACATGAAGGAGTGTTAGTGCCAACTTTAACATATGGATGTGAGACAATGGAGTGGCATGAAAATGTTAAGAGTGAAAACAGTGAAGTTGGGACTGCTGAAGAATGATGTGGAGTACAGAGAATGGATAGGATATGAAGTAATGTGATTTGTGAAAGATGCAGAGTGAGGAAGTCTGTGGACACCAGAATCAAAGAGAGTGTACTGAGATGGTATGGTCGTGTGATGAGAATGGATAACAATAGTGTGGCAAAAAAGGTATATCTGAGCGAATTTGAAAGAGGGAGGAGGCGTGGTAGGCCAAAGAGAAGGTGGAGGGATATGGTGGTTGAGTGTGTGAGGAAGAGAGGTATGGAAATTGGTGAGGTTAGGAAACTGACATGAGATCGAGCTGGCTGGATGAATGTTGTGAGAAAAAGTGCATGATCAGGAGTTTGAGACCCCTTTTTACCATGATAGCGTTCGGATAAAGTCTGTCGGAAACGTTTATGTGAAGCTACAAAGTGTGGTGAAAGTTTTTGACATATCAGAGAGAGCCAGGATTCTGGGGACTTGAATGATGAGTGAATGGAAGTGTGGCCCATTGGACTGGGCAAACTTGGGCTGTCTGGACATTGCTACTCCTCACCCTTCCCTAGGGTGGGAAAGGAGGTGTGGATGATGATGATGGACATCAGTCTATTGGACTGCAGGCTGAAGTTGCCATTCTTCCTGTTCCTGCAGTCCACCAGCCTCCTTTGGGGGTTGGGGTGGGAGAGCTGAAGGGTTATATGTAACTTGACAGCATTGCTGCCCAGTAATATTGGTGCTAGTGCACAAAGGTATCCCTCTCTTGCATCATTATGTACTGTATTTCCTCAAAGAGGAAATACAGTACATTCCTTTTAATTATGTTTCTCATTAATCCTATCATTTTGAAATATCTGTCCTCAGGTGCGTGTAATTGGTTGTCGTCATCATCCTGACCTTTTTTTTTTTTCCCCCCATCTAAAGATGAGGTTTGGTATAATCCAAAACAAGAAAAAAAAAAAAAAGCATAATAGTGGGAGAACTAATAACACCATACCCTATGAAATGGGCCAGGCTCTCATCCACACCATACTGTACTTCACATTACCAACCAGATGGGGTCAATCTGTTGACTGTCAAACTTAAAAGATGCCAAAATTTTGACATGTGCTCCTCCATACATAACACTGGTTGACAAAATTTAAAAGTGTTATGGTTCTACTATATTTTCAGGTGATTCTAAGCTACATGAACCTGTAAATTTCAAATATGATATCCAATTTTTGTCAGCACGTTCAGTTTTTTAGAACCATTATTGAAATACCACACGCGATGAAATGCCACTGGAACATTGCGACCCCACCCCAGGGGGAGACCACGGAGGGGCTCCAAGGGCATGCGTGCTACCCAAGCAGTATGGGCCTATGTCCCCTACAACCTTGCGCCCTTATTCCCTGCAACGGACCCAACTCAGTGCTAGGGCATTACCCTCCAGCCGGACCAGCCCTCGCCAGGTTTGGGGTGGGGCTGAATACTCAGTCCCAGACAGCACCCGAGTGACAGCCATTAGCCGTGCTAGGAGAGAGACGGTCACTAGCCACTCACTAGCTGCATTCCCCCCTCTCTGCAGGGACCAGTGACAGCCACTAGCCGCACAAGTGGAGAGATGGCCACTAGCTGCTCCCTTCCTGCAGCTGCCACAGGGAGCGGGACCTCAGTGACAGCCACTAGCCGCACCAGCAGGCAGGTGACGGCCACCAGCCGCGCTGTGTCTGCCATCCCCTCTCCTCCCAGGACCTCGGTGACGGCCATTAGCCGCACCAGTGAGCAGATGACAGCCACTAGCTGCACTCAGCCCACAGTCCACCTGGAGAACAAGGCCCCGGTAATGGCCACTAGCCACGCTGGAGGACGGGTAATGGCCACTAGCCGCATCTCCCCTCACAGGACCTCGGTGACGGTCACTAGCTGCACCTATGGACAGGTGACGGCCACTAGCTGCACCTCACCCTCAGTCCTGCCAAGAAGTCGGGCCCCGATGACGGCCATTAGCCGCACCGACAGGAGAAGGATAGCCACTAGGTGCCCTACCCCTGTTGCCCTTGGGACCTTGACGACAGCCACTAGCCGTGTCAGGGAGAGACCAGCTACCACCCGTCTCTCGTCCCGTGACTTCCCCTTCGGAAGACGTCCCTTGATCAGCCCGCCCTTCCTGTGGCCAAGTGGGACGCCCCTCCTGTTCTCCCTGCAGAGGCAACCCCCAGGAGGAACTAACCTGTCTGGAGGAGATATGGCAAGGCCCCATCGTGACCCTGGGAGCGAGAGCAGTCCAACCAGCACCCAGGCGAGACCACCCGGTGTTGGATTCCCGTAGGAGAGGACGCTGCAGCCCACACCTGACGGCGACCCAACCCAAGGGAGACCACAGTCCTCGTATTCCCCAAGGTGCCCCTCCAACCCCGGGGAGTGACCTCCCCAGCCCCAGAGGATGACGACCCTTTCTCCAGGGTGGGTGCAGACAAGCACGCCCACTCTCCCTATTTGGTCCCAGGCCTGGGGACCGAACGCCCCACCGAGGCCCCACTAGAGAAAGGCCCCTCTCCACGCAGCCCAGCAGCCCACTCAAGATGACACAGACCCTGAGGATGGTCCCATGCCCTCTAAGGGAAGGCACACCTGACGGGACCCCTCCCACACCCACCCAACACCTGTTGGAGCCCAGGACTTTGGCAACCCTGTATAAACCCTCCTGTCCCAAGATTTACTTTGTACCCAGACAGTGTATTGTGTCTTTGTCGTATCTACATTGTATCTAGTGGTTTGTGAATTTAAGGTAATATAAGTGTAAGGTTGTTTGACCAGAGCTTTTATGACCTGTCCCTCTCGCAGCGTATTCTGGTTCCGGTCTCGAAAGGGAACCCTGGCTCAGCAGCTAGTGTCCTGAGGGCGAGGAGTCAACCTAAAAACACCTAGCATAACACTGGTGGCCAGCAGTGGTTCTTGACCTAAGCAGAATACAGAGAGGAGCAAAACAGGGAAATTGACAAAATGGCAACCAAACCTCACGTGCAATTACCCAAATTTGACCCCGAGCAATGTGATATTAACATATACCTGTCCGTGGTCAAACCACTCCTGGACATAGGGTTTGAAGATGACAGACAGAAGATAGCAATTACCCTGCCTCACCTGGACAAAGCAGTGGCCAATATTGCACCTAAGATCGTCCCATAGCTGACATGGGCTAATTTCACTCAAATAGTGTCCCAGGCCATCCCTGGGAAAAGTTGTAGCACTGTCACAGCTCGACACACTAACCTACAACAGCAACCTGGATGATAACTCATCCAGGCAAGGCGGCTCGTCATTGCCTCATACCTGGAGACTGATGCAGCAACCCGGGAGCAACACATGTTTAATACACTCCTAAGGATCCTTCCCAGTGTCATCAGAGAGCATTTCACAATACATGACCTAATGGGGGACCTAGACTGAGACATCCAGCTGGTACAATGTCTCCCAGCCGCCCGCCCCACCCCGCAACACATCGGCGCCGTGAGGAAATTTCCCACTCAAAAGACGGCACCTCACCACAAACCTTGACCACCCCCAGACCACACAAGCTCTCAACCAACACTCAACTTACCCAGGGGACACCCCACCAACAGGGCTCCCCCCCCAAGGAAAACACAAACCTCATTTCCATCAATCCTTGGGAATTCTCTACCTGAAGCCACAAATGTACCCTCCGCAACATCCGAGAGCAGCTGAAAGCCGCCTGGTGCAGGACAGCCACCCAGGAATGCCGAAAACTTTCCTCCCTGGATAACGAGGGCGCCGAGGACGATGCCTCACCAGCGAAATGCACCGACCCCGGGGAAGTAGGGCCAGAGGAAGATGAAATCCTGCAGCAGCTGGATTTTTAGGCCTGCCCCCACATCTCCCCACAGTGGCGGGGGCCACCTCACAGAAACACTGCCCCCCAGTCTACGACAAAATGAGACTGAATGGGGTGAAGGCGAGGCTGCTGGTCTATACGGGAGTGGCCAGGTCTTGCCTCTACAGCCATTTTTACTCCCGTCACAAACTGGCTTTCGACCTGCTTTTCCCTAAGTCAGATCACCTCATAGATGCAGGGATGGCCCCATGCCCATATGTGAGGAAACCCAAGTCCTGCACGCTGACACCCACCAACAAGTCTCTGCCCAACACAAGTTCATCTTGTTTGACTCGACCTGCCGTGCATATGATTATTACTTGGGTTTGGACCTCCTGCAGAAGCTATATACAATCATTGATTGTCACAAACGAAGCCTCCAGTTCCAGAAGCCACCGGACCCCCTCCCCCAGTCACTCTGTACCTGCACGCACCCCCCCTCCTTTCTCACCCTACACCCCCCCTGTGTCCTCCATCTCACCCCCACCCCCCCACCACCCCTCCACACCCCACATTCCCACCAACTATTGCCTTCGCCCTGACAATCCCCCCCCCCCCCAGCACAAGGCCTGGCTACACCTAAACAGGCCCACTGGAGCCTCCATCCTGTTCTCCCCCAACTTGCCGGCCGGAACCCTCTTGGCCTGCCTACTGTCCCCCACCTTCCTCCTCCCCCACACCGGGACGGTATGAATTGCAAATATCTCCACCACTCCCCTCACCCTGCCTAAAGGATTAGTGGTGGGCAAAATGGAAGAAGCCGAGCCTTGTGCCCCCCCATTCTCCTCCCCCTTGCTGCCCTACCCCCACTACCTGAACACCTCTCACTTCACCAAGCAGACAGCTTCTACTGCCTCCTCCTGGACTTCCAAGACCTCTTCGCGTCAGGACCCGCTGATATCGGCCACACCAAGTACCTGACACATGAAATCCACACCACAGGACCACCAATTCGCCAACCATCATGGTGGAAAAACCCCAAACAACGAGCTGAGGAAGACTGGCAGGTCCAGTAAATGCTTGATGCTGGCATCATATCACCTTCCACCAGCCCGTTGTCCTCCCCTGTCGTTCTGGTCAAAAAGAAAGATGGCACCATATGTTTCTGTATGGATTACAGATGACTGAATGATGTGACCACCAAGGATGCCACCATCCTTCCCAGGATAGACGACTCCCTTGACTCCCTGTATGGAGCATCCTGGTTCTTCACCCTGCACCTCCAGTCGGGATACTGGCAAGTCCCCATACACCCTGAGGACAGGGGGAAAACAGCCTTCTCCACCGGCAATGGAAAACACTATGAGTTCAACATCCTACCATTCGGACTCTGTAATGCCCCTGCTACGTTTCCCAGATTAATGGAGTCAGTCCTCAGTGGCCTAACCGGGGAAATCTGTTTGGCATACCTAGACAACATAATCATTTTCAGCCAGACATGGGCTGACCACCTCCAGCGCTTTAAGAAGGGCTTCCTCCGCATCCACCAGGCTGGCCTCAAACTCATACCATCAAAATGCATCCTGGCTGCCCGAACCGTCTCCTTCCTGGGACACATTATCTCAAAGGAAGGAATATCACCTGACCCTGACAAGCTGTGTGCCATTGCAGATCTTCCCCTACTCCAAGATGTCCATAAGATCTGCACATTCCTAGAGCTCACTTTGTACTGGCATTTCGAGGAAGTATTTGCAAACATTGCCAAGCCCCTCCATGACATGACCATGAAGGGCGAGCCTTTCACCAGGACTGACGTGCAGAGAGCGGCATTCCACGACCTAAAAGCCAAGCTCATCACTGCCCCGATCGTCGCATTCCCCAACTACACCCTGTCATTTCGCCTATACTGTATATGGATGTGTCCCTAATAGCCATCGGCACAGTCCCCGCCCAGGTGCAAGAAGGGCAGGAGCACATCATCGCCTGCACCAGCCACACCCTCAACCAAGCCAAGAGAAATTAGGCCACCACCAAACGAGAATGCCTGGGCATCGTATGGGCCCTGGAGCAGTTTCGAGCCTACCTCTCAGGTACACACATTACCATCATCACCAACCATCAATCACTCCAATGGTTACACCATTCCAGCACCCACAACGCCCAACTCATCAGATGGAGAGAAACCCTCGAGGAGTTTAACTACGAGATATCCTATCGCCTTGGCAAGCTACACACCAATGCTGACACCCTGTCCCAACTACCAATTAACTCCATCCATATTGACCCCACCCTCGTACAACAGTGGTTTAATAAGGATCACCCCCACTGAATACCGCCACAGGTATTCTTCATGTTCCACCAACAACGTGATCACCTGTTCACCCAGTCGAAGCATATAGTGCTCGACCCTGAATCTGCCCTTGACACAATGACCCACCTCCACTCAAACAGCGGGATGCATCTCGGCACTAAGAAACTTTTACAAGTATTCAACGATGCCTATTGGATGCCTGGCCCATCCAACCTGGCCAAGCAAGTCACCCAGGCCTGCCAGGCCTGTGCGCTAGGCAAGGACATCACCACCCACAAGCCATGGCAAATTTCCATGGATGTAGTGGGCCCCCTACCACCTAAAGCCGGCTACAAATATATCATCACATTCGAAGTTCCTCATCGCCTGCCTGGTAAAGGAATACCACGCCGTCGCCGTGGCCGATGCCCTCATCCACCACATCTTCCCATACTTTCGCATTCCCCAAGCCCTGCACTCAGACAATGCCCCCGAGTTCACCAGAGCAATATGGCAAGAACTTGCCACCATCTTCGGCTACCGCATCTCACACTCCTCCCCCTACTAGCCGTAGGGGAACAGAATATGTAAAAGGAGCCATCACACCCTCCTCAACCAGGTGTGGGCTCGAATAGAAGAGACAAAGAATGAGGACTGCCAGCCCACGTCAAGATTGTGCAGTGAGGGATTAATTCTTGCACCTGGGACGACGGCATCTCCCCTCATGAATGGGTATTCGGGGAGGCCCCCCTCCTCCTACGTTGTGACAGCACCTACAGCCCCCTTGCATGTCCCCCACATCCGACCCCCTTCACCACCTCAAGAGGCAACTACACCACTTGCAGAAGCATCAGGACCTATAACCAGATGTCGCCTCCTCCAAACCCTACCAACCAGGTGATTCGGTAGTAGTGGCCAAACTACCAACACCCAACAAAGTCTCACCCCAGTTTGAGTGACCTCACACCATCACCCATGTCTCCAACCCCTACCAAGTCACCATCGATTACCACAATACACCACACACTTACTGCAACTGTCACGTACACTCATTCCCAATGAACACCTCCCCACGTCACCACCACCCTATCCCCGCCCGCCATGCCACCTGCCCACCACCTGCCGCTCCAAGCTCTCTGTCTGACACATACAGGTACACCTGCTACTTCACACCCTCCTCCTCCCTACCATCTTCTCCCACTCCCTCCCCTCCAGTCAACTCCCCCACTACACCTCACACCTCAGACCTTGCCACCACACGTCCTCCGCACATCCAGCCAGCCGGCCCCAGGACCCCCAGCCCACCCCTGGCCACCCCACTGCATCTCCAGCACCACACACCTCCCGCAGCCGCCTCTACACCTGCACCATCTCCCTCCCCTTTCCCCCCCTTCACTCCACAGCCTGCCCCAAACCATCCACCCACTCCCCAACCACCACCCCTGCTGCATCACCACCACCACACCTGGACGACCTCAGCACGTCCCGCCACCATACCACAAGGCCACACTCCCCCCTCGCCACCTACACCCACCCTCACCACCACCACCATCTGATCCAGCTGTCTCTCACGTCCACCAGCCAGATACTCCACCACACCATCACCCACTCCCCCAGTCTCGCCTACACCACCAGAACAGCCCACTCCTACCCGCCACACACCCAACACATCCCTCATAACATTACCTCCACACCAGGCCCAGTGGAAACTCCTGCCAGCCCCACTCCTCAGGGAGATGAGCTGCACCTACACTTGGCGGTTGCATAAAACCCCAACCACCTCACCAGTCACCAGCATTCAGCTAGGGAGCACTGACCACCCACCATCACCAATTATGAAGGTACAGCACATCACCTGGGCCCCAGCCCACGGGAAGAAACAGCGCATCTGTGAGAAACACCACCTCCTCCAACTTCTTCAGGAGACAGCCCAGATCTCCACCTTGTGTATCACATATGCGTACAACTGGGACCCGGACACAGCCACCCCCCACTGGACCACCCTCCTCCAACACCTCACACCAGCCCACAGTACCACCACAACAGACACCTACTACCTCCAGCCACGGGGACGTGACTTTTCTCCCCCAGCCGGTGGTGAAATACCACCCGTGATGAAACACCACCGGGATGTCGCGACCCCCACCCCAGGGGGAGACCACAGGGGGGCTCCGAGGGTGTGTGCGCTACCCAGGCAGTATTGGCCGCTGTTCCCTACTACCTTGTGCCCTTATTCCCCACAATGGACCCAACCAGAAGTACTCAGTGCTAGGGCATTACCCTCCAGCCGGACCAGCCCTCGCCAGGTTCGGTGTGGGGCTGAATATTCAGTCCCAGACAGCGCCCGAGTGACTACCACTAGTCGAACTAGGAGAAAGATGACCACTAGCTGCTCCCCTTCTGCAGCTGCCACAGGGACCAGGACCTCAGTGACGGCCAGTAGCCACACCAGCAGGCAGGTGACGGCCACTAGCTGCACTGTGTCTGCCATCCTCTTTCCTCCCAGGACCTTGGTGATGGCCATTAGCCGCACCAGTGAGCAGGTGACAGCCACTAGCCTCACTCAGCCTACAGTCCACCCAGAGAACAAGGCCCAGGTGATGGCCACTAGCTGCGCCTTCCCTCACAGGACCTCGGTGATGGTCACTGGCTGCACCTGTGGACAAGTGATGGCCACTAGCCGCACCTCGCCCTCAGTCCTGCCAAGAAGTCGGGCCCCGGTAACAGCCATTAGCTGCACCGACAGGAGAGGGATGGCCACTAGCCACCCTACCCATGTTGCCCTTGGGACCTCGATGACGGCCACTAGCCACGTCAGGGAGAGACCAGCTACCACCCATCTCTCGTCCCGTGACTTCCCCTTTGGAAGACGTCCCTTGCTCAGCCCGCCCTTCCTGTGGCCGAGTGGGACGCCCCTCCTGTTCTCCCCGCAGAGGCAGACCCCAGGAGGAACTACCCTGTCTGGAGGAGGTCTGGCAAGGCCCCATCGTGACCCTGGGAGTAAGAGAGTCCAGCCGGTGCCCAGGCGAGATCACCCACTGATATATTCTTGGAGGAGAGGATGCTGCAGCCCGCACCTGGTGGTGATCCAGTCCAAGGGAGACCACAGTCCTTGTACTCCCTGAAGTGCCCCTCGAACCCCAGGGCGTGACCTCCCCAGCCCCAAAGGACGACGATCCTCTCTCCAGGGTGGGCACAGACAAGCGTGCCTACTCTTCCTATTTCCCAGCCCTAGGGACCGAACGCCCCACCGGGGCCCCCACTAAAGAAGAGCCCCTCTCCATGTAGCCAAGCAGCCCACTCAAGACGACACAAACCCTGAGGACGGTCCCGTGCCCTCTAAGGGAAGGCATACCTGACGGGACCCCTCCCACAACCGGCCAACACCTGTTGGAGCCCAGGACTTTGGCAACCCTGTATAAACCCTCCTGTCCCGAGATTGACTTTGTATCCAGATAGTGTAATGTGTCATTGTTGTATCTACATTGTATCTAGTGGTTTGTGAATTTAAGATAATACACATGTAAGACTGTTTGACCAGAGCTTTTATGCCCTGTCCCTCTCGTAGTGTATTCTAGTTCCGGTCTCGAAACAGAACCCCTACTCAGCAGCTAGTGTTCTTAGGGCGAGGAGGCAACCTAAAAACACCTGGCATAACAATTATGCCATAAGAAAATCTGCTCGTGTGTTGGGAAATCCCGTTCGACTTCAATCATAGAGACAGACAGACCTTGTAAAACTGCATTCAGCTAGTAACTGTGGAGGTTATATCAGTTTCAGTTAAGTACCTGAATCACAAGATATTTAGCAACTCAAAGTGAATCGGCCACAGCCGAATTAAGTCGCGTAAAAATTTCCCACCATCAGGCTGATGATTTTTTTTTTTTGACACCAGTGTAGGCAACGGTAGGCTTATCTTATATTTGCTATTATTCCATATCAGCATTTCTATACTGTTACAGTGCCTTGATCTGTGTTGGCAAGCAATGAAGCACCGCAACTGTATGAACGCATCAAACTCTTTCTGCTACATCTGTGGGTTCTCTACACCTCAAAGCCTCAAGAGTCCAGTTACAATCCATCTATCTATTCCCAGACGCCGTAATCCCGTAAGGGGTGGCCACAAAGAAATCGCCTCCATGTTGCCCTGTTCCCCTCCATTTCATTGCCCTGCTTCCAGCTCACACCATCCTCTCTCATATACCTCTCCACTTCATCTCTCCATCTCATCCTTGGCCTCCCTCTACCCCCCTCCACCTCACTCACATACACTCTCCTTGTCAGTCTCTCACTCCCCATCCTCCTCACATGACCAAACCACCTCAATGTGTTTCTCCTAACGCTTCCTATCACATCCACATCTACACCACAACGCTCCTTCACTTCCTCACATGTCTGGCTCTCCATGTGACTCCACATGCTCCTCTCAAATAACTCATTTCCATTGCTCTCACTCTAGGCTTCTGTCCCTCCAATAATGTCCAAGCTTCACTTCCATACGTTAGAGTTGGTATCACAATACTGTCATGTAGTAGCTTTTTCACTTCCATGGTCACTTCCCTGTTTCTTATCACTGCTTTCAAGGAACCAGCAACCTTTCTTCCCTGTTGTACCCTTTCGAGCACTTCACCCTCAAAACTTCCATCCTTACTCATCATACTACCCAAGTACTAAAACGCACTCACATTTTCCATTTCCTCCTCATCCAACCTCACTGTACATTGTTACGGAACAGAAAAAGATAATGTACACTTTAAGTGAGAATACTAAAAAAATCACTACTGTCCCGTAAAGTTCCAGGTTCAAAACAAAAGAGTTAGGTAAAATTACAAATTAAAGTTTAATGCTCAAACTAACAACAAAACATTCAGGACTCATAAGGATAATGTAATGGCAAAAAACAGGTTAAATATATGGTTAACTGCAATAGCCTCTATTAACACGAAATTAGCAAGAGTAAATTTATCTAAGTCAGCCCTGATAAAATGAAAATACACCAGGTACTCGTAATGCTCAGTTAATGCAAGATAAATTATTACAGATCCAAACTAGTATAAAAAATGGCTGACATAAAACCCTACATTAATCACAAAAACCTCACTAGGCCCAAGAATCAACCTTAAGCTACACAGTACAAGAAAAAATGCAACAACAGTTATACTCAAATTACACACAGCTGCTAGATGTTTGAAGATTTCTTGAGCACTCACAATAATAATAACTGTACAGGGAAGGACATAGATGTGAACAAAATGAGGAGCAGATCTAAGTGGCAATGATGCAGAGACTGAGCTCATTATATAGGGGCCGGCAGAGCTTGATACAACTTGTAAAAAGGACGCGCAAATGAAGCCATGGGGACAAAGAGTTGACAATCCTGCTCTGAACTCCAGAAATGACGACTTACTCTACTATAACGGTAGAAGGGGGGAACTGAGGCAGAACACGCTCGTGATCAAACATGCAGCATACTGTGCGTTAAAATTACACAAAGGATGATGAAATCATAGGCTATGTAACACCTCCCCACAAAGAAAAAGAAATTTACAAAGGAAATTTCTTATTACTCTAAAACAATCTGTCTAAAGTCTAGATAAGCAATCTGCAATAACATTTTCTTTCCCCTTGACATGTTGTATGTCTAATGAATACTCCTGAAGAAGTAGACTCCATCTTGTCAATCTCTGATTTTTATCTTTAAACTTACTAAGGAATTTCAGTGGGTTGTGATCGGTATAAATGACTATGGGGTCAAAACTAGAACACAAATAAAATGAAAAATGCTGTAAACCCAAAATCAAGGCCAAAAGCTCTTTCTCAATAGTTGAGTAGTTCTTTTGAGGTGGAGTGAACTTCTTACTATAATAAGATACAGGATGTTCAATACCCTGATCATCCTCTTGCAGCAAAACAGCCCCAGCTCCTGTATCACTTGCATCAACAGCCATCTTAAAAGGCTTAGCAAAATTTGGAGTAGCGAGCACTGGCTGACTTAATAGAATAGCTTTAAGTTTGTTGAAAGAGGATTCACAGTTATCGGTCCAGACAAATTTAACTCCCTTTTTCAGTAGGTCTGTAAGTGGTGATACAAGAATAGAAAAGTTAAGAACAAATCTCCTGTAATAACCTACCATTCCCAAAAATCTTTGTAGCTCTTTCCTACTTTTAGGACTGGGAAGATCACTTATAACCTGAACCTTAGCTCCTGGTGGTGCAACATGTCCATCACCAATTACATACCCAAGGTACTGAACTTTAGCTTGACCAAACTCACACTTTGATAAATTAGCTACAAGATTAGCCTGAACTAAACGGTCAAGAAATTTACTGACATGGCATAGATGATCTTTCCAGTTGTCACTGAAGATTAATACATATTCAATATAAACAACACACCCTGCCAAACCCTCTGTTACAACATTCATGAGCTTCTGAAATGTGGTTGGTGCATTCTTCATACCATATGGCATTACCGAACATGCAAAAGCCTTTCCTAGTGTTACAAAACATGAGATCTCCCTAGCACGTTCAGTCATAGGTACTTGCCAGTATCCCTTTAACAAATCAAACTTACTTATGTACCTAGCCTTTCCGATCTTGTCTATGCAATCTTCCACACGAGGGAGAGGGTAAGTGTCTGTTTTAGTTATCTGATTAACACGTCTGTAGTCGATGCAAAGCCTCTGTGACCCACCTGGCTTAGGGACTAGAGTGACAGGAGAACTCCACTCGCTCTGACAGGGCTCAATCATCTTGTGGTCCAACAGGTAGCCAAGCTCCTTCTGGATGAGAGGAACTTTCACTGGGTTCACACGGTAAGGAGGCAATTTAATTGGCTTTGCGTCTCCAACATCGACATCATGCATCAACACAGTGGTTCTTCCTGGAGTGGCACGGAACACTTGCGGGTACTCCTGCAGTAATGCCGAAAACTCCTGCCTTTCCTTGGGAGGTAGATGAGAAAGCTTAGTCTGGAGATCATTCATGATATCAGGATTCTTCCCCAAACTATCACTCAGGCTCATACTGCATGGGAGAGCTTCACTTGCAGACTCGGGTGGAACAGCTACAGTGCAGACTGGGTTATTTTCGTCCCGCCTGTGATATAACTTTAGCATGTTGATGTGACATAGTTACTTGCTCTTTCTACGATCTGGTGTGGCGATGACATAGTTGACAACACTGAGTTTCTTCTCCACGAAATAAGGACCACTAAACTTGGCTTGAAGAGGTTGCCCATGAACCGGTAGCAGAATCAAAACCTGATCTCCTGGCTGAAAGTGGCGTAACCTGGACTTCTTATCATACCAAGTCTTCATCTTCTCCTGAGCAGCTCCTAAATTCTCTCTCGCCAGCTGTAAAGCAGTGGACAGCCGTTCTTTGAACTTCATCACATACTCCAGCAGGTTGACGTCATCTTCCTGCGACAGCCAGCATTCCTTGAGTAACTTAAGGGGTCCTCTTACTTCATGGCCAAACAGTAGTTCAACAGGTGAGAAGCCCAGTGATTCATTTGGAGATTCTCTTGCGGCAAACACAACGAATGGAAGACCTTTATCCCAGTCTTTCTGATGTTCCAAACAGTATTTCTTGAGCATCGATTTGAGTGTTTGATGATATCTCTCCAACGCTCCTTGGGTCTGGGGATGGTAAGCTGAAGACGTGATCTGGGTGATGCCCAACTCTTTCAGAGACTGCTTGAAAACGTTTGACATGAAATTACTTCCCCGGTCTGACTGTACCTCCTTGGGCAGACCAAACTTTGTGAAGAACCCTAGCATTTCCTTAACCACGTTCTTTGCTGAGATATTTCTAAGTGGAATGGCTTCAGGATAACGAGTAGCCATATCAATCAGGGTCAACACATAAGAAAATCCTGAAGAAGTCTTAGGAAGAGGGCCCACAATATCCACCAACACACGGGTGAAAGGCGCCTCAAAAGGAGGAATGGGAACTAGAGGTGCAACCTTTTCGGTCTGATTACACTTCCCCACAACTTGACAGGTGTGACAAGACTTACAATACCAGGAAACATCCCTGAAGATACCTGGCCAGTAGAAGTGTTTCAAAATGCGTGCCACAGTCTTCCTCACTCCAAGGTGTCCTGCCAAACTGGAATCATGAGCCACTCTAATGATATCCTGCCTACAAACACGAGGGATGACAACTTGATGTACAACCTCCCATTCACAGTCGGCTGATGCTGTTGGGGGTCTCCACTTCCTCATAAGTACTCCTGACTTTACATAATAACAAGTAGAAGCACCGGCTGACTCTTCTTCACTGTAAGCAGAGTTAGCTAGACCTTTCAACTCAGGGTCAGCAACCTGCAACTCAACCAACTCTTGACGAGACAAATTATCAACACTACGCGGTACTGCCTCATCTGGTGAGTGGTCCAAATTAGCAAGAAAAGTGTCAGCTAGGATAACATCATCATCATCATTATCCTCTAAATCACCAGTAACTTTAGACTTAGCCCTAGTGACAGCACATGCAGGGAACACATCAGGGACATCACAATCCCGGGTCGCAGCCACCGGCTCACTAGACAACTGAGGAGCTGGACACACTTGACTTCCACCAATATCATTTCCAAGTAAGAAAGTTACACCTGACATTGGGAGTGTCTCAACCAACCCAACCATAACGGAACCATTAACAAAACCAGACTCTAAATTCACTCTGCACAGAGGGACAGAGAAATAATTATTCCCTACACCTTGTAAGATTACAGTTTCATCAGAGGAATTAACATTAGAGCCTAGAACACTGGTCAACATAAGGGATTGGCAAGCACCTGTATCACGATATATTTGAACTGATTTCCTGTCATTACTGTCCAGAGGCCTGACAAAACCATCAGACAGGAAATTAGCACATGAACTCTTGAGAGTGTCACCCACGTTACTGCTCAAAAGAGGAGCTCCATCATGAGAATTTAAGTTACCCCTCAAAGCAGGTTCAGTTAACTCAGTTAAAGAATTCTGGGAACTCTCAAGAGTGGACACTAGACCAATTGACTGAATATTTAAAGACTCCTTTTTGTTCACATCACGCTGTCTCCTGAAACATCTCTCCGTAGTATGACCAAGCTTACTACAATAAGTACATTTACTTTTCTGAAATCTAGAGGTGAAGCTGGTATTTACCTCCTGAGAAACATCATCCTTATTCTCTTTCCTGTTACCTGTAGGCCTACTCTGAGTAGAGGCAACGTACTTACTCTCAGCTTTCCCTTTTTCTCTAGAATATCTCTTGTGAGTGAGAACATACTCATCAGCTAAAACTGCAGCATCAGACAAATTATCTATTCTTTTCTCATCAAGATATAGGCTACATCTTTACTAATACACCTTTTGAAGTCCTCCAGCAAAATCATCTGCTTAAATTTGTCAAAATCAGAATCCACATTCTTAGAATTTAACTACTGCTCTAACAGATCTTCTTTGATTTTTGCATACTCAACATGGGATTGCTTATCTTGCTTGTAAGTTGTCCTAAATTTTACTCTATAGGCTTCAGGAACAAGCTCATAGGCCTTAAGAATCAAGCTCTTAACTACATCATAATTATCAGATTGATCCTGAGGCAAAGATGCATAAGTTACTTGAGCTTTACCGGTGAGAATAGTTTGAAGGAGTACTGGCCAATTCTGTTTGGGCCAATTAAAACCTGTAGCTACCCTCTCAAACAACTGAAAATACTTTGTTAAATCAGATTCATTAAAAGGAGGGACAAGTTTAACATTTTTAGCCACATCAAAATCATCAGAGCTAGATGATCCAGTTCCACCTTGTTTCATGCGATACTCATGGTCTGCCTGAATCCTAGCAATTTCAACTTGTGCCTCAGCCTCCTTAGCTTTTGCCTGAAATTCAGCTTCCTTCACACGAGCCTCCTGCAGGGCTAGCTGTAACTTAGCTAATTCAATCTGCGTTTTCTCATTTGGAGGAGTTACATTAAACAAGCTTTCATTAATCATGTCAACAATTTGATCTTGAGAATGATGAGAGCGAACAGCAATTCCCAATTGTTGAGCAACAAGCTTAAGTTCATTCTTTGTTCTGTTTTCTACATCACACACTGTTTGCACATTTGACAAAAAATCTTTGGCTTCATCAAGTGTAGTAATAGTAGCCATCATGAATATATCACAGTCACAAAATATCAAGCAATATCCTTATGATAATATCCTGAATATCCTGATGAGAGGTCGCCAAATTTATGTTACGGAACAGAAAAAGATAATGTACACTTTAAGTGAGAATACTAAAAAAATCACTACTGTCCCGTAAAGTTCCAGGTTCAAAACAAAAGAGTTAGGTAAAATTACAAATTAAAGTTTAATGCTCAAACTAACAACAAAACATTCAGGACTCATAAGGATAATGTAATGGCAAAAAACAGGTTAAATATATGGTTAACTGCAATAGCCTCTATTAACACGAAATTAGCAAGAGTAAATTTATCTAAGTCAGCCCTGATAAAATGAAAATACACCAGGTACTCGTAATGCTCAGTTAATGCAAGATAAATTATTACAGATCCAAACTTGTATAAAAAATGGCTGACATAAAACCCTACATTAATCACAAAAACCTCACTAGGCCCAAGAATCAACCTTAAGCTACACAGTACAAGAAAAAATGCAACAACAGTTATACTCAAATTACACACAGCTGCTAGATGTTTGAAGATTTCTTGAGCACTCACAATAATAATAACTGTACAGGGAAGGACATAGATGTGAACAAAATGAGGAGCAGATCTAAGTGGCAATGATGCAGAGACTGAGCTCATTATATAGGGGCCGGCAGAGCTTGATACAACTTGTAAGAAGGACGCGCAAATGAAGCCATGGGGACAAAGAGTTGACAATCCTGCTCTGAACTCCAGAAATGACGACTTACTCTACTATAACGGTAGAAGGGGGGAACTGAGGCAGAACACGCTCGTGATCAAACATGCAGCATACTGTGCGTTAAAATTACACAAAGGATGATGAAATCATAGGCTATGTAACAACATTCACCTACTTCACTTCTCTCGAAGACCGTAACTTTACTCTTCCCTACATTCACCTTTAGATTCCGTTTCTTACACACACTCCCAAACTCATCCACCAAGCCTTGCAGCTCCCATTCGTCTTCACTTAACAACACAGTATCATCTGTAAACAACAGTACAGGGAGTTTCCAAACACTGCCAACTCTCACTAGGGCTGCTCCAACATCCACTGCCCTACCTTTATCTCTTGTATAACCCCATCCATATACAGATTGAACAACCATGGAGACATGACACATCCTTGTTTCAGTCCAGCCTTGAAACAGAAAAATACACTCAGTTCACTATCCATACGCACTGCAGCCTTAGCACCATTTTACATACTCTTCATGGCCTAAAACAACTTCCTATCTACTCCATATATTCTTAATACTTTCCACAATCCTTGTCTATCCGCCCTGTCATATGCTTTCTCCAAATCCATGAAGGACGCATACAACTTCTTTCCCTTCTCTAGAAACTTTTCCACTAAAGATCTAAGAATGAATATGTGATATACATAACCTCTTCCCTTCCTAAAACCTCCACGTTCTTTTCCAACTAATTCCTCTGTTATGTCCCTAACTCTGTCGATAAGTATCCTACCATATACTTTTCGTAATGCACTAAGAAGACAAATGACCCTATGATTACCGTACACTTCATTCTCCCCCTTTCCTTTGTACAGGGGAATAATTATACCTGACTTCCAATCCTCCGGAACTCTACCCTCCTCCCAGGCCAATCTGCACATCTTCCACATCCATTCTACTACTATCTTTCCCCCATGCTTCAGCATTTTGCCACACACTCCAACAATTCCTGGGGCTTTCCCCATTTTGACTTTCTTCATTGCTTCCAAAACTTCCATCCTACCAATTTCTTCTTCTCTTCTCACATCCCTCCTTCTCCCAGCCATTCCCAAGCCACTTATACTTGCATTACTTTCATTCTCTATGCTCAACAATTCCTTAAAGTGTTCTCTCTATCTTCTCACTTTTTCTCCCTTCTCCACTAGCAATCTACCATTATCTTTCACTCCGCAACTAACTTCTTTTCCACCCTGTCTAACTCTCTTTACCTCTTTCCAGAACATTTCCTTACATTCCCTCCATTTTACACTCAAGTTCCTTCCAAATGCCTCATCCACTCTCTTCTTACTAATCTTATCACCTCTCTCTTCCTCTCTACATGTAACTCTTTCTTCTGTCTTTCAACTTCTTCCAAGCCCCCGTTTTTTCATCCACTCACTATGAGTCTTCTTCTTTTGTGCCACAGAATGTCTCACCTCTTCATTCCACCATGCTGTTCCCTGCACCCCCTTTCGTCTTCTCTTCACCCCACACACCACCTCACATGCTGTACAGATTTCTTCTGTGAATATCTTGCATACGCCTTCCACGTCCCCCATCTGCTCCAATCCATATTTACCCAATCGCTCATTCACTTCCCTCTTATATTCTGCCTTTTTTCTATCCTCTTGCAACTTTCCCACCCTCCTTGTATGGACAAGTTCCTCCTGTCCTTCCCTTCTTCTATTTCTCCATTTCATTTGGACTTTGTCCACTTCCCCAACCTCTATATACTGTTGCATCCATTACACACATTCTCATCCTGTCATCCACACACACATACTCAATCACTGCCTTCCGGTCATTCAGTTCACCACCCACCCTTCTCATCACTCGTCACGTATACCTATGGATCACCCTTGTGTAGAAGAGGGTATTAGCTATCACCAACCCCCTCCCGGCACAAATGTCCACTAAAACACTGCCATTCTCATCCATCTCTGCAGGCACACCCCACTCACCAACTACTCCGGACATCCACCTTCACATTCCCTACTTTTCCGTTCATATCTCCAATCAAAAACATTCTCTCATTCCTTTCAAACTTTTCCACGCACGCTTCCACATTTGTCCAAAACTCTTCTCTCACTCTGCTTGCGAGATCTTGCGTTGGCACATCCACGTACGCAATCGCCCACATTTGTAGTCCAACTTTCAATCTTACCCATACAATCCTTGAGCCAACTGATCCATACTCTCTTATATTCTCCTTCCATCTGTTACTCACAACAGTACACACTCCTTTTGTCCTCTCATTCTCACTTACTCCCGAGCGTATACCCCATCCATACTCCCATTCTCACCTCTCCATTTAATTTCTGTTAAGCCACATACATGCACTTTCGCACCCCCAAGCACCTGGAGAGTCTCTCTTTCTTTCACCTCATCCTTTGCACCCCTTACATTCCATATAGCAATCTGTACCATGTCCTTTGTTAGTCGTCAACTTTTGGTCAGTCCTGGTCCGAGGCTTCTTGTTCTTGTTTATAGTTGTTTTCCGTGGAGGGGCACTAACTCTCCGCCAACCCACTTGTTGTCACGTAGGGAACACGTGTTGGTTATAAGGTTACCACCCAGCGCTGTCAATGCTTTCCTGGTTTACAGGAAATCATTTGGCTTGCCACTCGATGTAAAGCTACCCTAAAAACAGAGTAGCCTACCACTACACTAAGTGGTTGGATGATAGGCGTCCCCACCTACCAGTTAGAAGGAATGTTAAAAGTGCTTACAAACATTATTAAATGTGTAATGCTAGGTGAAAAAGGCCCGATTCCTCGTTCCTAGAACACCTAACGTGTAGCTGGGTCCTCTTTCGAGATCGGGGCTTAGTGCAATAAAGTTAGGTAGGAAGTCAAAAACTCCAGGGAATAACCTTTACACGTATATTACTACAGTCAGACACAGCACAAAAACAGCAGATAATACAACACAGTATGTGACAAAAGATAAAATCTTAACTGGATAATTAGTATCTCGCAGGATACTGGCTTAACAGACACTGATGCCAACACTGTAAATTTAGTGCACAGGTGTACAGGGAATACAGGATCGCGGGGCGCGTGGGAATGTAGGAATGGGTTTCACACAGGGGGGTGGGGCGAGGGGTGACGCGCGGAGGGTCAGATCAGAGTTATAGTAATTTTGGGAGGGAATTGATGTTACGGATTCTAACTTAGTCTTTTCTGATAGCAAAGGGATTTTGACAATTGATTCTAGTACTAGTCCAGGTTCTAACATACACACTGACTGCTGAGAGGAGATTCCTTAAGGCAGGGTGGCGTACACTGGGAATGTACTGTGTTTATGGTAATACAAGCGGGAGAATATTATTGTAATGCTAGGTGTAAATAGGCTCGACTTCTCGTTCCTAAAACACCTAACGTGGAGCGGGGTCCTCTTTCGAGACCGGAGCTTAGTGCAATAAAGAGAGGCAGGACACAAAAACTTCAGGCAATTACCTTTACATGTATATTACCACAATCAGACACAGGACAAATCAGCAGATATTACAACATAATATATAGCAAAATAAAAACCTTATCTAGGACATGTGTATCTCGCAGGATACTTGCTCATCTGATATTAATGCCAACACAATCAATCCTAGTGTATTCAGGGTACAGTGAATATAGGCGCGCGCGTGAGGCGCTGGGAGTCATACACACCACAAAGCCAGTCAGGAGACAGGACGTGTGTGCTGGGCAATCCCCAGGTCCTGTCCTCCCCACTTACTATTTTTTAATCAGCCCATACCCCACTGACCGGGCTAATGTATGGCCCGGCCTGCACTATATGTGCAGGAAATCTTCGAACGAACGAACGAACGAACGAGCACTGGGAATGAGTCTCACAAGGGGGGGGGGAGAAAAGGGGGGGTGCGGGGAGTGACTTGTGACGGCTAGGAGGGAGTTATGGTAATACTGGAGAGAGGCAAGTATTAACAATGAGGATTACATGTTTTCCAATAGTAAATGGACTTTGGTAATTGATTTTATTCTTGGTTTACACTTACACTAGATACTGGGACGAGGGAGTGTCGTACAGGATTTACGGGTAGCGTGATTGGGGGAATATCACTAAAACTTGCTCGTATTATTTCTTTACAGCTCACAGCAGTAGGGGTGTATTACTACGGAGGAATTTCCAGGCGGCTCAGTCTTACTAATTGTATATAAGGGACGTCACTCATAAATATAGCTCATCAGATCTTGGTTCGCACACTCGTCCTTTATTCTCTCACTGTGATCTTACTTGCCCCGATATTCACTGTATTAAGTCACTGCACGATACTACTCTAGGCAAAGTCACACTTAACCTAAATTACTTGCACTGTGTCTGGGCAGCATCACACGTATTCATCGTGGGGGAGGCAGGGGCGGGAACACGCCGTCGGCAATCCTGCCGGGCTAGGGGCACCGCCAAGGGGAGGCGTGCCAAGAGGGCACGGGACAACTCGTAGGGGCGTCCTCTCGCGTCCTGGGCTACCCGTGGCTTCCGGGCTGGGCTCAGGGGTATGGCCCTCGGGACTGGGGCCGAATAACTCCAGGAACCTCTGGTGTAAATCTCGGCCGGAGGCGGGAGCCTTACGTCGTCGTGGAGGCGTATGGAGATCGCGCCCGGGTGACCTGGGGAGGATCGGGAGAGACTGCGGACTGCGGTCTCCAGCGTCTAGGGGTGCCGACAGGGGAGGGCTGTGGCATCGGCTTACGCTGGGGCCCGTCAGGTGCGTCTGTTCCAGAGCCAGGCGTAGGGAGCGGAGGCCAGGGGAGGCTGTGAGGCCTGTCTGGGCCACTCTGGTACGGGAAGCCTGGGCTCTCGTCTCCTGCCGGGGTGACGTCTCGCTCCTTGCCTCCTTCCGTGCACCTTTGGAGCGACAGTGGGCCGTCTCACGAGGGCGGGAGCGACAATAGGCCGTCTCACGAGGAGGGGAGGGACAATAGGCCGTCTCTACCAGGGCACCTTCGGAGCGACAATAGGCCGTCTCACGAGGAGGGGAGCAACAATAGGCCATCTCAACCAGGGCACCTTCGGAGCAACAATAGGCCGTCTCACGAGGAGGGGAGCAACAATAGGCCGTCTCTACTGGGGCACCTTCAGAGCAACAATAGGTCATCTCACGAGGAGGGGAGCGACAATAGGCCGTCTCTACCAGAACACTTTCGGAGCAACAATAGGCCGTCTCACGAGGGCGGGAGCGACAATAGGCCGTCTCTACCAGGGCACCTTTGGAGCGACAATAGGCCGTCTCACGAGGAGGGGAGCGACAATAGGCTGTCTCTACTAGGACACTTTCGGAGCGACAATAGGCCATCTCACGAGGGCGGAAGCGACAATAGGCCATCTCTACCGGGGCACCTTCGGAGTGACAATAGGCTGTCTCACAAGGGCGGGAGCGGCCATAGGCCGTCTCCTGAGGGGCGCTGTCTGGAGTGTCTAGAACAACTCCACCCCTAGCTGGTTCAACAATCCCACTCCGTGAAGGTAGTGTCCTTCTCCTACGACGGCGACGGCGTGGTGGCTGCATGACATAGGGGTGCATGGCCCGGGCTGACGTATGCTGTTGTTGCTGGGGGTTGCTCCGACTGGTGGCGGCTACCCCGTGGGGTCTGTGTGGGAGTGTCGGCACGTTCCCAGGCATACTGGGCTGTATCTCGCCTGCCCCGTTGTCGGGGGCACTATGGTATTCTTCTGTTTCCATTTCAGGGGCATTACGGTGTTCTTCTGTTTCTGTTTGGGGGGCACTGCTTTGTAAGTCACGCATTTTAATTATTAACACTTTTTCTCTACTGTTTCCTTGTAGTAAAGGACATTTGGATATTTTACTATAGGGAATCTCTCGGGGTAGGAGTCTTACTGTTTTTTTTTTTTTTTTTTTTTTTTACAAGGGCATCACTCATGAGTCTGATTCACCAGAACTTAGTTTCTGCACTCGTCCTTATTCATCCGCCTGTGATTTCACTCGCCCCGGTATTCATCATACACTAAGTCACTGTATCACTGTTACACTAATTCAGGGGCAACATCACACTTAGCATAAGTCACTTAACTAATTCTGGGGCAACACCACACTTAACATAATTCAATCATATAGTGGGGGGCGGCGGGGAAACACGCCGACGACAACTCCGCCGGAATAGGGGCACCGCCAAGGGAGGGCGTGCCAAGAGGGCATGGGATGACTTGCAGGGGCGTCCTCTCTCGTCCAGGGCTGCAGGTGGCGAAGGGGCCTGTAGTCTCTGAGCTAGGTACAGGAGTGTGGCCCTCAGGACTGGGACCAAACAGGTCCAGGAATCTCTGGCTCAGGTCTCGGCCGGAGGTGGAGGTCTTCCGCTGTTGGGGTGTGGAGAGATCACGCCCGGCCGTCCTGGGGAGGGCCTAGAGTACCCGAGGACTGCAGTCCCCAGGGTCAAGGGGCACCGTCAGGGAGGGGCTGTGGCACCAACCTGAGTTAGGGTCCGTCAGGTGGGTCTTCTCCAGGGCCAGGCATAAGGAGCAGAGGCCGGTGGAAGCTGTAGAGCCTCCCTGGGGTCCTTCAGTGCTGGAGGTCCAGGCACTCGTCTCACGCTGGGGCGGTGACACTGCTTGCACCTCTCTCTGGCCATGGGGCCCGGCTATCGGCCGTGGCTGCCCAAGGACGCAACTATAGGGCGCCAAGGCCCGGCTATTGGCCGTGGCCTGAGTGGGGGACTCAGCGCGCCTCTGGACACCTTCAATGCGGCTATCGGCCGTCTGACGAAGGTGGGAGCGGCTATCGGCCGTCTCCTGCAGGAGGGAGGGTGAGCGGCTATCGGCCGTCTGACGAAGGCGGGAGCGGCCTCTTGCCGTCTCCTTCTGCTGGAGGGGTAAGCGGCTATCGGCCGTCTCGGGGGCAGCACCTTCGGAGCGGCTATCGGCCGTCTCGGGGCCAGCACCTTCGGAGCGGCTATCGGCCGTCTGTTGAAGGTGGGAGCGGCCTCTTGCCGTCTCCTTCTGCCAGAGGAATGAGCGGCTATCGACCCTCTGGGGGACAACATCTTCGGAGCAGCTATCGGCCGTCTGGCGAAGGCGGGAGTGGTTATCGGCCATCTCCTGCAGGAGGGGGTGTTTGGCGGCTATCGGCCATCCCAGGAAGGACACCTTCTGACGAAGGCGGCAGCAGCTATTGGCCATCTCCTCGTTACCCTCAGGCCGGTGAGACACTGGTTCCCTTTCGAGGGGTGGGCAGCTATCGTCCGTCCCTAAAGAGAAGGCACCTTCCTGTAGAAGGCGGGAGCAGCTATTGGCCGTCTCCTGAGGGGCGCTAGTTGGAGCTGGATAGACAGCTCCACCCAGCTGATATGGCGGTCCCACTCCCTGAAGGTAGTGTCGTCTTCCTGCTAGGGCGACGGTGAGGCAGCTGGGTGCTATAGGGGCGCACGGTCTAGGCTGACTTGTGCCATTATCGCACGGCATCCCGTGGTTCAGTTGCGGCTACTCGTGGGGTCTGGGTGGGGGTGTTGGTGAGTTTCTGGGGACACTATGCTGTAGATCACTCATTTTAAAATGTCCTGATGGTAATCAAGACAAGAAGTTGGCACCCCATATTGCATGCAAGCTTGGTGTAAACCACATGAAATGGCCACCAGGTATGCCTTTTGCTATATCAATGGTTTGGCATGAGCCAAATGATCACTGTCCAGACTGCTACTTTTGCCTCACCAACACCAAAGGGAATTCAGTGAAAAATCGGTCCAAGATTAGGTATCCTTATGTACCTTTCCTAAGGCATGCACCCCATGGCCCTGAACTTCCAGTTCCAGATCCTCCATTAAGTACCACAAGTGAATCAGAAGCTAGTGAGGAGGAGTGTTGCATGGATGCCGACTTTAAAGAAGATTTAGAGAGCAAGAAGTCACATCTCATCAGTCAAGTAGCGCTGCATGACCTTATAAGAGACCTAACTCCCCTAAGGAGAGAAATAATTTCCTAGGATCTCGACTCAAGCAATGGAACATGCTACAAGGTGAAGTTTGTACCACCACCTTCCATCAAAGACATGAAAAGCTCTCAATGTACTTCAAGATAGATGACAGCATTGTTACTGTTCCGATGTATCGTTAATGCAACACTTTGTCTCGTCCTTATTAAAATGGAAAATGGCGGTTGTTCATAGACTCTGGGAAGAATGCACTGAAGGCAGTCCTTATCAGTAATGTAAATGAGCTTCCACTGTGCATGCCCATGGAATGAATGAAAGTTATGAAACTATGAGTACTCTGTTGACCGCTACTTGCTACAAAACAAATCAGTGGAGCATCTGCGGGAACCTGCAAGTGAACTGTTTGCTTCTAGGACTTTAGCAATACACAAAACACATGTGTTTTCTCTGTTCATGGGACAGCAGTGCAGACGCTAAGCATTGCACACAAAAGGAATGCCCAGTGCGACCGAAAGATATGACTGGAAGGTTCAACTGTCTTAACAAATCTCTTGTTGACCCTGAGAAGGTATTCTTGTCTCCACTTCCTTTGAAACTTTGATGAACAACTTTGTGAAGGCCATGGATCAAGATGGTGCTGGCTTCCACTGCTTGTTAACGAAGTTCCAAGGCATTGTATCTGAGGCCAATGTAAAGGCAGTTTTTTTTCAATAGTCCCTTGAATTCATCTTATACTCAATGATCAGGATTTTGTAAAGAGCTTATCTGAGCTGGAAAGGGCTGCCTGGGAGAGCTTCATGGTTCTTACCAAGAATTACCTAGGAAATTTTCAAGTATCTAATTATGAGGGGCTTGTGGACAAGATGTTGAAGACATAGATATAAATAAGCCTCGATGCAGCATGACACTAGACGCGTCTGCGCGGCCGCCATCTTGTAATAGTCGAGGCAGACGAGTCGTGTTCCTGACAATGGGCAAAGTTGACCACAATTTATCTAGAAATGCTGCAGCAATGTGCTGCTTTTGGGTGTAGAAAGCATCGGAATATATTTATGGTGACACCGATAGCACAAGTGGGTCAACTGTTTGTTTATGCAAGCATCCTTCAGCTGCTTCCCTATCCCCCGAAAGGAGGATGGGTGGGTTGCAGAAGGGAAACTTAAGCCTGCAGTCCATCGAGTTCATGTTTCAGATGAACCAGGAACCACAACCATTACTACCTGAAATACCAGCACCAGGAAGACCAGCACCAGTGGGAGACCACAGGTAGGCATGGAAAGGGTCCGAGCCAAACGGGCATACGTCCCCTGTCACCAGACTCCCCTCTTCCCCTTAAAGGAGCTCGTGGGAAGTACGCCACCCTGCTGCACTACTCAGGCCAAACCAGCACTCGCCAGGATCAGGGTGGGACTTGCTCCTTGATGGACACAGACAGAACTGCGATGACGGCCACCATCCAAACTGGGGAGAAGACAGCCTCCGTATGCATCTTATCTACCACTCACTGCAGGACCGTGGCGACAGCCACCGCCCACGCCGGGGAGGGAACGGCCACTGTCCTTCCCTCATCTGCAGCCTCCACTGGGAGCAGAATCGCAGCGATGACCACTGTCTGTGCCGGGGAGAGAACAGCCACTGTCCTTCTCTCACCTGCTGTCCCAAGGCAAGGCAGAACTGCGGTGGTGGCCACCGTCCGCACCGAGGAGAGAACGGCCACCGTCCTTCCCTCATCTGCTGCCTCCACAAGGAGCAGGATCACGGCAATGGCCACCATCCATGCCGAGGAGAGAATGGCCACCGTCCTTCTCTCACCTGCTATCCCAGGGTCAAGTGGAACTGCGGTGGCACCCCCTGTGCCCGTCGGGGAAGGAACGGCCACCATCCTTCCGTCGTCCGCTACCCCTGTGACGCCCTTCAAGGGCAACATCCCTTGCTTGCCTCACCCTTCCAGAGGCTGAGTGGAACACCCCTCTTGCTCTCCCCATGGAGCTAACTCCCAGCAGAGTTACAGCTGGAGATGATCTGGAGTGGCTCCGTAGTGAGTCTGGGGATATGCTCCCTGCAGCCAGTGCTCCTACATCGCCCCTTGCTGTCGGACTCCCAGAGGAAGAGACGCTGCAAGCAGCCCCTGACCTGAGCGAAGCCACAGCCCCCAGCCACGCACAGGCATCCCTAGGACTCCTGGTCGAGACCTTCCCACCCCACCAACGAGCAGTCCTTCCCCAGGAACAGGCACAAGGAAGCGTGCCTGCTCGCCCTGTTCGGCCCCAGTCCTGAGGGCCGAGCTACCCACCGAGGCCCCACCAGGGAAAGGCCTTCCTCTACACTGCCTAGCAGTCCACCTCAGATGACCCGGCCCCTGACAGTGGTCCCATGTGTCCTGCGGGAGAGTACGCCTGATGGGACCCCTCCCACACCTGGACGACACATGTAGCTGCCCAGTCACTGGTAGCCCAACCCGGGTCCTCTGTGTCTCAGAGAGTGTATTAATCTGTACATTGTATTGAGTTTAGTATTGTGTATCTTTGTGGCAATATAAGTGTAAGGTTGGTTGACTCGAGCTTGCATGGCCTGTTCCTCTAGTTGCATTCTCTAGAACCGGTCTCGTAGGGAACCCCAGACCAGTCGCCCGTGCACAGAGAGCAAGGAGTTGAGCTCTGAACCAGTAGCATAACACCACCACAACAACAGCCACCACCATAACAATCACCACCACCACAACAACCACCACCATAACAACCACCATCACAACAACAACCACCATAACAACCACCACCACAACAACAACAACCACCATAACAACCACCACCACAACCAACAGCACCACCACCACCACAACAACAACCACAATGACTGCCACTACCACCACCACCACAACCACCACCATCACCACAACAACAACAACCACAACCACCACCACAACAACAATCACCACCACAACAACAACCACCACCACAACAACAATCACCACCACAACAACAACCACCACCATCACAACAACAACCACCACCATCACCACAACCACCAGCACATCAACCACCACCACACAACAATAACCACCACCACAACAACAATCACCACCACAACAACAGTCACCACCACGACAACAACCACCACCATCACAGCAACAACCACCACCATCACCACAACCACCAGAACATCAACCACCACCATGCAACAATAACCACCACCACAACAACCACAAAAACAACCACCACCATCACAACAACCACCATCACCACAACAACCACCATCACAACAACAACCACAACATCCACACCACCACCACCACAACCAGCACAACAGCAACAACAATCACCACCACAACAGTCACTATTATAACCATCATCACAACAACCACTGTTATGCTGCGTACTCAGAGCTCAACTTCTTGCCCTCTGAGTATGAGTAACAGATTTGGTTCTTTCCAAGACCGGGTCTAGAGCATGCAACCAAAGGAACAGGGCTCAAACACAGGTTAGCCAATCTTACACGTATATTGCCAGAAAAAGATACAAGTTGCAGGACATAGTACGAGGACACAGAACAAACACAATATCAGTACGTAAGGATAAGAGCTGGACTATAGGAGACAAGGTAGTTGCAGGTGTCGCCCAAATGTGGGGGGCGTCTCGTCAGGCGTGCGCTCTCGAGAGAGGTGCAGGTCCCTTGTCGTGTGCTGGATCATCCAGTGTGGGCTGCGGGGCGGTGTAGAGGGAGGCCTTTCTCTTGTGGGGCCTCTGTGCTTGTGGCAGCCCTCGGGACTGGGGCTGAACAGGGCGAGCAGGTGCACTGCTCTACACTTGCCCTTTGAGGAGGAGGATGGCTCGCTGGTTGGTCTGGGTAGGTCCCGGCCGGGAGTCCTGGGTGTGTTCTTTGGCAGTTGGAGGCTGTGGTCTCACCAGCATCTAGAGGACGTCAGGGGCTGCCTGTGGTGTTTCTTCCTTGGGGAGTCCAGCAGCAGCTGTTGACGTCGGGGCGTTGACTATAGTGAACACACTCCCAGGCTCACGATGGGGCCACTCCAGACACTCTCCAACAGGGACTCCACTGGGGAGTGAGCTCCACCCCTTGGTGTGTGGGGGGAGCGAGAGGGGCATCCCACTTGGCCTCTGGAGGAGTGAGGCAAGCAAGAAGCGTTGCCCTTGAAGGGAGCCGCAGGGGTAGCAGACGAGGGAAGTACAGTGGACGTTCCCTCCCCGACAGGCACGGTGAGCACTGCCACGGTTCTACTAGTCCCTGGGACTGCAGGCGAGAGGAGTACAGTGGATGTCCTCTCCCTGAGAAGCACGGTGGGCATTGATGTGATCCTGCTCCCAGCGGGGCCTGCAGGTGAGGGAAGTACGGTGGAAGTTCCCTCTCTGACAAGCACGATGGGCATCATCGTGGTACTGCTTGGGTTTGTAGGTGTGGGAAGTACAGTGGATGTTCCCTCCCTGGCAAGCACAGTGGGCGTTGCTACAGTACTGCTGGGGACTATGAGAATACAAGTCCCACCCCGATCCTGGCAAGTGCTGGTCTGGCTGGAGAGTAGTGTGGCAGGATGGCATACATCCCACTGGCTCTGTTGAGGGGAAGAGGGGTGCATGGTGGCGGGGGATGTAGGCCCGTCTAGTCTAGGCCCTTTACGTGCCTCCCTGTGGTCTCTCCTTGGGGTGGGTGTTTCGTCATCCTGTCCGCGTGCCTTTTTGTGGTCTCCCCTTGGGATGGATATTTCACCACTGTCGCGGGTAAAAAAGTCACGTCCCCGTGGCTGGAGGTGGTAGGTGTCTGATGTGGACGTCTGGTGGGATGCCGTGAGGTGGCGGAGGAGGGAGGTCAAGTGGTGCATGGGTTGGTTTGGCTCCTGGCGTGGGTGGTAAACTATTTCGAGGTGGAGGAATGTGTAGTCTTCTGTAGGAGGTGCAGCAGTTGTGATGTTCCCCTCAGATGATGTTTGTTCCCCTGGGCAGGGGTCCAGAGCACGTGTCTGATATTCATCTCTGGCGGTACGGAGTATGGTGACTGACCGGTGGCTCTGGGCTGAATGCTGGGGACGAGTGAGGTGACCTGGGTTTCACGAGGTCATAGGGGACGTGCCTTAATCGTCCTCGTGGGCCTGGCTACTGGAACTTTCCATCCGGCCTGGTGTATTTTGAGGGTTGGGGGGAGGTGTTTGGTGTGGGTGAGCTGGAGGTGGATTGTGTGGGTGGTGTTGTTGTTGGTGGTGGTGAGGGTGTTGGGGCGTATCTTGCAGGTGGGCGGGAGAGATGGCCGGATCTGGTTGTGGTGGTAGTGAAGACAGGCGTGGGTGGTGAGGAGCTTAGGCCACGTGTTGAGCTGGTCAGGTTGGGGGGGAGGTTCTTGGTTTGGGCAGTGGGGCTATTGTGTTAGGTGGTGGTGGTGTGGTGGTGATCGAGGATGGGGAGCTGGTGTGGGCTCTGGTGTAGGATGTGGGTGTGGAGTGAGGAGTAGGTAAAGGTGAGGGGTGCGTGGGTGTAAGGTGCCCTGTCCTAGGAGCAGAGGGGGTGATGGCAGGTGAGGGTGGGATGGAGGGCTGGCCACGTGGTGAGGTGGCCAGGGGTGGCGGTGCTGCGGTGAGAGTTGAGGTGGGAGGTGAGGTCGCTGGGGGCAAGTGGGAAGTCTGTGGTGAGAGTGTGGAGTTGGTGGGGGGTATGGTGGGGGATGTGATTGTGGAAGGAGGAGTGAGTGAGGGTGAGGAGTGTGATGGTTTGAAGTAGCATGTGTATGAGTCACTTGAATCGTCGGGGGAGAGGGGTGGTTGTGCTGCTTCCTGGGTGGGGGAATGACTGTGGCGTGGTTGAGGAGTGGCAGGTGGTGGGCAGAAGAGATGCACATGAGGATTGCAGTAGGTGCGCAGGGTGCTGTGGCACTGGTTGGTTACTTGGTAGAGGTTGGGGACGTTGATGAATGTATTTGATCCCATGAACCGGGGTGATAGTTTGTTCGGGACCGGTGACTGAGCCACCACGACAGAGTCGCCGGGCTTGTAGGGACTGGTGGGGATGGTGTCAGGTTGAAGGTCTTGGTGGTTTTGCATCTTCTTGGTTTTGCAGGTGATGTAGTTGGCTCTTGAGGTGGTGAAGGGGGTCGGATGTGGGACACGTGGAGGGTGGCTGTAGGTGGTGTTGGAGCAGCAGAAGTGGTGTTTCTCCGAACACTTATTCATGAGGGGTGATGCTGTCTTCTCAGGGACGGGTGTTCATCCCCCACTGCCCAATTTTTATGTGGGCTGGCCAGTCCCTGTTCTGTGTCTCTTCTATTCCGGCTTGTACCTAGTTGAGGAGGGTACAGTGGCTTCTCTTGCATATCCCATTACCCTGTGGCCAATATGGAGAGAAGCGGGAGAGCTTGTATCTGAAGACGGTGGCGAGTTCCCTCCATATCTTGCTGGTAAACTCTGGGGTATTGTCTGAATGAAGGGCTTAGTGAATGCTGAAGTAGGGGAACACGTGGCGGAAGAGGGCGTCGGCCACGGCGAGAGCGTGGTGTTCTTTGGCTGGGCAGACAATCAGGAATTTTAAGCATGTGTCTACGAAAGTTACAATGTATTTGTAGCATGATTTAGGTGGTAGGGATCTGACTACGTCCACAGACAAGAGTTGTCATGGCTTATGAGCAGTGGTTTCCTGAAGAGCCGGGTGTCTGTGTGGCAACCTTACCGAGTGCACAAGCCCGGCAGGCCTGAATGACTCAATTGGCCAAGTTAGAGGGGCCTCATGTCCAATACATGTCATTAAACACTTGTAGTAGTTTCTTGGTCCCGAGATGTATGCCGTTGTCCGAGTGTAGGTGGGTCATTGTGTCGAGGGCAGTGTCTGGGTTAAGCGCTATATGCCTGGTGTGGGTGAACAAGTGGTCACCATGCCGGTAGAGCTTGGAAAATACTTGGGGTGGAATCCAGCCGTGGCAATCTTTGTCCTGCCATTGATGTAGGAGGCTGGTGGTGGCACTGATGGTGTTGACGGGCAGCCGAGATAAGGCATCGGTGTTTGTATGTAATTTGCCAGACCGGTATGCTGTGTCAAAGCTGAATTCTTTGAGTGTTTCTCTCCACCTGATCAGTTGGGCATTGTGGGTCTCAGATTGGCACAGCCACTGAAGGGACTGGTGGTCCATAATTATGTTGATGTGGGTGCCTGACAGGTAGACAGGGAAGTGGTCCAACGCCCAGAGGGTGTGTCTTGAGGGTGTGAAAAGCTTGAATGCGGTCTTCTGTCCAGGTAAACGGTTCACCCTTTCTCGTTATGTCGTGCAGTGGTTTTGCAATGTTGGAGAACCCTTTCACGAAGCGCCGGTAGTAGGACGTGAGCCCAATGAAGGCACAGACTTTGTGGACATCTCGGGGTAGGGGGAGGTCTGTGATAGCACGCAGTTTGTCAGGGTCGGGCACTATGCCTTCCTTGGAGATGACGTGTCCCAGGAAGGAGACGGACCATTCAGCCAGGACGCATTTTGACAGCCTGAACTTGAGCCCCGCCTGTTGGCTTCTGGTGAAAGCTTGTTTAAGGCACTGGAGGTGGTTGCCCATGTCTGGCTGAAGATGATGACGTCGTCGAGGTATGCCACGCATATTTCCCAGGTGAGGCCACCGAGAACTGACTCCATTAGCTGGGAGAATGTGGCAGAGGCATTGCATAGTCCAAAGGGAAGGACACTGAACTCATAATGTTTCCTGTTGATGGTCAAAAATGCTGTTTTGCCCCTGTCTTCCGGGTGCACAGGGGCTTGCCAGTACCCCGATTGGAGATCCAGGGTGGAAAACCAGGACGCTCCATACAGGGAGTTGAGAGTCGTCTATCCTGGGTAGGGGAGTGGCGTCCTTGGAGGTCACGTCGTTCAGTCGCCGATAGTCCACACAGACTTGCATGGTGCCATCTTTCTTTTTAACGAAGACGACTGGAGAGGACCAAGGGCTGGTGGATGGGGATATGATGCTGGTATTGAGCATTTCCTGGACCTGCTGGTCATCCTTAGCCTGTTGTTTGGGTTTTTTCCTTCGAGATGGTTGGCGAATAGGTGGCCTTGTGCCAGGTATGTGGTGTGGCCGATGTCATCCGGTCCTGATGAGAAGAGGTCTTGAAAGTCCAGGAGGAGGTGTCGGAGGCTGTCAGCTTGGTGTGGTGTGAGGTGTTTAGATAGAGGGGGAAGGGTGGTGAGGGAAGAGGGGGGTGATGTGCATGGCTCAGCCTCTTCCATATCACTGATCACTAATCCCTTGGGGAGGGTAAGGGGGTTGGAGATGTTGGCGATGCGTACTGCCCCGAGGTGTGGGGGGGAGGAAGGCTGGAGATAGTAAACAGGAGGAGATGGTTCCCAAGGGTAGGTTTGGAGAAAATAAGATGGATGTTCCAGTGGGCCTGTGCAGGTGGAGGAGATGGTGGCAGGGAAGGTGGTGTGAGGGGGAGCAGGATGGTTAGGGAAGTGGAGGATATGGCGGGGGTAGAGTGGGCCGAGGGGGTGGGGGTGGGTGTGCACATGCAGTGTGGCTGGGAAGGGGGGCCTGGAGACTTCTGGCAGTGGAGGCATCGCTTGTGGCAATCGATGCTGGTGCGTAACTTCTGCAGGAGGTCCAGCCCTAAGTAGCCATCGTAGGCACGGCAGGTTGAGTCGAAGATGATGAATTGGTGCTGGGCAGACATATTCTGATGGGTGTCAGCATGTAGGGCCTGGGCTTCCCCAGGGGGCCATCCCCAGCATCTATGAGGTGCGCTGAAGTGGGGAGGAGCGGGCCAAAAGCCAAGGCATGGCGAGAGTAGAAATGATGGTAGAGGTAGGATCTGGCCACTCCCGTATCAACCAGTAGTCTCGCTTTCACCCCATTCAGTCTCAGCTTGTTA
The DNA here is from genome assembly GCF_032717465.1 of Coenobita brevimanus. NCBI lineage: Eukaryota > Metazoa > Arthropoda > Malacostraca > Decapoda > Coenobitidae > Coenobita > Coenobita brevimanus. The sequence continues at coordinate 24,272,285 of NC_137063.1, read as the reverse complement.
TAGACTTGGGGGAGGTATTTTTGTAAGGTGGCCCCCGCCACTGTTGGGAGGTGTGGGGGTGGTCCTAAAAAATCCAGCTGTCGTGGGGCATCTTCCTTGCTGAGCTCTGTTTCCCAAGGATCGGAGTAGTCAGCGGTGGGTGCATCGTCCTCGGTGCAGTCATCCTCTATGGAGGAAACTTTGCAGCACCCGTGGGTGGTTGGTGTACATCAGGCAGCTTTCAGCTGTTCCCTGTCATGGATAGGACACTGATGACTTCTGGTGAACTCCCATGGGTTGATGGAGATAAGGTTGACGTTCTCCTTAGGGGTAGGGTGCCTCTTTGTGGGAAGAGCCCTCAGCATGGTGGGTCGTGCTGAAGGAAGTGTTGTTGGGGGGTGTCTGGGGTTTGGGCTGTGGTGGCTTGTGAGTGGGGACTTTGTTGACAGCACCGATGTGTTGCGGGATGATGCAAGCGGCGAGGAGGTGCCTGACCAGCTGGATGTCCTTATCGAGGTCTCCCTCGGGTGATAGATTGTGAGGTGTTCTCTGATAGCACCGGGGAGGATCCTTAGTAGGGTACTGAAGATGTGTTGTTCCTGGGTGGCTGCGTTGGCCTCCGGGTAAGCGGCGGTGACGAGTCGCCTGGCCTGGATGATGGTGTTATCCAAATTGCCGTTGTAGGTGAGAGTATCAAGCTGGGAAAAGACAACGACTTTGCCTAGTGATGGCATGACTGCTTGGGTCACGATTTGTTTGAACTGTGCCCATGTCAGTTCAGGGATGATCTTCGTAGCGATGCTCGAGACTGCTTTTCCCAGGTGGGGTAGAGTTACTGCAATTTTCTCCCTGTCGTGATCGAATCTTATGTCTAATAATTATTTGATCATGCACATATACATGTCTATGTCGCACTGTTCAGGGTCAAATTTTGGCAATTGTATGTGTGGTTTGGTTGCCATTTTGTTAAACTTTCCCTTTCGTTCCTCGTTGCTCTCTGACCGGATCTAGAACCACCGCTAGCCATCAGTGTTATGCTGCATACTCAGAGCTCAGCTTATTGCCCTTTGAGTATGAGTAACTGACATGGGTTCTTTCCAAGACCGGATCTAGAGCATGCAACCAAAGGAACAGGGCTCAAACACAGGTTAGCTTATCTTACACATATATCACCGCAAAAAGATACAAGTGCAGGACACAGTACAAGGACACAGAACAAACACAATATCAGTACATATGGATAAGAGCTGGACTACAGGAGACCAGGTAGTTGCAGGTGTCACCCAAGTGTGGGGGGCATCTCGCCAGGCGTGCACTCTCGAGAGTGGCGCAGGTCCCTTGTCATGTGCTGGATCGTCCGGTGTGGGGTGCGGGGCAGAGTAGAGGGAGGCCTTTCTCTGGTGGGGCCTCTGTGCGTGTGGCGGCCCTCAGGACTGGAGCCCAACAAGGCATGCACACACGCTGCTATGCGCCTGCCCTTTGAGGAGGAGGATGGTTTGCCAGTTGGTCTGGGTAAGTCCCAGCCAGGAGTCCTGGGTGTGTCCTTCGGCGGCTGGGGGCTGTGGTCTTGCCCATGTCGAGAGGCTGTTAGGGGCTGCCTGCGGTGTCTCTTCCTTGGGGAGTCCAGCAGCTGCTGGTGACGTCAGGGTGCTGGCTGTAGCGAGCATATTCCCAGGCTCATGAAGAGGCCACTCCAGACACTCTCCAACAAGGACTCTACTGGGGAGCGAGCTCTGACCCTTGGGGTGTGGGGGGAGCGAGAGGGGTGTCCCACTCAGCCTCTGGAGGAGTGAGGCGAGCAAGGGGCATTGCCCTTGAAGGAAGCTGCAGGGGTAGCAGACAAGGGAAGTGCGGTGGATGTTCCCTCCCCGACGGGCATGGTGGGTGCCGCTGCAGTTCTACTAGTCCCTGGGACTACAGGTGAGAGGAGTACGGTGCATGTCCTCTCCCCGACAAGCACAGTGGGCGTTGTCATGGTCCTTCTCCCAACGGGGCCTGCAGGTGAGGGACGTACGGTGGACGTTCCCTCCCCGACAAGCACGATGGGCGTCATCACGGTCCTGCTTGGGTTTGTAGGTGAGGGAAGTACAGTAGACATTCCCTCCCCAGCAAGCATGGTGGGCGTTGCCGCGATCCTACTGGAGACCATGAGAACGCAAGTCCCACCCCGATCCTGGCGAGTGCTGGTCTGGCTGGAGAGTAGTGTGGTGGGATGGCGTATGTCCCGCTGGCTCCGTTGAGGGGAAGAGGGGCATGTGGTGGCGGGGGACGTAGGTCCATCTGGTCTGCGCCCTTTACACGCCTCCCTGTGGTCTCTCCTTGGGGTGGGTGTTTCATCATCCTGTCCGTCACCTCCCTGTGGTCTCCCCTTGGGGTGGGTATTTCAACCACCACCACAAAAACAACCACCACTACCACTACAATAACCACCATCACCACCACTACAACAATAATCATCATCACCACCACCACACCAATAACCACCATCACCACCTCCACCACAACAACATTCATTTTCATAGTCTGTATTCACTCTAAAACAAGCGCCACTATCACATGCTTGATCGCTCCAAGATGGCGGCCGCACAGACGCATTGCCGCTGTACCACTGAGCTCTATAGTATGGAGAGGCTTTCTCATGGCCAGTACCGCATAGTTTGTGTATCCTTTGCCAAGGGCCCAGGGCGGCGCTGATGTTGTTTATGCACTACATCACGCCCACGCCTATTGAAATCAGCCAATGGATTCGGCCATATAGTGCCATGGCCCACTGCTTAGCTTATGTAAGCAACAGCAACACAGAAACAGCAAGCTAAGAGGTGATCCAATTGCATTTCCACGGTGGAGGCAACGAGTGCAGGTGTTTCAATGTGGCGGCCAAAGTTACATGCTCGCTGCGGAGATAGCCCCTCCATATTACAGAGCTCAGTGTGCTGTACTGAAGAATGGGTGATGCGGCATGTATAGTCTTATTGATATCTATGGTTGCACTCAGCGCTCATATGTCGCTCATGATTAATTTCTCTCATTCTCATTTGGACTTTTGTATTCATTTTTGGCAATGTCAGTGATGAACGTGGCGAAAGGTTTCACCACGAAATTGTCATAATGGAGAGCTGATATCAAGGCCAATTTGAGCCAAACTTGATGAGCGACTATTGTTGGACTTTACAGTGCAAGAGTAATTGCTCCTACAAACGCAAAATGCAGAGGCACTTCTAATGTGCAAAAGTCATGTAATAATGTTTTGCATATATATCGGTCTGTATGTACCTAGTATATGATATAATTGAAGACTAAGTATATTATTTCTGAAATACCAAGGAAAGACCGAGCAAGACAGACATACATCCCCAACCACCACGCGCCCCTCTCCCCCCCAGTGGAATCCACGAGGTACGTCACCCTGCTGCATTACCCTTTACCTGGACCAGTGCTCACCAATATCGGGGTAGGACTTGTGTACCAACAGGCTCGCAAGTAGGACTGCGATGATGCCCACCGTGCTCATCGGGGAAAGGATGACCATCGTGCTCCTTTCACCTACGGCTCCAAATAGGACCACAATGATGCCCACCATGCTCGTCGGGGAGGGAACGCCTACTGTGCTCCTCTCACCTGCAGTCCCAGGGTCTAGCAGAACTGCAGCGGCGCCCACCATGCCCACTGGGGAGGGAACACCCACCGTGCTTCCCTCATCTGCAGCCCACACTGGGAGCAGGACCGCAGCAACGCCCACCATGTTCACTGGGGAGAGGATGCCCACCATGCTCCTCTCACCTGCAGTCCCAAGGTCTAGCAGAACTGCAGTGGTGCCCACTGTGCCCGCCAGGAAGGAACGCCCACCTTGCTTCCCTCGTCTACTAACCCTGTGGCACTTACAGAGAGGCACGCCCTTTGCTCGTCTCACTCCTCCAGAGGCCGAGTGGGACGCCCTTCCCACTCTCCCTGCACCACAGGGGGCAGAGCCGGCTCCCCAGCAGAGTTGCTGCTGGAAGGGGTCTGGAGCAGCCCTGTAGTGAGTCTGGGTGTATGCTCACTACAACCAGTGACCCTATGTCACCAGTTGCTGTCGGATTCCTGGAGAAGAAGGCGCAGGCAGTCCCTGTCGGACTCCTGATGAGGGCAAGACCGCAGACACCAGTCACTGAGGGACACCCCAGGACTCCCAGCCGAGACCTCCCCAGATCAGCCGGCAAGCCGTCCTCCACCTGGGGTTGGCACAAGGCAGCATGCCTACTCGACCAATTCGGCCCCAGCCCCGAGAACTGATGCACCTGCAGAGGCCCCTCCAGTGAAAGGCCTCCCCCTATGCTGCCCAGCAGCCCTCACCTGATGATCCGGTGTACAATAGTGGTTCCGCGCCCCTTTAGAGAGCGCACACCTGATGGGACCCCTCCCATGCCTGGGTGCCACCTGCAGTTACCCTATCAGCCCTAGTCTCAAACTCCAATCCCTGAATCTCCCATAGTGTGTGTAATCTATCACATTGTATTGTGCCAAGCCACTGTATTCTTTATGTGTAATATGCGTGTAAGACTGGTTGGCCTGTGTTTTTGACCCCTGTTCCTCTGGCTGCATGCTCTGGACCCGGTCTTGGAAAGAATTCAACATCAGACCCTCATACTCAGAGAGCAAGAAGTTGAGCTCTGAGTACATGGCATAACACTGGTGGCAGTCGTAGGATCTAGATCTGGTCAGGAAAGAGCAACTAGGAACGGAATGGGAAGATGACAAAATGGCAGCCAAACCCCACATACAATTAGTTACCAAAATTTGACCCTGAACATTGCAATATAGACACATACATATGTATGATTGAACCACCAATGGACATTGGATTTGAACATGACAAGGAAAAGATAGCCATAACACTACCGTACCAGAGAAAAGTAGTTTAGTGCATTGCCACGCAGATCGTCCCCAAGATGACACGGGCACAATTTACACAAATCATGACACAAGCAGTCACACCATCACTGGGAAAAGTTGTAGCTTTGTCCCAGCTCGATGCCCTCACCTACGACAGTAACCTGGACAACACTTTTGACCAGGCTAGGTGACTAGTCACCGCCGCATACCTGGAGACCAATGCAACCATCTGGGAACAACACATTTTCAACATTCTGTTAAGGATCCTCCCCAGCACAATAAAAGAACACTTCACAATCTATGATCCAACGTGAGACCTTGACAGAGATGTTCAACTCGTCAGGCGTCTTCTCGCCACTCGCACCCCCCCACAACACATTGGCCAGTGAGCAGAATCCTGCCGCATAAGGCACAACACCCAAAACCACGGACGCCCCCCACCCGCACAGTTTCACCAACACTACCCAGTATGCCCTGGGTGCTCCCCACCAAAAGGCGCCCCCCCTCCTGAGGAGATTACCAACCTGATCTCCATAAATCCATGGGAGTTTTCAGCGTGTAATCACCGGTGCCCCATTCATGATATTCGGGAACAACTTATAGCTGCTTGACGAAAAACAGCTACCCAAAGGCGCCATCCAATATCACAACACCCCATGCACATACCAGAATCGCCACGTGCATCTCTTCCATCCCTCACCACCCACCTCACCCACCGCCTCTCGACCACGCAGCACCCACTCCCCCACCCAGCAAGCCTCACCGCCACTCACCTCCCCCGACTACATGACTAATTCATACACATGCCACCTCACAGCTACACGCTCCTCACTCTCACTCGCTCCTCATTCCACACTCACGTCCCCCACCACATCCCCCACGAACTCCACACCCTCCCCACAGACCCCCCCCACACACCCAGTTACCTCATCTCCCAGATCAACAACCACCGCGGCACCGTCACCCCCAAACAAAAAGACACTGCCATCCAGCCCAGGAACCCTCCACCCACCCCCAGCCACCTCACCTCATGACCTGAGCTCCTCACCACATACACCTGTCCTCACCACCACCACTACCAGATCTGTCCGTCTCTCTCGCCCACCAGCAAGATACACACCAACACCCTCACCCCCACCCCCACCAATTCCAACACCACCCAGACAAGCCACCTCCAGCTCCCCCACACCAAACACCTCCCCGATAAACCTCAAAATACCTCAGGCAGGAGGGAAAATTTCAGTGGCCAGATCAACCAGGACAATAATATTAAGGTGTGTCAGTCCTGTACTTTTCCACCCACGTGACCTCATAAAACCCAGGTCGCCTCACCCATCTCCAGTATTCAGCCCAGAGTCACCGGCCATTCACTACACACCGCTCCTCCAGAAGTGAAAATCAAGCACGTGCTGTGGACCCCTAACCAGGGAAACAAACAATGCCTCAAAGGGACACCACGACTTCTGCATCTCCTGCAGAACACCACACGCACCTCCACCCTCGAGATAATGTACCAGCCCCACCAGGAGCCAAATCTACCCATGCAACACTGGATCTCACTCCTCCAACACCTCACACCAGCCTACCAGACTGCTACCTCTAATGTGTACCACCTCCAGTCATGAGGATGTGACTTTTTCAGCCACGACAGTAGTGAAATACCAGTGGGAGACCACAGGGATGTGTGACAAGAGACCAAGCAAGATGGGCATACGTCCCCAATCACCACATGGCCCTCTTCCCCTCAATGGAATCCATGAGAGGTACGTCACCCTGCTGCATTACCCATCATGCTCGTCGGGAGGGAACGCCCACCGTGCTTCCCTCACCTGCATCCCCCACTGGGAGCAGGACCGTGGCAACGCCCACCATGCTCGCTGGGGAGAGGACGCCCACCATGCTCCTCTCACCTGCAGTCCCAGGGTCTAGCGGAACCGTGGTGGCACCCACCGTGCCTGCTGGGGAGGGAATGCCCACCATGCTTCCCTTGTCTACTAACCCTGCAGAACTCACCGAGGGCCACACCCCTTGCTTGCCTCACTGCTCCAGAGGCCGAGCAGGACACCACTCCCGCTCTTCCCACACCACAGAGGGCAGAGCTGGCTCCCCAGCGAAGTTGCTGCTGGAAAGGGTCTGGAGCGGACCTATAGTGAGTCTGGGGGTACGCTCACTACAACCAGCGCCCCAACGTCACCAGTTGCTGCCGGACTCCTGGAGGAGGAGAAGCCGCAGGCAGCCCCTGTCGGATTTCCGACTAAGGCAATACCGCAGACACCAGTCACCGAGGGACGCCCCCAGTACTCCCAGCCGAGACCTCCCCAGACCAGCCGGCAAGCCATCCTCCACCCAGGGAAGGTGCAAGGCAGTGTGCCTACTCAACCTATTCAGCCCCAGCCCCGAGAGCCAATGCATCTACAGAGGCTCTTACAATGAAAGGCCTCCCCCTATGCTGCCCAGCAGCCCTCACCTGACTATCCGGCATGTGATAGTGGTCCCACGCCTCTTCAAAGAGCACACACTTGATGGGCCCCCTCCCATGCCTGGGCGCCACCTGCAGTTACCCTATCACCCCTAGTCTCAAACTCCAATCCCTGTATCTCCCATAAAGTGTGTAATCTATCACATTGTATTATGCCAAGCCACTGTACTCTTCATGTGTAATATAAGACTGGTTGGCCTGTGTTTTTTAGCCCTGTTCCTCTGGCTGCATGCTCGACCCAGTCTTAGAAAGAACCCAATATCAGACCCTCATACTCAGACAGCAAGACGTTGAGCTCTGAGTATGTGGCATAAAATTTTTTTGTAATAGTATGTAGACTTATTGGCATAACAATTTTTTGTAACTATGTAGACTTATTGACACTAAAATGCCGAACATCATCGCTGAGGGCATCTCAACACCCCCAGACAGAGCCTACAGAGGGGCAAATAGAGCGCGACCCGACTCCGGGCGACAAGGACCTAAGTCCGCCCTGGCCGCACGCCCCTATGACCCGGAACTCGCCCGCCACCACCATAGCAGGAAAAAGAGACTACCTGCCGGACAAGCTGACCCCCGACAGGATCGGGGTGGAGCTATTACTCTAGCTCCAGGCAGCACCCCAGCGATGGCCAGTAGCAGCACCATTTTAGAGATGGCCTGCAGCTGCTCCCCCACACAGGCCACGGCCAGTACCTGGGCCCTTGCAATGGCTGGTAGCTGCGCACTTAGAAGGCCACAGTCAGTAGCCAGACCCTACGAGAGGAGATGGCTGGTAGCCGTTCCTCCGTCAGGTGCTGCCACACCCCCACTACGAGACAACTACCAGGAGGGAGGTCCCAACCTCGAGGACTGCTGGAGAGGCCCCATAGCACCAACTGGGCTCATCTCCATGCAGCCAGTCCCTGAGATGCCCCACCTGATGGACCCCAATGGAGGCTGATGCCGCAGCCAGCTTCTGACAGCGTCCCAAACCACCAGAGACCGCAGCCCGTGGGACCTCGAGACTGCCTCCAAGACCCCTGGGTGGGACATCCCCACCCCCCTACGCCGGAGACCCTCATCCTCCGTCAGGCGCCTGAGCGAATGGTTCAGGCAGCTCTTCAGCCCCAGTCCAGAGGGCCAGACTCCAGTCCTGAGCCCCGACAGTGCGGGGCCCTTCGCCACACACAGCCTCGGACAAGAAAGGATGCCGATTCTGTGGCCCCTGAATATGGAGACCCCTGGTGGAACTCAGCCCCGTCAGTAGCTGGGCTGAACATTCCCCGCCACCCTTTTACCCTGGCCGCTACCACGCCTAGTCCCGATAGTGAGTGACAGTGAAAGTACAGTGATAGTGATACAGTGAAGTAAGGCTGAGCAGTGAGTTGCTCGGAGCACGGGAAGTTAGAAGTAAAACCTGTCAATGTTAATGTAAAAGAAAGGTGGAATAAGTAAGGCAACAGTGGGACAGTGAACACAGCCGAGCAGTGAATAGAGTGTCTGTCTGAGGGAGCATAATTCCATCACAGTAACGTAGCCTCACGCTACGATCAATCGGGGCTCTCAGAACCAAGGTAATCATTAACAGTGTAACAGTAAACTGAGGTAGACAGGCCAACAGAGATAACAGTGCCTCGGCCCTAGTGAAAGTGAAATCCACCTAAACTGATAAAGTGCGTTGCACAGCCTAGATTTCCCATGAGTGACAGTGACTGTTCTCTGCCCCAAGACTCCTAATATTAGTTAAAGTGCTATTCACTTTGTGCCCGACCTTGTCCCGGATAGTATCCTGTGTGATACTACTACCCACAATCTAGACATAAGGTTTATAATTGCCCAGATTACTTACTCTTGTGACATCTGCCTGTTCCACTTGTAGAATCTGACAATACAGGTGTAAGATTGTTGCCTGAGTTTTTGTGTCCTGCCACTCTCTTATCTGTCTAAGCTTCGGTCTAGAAAGGGAACCCAGCTATGCACTAGGCCAGGGGTTGGCAACCTTTTCAGTGCGAGGGCCAGAGAAAGCTTCTAGGAGTAGCCTGCGGGCCGGAGTGCCAAAGAGAACCCAAAAGTGACAGTGTACAAAAATTTTATAGAAAAGCAGGCAAACCAGTGACTAGATTACAAGAAATTTATTGAAAAACATGCAAATCATTGACTGCCGAAAACAGTTTGTGACAATATAGATATAGATATATATATATATATATATATATATATATATATATATATATATATATATATATATATATATAGATAGATAGATAGATAGATAGATAGATATAGAAAAGCAGGCAAACCAGTGACTAGATTACAAGAAATTTATTGAAATACATGCAAATCAGTGACTGCAGAAAATAGTTTGTGACAATATACAAAAATTTTATAGAAAAGCAGGCAAACCAGTGAGTAGATTACAAGAAATTTATTGAAAAACATGCAAATCATTGACTGCCGAAAACAGTTTGTGACAATATACAAAAAAAAAATATATATATAGAAAAGCAGGCAAACCAGTGACTAGATTACAAGAAATTTATTGAAATACATGCAAATCAGTGACTGCAGAAAACAGTTTGTGACAATATACAAAAATTTTGTAGAAAAGCAAGCAAACCAGTGACTAGATTACTAGAAATTTATTGAAAAACATGCAAATAGTGACTGCAGAAAACAGTTTTATCAAGAGACATGCAAATTAGTGGGATGGTTGGTGCTGTTTGCCATGGAGAAGTGATTCAATGTCTGGATCAATTGATGAGGTAGACAAGAGCAGAATGTCATTGAGGTCGCGGTCACTTAGCTGGGTGCCTCTCGACATGATCGCGTGTTGCCATGTAGTCATTTTCTCCCTAGCGATTTTCCGTGGTGCTTCTGTGGTAAAGATCTCAGTCATGCAAATTTGCCCCGCGCTACCCGCCGCGATCACGTCGCGAGGCGCCGACTTACTCATTTAGTTGGCTAGGCTGTTGCGGGCCAGATTGTTGTATAAATATCAAGCAGGGTGACGGGCCATGAGTTTGGACTCTGCGGGCCGGATCTGGCCCGCGGGCCGGAGGTTGCCGACCCCTGCACTAGGCGTTAGAGGGACGGGAAGCCGGCCCTAAAACACCTGGCATTACACTGGTGGACAGCGGTGGTTCTTGACCCGGGCATACGAGAAAGGCATTCAGGAAGTACCAGCAAAATGGCGACCAAACCTCACGTGTAATTTCCCAAATTCGACCCCGAACAGTATGATCTTCATACGTATCCGGCAATTATTAAACCTTTGCTAGACATCGGGTTCGAAGATGACAAGCAAAAAATAGCAGTTACACTCCCGTTACTGGGCAAAGAGGCAGCCAATATCACACCAAAAATCGTCCTGGGGCTTCCCTGGCAGAATTTCATGAAGCTCATGATCCAGGCCATCATCCCATCATTAGGCAAAGTGGTGGCTCTATCATAATTGGATAACCTAACTTTTGATGGCAACGTAGATGACACTTTAATCCAGGCTAGAAGCCTGGTCACCGCTGCCTACCTGGAGGCAGATGATGAGACCTGGGAGCAACACACTTTCAATACCCTCCTCAGAGTTCTCCCCAGCTTGGTCAAGGAACATTTCACAATCCACGACCCAACAGAAGACATGGATAGAGATAGCCAACTCATACGCCACCTCCTAACCTCCCACCCCACACCCCAGCAAATCAATGTGGTGAAAAAGTTCCCCACGGACAACCCGGCTCCTTCAGTCAAACCACGCCCGCCTATGCCCCATACCAGCCCTGCCTGCCTATGCCCCACACCAGCCCCGCCTGCCTAGGACGCACCCCACCCACCGGTGCCCCAGCCACAAGGGGAACCCCAACCTCATTCTGGTAAATCCCTGGGAGTTCTCCACGTGCAGCTCCAGGTGCCCACTGCATGACACTGGGGACCAATTGAAAGCTGCCAGGCGCAAGACCACCACCCCAGGCCAACGTAAAGTCTCCTCCTTAGGAAATGAGGAGCAGAAGGACGAACCTGCACCTGCGGAGGATACCGAACCTGAGGACCTGGAGCTGAAGGAAGAAGGTGGCCCCCGGCAGTTAGATTTTTAGGACCACCCCCGCACCTTCCCACGGTGGCAGGGGCCACTTCTCCCAAATATCGCCCCCAGTCTACAACAAGATGAAGTTGAACGGGGTGAAAGCCAGACTTCATGTTGACACAGGAGCAGCCAGATCCTGCCTGTATAGTCACTACTAGTCCCATCACAAGTCGACTTTTGGCCTGCTATTCCCAACGGCTACTTATCTTATGGACGTGGGGGATGGCCCCCTGCCAATCCGTGAGGAAACTCGGGCCCTGCATGTCGACACCCACCAACTGACATCAACACATCACAAATTTATTATATTTGACTCCACCTGCCACAACTACGACGGATATCTGGGACTGGAGCTGCTACAGAAACTAGGAGCCACCATTGATTGGCGAAACAGACAGCTCCAGTTCCGGAAATCCCCCAACGTCTCCCCCCCAGCCATTTGCACTTGCACGCCCTGGCCCGGCCAAGAAGAATCCACCCCCTTCCTCCCCGATCCCCTCTCCCTCTTTCCCTGCGACCACCTCCTCCGCAGTGACCATTCCCCCCCACCATGAAGCTTGGGTGTCCCTCAACAGGCCATCGGGTATGTCTGTCCTGTTTTCCCCATACCTGCCACCCGGAACCCCCTCAGCCTGCCTCCTGCCCTCAATATTCCTTCCTCCTCATCGTGCAGCAGTCTGAATCGCCAACCTCACCCCATCCCCCCTCACCCTACCTAAAGGGCTCCTCATTGGAGAGAAGGAAGAAGCCGAGCCTTGCAGCCCCTCTCCTTCCGGTTCCCCCACCCCCCTGTCCCCCATCCCAGACCATCTCTCCACACACCTATCAAACACCCTCTGCCGCCTCCTCCTGGACTTCCAGGACCTTTTTGCAGCGGGACCTGCCATCATTGGACACACCACCTACCTAGCTCATGAGATCCACACGACAGACCCACCGATCCGACAGCCATCCTGGCAGAAAAATCCCAAACAGCAAGAAGAGGAAGACCGCCAGGTCCAAGAGATGATTGAGGCCAGAGTCTTCTCCCCTTCCACCAGCCCCTGGTCCTCCCCCATCGTCCTTGTGAAGAAGGATGACACAATGAGGTTCTGCTTGGATTACTGCCAACTCAATGACGTAACCACTAAGGACGTTACTCCACTTCCCCGGACAGACAACTCCCTAGATTCCCCCTACGGCGCCTTGTGGTTCTCCACTCTCAACCTCCAGTCGGGGTATTGGCAGGTGCCAGTGCGACCGGAAGACAGAAGCAAGACTGCTTTCTCGACCAGCAACGGGAAGCATCATGAATTTAATGTCTTACCCTTCGGCCTCTGTAACGCCCCACCACCTTCTTGCAACTAATGGAATCTGTCCTCAGTGGCCTCACCTGGGAGATCTGTCTAGCCTATGTAGACGCCATCATTGTATTCAGCAAGACCTGGGCCGACTACCTTCAGCGCCTTCACAAGGTCTTCACACGGATACGGCAAGAGGACCTCAAACTCCGGCCCTCCAAGTGCGTCTTGGCTGCCAGAACCGTCTCGTTCCTGGGACATGTCATCTCCCAGGCTGGCATATCCCCTGACCCAGACAAGCTCTGCGTCATCATGGACATTCCCCCGCCACAAGACATCCATGGGATTCGGGCCTTCCTCTGCCTAACGTCCGATTACTGACATTTTGTGAAGAGGTTTACTCACATTGCTAAACCACTCCATGACTTGACCCGGAAGGGAGAACCTTTCATCTGGATGGCAAAAGACGAGCCGCTTCCAACAACTCAAGGACAAACTCATCGCCCCAGTCGTGGCCTTCCCCGACTACTCCTTCCCATTCCGACTCTACACTGATGTCTCCAAGATTGCAATAGGCGCTGTGCTAGCCCAAGTCCAAGAAGGCCGTGAACACATCATCGCCTGTGCCAGCCACACCCTCAACCAGGCAGAAAAGAACTACGCCGCTACAAAGAGGGAATGCCTAGGCATCGTCTGGGCACTAGAGCACTTCCGGGCATACCTGTCAGGGACCCAAGTCACCATCATTACCGATCATCAGTCCCTCCAATGGCTGCGGCAGTCCAACACTTACAACACCCAGCACATCAGATGGCAAGAAACCCTAGAGGAGTTCAATTATGAGATCTGCCACTCCAGCAAACTCCACACAAATGCAGATGCTCTCTCTCGACTTCCTATCAGTGCTGTACAACCAGAGCCAGATCTCCTCCAACAGTGGCATCGTAAGGAACGACCCCCCTGGATTCCCCAACACCTCTTCAATAAGCTATATTACCAGGGCGACCACCTGCTTACTCCATCCGGGCATATCATTCTCGCCCCTGACACTGCCTTCAACACCCTCCAACACCTGCATACCCACAACGGAATCCACCTGGGCACGAAGTAGCTCCTACAGGTCTTTAACGATACTTACTGGGTACCCAACCCCTCCACCCTAGCCAAGGATATTATCCAATCCTGCCGGGCGTGCGCCTTGGGTAAAGACTTCATCCGCACCGCCAGCCTATCAGGACACATTTCTGCCCACAAACCATGGCAGTTATTGGCGATCAACATAGTGGGACCGCTACCCCCCAAAAGCAGGCTATCGGTACGTCATGACTTTCGTTGATACATACTCAAAATTCATCATCGCCTGCCCAGCAAAAGAACACAATACTGTCGCCGTCGCTGACGCCCTAATTTGGCAAGTCTTCCCATACTTTGGCATTCCACAGGCGATCCACTCCGACAATGCACCAGAATTCACCAGCAAGATCTGGATGGAGTTGGCCCAAACCTTTGGCTACCACATATTGCACTCGTTCCCTTAAGGGGGTATCACACGGTACCTGAAATCGTGGTTTGCCGAAGAAATCGTGGTAACTGCCCAAGAAACCATGGTAGCCGCCGAGGATTTCATTAGCAAAACTGGATTCGGTTCAAATTCATTCCTGCCGACGAAAAGAGGAACAAAACGTTTTCTCTGACAGCAGAGCGAGCTGAATGAAGAACTTTTTTTGAAAGTTATAATTCCCTCCGAGAGTGCCTATTACTTTCCATTATATATATATTATCAATTAAGGAAGCTTAAATAACCTGTCATATCGTGCATGGGTGAAATTACGATGTCGATAATTCAGTGGTTTACAATGGGGAGTGGATACAGCACACCATGCTGGGTGAAGGAGTATTGTATATATCTCGCCGTTCATTCAACAACGCAGATACGATGGCATCTGGGCAGATAGTGTGGAAAAGGGCTGCTGAAATTGCCCACATTGAAAAAAATAAGGCCATTCCCTTGTCACGAGAAGGCGGCTCCACAGTCGCCTTCTTGTAGTTTTGGCTGCCTCCACTACTTTCTTCTCAAGTGCCACCACTGCAAGAGCCAATGCAGCAATCACTCTCCCCTCAGCAAATTCAAGAAAAGCCATGTTGCATCTGATACATGTGAGACGGTGGGACAGACTCCGGTATGCTTTGTTTACATTTTTGCCGACAGTCGGTGGCGTTCGAGGAACGTGTGTGAGAGGGTTTGTGCCTGGTTCCAGCAAACCAGAAACGCGTTCCGTCGGCAAACCTTGATTTCATGTACCGTGTAATACCTCCTTTACTGGCCCCAGGGAAACGCTATCTGCGAACGAAGCCGTCGTACACTAATGAACCAACTCCTCACCTGGATAGAAGCAACGAAAGACGACGACTGGCCCGCTCATGTTAAAATCGTGCAATGGGGTATAAACTCCTGTCCAAGAGAGGACGGCATCTCACCCTATGAACGAGTGTTTGGGGAAACACCTCTCCTCCTACCTTTGTGGCAACACTTACAGACCCCCACCACCTCTCCCACATCTGACCCCCTCCACCACCTCAAGCAGCAACTATCATACCTCCAAAATAACCTGAACCTTCACCCCGACACCATCCCTAACATGTACAAGCCGGGCAACACTGTCATGATAGTGCAGCTCCCTACCCCCACAAGCTCGCGCCTCATTTCATGGGACCCTATACCATCACCCATGTCCCCAACCCTTACCAAGTGATGGTTGAATATCACGGCACCCCTCGCACTCTCAGAAACAACATGTGCACCCATTTCGTGCCACTGCGTCCCCTGCCCCGCCCGCCGCCCCCGCTCTGTTTCTCCCTACCTCCTACGACTGTTACAT
Organism: Coenobita brevimanus; assembly: GCF_032717465.1. NCBI lineage: Eukaryota > Metazoa > Arthropoda > Malacostraca > Decapoda > Coenobitidae > Coenobita > Coenobita brevimanus. The sequence goes on along the minus strand of NC_137063.1, from coordinate 24,256,736 downwards.
CTCCCCCTCTCCTTCCCTCTCCACCTCCCCCTCCCCTGCCGCCTCCACCTCACCTCCCGCCATGCTGCCTCACACCTCACCTGGAGATTCACCAACACCACCAAGCCTGGACCTCTCCCCCACCCCCTCACCACCGGCCGCCCCATCCCCCACACCCAACACCACGTGTCCCACCCACATGCCCACACCCCCTCCAACCACCACATCCCCGCCCCAACCATTGCCCACTACCACCCCCAACCCACCCAATCTGGACCTTTCTCCTGCCTCCTTGCCACTGCCTGCCCCATCCCCCACACCCGACCCCGCCCGCATCACACACACACCCACGACACCACCACCTACCCAGCCTGCACCCCACCCAACGCCCATTACCACCCCCCAACCCCACTGCCACACGTCAGCCCCAACACATCCCATCCACCCAAACACGCCGACACCGCATGCCCACGTCACCTCCCACACCCACCCTAAAAACGACCATCACACGCTTCGGCCACCTCTCACACCCGCCCGCCTGATACACCCACATCCCCACACCACCGCAAAACCACACTCCTCCCCGTAGCCTAAACCATCTCACGCTCATGCTACATTAAGCACAAATCCCAGCCACCTACATTCCCCAGGGACTTCATGCCGCATCACTCTGTCATAAAACCCCACATTTGTCAGCCATCTCTAGCATTCAGCACAGCCCTCTACAGAATACAACACCTACCACCATGAGGATTCACCAAGCCATATGGGCGCCGCCCTTTGGACACAAACACGGAGTCCGTGGACCCCTCCACCTCCTACAATTCCTCTGCACCTCCACCAACCCATCCACCCTCTTTGTCACCTGCGACACCCAGCTGGATAAAAACCCCGCCACCACAGCCTGGCATGCCCTCCTCCAACACCTGCAACCAGTGTACCACACCTACAACACCAAAGTCTACAACCTTCAGTCATGGGGATGTGACTTTTTCCCTGACGACGGTGGTAAAATGCCAAACATCATCGTTGAAGGCATCTCAACACCCCAGACGGAGCTTATGGAGGGCCAAATAGAGTGCGACCCAACTCTGGGTGACAGGGATGTAAGTCTGCCCGGGCCGCGCGCCCTTATGACCCAGAACTCACCCGCCGCCACCATAGCAGGAAAAAAGAGACTACCTTACGGGCGAGCTGATCCCCGACAGGATCGGGGTAGAGCTATTACTCTAGCTCCAGGCAGCATCCCAGCGATGGCCGGTAGCTGCTCCCTTATAGAGATGGCCTGCAGCCGCTCCCCCACACAGGCCACAGCCAGTAGCCGGGCCCTTGCGACGGCCGGTAGCTGCACACTTAGAAGGGTACAGCCAGTAGCCGGGCCCTTGCGACGGCCGGTAGCTGCACACTTAGAAGGGTACAGCCAGTAGCCGGGCCCTATGAGAGGAGACGGCCAGTAGCCGCTCCTCCATCAGGTGCTGCCACACCCCCACTACGAGACGACTTCCAGGAGGGAGGTCCCAGCCTCGAGGACTGCTGGAGAGGCCCCATAGCACCAATTGGGCTCTTCTTCGTGCAGCCGGTCCCTGAGATGTCCCACCTGACGGACACCAATGGAGGCCTACGCTGCAGCCAGCCCCTGACGGCATCCCCGACCGCCGGAGACCGCAGTCCATGGGACTTCGATACTGCCCCCAGGACCCCTGGGCGGGACATGCCCACATCCCGACACCGGAGACCCTGGTCCTCCATCAGGCACCTGAGCGAATGGTTCAGGCAGCTCTTCAGCCCCCGTCCAGAGGGCCAGACTCCAGTCCCGAGCCCCGACAATGCGGGGTCCTTTGCCACACACAGCCCCGGATGAGAGAGTACGCCCCCACGAGTGATTCCATGGCCCCGTGAATACGGAGGCTGCTGGCGGAACTCAGCCCCGTCAGTAGCTGGGCTGAGCCGCCCTTTTACCCTGGCTGCTACCACGCCCAGTCTCGATATTGAGTGACAGTGAAATTACAGTGATAGTTATACAGTGAAGCGAGGGCTGAGCAGTGAGTTACTCGGAGCACGGGAAGTTAGAAATAAAACCTGTCAGTGTTAATGTAAAAGAAAGGTGGAATAAGTACGGCAACAGCAAGACAGTGAACACGGCCGAACAGTGAATAGAGTGTCTGTCTGAGGGAGCATAATTCCATCACAGTAACATAGCCTCGCGCTACGATCAGTCGGGGCTCCCAGAACCAAGGTAATCATTAACAGTGTAACAATGAACTGAGGTAGACAGCCCAACAGAGATAACAGTGCCTCGGTCCAAGTGAAAGTGAACTCCACCTACACAGATAAAGTGCGCTGCACAGCCTAGACTTCCCATGAGTGACAGCAATTGATTTCTCTGCCCTAAGACTCCTAGTATTAGCTAACATGCTCTTCACTTTGTGCCCGATCTTGTCCCAAATAGTATCCTGAGTGGTACTACTACCCACAATCTAGACATAAGGTTTGTAATTGCCCTGATTACTTATTCTTGTGACATCTGCCTGTTCCACTTGTAGAATTTGACAATACACGTGTAAGGTTGTTGCCTTGAGTTTTTGTGTCCTGCCACTCTCTTATTTGTCTAAGCTCCCGTCTAGAAAGGGAACCCAGCTACGCACTAGGCGTTAGAGGGACGGGAAGCTGGCCCTAAAACACCTAGCATTACAGACATATTTGACAAATTTGCATGTTTCATGGGATTTTCTCTCACTTAAGATTTAGTATGTCAAGGTTACGTGATAACCAAAAATTTTAGGGTCAGTTTAGAAATTGGGGTTAACAATTAGTTAGAAACAGGTGAGAATAAGTGAGAACCATTTTGTCTGTTGGCCAGATAATTCATTCATCCAATCCAATCACCTGTCAGTTCCCTGGTCTCATCAACTTCATGCCTTGCCTTCTTACACAATCATTTACCATACCCATCTACCTTCTTGGCCTGCCATGCCTCCCCCAACCTTGAAAATTACTCCCCTATAGCCTTTTCACTACTCTTGTTAACATCCATTTTCTCAGTACAACCATGCCCACTAAACAGAAACTCATCAACCAGTCAACAAACTTCCAGAGTTCCACATCTTTTTTAAATCATACTATTACCCTCATACAATCTGCCTAAACTCTCCGCATTCAGAGGTCTGTTCAGGGTGCACATAAAGAGAGGTGTCTTCACCCCACTAAGCTCTATAATATGGAGGGGCTATCTCTGTAGCGAGTGTGTGACTTTGGTCGCCACACTGAAACACCCGCACTAGTTGACTCCACAATGGTAATGCAATTGAAACACTGTTCTTAGCTTGCTGTTTCTGTTTCGCTGCTGCTTACATAAGTTGAGCAGTTGACTGTGGCACTATATTTTAGCTGCGCAATGGACCATGGCACTATATTTACTGAATTTATTGGGTGCTTTCAAAAGGCATGGGCGTTGGGAACACGAATTACGCGGCCCTACTTGTTATGCTAGGTGTCCTAGAAACACTAGCTGTTGAGCCGCGATTCTCTTTAGAGACCAGAACTAGAACACACAACGAGAAGAGCAGGACATAAAAACTCTGGAAAACAACCTTACACGTGAACTATCCCAATTTCCATCCACAGTATACAATATGAATGTACAGTAAGTAAAATGCAGCAGGACATCGAAGAAGACAGTAACAATCCACCAAAAGGAGCCCACGGAGAAATGTTCGCGGCGCGAATGAGCTCCGGGCGGAAATGGCCTAAGTCCACCCGGGCCATGCGCCCCAGTGACACAGAACTCACTCGCCACCACCATAGCAGGAATATAAGACGACTTGCCGGGCGAGCTGCCCATCAAGCAGACCGGGGTGGAACTGTTTCTCCAGTTCCAAACAGCACCCCTGAGACGGCCAGTAGCCACTCGCCTTCCTACAGGAGACGGCTTGAAGCCGCTCTGGAGGATACGAGGAGACGGCCTGAAGCCACTCCCGCCTTTGTCAGTACACGGCCTGCAGCCGCTCGGAAGGTGCTCCTCGGAGGGAAGGCCTGTAGCCACTCCCCCACCAACAGGAGATGGCCTGAAGCTGCTCTGGAGGTCAATCAGGAGATGGCCGCTCCTGTCTTCGTCAGGAGACGGCAGGCAGCTGCTCTGAGGGTGCACCTGGAGAGTCGGCCTGTAGCCGCTCTACCCTCCTTTAGGAGATGGCCGGTAGCCGCTCCGAAGGTGCCCCGAGACAGCCACGACCAGTAGCCAGGCCCTACAGCCAGAGACGGCCTGAAGCTGCTCCTTCGTCAGGTGCTGAGCCTGGTTCACCCACCCACTACTTGGAGGGAGCCCCCAGCCTGGAGGAGTATTGGAGAGGCCCTGTGACCACCACCGGGCTCTTCTCCCTACAGCTGGTGGAGACGCCCCTGACGCCCCCCGATGCCGGCCGACACCACAGCTCACTCCTGACGGCATCCCCAACCTTCAGGGACTGTAGCTCCCGCGACCTCCCGATCACCCCTCAGACTCACAGGCGGGACCTCCCTGCATCCAGACGCCGGAGATCCTCATCCTCTGTCAGGGGCCTGATTCAAAAGTTCAGGCAACTGTTCGGCCCCAGCCCAGAGGGCCAGACTCCCACCCTGAGCCCAGAAGCCTCAGGCCCCTATGCCCCCAGCAGCTCCGGATGAGAGAGGATGCCCCTACGTGCTGTCCCCTGCCTCCGGGACCTAGCAGCCCCAGGCGGATCCCAGCCCTGTCAGTAGGGAGGCTGAGACTCCGCCACCTCCCCTGCACCTGACTGTGACACGTCTGACCTGACGGTAAGTGAAAGTGAACACACGCAGCATAAAGACAGTGTAGGAGTGAAGGAATAAAGTGAGCCGGTGGTTAGAGTGTAAAAGAAAGTGGTGGAAAAAGATGGTGCAATAGTGAGACAGTGCAGGATGGGTCTACCACAGTGAACAGTGCCGCAGATTCACGTGAAGATCATACGTAGGCCCGTGTTGAAATTCCAGTACCGCCAGCTCCATCTGGGTACATAGTGAAGTAGTGTAATAGTGATCTACGGGCCGAGGTACAGTGAACACTCTATCCAACAGTGACGGCACATCTCGGTAAGACCACGCTTAGGCCCAGTGTAAAATATTAACACTACCCAGACAACCACCACCACCGGCCTAGGAAGTCTAAACTCCCCCACCAACGTAAGTGTCTAGCTCAAGTGTCGTTCACCCTAACCAATCTCGTCCTGTACAGTATCCTGCGTTATACTATTATTCCATATCTTTTTTTTTTTTTTTTTTATGCGAGGAAGAAGGAACCAAAGGCCATGAGCCCGCAGTAACAGTTCCCTCCAAGAGAAAAACAAAATACAATATAGAGCCAAATTCAAGATCCGATCATTTTGAGATGCCTGGACACACTGCGTTTGAAAGACTGGAGATCATAGGCAGCAGGAAATACAGACAGAGGGAGACAGTTCCAGAGCTGACCTGTTGCATAAATGAAAGACTGGGAGTAACGGTTAACTCTTGCATTAGAGAGTTGGACAGAAAAAGGATGAGAGTTTGCTGCCAGACGGGTGCTACGCGCCCGTCGTAGAGGTGGAGGAATGCAAGCAGATAGTTCAGAGGAGCAGTGACCATTAAAGTAGTGATAGAAAAGAGATAAAGATGCAACAGTGCGGCGAAGAGACAGAGGTTGAAGGGAGTCAGTAAGAGGAGGAGAGTTAATGAGACGAAAAGCCTTTGACTCCACCCTATTGAGAAGAGCTGTATGTGGGGAGCCACCCCACACATGAGAGTTGTACTCCACACAGGGGCGGATAAAACCCCTGTATAGAGTCAACAATTGCGCAGGGGTAAAGAAAGAGCGGAGTCGGCTTAGCACACCCAATCTCTTGGAAGCAGATTTTACAAGAGATGTAATATGATCTTTCCAAGATAAGTCCCGAGTAAATGAAACCCCAAGCATGTTCAAGGATGATGCAGGATTAAGCTGAATATTATTAAACATTAGTGGGTATACCTGTGGAAGATTTTGTCAGGTTGATAGGTGTAAGAACTGAGTCTTAGATGCATTAAAGACAACCATATTATTTTTACCCCAGTCAGAGATACGAGCCAAGTCAGACATTAGGTGTGCCATAGCCTCATCCCTTGTTTGTTGAAGTAACTGTTGAGATGGGCGTTGCGGGAACCGAATGGAAAGGTGAAGGGTGGAGTCATCAGCGTATGAGTGGATATGGTTAGATGTACAGCTTAGAAGATCATTGATGAATAAAAGGAAGAGAGTTGGTGATAGGAGAGAGCCCTGAGGAACACCACTGTTGATAGATCTAGGAGAAGAACGATGGCCGTCTACAACAGCGGCTATAGAACGACCAGAAAGGAAGCTAGCGATGAAGGCACAGATAGAAGGATAGAAACCGTAGGAGGGCAGTTTGGAAATTAAAGATTTATGCCAGACTCGATCGAAAGCCTTTGAGATGTCAAGTGCAATGGCAAAGCTTTCGCCAAAGTCCCGAAAGGAGGATGACCAGGAGTCTGAAAGGTAGGTGAGAAGATCGCCAGTGGAGCGTCCCTGACGGAACCCATACTGATGATCGGAAAGAAGGTTGTGATAGGAAAGATGCCTTAAAATTTTTCTATTAAGAATTGACTCGAAAACTTTTGAAATACAGGACGTTAAAGCAATTGGACGATAGTTGGAGGGTTGGGAGTGGTCACCCTTCTTTGGGACTGGCTGAATGAGAGCAAACTTCCAGCAAGAAGGAAAGGTACAAGTTGACAGACAAAGACGAAAGAGTTTGCCTAGGCAGGGTGTAAGCACAGAAGTACAGTTCTTGAGAACAACAGGAGGGACCCCATCAGGCCCATATGCCTTGTTAGTACTGAGGCCAGTGATGGCAGAAAATACATCAACTGAAGAAATTTTAATGTCAGCCATGAGGAAGTCAGAGGGGGGAAGTGATGGAGGAACAGCACCGGAATCGTCTAAGGTAGAATTGGAGGAGAAAGTCTGTGCGAAGAGATCTGCTTTATCAGTAGAAGAAACAGCTACAGAACCATCAGAGTAGAAAAGAGGAGGGAAGGATGATGAGGTAAAGTTGTTAGAAAGATTTTTGGCAAGATGCCAGAAGGAGCGGGAAGAATTCGAGTTGGAGAGTTGAGAGCATTTAGTATGGATGAAATTATTTTTAGTAGAGCGAAGAACAGACTTAGCACGATTCCGGGCAGAAACGTAAAGATGATGTGATTCAGGGGTGGGTTGGCTCCGGTACCTTTTGTAGGCCCTCTCCTTGTTGCGGACAGCATTAGAACAAGCGTGATTAAACCAAGGCTTTCTTGTGTTAGTCAAAGGATATGAGAAAGGAATGTATGCTTCCATGCCCGAGAGAATAACCTCCGTAATGCGCAAGGCACACTCAGATGGCTCACGGCCATGGAAGCAATAATCATTCCAGGGAAAATCAAAGAAGTACTGCCTGAGGGCCTCCCAGTCTGCGGCTCCAAAATGCCACAGACGACGTTTCCCTGGAGGGTCCACAGGCCGTACCGGAGTGATAGGACAGGTTAAGGTAATAAGGTTGTGATCGGAGGAGCCCAACGGAGAGAAAAGATTAACAGAGTAAGCAGAAGGATTAGTTGTGAGGAAGAGGTCAAGTATATTGGAGCTCTCTCCAAGGCGGTCAGGGATACGGGTAGGGTGCTGTACAAGCTGCTCTAGGTCATTAAGGATAGAAAAGATGTAGGCTTGTTCACCAGGTGGATCCGTGAAAGGAGAGGAGAGCCAAAGGTGGTGGTGAACATTGAAATCTCCAAGAATGGAGATTTCAGAGAAAGGAGAAATGGATAGAATGTGTTCCATCGTAGAAGTAAGATAGTCGAAGAATTTTTGATAGTCAGTAGAATTAGGGGATAAGTAAACAGCACAGATATATTTAGTCAGAGAATGACAGGAAACCCGAAGCCAGAGTGTGGAGAATTCAGAAGAATCAAGTTCAGGAACACGAGAGCAAGATAAGTCGTTGCGTATATATACACAACAGCCACCTTTGGCTTTGAAATGAGTATAGAGAAAGTAGGAGGATACAGAAAAGGGTTTGCTGTTAGTTGCCTCAGACAGCTGAGTCTCCGTTAGAAAAAGAAGGTGAGGTTTAGAGGAGGAGAGGTGGTGCTCAACAGAGCGAACGTTAGAGGAAAGGCCGTGAATGTTGAGAAATGAAGAAGAAGAGAGTCAGACAGTGGTTCCAGGCACCTTGAGTCGTCATCGGGAGAGGGGCAGATGGTGGGGGCATTTATGGTCCCCCCCCCTGGGGAGAAGAGAGTCAGCCCAAGAATTATTATTGTCCAGTTTATTTGTATTTGTGACATATGCTCGTTCCTGTGTAAGGTTTAGTAATACACATGTAAGGTGTTGCCTTGAGTTTTTGTGTCCTGCCTCTCTCTTATTTGTCTAAGCTCCAGTCTAGAAAAAGAACCCAGCTATTCACTAGGTGCTCTAGGGACAGGAGGCAGACCCAAAAACACCTATGATCTGTCTATTTTATGAAAAGCGTTTGGGCATTGTCCCCCTTGGGGAGTCCCCGTCCTACAGTGTTGCTGTACTTTGTACTGGTCAACTTAATCAGATTAGAAACAAGGCGTAAATGACAACTCTCCCTCGCAGCACACCACTTTGTCTCCTCTCTCTCTCTCTCTCTCTCTCTCTGTCTCTGTCTGTCTGTCTGTCTGTCTCTCTCTCTCTCTCTCTCTCTCTCTCTGTATATAGAAATTGCATCTTTCTATAAAAAGTCTATACGGTTTTATGAATTATTAGAATTTGAGGAAAAGCCTCCTGACTGACTGTCTCTCTCTCTCTTTCTCTCTAACATTATTTTTTATTATGACTGTGATTTTCTCCTTCAATTATGATGTTTTATTTGTGGTTTATAAAATACCCGCCGCTGCCAGACCACTCACCCCGCCACCCCCCACCACACCACCAAGCCACCACCACACCACCACCCCAGGATGACACCACAGCGGGGTTAGTGACCCAGGACAAGAGGGTCACCGGGACACCCCTGTCTAGAGTCCCTCTTCCCCGCAACTGTCATAACACCAGGTGAGTGGGAAGAGGCAACGACCCTGCAGGCGGGGCAGCCTTTACCAGGTTCGGGGTGGGACTGATCCAGAGTCAGTCCCAGGCAACACCGCAGTACGGCCACCATACGTACCGGGGAAGGAGCGGTCACTGTTTGCCCTTCAGTTGTTTCCCCCTGTGACACCGCCATCACGGCCACTGTACGTGAAGGGGAGGGAGTGGCCACCATACGCCCCTCAGTCACAGCCACCTCTGAGGACGGCCTCGGGGCGTTAGTTATTGAATGCGCCCCGACTGGCAGAGAGAGGAATAGTGGAACTGCGATCATGGCCACCATATGTGACAGGGAGGGAGTGGCCACCATACGCCCCTCATCCACTATTGCCTCCTACTACGGGAGTAACACCTCAGTTACTTCCCGAAGGGCAGGCAGGCCCACAGCTACGGCCTTTGTATGTACCAGGGTAAGTAGACCTTCGACTGCGGCCTCTGTACGTACCGGAGAGGGCGCTGCCCCTGTGCACCCCTCTCCTGCCTTTTCCTCCTACAGGAGTAACACCACATTCACGGCCACTGTACGTGACAGGGAAGGAGCGGCCACCGTATGCCCTTCAGTTACTTCCCGGCAGGTAGGCAGGCACACAGCTATGGCCGCAGTGTGTGCAAGGGTAAGTAGACCCTTGGCTACAGCCTCAGCACACACCGGAGAGGGCGCTGCCCCCATGCACCCCTCTCCTGCCTTTTCCTCCTTCAGGAGCAGCACCACCAGCACTGTCTTAGTACATGCGGGGGAAGGAGCGGCCACCATACACCCTTCAGCTGTGAGCCCTAGGAGTCACGAAACCGCGTTCACGGCCACCGTACGTGACGGGGAGGGAGTGGCAACTGTACGCCCCTCATTCGTGATTCCGAAGGCCCTCCCGAAGCAGGAGGTCCTTTGCGCTGCCGACCCCTTTCCTCTTGGCTGCGTGGGACACCCTTTGTCTCCCAACAGCAGCAGTTCCCCGGAGGTGCTGTCGGAGTGGTGGCGTGGCCCAGTCCAAGCCCTACCACCTACCCCTGCGAGGTCCCTGTCCCTGACGGACACCCGACGGAGGCGGCACTGCAATTCACCCCTGACGGCGCTTTCTCCTGTAGGCGGCCGCAGTCCCTGGACTCCCAGGTCCAGCCAGCAGCTCCCAGGCCCGGACAACCTAGGCTCTCTCTCTTCTCAGAGCCAGAGGCGCCAGGCCCGCCTCCTGCAGCTGTTCGGCCCTAGTCCCGAGGGTGACCCTACAGGTCGAGGCCCCCAGACCGGAGGGCCTCCCTGCACACCACCGACACGGCCCCAGTGCGAGGGCCGCCTCTCAGGTCGAGGCCCCCAGACAGGAGGGCCTCCCTGCACCCCAACGACGACTATGACCCGGGCAGTGACGCCCCTGCACGCAGTGCGTTGCCCCCTGCAGGAGGGCTCCCCATAGGGCCCCTCTCACACGCCCCGGACATGCAACAGGTGATGCCCAGGGAAAATACGGGTACACAGTGACGCTAATAACGCTAGTGCCATGAACAGCCAAGACAGAAGTGCACAGTGATAAGTGACAGAGTAAAGGCCCAAGTAATATATAAGTGACTAAAGTTACCCTGAGTGTATAGCGACCCGGTACTTGGCAGAGCAGAAAAGATCAATAACCATATACGGGAGGAATGATAGAAATCGTGGGTTGAGATCAGAGGTGTGCGGGATTCATCAGAAACTTGTGAACTAGTGCTACTGTGACTAAGTGACTTCCGCGAGTGTCGCGACCCGCACCCTACCCACTTACGGTAATATTAATTCCCCCAACTCTTGGTCACGTCCTCTCCTAGTGTATCGAACTTAATATATAAGACACCATCTCTGCCTAGCAACAGTATCCGGGTATTATAATATTAAAACCAAATATCCATGTATAAGTGAAGAGTGACATATTGTGAGTGTGACTATAATCATTTGTATTAAAGGCTAACTCTGTATTTCCTGTCTCCACACATATCCAATATCTCTGTAATGCTAGGTGTAAATAGGCTCGACTTCTCGATCCTAGAACACCTAACGTGTAGCGAGGTCCTCTTTCGAGACCGGAGCTTGGTGCAATAAAGAGAGGCAGGACACAAAAACTTCAGGCAATAACCTTTACACGTATATTACCTCAGTCAGACATAGGACAAAGTCAGCAGATATTATAACACAACATATAGCAAAGAAATAAAACCTTATCTAGGATATGTGTATCTCGCAGGATACTTGCTTATCTGATACTAATGCCAACACAATTAAGTCTAGTGTATTCTGGGTACAGTGAATATAGGTGCGCGTGCGGTGCGGGGAGTGAGTCTCACAGAGGGGGGGGAGGGGGGGAATGGGGAGTGACTTGCGGTGGGCCAGGACAGAGTTATGGTAATACTGGGGATGGGTAAGTATTGACAATTTGAATTACACATTTTTCAATAGCAAAGGGACTTTGGCAATTGGTTCTATTTCTGGTTTACACTCACACTAGGTACTGGGGCGGGGAAGTGCCATATAGAATTTACGGGTAACGTGAGTGGGGGAATATTACTAACACTTTCTCGTATTATTTCTTTAGAGCCAAGGGGAGGTGTGCCGAGGGGGCACGGGACAACTCGTAGGGGCATCCTCTTGCGTCCCGGGCTACAGGTGGCGAAGGGGCCCGTGGCCTCCGGGCTGGGCCCAGGGGCGTGGCCCTCAGGACTGGGGCCGAATAGCTCCAGAAACCTCTGGTGTAAGTCTCGGCCAGAGGTGGGAGTCTTACTTTGTCGTGGGGGCGTAGGGAGATCACGCCCGGGCGTCCTGGGGAGGGTCGGGAGAGACTGCGGACTGCAGTCTCCACAGTCTAGGGACGCCGACAGGGAAGGACTGTGGCACTGGCTTACACTGGGGGCCGTCAGGTGAGTCTGCTCCAGAGCCAGGCGTAGGGAGCAAAGGCCAGGGGAGGCTGTGAGGCCTGACTGGGCTGCTCTGGTACAGGAGGTCCGGACTCTTGTCTCCTGCCGAGGTGATGACTCACTCCCTGCCTCCTTTCGTCTGTGGGGCCCGGCAATTGGCCGTGGCTGCCCAGGGGCAGGACTATCAAGTGTCAGGGCCTGGCAATTGGCCGTGGCCCGAGTGGGGGAGTCAGCACACCTGTACACCTTCGGAGCAGCAGTGGGCCGTCTGACGAAGGCGGGAGCGGCAGTGGGCCGTCTCCTGCTTCAGGAGGGAGGAGCAGCAATTGGCCGTCTCAGGGGCAGCACCTTCGGAGCGGCAGTGAGCCATCTGGCGAAGGTGGGAGCGGCAGTGGGCTGTCTCCTCCTGCAGGAGAGAGGAGCGGCAGTAGGCCGTCTCTACAGGGGCACCTTCAGAGCGGCAGTAGGCCGTCTCTACAGGGGCACCTTCAGATCGGCAGTAGGCCATCTCTACAGGGGCACCTTCAGAGCGGCAGTAGGCCGTCTGGCGAGGGCGTGAGTGGCAGTAGGCCGTCTCTTTCTGCAGGAGGGAGGAGCGGCAGTAGGCCGTCTCTACAAGGGCACCTTCGGAACGGCAGTAGGCCACCTGGCGAGGGCGGGAGCGGCAGTAGGCCGTCTCCTGAGGGGCGCTGTCTGAAGTGCTGAGAACAACTCCACCCCTAGCTGATTCAACAATCCCACTCCCTGAAGGTAATGTCTTTCTCCTACGATGGCGACGACGCAACAGCTGCATGACATAGAGGCGCACGGTCCAGGCTGACATATGTTGTTGTTGATGGGGATTGCGCTGACTGGTGGCGGCTACTCCATGGGGTCTGTGTGGGGGTGTCGGTACATTCCCGGGCACACCGGGCTGTATATCACTTGCCTCGTTGTCGGGGGCACTACGGTATTCCTCTTCTGTTTCCATCTCGGGGGCACGAAGTTGTAAGTCACGCATTTTACCATTCTCCCCCTGTGAAAAGTCACATCCCCGTGGCTGGAGGTGGAATGCTTGCATGTCATGAGTGGTGTACGCAGGCTATAGGTGTTGCAGCATGGTTTGCCAGGCGATGGTGTAGGGGTTTTCCTCCTGCTCTGCGTTGCAGGTGAGGAAGAGCGTGGAGGCTGTGGTGGTGGAATGGAGGAGGGTTAGCAGGTGGTGTGGTCCGTGGAGTCTTTGGTTCCTGCCAAGGGTAGGTGGCCATACGGCCCGTCTCACTCTCATCTTGTTTGGTGTGGCTGTCGGTGTGGTCGGAAGCTGAATGCTGGAGACCGAGGGTAGGGGCCGGGTTTTGTGCTGTGGTAATGTGGCGTTGAGTCTCTGGGGAGTACAGGTGGAGGGGATTTGGGCCTGATGTAGCTTGATGGTGTGAAGTTGTGGGGAGGTGGGTGGTGTAGGAGTGTGGGTGTATCGGGCAGGTGGGCGAGAGAGGCGGCCCGAGTGGATGGTGGTGGTCTTGAGGGTAGGGGTGGGAGGGGAAGTGGGTATATGGGGTGGGCGGTGTTGAGTAGGGCGGGTTGTTGCGCGTGGTGGGGCGTGGCGTGGGCAGAGTGGGTGTACGCATGGGTGGTGGGGGAGGGGTGGTGGTAGTGGGTTGGGGTGAGGGTGTGGCAGCGTGGGTGGAAGATGTGGGAGTGGGCGTTGAGGGGGGGGCAACGGAGGGAAGGGGTGAGGGGGGGGCAACGGAGGGAAGGGGTGAGGGCGAGCAAGGGATGGCGGGGGAGGCGTCAGGTGAGGTGCGGGGGGTGGTGGTAGCTGGGGAGGCTGAGGTAGTAGGGAGGGTGGAGTGGGAGGGTGAGGAGGAAACGTAGCACTCATATGTGAATGTAGAGGGTGGTACGGGGGCTGGAGGGGGCTGGGGGTGTGAGGCCAGGGCGGGTGAGGTGGGCGTGCTGAAAGGGCGCATGTGGCAGTTGCGGAGGGTACAGGGAGTGCCGTGATAGTCTATGACCACCTGGTATGGGTTGGGGACGTGGGTGATTGTATGGGGCCCCGTGAAGTGGGGGACGAGTTTGTGGGGAGTGGGGAATTGGGCGACAACGACGGTGTCACCTGGGTTGAAGGGGTTGGAGGCTGTGTCGGGCCCAAGGTCCAGATTCTTTTGTAGGTGGTGTATCTGGCCTTTTAGCAGGTGTAGCGGGTCTGTAGTGGGAGCGGAAGCTGGCGGTTGCAGGTGGTGGCATAGGGGCAGTAGGAGGGGAGTTTCCCCAAAGATTCTCTCATGGGGGGAAACCCTGTCCTCTCGGGGGCACGAATTCATGCCCCACTGGACGATTTTCACATGAGCCGGCCAGTCGTCATTCTTCATAGCCTCGATTCGGGTGCGTAACTGATTGATAAGGGTACAATGGCTACGTTCACATACGGAATTCCCTTGTGGCCAGTATGGTGAGGAGTGGGAGATCCTATATCCGAAGATTCTGGCTAGCTCCTCCCAGATTTTTCCGGAGAACTCAGGGGCATTATCGGAATGGATAGCTTGTGGGATGCCAAAATAAGGGAACACGTGTTGAAGAAGGGCATCGGCGACGGTATGATGTTCTTTAGCCGGGCAGGCTAATACGAATTTTGAATACGTGGCCACAAAAGTGATCACATATTTATATCCAGATCTGGGGGGAAGAGGGCCTACTACGTCTATCGCCAGGAGTTGCCAGGCCTTGTGGGCGGTGATGTGACCCGATGGTCCGGCGGTCCGGGTGACATCTTTTCCAAGTGCGCAGGCGCGGCAAGTCTGAATGATTTCCTTGGCGAGGGTGGAGGGATTTGGGGCCCAGTAAGTGTTGTTAAACACCTGTAATAATTGTTTGGTGCTCAGGTGGATGCCATTATGGGCATGGAGGTGGCGCAGGCGTCACGTGCCGCATCGGGGTTCAGGAGGATATGTCCGGATGGGGTTACGAGGTGGTCACCCTGTCGGCATAACTTGGTGAATAGGTGGGCGGGGATCCAGAGGGGCCGTTCCTTGTGGTGCCAGAATTGTAGGAGATCCGGGTCTGGCTGTACCGCGTGGATGGGGAGGCGGGAGAGGGCATCTGCATTGGTGTGGAGCTTTCTGGGCCTATAGGAAATTTCGTACTGAAACTCCTCCAGGGTGTCACGCCACCTGACGAGTTGGGCGTTGTGGGAGTCCGATTGGCGTAACCACTGGAGTGATTGGTGGTCAGTGATTATTGTGACCTGGGTCCCGGAAAGATAAGCCCTAAAATATTGGAGGGCCCAGATTATGCCGAGGCATTCTCGCTTGGTGGCGGCATAATTCTTTTCAGCCGGATTCAGAGTGCAACTGGCGAATGCAATGATGTGTTCTATGCCGGCTTGTACCTGGGCTAGGACGGCACCTATCGCAGTGAGGGACGCATCGGTGTAGAGGTGAAAGGGGAGGGCATAATCGGGAAAGGCTACGATGGGGGCAGAGACGAGCTTGTCCTTTCACTGTTGAAAAGCAGCTCGCCGGTCCTCGGTTCAGATAAAGGGTTCCCCTTTTTGCATCAAATCGTGAAGAGGCTTTGCAATCTGCGCGAACCCCTTCACGAAGCGACGGTAATAGGATGTGAGTCCCAGGAAGGCGCGGATGCCGTGGACGTCCTGCGGCGGCAGTATGTCCGCTATGGCACGGAGCTTGTCGGGATCTGGGGAGATTCCTGCTCGGGAAATAGTATGCCCCAGGAACGAGACGGTTCTGGCGGGTAGGACACATTTAGAAGGGTGTAGCTTGAGGCCTCCCTGGCGAATTCTACTGAAAACTCGGCGGAGGCGCTGTAAGTGGTCGGCCCAGGTTTGGCTAAAAACAATGACGTCATCCAGATAAGCTAAACATATTTCCCAAGTAAGGCCGCTCAAGATGGATTCCATTAGCCTGGGGAAAGTGGCAG
Organism: Coenobita brevimanus; assembly: GCF_032717465.1. NCBI lineage: Eukaryota > Metazoa > Arthropoda > Malacostraca > Decapoda > Coenobitidae > Coenobita > Coenobita brevimanus. Next base: position 24,240,850 of record NC_137063.1, on the reverse strand, counting down.
GGGCATTGCAGAGGCCGAATGGCAGAACATTAAATTCGTAATGTTTGCCATTACTGGTGGAAAAGGCCGTCTTGCCTCGGTGGTCCAGATGGATGGGGACCTGCCAGTATCCAGACTGGAGGTCGAGGGTAGAAAACCAAGACGCCCCTTGGAGGGAGTCGAGGGAATCATCAATGCGGGGGAGGGGGGTGGCATCTTTAATGGTGACGTCGTTCACGCGGCGGTAGTCGATATCGTGCCGTCTTTCTTTTTTACTAGATCGACGGGGTAGGACCATGAGCTGGTGGAGGGGGAAACGACACTGGCCTCTACCATTCTGCACACCTGGTGGTCCTCTTCTTCTCTCTGTTGGGGGTTCTTTCGTCGGGAAGGCTGTCGTATAGGTGGGCCTGTCGTATGAATTTCATCTGATAGGTACTTGGTATGCCCTATATCTGCTGGTCCTGTCGCAAACAAATCCTGGAAATCCAGGAGGAGGCAACGTAGGGTGTCTGACTGCTGGTCGGAGAGATGGTCGGGGATGGGGGGTAGAGGGGTAGGGAAGTGGGAGGAGGATGGGGCACAGGGCTCAGCTTCCTCCATCTCTCCGATAATGAGCCCTTTGGGGAGGGTGAGAGAGGACGGGGCGAGGTTAGCTATGCAGATTGTGGTGTGGTGGGGTGGGAGGAAGGTGGGAGATACAAGGCAGGCAGAAAGGGCTCCGGATGGGAGGAGGGGGGAGAACAAAATGGAGGGACCTGAGGGCCTGTTAAGGGGCACCCAAGCCTCGTGGTGGGAGGGGATGGTAACAGCAGCGGAGATGGTGGCGGGGAAAGAAGGAGCAGGGGTAGTGTGAAAGGGCACTGGAGGGGGAGGAGAGGGGGGTGGGGGAGGGGAGGGGAAGGGGGGCACTGGAGGAAGGAAGGGGGCAAATCCTCCGGCCAGGGCAGCGGCGTACATGTGCAAATGGCCGGAGTGGAACGGGGTGGGGGGCGGAACTGGAGTTGTCGGTGGCGACAGTCGATAGTAGCTCCGAGTTTTTGGAGTAAGTCCAGTCCTAAATACCCGTCATAACTCCGGCAGGAGGAATAAAAAATGATGAATTGATGTTGGGTGGACACCGGCTGGTGGGTGTCGACCCGTAAGGCCCGAGTCTCCCCACGGATGGGCAGGGGGCCATCCCCCGCATCCACAAGGTGAATGGTAGTAGGGCGGAGTGGGCCAAATAGCGATCTGTAACGGAAGAAATAGTGGCTGTACAGGCAGGAGCTGGCTGCTCCCGCATCGACTAGCAGCCTGGCCTTCACGCCGTTTATTTTTATCTTGTGGTATACTGGGGGGTGATACTTAGGGGTAATGGCCCCCACCACGGTGGGTTGGTGCGGGGGCGGGCCTAAAAATCCAGCTGTCTAGGGCTTTCATTCTCCTGTTCCTGCTCCAATTATCCTGAATGGGGCTCGTCCATGGGGGTCAGTTCGTCCCCTGGGGCCTCGCCTTCTAAGGAGGACACTTTACGCGAACCCGGGGATGTGATTCTGTGGCGAGCAGCTTTAAGCTGGTCCCGTATGTCATGAAGGGGGCAGCGGGAGTTGCAGGCTGTGAATTCCCACGGATTGACAAGAATCAGGTTCGGGTTTTTCCGTGGGGCGGGACGCCGACAGGAGGGGTGTGCCCTGGGCTGGCTAGGCACCGGGGTCGGGCTGGTGTGAGGCAGAGGTGGTCGTGGTATGGTCGGAGGAGCCGTGGGTTGGGTGGGGAATTTCTTAACCACATTGATTTGGTGTGGAGAAGGGCAGGCGGTCAGGAGGCGCCATATCAGCTGGATATCTCTATCCATGTCTCCTGTTGGGTCATGGATAGTGAAGTGTTTTTTCAACACTCGGAAGCACTCTGAGCAGAGTGTTAAATGTATACTGATCCCGGGTTTCTTCAACCGCGCTCCGGGTAGGCAGCAGTAACCAGGCGTCTTGCCTGTATCAGGGTATTATCCAAATCCCCGTTGAATGAGCAACTATCCAATTGGGATAGAGCCACTACTTTCCCTAATGATGGGGTGATGGCTTGTACAGTGAACTTTGTAAAGTTCTGCCAGGTGAGCTCCGGGACGATTTTCGGTGCTATCTTCACCGCCGCTTTGCCCAATAGTGGTAGTGTGACTGCAATTTTCTGTTGGTCATTTTCAAAGCCAATATCCAGTAAGGGTTTAATTATTGCCAGATATGTGTGTATATCATACTGGTCGGGGTCAAACTTGGGTAACTGAACGTGCGGTTTAGTTGCCAAATATTTCTGACTACCTCTCTTTTACGCCCGGGTCAAGAACCACCACTGGCCACCAGTGTAATGCTAGGTGTAAATAGGCTCGACTTCTCGATCCTAGAACACCTAATGTGTAGCGGGGTCCTCTTTCAGGACCGGAGCTTGGTGCAATAAAGAGTGGCAGGACACAAAAACTTCAGGCAATAACCTTTACACGTATACTACCTCAGTCAGACACAGGATAAAGTCAGCAGATATTACAACACAACATATAGCAAAGAAATAAAACCTTATCTAGGATATGTGTATCTCGCAGGATACTTGCTTATCTGATACTAATGCCAACACAATTAAGTCTAGCGTATTCAGGGTACAGTGAATATAGGCGCGTGTGCGGCGCGGGGAGTGAGTCTCACAGGGGGGGGAGGGGGGAGTGACTTGCGGCGGACCAGGACAGAGTTATGGTAATACTGGGGATGGGTAAGTATTAACAATTTGAATTACACATTTTTCAATAGCAAAGGGACTTTGGCAATTAATTCTATTTCTGGTTTACACTCACACTAGGTACTGGGGCGGGGAAGTGCCATATAGAATTTACGGGTAACATGAGTGGGGGAATATTACTAACACTTTCTCGTATTATTTCTTTAGAGCCTACAGTAGTAGGGGTGTATTATTACAGAGGAATTTCCAGGCGGCACAGTCTTACTAGTTTTATATAAAGGACGTCACTCGTAAGTCTAGGTCATCATATTTTAGTTCATACACTCGTCCTTTACTCCTTCACTGTGATCTTACTTGCCCCGATATTCACTATATTAAGTCACTGAATGATATTACACTAGGTTCGGCAAAGTCACACTTAAACTAAATCACTTTCACTATTTCTGGGGCATCACCACACTTATTATGAGTCACTCATCGTGGGGGCGGGGGAGAAACACGCCGGTGGCAATTCTGCCAGGCTAGGGGCACCACCAAGGGGAGGCGTGCCAAGGGGGCACGGGATGACTCGTAGGGGCGTCCTCTTGCATCCCGGGCTACAGGTGGCGAAGGGGCCCGTGGCCTCCGGGCTGGGCTCTGGGGTGTGGCCCTCAGGACTGGGGCCGAATAGCTCCAGAAACCTCTGGTGTAAGTCTCAGCTGGAGGTGGGAGTCTTACGTCGTCGTGGAGGCATAGGGAGATCACGCCTGGGCGTCCTGGGGAGGGTCAGGAGAGACTGCGGACTGCGGTCTCCAGAGTCTAGGGGCGCCGACAGGGAAGGACTGCGGCACTGGCTTACACTGGGGGCCGTCAGGTGAGTCTGCTCCAGAGCCAGGTGTAGGGAGCGAAGGCCAGGGGAGGCTGTGAGGCCTGACTGGGCTGCTCTGGTACAGGAGGTCCGGACTCTTGTCTCCTGCTGAGGTGATGACTCACTCCCTGCCTCCTTTCGTCTGTGGGGCCCGGCAATTGGCCGTGGCTGCCCAGGGGCAGGACTATCAAGTGTCAGGGCCCGGCAATTGGCCGTGGCCCGAGTGGAGGAGTCAGCGCACCTCTGTACACCTTTGGAGCGGCAGTGGGCCGTCTGACGAAGGTGGGAGTGGCAGTGGGCCGTCTCCTGCTTCAGGAGGGAGGAGCGGCAATTGGCCGTCTCAGGGGCAGCACCTTCGGAGCGGCAGTTGGCCGTCTGACAAAGACGGGAGCGGCAGTAGGCCGTCTCCTTCGGCCGGAGAGGGGAGCGGAAGTAGGCCGTCTGGTGAGGGCTGGAGTGGCAGTAGGCCGTCTCCTTCTGCAGGAGGGAGGAACGGCAGTAGGCTGTCTCTACAAGGGCACCTTCGGAGCGGCAGTAGGCCGTCTGGCGAGGGCGAGAGCGGCAGTAGGCCGTCTCCTGAGGGCCGCTGTCCGGAGTGCTGAGAACAACTCCACCCCTAGCTGATTCAACAATCCCACTCCCTGAAGGTAGTGTCTTTCTCCTACGATGGCGATGGCGCAACGGCTGCGTGACATAGGGGCGCACGGCCCGGGCTGACATATGTTGTTGTTGCTGGGGATTGCTCTGACTGGTGGCAGCTACTCCGTGGGGTCCGTGTGGGGGTATCGGTACGTTCCCGGGCACACCGGGCTGTATATCACTTGCCTCGTTGTCGGGGGCACTACGGTATTCCTCTTCTGTTTCCATCTCGGGGGCACTAAGTTGTAAGTCACGCATTTTAATCTCTTTGTGTATATTGTAAAGGTGTAAGAATTAAGACAAGAGATGTGTTAAGGTGTACTGCCTGGTTTTTATGTCCTGTTCCTTTGTGGGTGCTTTAATTTCGGTCCGGAAAGAGGACCCTGCTCAGTCGCTGGTGTTTTTAGGACGAGAGGTCGAACTAAAAACACCCAGCATAACAGTTTAAAATTTCGATTTATTTCCCACACCACCTCTGAGGTTGAGGAAAAGCCTCCTGACTGTCTTGTTGCGGTGCAATTCAATTTCCACCACATTCCTTCCCTCCCTCCCTCCGTCTTGCCTTTTCTCCCTTATCTCTGGTCTCTCCAACCTCTCTCTCTCGCTGTCTGCCTAGCTCCCTTATCTCCATTCCCTTTCCCTCCTCTCTCTCTCTCTCTGTTACTATCTGTCTGTCAACATTATGTTTTTCTAATGAATGTGATACTTTCTAAAATGCCCGCCGCCGGACCTCCCACCTCGCCACCACCGGGCTGCTACCACACCACCACCCTAGAAGGACACAACGGTGGGGCTAGTGACCCAGGTCAAGAGGGTCACCGGGACACTACTGTGTCCCCGCAACTGCCCCAACACCAGGTGACCGGAGAAAGTCAACTAACTTGCGGGCGGGACAACCATCATCAGAATTGGGGTGGGACTGAACCAGATTCAGTCCCAGGTAACACCGTGTTGATGGCTATTGTTACACCCTCAAGGGCAGGAGGCCCAAGGGCACGAGGCCCAAGGCTACGGCCTAAAGAGTGTACCAGGGTAGAGAGACCCTCGGCTACGGCCTTAGTACACCCTGGAGAGAGAGTTGCCCCAGTGCATCCCTCTCCTGCTGTTCTATCCTACGGGAGCAACACCGCACTGACGACCCTATACTTGGCGGGGAAGGAGCGGCCACTGTACACCCTTCAGTTCCTTCTCGTCGGGAAGATCAGCTCCCGGCTACGGCCAAAGTACGTACCAGGGTAGAGAGGCCCTTGGCTATAGTACGTGCAGCTTTTCCCTACTACGGGAGCAACACCGCGCCGACGGTCCCTATACGTGGCGGGGAAGGAGCGGCCCCTGTACACCCTTCAGTTGCTCCTTGTAAGGTGGGTAAGTTTACGGCCCCGGCCAAAGCACGTACCAGGGTAGAGAGGCCCTTGAAGATAGCATCAGTACGTACCGGAGAGAGTGTGGCCCCTGTGCCCCCTACTCCTGCTTTTCCCTACTACAGGAACAACACTGCATCGATGGCCCCTATACGTGGCGGGGAAGGAGCGGCCCCTGTACGCCCTTCAGTTGCTCCTTGTACGACGGGTAGGCTCACGGCCACAGCCAAAGTACGTACCAGGGTAAGGCGACCCAAGGCTCCAGCCTCAGGACGTACTGGAGAGAACATGCGCTACGTGAGTCCTTCTCCTGCCTCTTCCCCCTGTGGGAGCCCTTCGTCACCACCCGGGAATGTTGCCCCGAAGGTGTCGCTAGAGTGGTGGAAAGGCCCGATACCGGACCTACCTCCTACACCTGGGAGATCCTTGTTCCTGCCCGAGACCTGACAGAGAAGTTGCCGCAGCCCAGCCCTGTTGGCGCCTCTCCTCATAGGCGCCCGCAGTCCCAGGACCCCCAGGCCAGACCCACACGCTCCCGACAAGGGCAACCCAGGCTCACTCACCCCATGGAGCCTGAGACGACAGGCCCGACTCCTCCAGCTGTTCGGCCCCAGCCATGAGGGCCACCTCTCAGGTCGAGGCCCCCAGACAGAAGGGCCTCCCTGCACCCCACCGACGAGGCTCCAACTCGAGGGCCACCTCTCAGGTCGAGGCCCCCAGACGGGAGGGCCTCCCTGCATCTCACCAACGAGTGTGACCAGGGCAGTGACTCCCCTGCGGGTAGTATATTGCCCTCTGCAGGCCGGGTCCCCCTAGGGTTCTCCCCTCACGCCCTTGTTATGGAGTGAACATTACCCAGGAGATACAGGTAAATAGTGACGCCCCTTGTGCCGAGAACAAACCAGGGGAAATAACAGTGAACACTGACCGAGTGAAGACCAGTGTAAAACCAGTGACAGTTACTATTAGTCCAAAAGAACTCAGTGCCCAGCAGGACAGAGAATGAACATTAATGTAATTGTATGAGTCCCCCCAGTAAAAGAACTTTCTGTGACTGAATAGAGACTAGGGTGCGCGGGTAAATCAAAAGCCTGTGTGTAGGTGTCGCCGCGACTAAGTGACTGTATCAAGTGTCGCGATCCGCACCCTGTCTTATTTATAGTAGTATTTCCCCCACGGACTTCCAATCTTGTATATTCCCTTTGTTGTCGACTCAGTGTATATCCTGCCTAAAAGTGACATACGCATATTAACATATATAATTCAGGACATCAATGTATGTGCATTGTATTGTGTACTAAGCGTGACTGTATCTTGTGGTGTTGAAGGTTATCTCTGTGTCCCTGTCCCCTGTATCTCAAATATCACTCTGTGTTTTATTGTAACAGCTAGAATTAAGGCAACAGATGTGTTAAGGTATACTGCCTGGTTTTTATGTCCTGTTCCTTTGTGGTTGCTTTACTTCCGGTCCGGAAAGACGACTCCACTTCAGTCGCTAGTGTTTTTGGGACGAGAAGTCGACCTAAAAACACCAGCATAACACTTTCCTTACAGTATGATGTTTTATTTGTTCTTTATAATTTCGACTTTTTTTCCACACCACCTTTGAGGTAAAAGTCAAGGTGTGTTTTTTTTATAGAGGTTTTCCCCAGGAGGCCTAATCAACAGCTTTTGAGGGAACAATTATAGGTCCTCTGTTTGCCTTCTCTTCTAAAAAAATACTTATTTGCATTGTAAATAAGTTCTTTTTCTCTACTGTGGAGCACACGAGAGCGAGTAGCAGGAGTAAGAGCATCAATCTCAGGTGGCGGCCAGGGTGGAAATGACCTGGATTAACACGGTCACTCTACCCTTAAAAGCGTGGCAACGTTGGAAAGCAACGGTGCCAAGTGTTGTGGTATTTATAAAAAGTCATTGTTATTATTAGAAGAAAAGAGATATTTATAACATTATACAGCCTTGTTAGAGAGTTAAATTTATATATACTGTAAATAAACTTCATTTAGAAGTAGTAAATAGCTGACATGAGACAAAGGTGTACACATTTGGCAGAGAGGCGGCAGAGGAAATTCCCTAGAGGACCAGAGCCTAAACACGCTTCATAAAATAGACAGACCATAGCATTACACTGGTGGACAACGGTGGTTCTTGACCCGGGCATACGAGAGGGGTGATCAGGAAATATTATCAAAATGGCAATTAAACCGCATGTGCAATTACCAAAATTCGACCCCGAACAGTATGATGTTCACACATACCTAGCAATTATTAAACCTTTGCTGGATATGGGATTCGAGGACGATAAGCATAAAATTGCAGTCACGCTTCCATTACTAGGCAAAGCGGCAGCTAATACAGCACTGAAAATCGTTCCGGGGCTCACTTCGCAAAATTTCACGAAACTCGTGATTCAAGCTATCACTCCCTCACATAAGTTCATGATGTTTTTCTTTAGTGAAATACACACCTCCGCCGCCGCTGAACCAACCACCCCGCCACCCCCCACCCTACCACCCCGCCACCGCCTCACCACCACCCCAGGAGGACATCATGGCAGGCCGGGTCATTGGGAGACTGACCCGGAGAAAGAAGGGCGCCGGGGCTCCCCTGTCTTAAGTCCCTCTTCCACCCAACCGGTCCGACAGCGACCACGCAGGAGAAAGACACGACCCTGCGGGCAGAGTAGCCTTCACCAGGTTCGGGGTGGGACTGAGCCAGATTCAGTCCCAGACAACACTGCGGTAATGGCCACTGTATGTGCTGGGGAGGGAGCAGCCACTGTACGCCCCTCAGTTGTTTCCCCCTGTAGCGCTGCCACAACGGCCACTGTACGTGTGGGGAAAGGAGCAGCCACTGTACGTCCTTCAGCTACAGCTACAGCTACATCTGGAGATGGCCTCGGAGTGTTAGCTATTGAGCCCACTCCGACTGGCAAAGGAAGGAGAAGTGGAACCACGATAACAGCCACTGTATGTGTTGGGGAGGGAGCAGCCACTGTACTCCCCTCATCCACTACCTCCTCCTCCTATGGGAGTAACACCGCGGTAACAGCCACTGTACGTGCTGGGGAAGGAGCGGCCACTGTACGCCCTTCAGTTATTTCTCGTTAGGCAGGCAGACCCGCAGTAACGGCCACTGTACATGCCGGGGAGGGAGCGGCCACTGTATGCCCCTCATCTGCCTCTTCCTCCTTCGGGAGCAGCACCGCCACAACAGCCACTGTACATGTGGGAGAAGGAACAGCCGCTGTACGCCCTTCAGCTGTGGACCTTAGGAACTGCGGAACCGCCACAACAGCCACTGTACGTGTGGGGGAAGGAGCGGCCACTGTACGCCCTTCATCTGTGATTCCTGGGGTCCTCCCGGAAAAGGAGGTCCCTTGCGCGGCCGGCCTTTCACCTCTCGGCTGCGAGGGGTGCCCTCTGCTTACTCCTTCCAGGTGTGGTTCCCCAGAGGTGCTGCCAGAGTGGTGGCGTGGTCCTGTATTGGTCCAGCCACCTACCCCTGGTCGGTCCCGATCCCTTATGGATGCCCGACGGAAGAGGTGCTGCAGTCTACCCCTGACTCTCGGCTGTGTGGGACGCCCTCTGCTTACTCCCTCCAGGTGTGGTTCCCCGGAGGTGCTGCCGGAGTGGTGGCGTGGTCCTGTATTGGTCCAGCCACCTACCCCTGGTCGGTCCCGATCCCTTATGGATGCCCGAAGGAAGAGGTGCTGCAGTCTACCCCTGACGCCGCCCCACCCTACAGGCGGCTGCAGTATCCGGGCTCCCAGACTGGACCAATAAGCCCCAGGGCCAGGCTGCTTGGGATCCACTCCCCCACGGTCCTCCACCCGGAGTAAGAGGCGACAGGCCAGGCTCCTGCAGCTGTTCGGCCCTAGCCCCGAGGGCCACCCTTCAGGTCAAGGCCCCCAGATCGGAGGGGCTCCCTGCACCCCCCAGACGAGGCTCCAACACAAGGGCCTCTCAGGTTGAGGCCCCCAGACCGGAGAGCTTCCCTGCACCCCCCTGATGAAGAAGGCCCGGGCAGTGACACCCCTGTGGGTGGTGCTCTGTCTCCTACAGGAGGGCTCCTCAGCAGAGCCCTCTCCCACGCCCAGGCGCCTCCTCTGTTAAGCCTAGGAAACAAGGGCGAGTAGTGATTTCAAAACATCTCGTGTGTCTTAAAAACCACAGAGATGGGAGTGAACAGTGACAGCGAAAAAGTAAGGCCAGAATAATATAAGTGACACATAGTGAGACGAATATCCAGGCAGAACAGAAAAGATTATCGAACACAGGCAGAAAGACGATCAGAAACAGTGGGTCTATACTAGTGGTGCACTAATAAAAACCAAAAACCTGTGAGCAGTGTCCCCGTGACTAAGTGACTATCCCGAATGTCACGACTCGCACCCTGACAAGTTATAGTAACATTCACTCTCTCGACCCCTGGCCCTTTTTACTCTTAGTGCATCTGGTTTAGACTATTAAATGCTAGTTCTGCCTATAGCCATAATACGGGTATTCTGTATCTGTAACTCACCAACTGTGTCAAACCGAGAATCCCCACTCTCTGCCTGTGCTATGTGTGTACATATTGTATTTAGAAGCTAACACTGTAAACCTGTCCAAGTCATATCCTGTAACTCTTTGTTTTTATATTGTAACAGTGTGCTGAACTAAGACAATAGATGTCTTAAGGTGTGTTATGCGGGATGTTTTTAGTCCGACTCCTCATCCTAAAAACGCCCGCAACTGAGCGGGGTCCTCTTCCGGACCGGAAATAAAGCACCCACAAGGGAACAGGGCATAAAAACTAGGCAGTACACCTTAACACATCTATTGTCTTAATCCAATACATTGTTACAATATAAACACAAAGAGTTACAGGATATGATGGAGACAGGTTTACAGAGTTAGCTTCTCAATATATTGTATCACACACAGCACAGGCAGAGAGTGGGGATCTTCAGTTATATATCGATGGTGAGTTACAATTTCTCGATACCCGTATTATGTTCAGAGGCAGAACTAGCATTTAATAGTCTAAACCAGATGCACTAGGGGTAAAGAGGGCCAGGGGTCGAGAGAGTGAATATTACTATAACTTGTCAGAGTGCGAGTCGCGACACTCGGGATAGTTACTTAGTCGCGGAGGCAGTGTTCACAGATTTTGGTTTTTCCTCGCGCCCCACTGTTTCCATAGGTTTCTGTGCCCATGTTTACTAGTTTTTTCTGTTCTGCCTGGGTATTTGTCTCACTGTGTCACTTATATTATTCTGGCCTTACTCTTTCACTGTCACTGTTCACTCCCATCTCTGTGGTTTTTCAAGACACACGAGATGCGTTAAAGTCACTACTCGCCCTTGTTTCCTGGGCTTAAAAGAGGAGGTGCCCGGGCGTGGGAGGGGGCTCTACTGGGGAGCCCTCCTGCAGGAGACAGTACACCACCCGCAGGGGTGTCACTGCCCGGGCCTTCTTCGTCAGGGGTGTGCAAGGAGGCTCTCCCATCTCGGGGCCTTGACCTGAGAGGCCCTCGTGCTGGAGCCTCGTTGGTGGGGTGCAGGGAGGCCCTCCGATCTGGGAGCCTTGACATGAAGGGCTGCCCTCGGGGCTGGGGCCGAACAGCTGCAGGAGGTGGGCTTGTCGCCTCTTACTCTGGGCAGAGAGCCGTGGGGGAGTGGAGCCCAAGCGGCTTGACTCTTGGGCCCGCCGGTCTGGTCTGGGAGCCCAGGTACTGTGGTCGCCTGTAGGGAGGGGCGCCATCAGGGGCAGATTGCAGCACCTCTTCTGTCTGGCGTCCGTCAGGGGCCGGAACCGACCAGGGGTAGGCGGCAGGACCAACACAGGGCCGCACCACCACTCCGGCAGCACCTCCGGGGAACCACACCTGGAGGGAGTAAGTAAAGGGCGTCCCACGCAGCCGAGAGGTGAAAGGCCGGCTGCGCAAGGGACCTCCTTCTCTGGGAGGACCCCAGGAATCACGGATGAAGGGTGTACGGTGGCCGCTCCTTCCCCCACACGTACAGTGGCCATTGTGGCGGTTCCGCTATTCCTAAGGTCCACAGCTGAAGGGCGTACAGTGGCCGCTCCTTCCCCCACACGTACAGTGGCTGTTACAGCGGTTCTGCCTGCCCAACGAGAAGTAACTGAAGGGCGTACAGTGGTCGCTCCTTCCCCGGCATGTACAGTGGCTGTTACCGCGATGTTACTCCCGTAGGAAGAGGAGGTAGTGGATGAGAGGCGTACAGTGGCCGCTCCCTCCCGGACATGTACAGTGGCCGTTATCGCGGTTCCACTCCTCCTTCCTTTGCCAGTCGGAGTGTGCTCAATAGCTAACACCCCGAGGCCGTCTCCAGATGTGGCTGTAGCTGAAGGGCGTACAGTGGCCACTCCTTCCCCCACACGTACAGTGGCTGTTGTGGCAGCGCTACAGGGGGAAACAACTGAGGGGCATACAGTGGCCGCTCCCTCCCTGGCATGTACAGTGGCCATTACCACGGTGTTGTCTGGGACTGATTCTGGCTCAGTCCCACCTTGAACCTGGTGAAGGCTGCCCCGCCCGCAGGGTCATCTTTTGCTGGCGTAGCTTCTGTCGGACCAGTTGGGTGACAGAGGGACTTAGGACAGGGGAGCACCGGCGCCCTTCTTGCTCCAGGTCGATCTCTCGGTGATCCGGCCCTCCGTGGTGTCCTCCTGGGGTGGTGGTGAGGTGGCGGCTCGGTGGTAGGGTGAGGAGTGGCGGGGTGGTCGGTACGGCGGCGGCAGGTATTTTACCACCTTCCACGGTCGAGAAGTCACGGCCCCCTGACTGGAGGTGGTATGTTGTGGTGGTGGAGGTCTGGTGGGCCGGTGTGAGATGTTGGAGGAGGCTGGTCCAATGGCGGGTGGTGAGGTTTGGCTCCTGGTGGGGGTTGAGGGTGAGGCGTAGGGACGATGGTTGGGTGGTCTGGCGTAGGAGACAGAGGAGCTGGTGTGTCGCCCTTGTCATGATGGTGGGGTGGTCGTGGAGGCGCCATAGTAATCTTTAAATCTTCATCTCTGGTGGTGGTGCCTGGTGCAGGGACAGGAGCTGTATGCTGACGAGTGAGGAGATCTTGGGGTTTATATGGGGGATGGTTTGGTGGGAGGAATTGGGAACTGGGAAGTTTCCACCTTGCTTGATGGAGGGGGAGGGTAATGGGGGTGATGTCTGGGGGGAGGGTGGCATGTGTTGGGGAATGGGGAGCAGGATGGGGAGGAGATGGAGGTGTGGGGATGTATCTAGATGGTGGGCAGGAGAAGCGTCCTCATCTGGTGGTCGTGGTGGTGAGGGTGGATGTAGGTGGTGAAGGTGAGTGGACACGTGGTGGTGTTGGGGTGTTACTGTGGTTGGTGGAGGTCATTGGTGGTGGTGTGGCGCGTTGTGTGTAGTGAGAATGGTCACTGGGTAAAGGGAGGGCAGAAGTGGTTGTGTGGGTGGTGTGTGTGAGAGGTGGTGTGGCCGCACGTGGTGGACTGGAGGGCGGTGTGGTGGGAGGGGTAGTGCATGGGGTGGGGTGAGGGGGGTGGGTGGTAGGATGAGGTAGTGTGGTGGTGGTGGGCGTGAACTGTGTTGGCTGGCGGGGGATGGGTGGGGTGGTGGGTGCCATGGGTGGTGTTGGAGATGGGTGCGGAGGAGTTGGTAGGGTGGGCATAGGAGAGGCATGGAGAATTGTTGTTGGTGGGGGATCGGGGTCGGGAAGAAGGGGCGGTGTGTCGAAGGTTGGAGTGGGGGGAGGTTACGTGACTGTAGGTGAGGTGGAGGGGGGGGTAAGAAGGAGTAGGAGTCCGGGGGGTAATTCTCAGAAGACGCTGCGGTGGTAGGTGTGCGGTGGGCGGTGTGTGGTGCGCGGGTAAGTGTGGGGTCATTGTTGGAGGGTGGGAATGGATGCACGTGTCTGTTTCGGTAGGTTCGTGGTTGTCCCTGATGGTCAATCGTGACTTGATAGGGGTTAGGGACTTTGGTGATGGTGAAGGGACCATCAAAATGGGGGGAGGTCTTGGTGGGGGTAGGCAGACGTGCCACGACAACGGAATCTCCTGGCTTGTAGTGGTTCGAGGGGTTAGTGTCGGGTTGCAGGTCCTGTTGTGCTTGGAGGTGATGGAGGCGCCATTTGAGGTGGTGTAGGGGGTTGGTGGTGGAGGGTGGGGTGGGAGGTTGGAGGTGGTGGTGGAGGGGTAGGAGGAGTGGGGCTTCCCCGAAAACTCGCTCGTGGGGGGTGATGCCGTCCTTTCAGGGGCACGTGTTCAAACCCCATTGCACGATTTTGACATGCGCCGGCCAATTGTCATTTCCCATTTGTACAATTCTCGTCCTTACTTGGTTTAGGAGGGATCTATGACTCCTCTTGCAGATGCTGTTTCTCAGTGGCCAGTATGGAGATGAGTGGGAGATGCAGTAGCCAAATATTGATGCCAGTTCATCCCAGATTTTTCCCATAAATTCTGGTGCATTGTCTGAATGTAAGGCCTGTGGGATTCCAAAATAGGGGAAAACGTGGCGGACTAGGGCGTCGGCAACTGAGATGGCATTGTGCTCTTTAGTGGGGCAGGCGAAGATGAATTTGGAGTAAACGTCTACGAAGGTGATGATGTATTTGTATCCCGCTTTAGGTGTGAGGGGGGCCGACGACATCGAGAGAGAGCAACTGCCATGGTTTTTGTGCGGTTAGTTTCCCTGCTGGGCCAGCTGTGTGGGTGAAGTCTTTGCCCAAGGCACAGGCACGGCATGCTTGAACAATACTTTTGGCAATGGTGGAGGGGTTAGAGGTCCAATATATATCATTGAAAACTTGCAAAAGTTTCTTTGTACCAAGGTGGATGCCGTTGTTGGCGTGGAGGTGCAGCATTGTGTCGTGTGCAGTGGTCGGGTCAAGGATGATGTGGCCGTCTGAGTTGAACAGGTGATCGCCGTGTTGGTGTAATTTGGAGAACGTGACCTGCGGAATCCAGGTGGGGCATTGTTTATCCTGCCACATTTGAATCAGGTCAGGTTTGGGGCGGATAGCATTGATGGGTAGGTGGGAAAGGGCGTCAGCGTTGGTGTGTAACTTTCCGGGCTGGTAGGATATTTCGAAATCGAATTCCTCTAATGCTTCTCATCACCAGATGAGTTGGGCGTTGTTAGTATTGGACTGGCGTAGCCACCGGAGTGATTGGCGGTCGGTGATGATGACTACGTGGGTGCCGGAGATATATGACTGGAAGTAGTCTAACGCCCAGATGATTCTGAGGCACTCGCGCTTTGTGGCTGCGTAATTATGTTCGGCCTGATTCAGGGTGCGGCTGGCGTGGGCAATGATGTGTTCACACCCATCCTGCACTTGAGCAAGAACAGCCCCTATGGCAATGAGGGAGACGTCAGTGTACAGACGAAAGGGAAGGTTGTAATCTGGAAAGGCTACGATGGGGGCTGAGATGAGTTTTGACTTGAGGTTGTTGAATGCAGCTTTCCTTTCTTTGGTCCATATGAACGGTTCGCCCTTCTTTGTCAGGTCATGGAGGGGCTTGGCGATATTGGCGAAGCCTTTCATGAAACGCCGGTAGTATGAAGTTAGGCCTAGGAAGGCACAGGTTTCGTGGACATCTTTAGGTAAAGGAATGTCAGCTATTGCACGTAGTTTTTCTGGGTCAGGTGAGATGCCCTCGGCTCCAATCACGTGTCCTAGGAAAGAGGCGGATCGCTCGACTAGGATGCATTTGGAAGGCTTGAGCTTTAGTCCAGCCTGGCGTATATGTAGGAAAACTTGTTTGAGGCGGTGTAGGTGGTCGGCCCAGGTGCGGCTGAAGACAATGACGTCGTCGAGATACGCCAGGCATATTTTCCAGGTTAGACCGCTCAGTACAGACTCCATGAGGCGGGAGAATGTAGCTGGGGCGTTGCAGAGTCTGAAGGGAAGGACGTTGAACTCGTAGTGTTTGCTGTTTGAGGTTGAGAAAGCCGTCTTCTGTTTGTCCTCTGGATGAACGGGGACTTGCCAGTGACCTGACTGTAGGTCTAGCGTGGAGAACCAGGTTGAGCCATGTAGGGAGTCGAGTGAATCGTCGATTCTCGGCAGGGGCGTGGCATCCTTGGTGGTGACATCATTGAGTTTGTGGTAATCCACAGAGAACCGCATTGTTCCATCTTTTTTTCTAACTAGCACGATGGGGGAGGACCATGGGCTATTTGAGTTGGAAATGACACCGGCATCGAGCATGTCCTGGACCTTCCGGTCTTCTTCTGTCTGTTGTTTAGGGTTTTTGCGGCGTGATGGTTGGCGGATGGGTGGTCTGGTTGTGTGGATCTCATGGCTGAGGTAAGTAGTGTGGCCGATGTCTGCAGGGTCAGATGAGAAAAGGTCTTCAAGTCCAGGAGTAACTGTCGGAGGCTGTTAGTTTGGGAGGTGGATAGGTGTGGAGGGAGAGTAGATAGAGTGGGGTGGTTGGGGGGTGGTGTTTCACAAGGCTCGGCTTCTTCCATGTCGCCTACGGTCAGCCCTCATGGTAGGGTAAGTGGTGTGGCGGCGAGGTTTGCAACACAGATAGTTCGGACATGTGGGGGAGGAAAGTGGGGGACACTAACCATGACGACAGTGTTCCCGTTGGTAGGGAGGGAGAGAAGAGGACGGAGGTACCAGAGGGTCTGTTTAGTTCTAACCAAGCCTCGTGGTGGGGTGGAATGGTGATAGTGGAGGCAATAGCGGTGGGGAAAGTTGGAGAGGAAAGTGGCATAGGCTGGGTGGAATATGAGGATGGTGAGTGAGGAGATGAGGTGTGGGGTGATAAGGGAGTGGAGTTGCATGTGCAGATGGGTTGGGGAGGATGACCGTCAGGGGGTGGTGGTTTGTACGTGTTGTGTGGATGGGTGGTGGTGTTTTTTTTTCCCTGGGGGGCGTTGGGGGCTGGACTGAAGTGGAGTCAGCGCTGGTGACAATCAATAGTGGTGTGTAGCTTTTGTAGGAGGTCCAGCCCCAGGTATCTGTCGTATGCACGGCAGGTGGAGTCGAAGATGATGAAGGGATGTGTGGTGGATGCTTGTTGGTGGGTTTCGGTCCGCAGGGCCCGAGTTTCCCCACGGATAGGCAGGGGGTCATCCCCTGCATCTACGAGGTTGGCTGAGGTGGGGAGAAGGGGGCCAAAGGCGTAACTGTGGCGGGAGTAAAAGTGTGAATACAGGCATGACCTGGCAGCTCCCGTGTCCACCAGTAGTCTAGCCTTGACCCCGTTCAGGCGTATTTTGTCGTACACTGGGGGTCTGTACTTGTGTGAAGTGGCCCCTGCCACCGTGGAGAGGTGCGGGGGTGGACCTAAAAATCCATCTGCTGAGTGTTATCTTCTTCGTTTGGCTGCTCGTCGGCGGGTTCAGGGTAGATGATGGGCAGAGTGTCGTCTTCTGGAGCGTCGTCCTCTAGGGATGATACTTTCCTGCGCCCCTGTGTGAGAGTCCTGCGTCGGTTCACCTTACACTGCTCTCTGATGTCATGCAGGGGGCAGATACGACTACAGGCTGTAAATTCCCAGGGGTTAATAGAGATCAGGTTGAAATTTTCCCTGGGGTTGGGGCGTTTTCTCTGTGGGTGAGCCCTGGGGACGGTGATAGATAGCTCCGTGGTGGGATGGGTAGGCTGGGTGGGCGGTGTCCTTGCCTTGGGTGGTGGGGTTTTGGTGGTGGGGAATTTGCTCACAGCGTGGATAGGCTGTGGCATAGGGAGGGCAGCGAGGTCCTGTCGGATGAGTTGTAGGTCACGATCCATGTCTCCTGAAGGATCGTAGATGGTGAATTGCTCCCGTACTGTGCTCGGGAGAATCCTCAGCAGGGTGTTAAAGGTGTGTTGATCCCGAGTGGCTGTGGAAGCTTTGGGATAGGTGGCACTGACGAGGCGCCTAGCCTGGACGAAAGTGTCGTTGAGGCAGCCGTCGTAGGTGAGGGCGTCAAGTTGTGAGAGGGCGACAACTCTGCCTAGTGAAGGCATCACTGCCTGTTTCACAATGTGTGAAAATTGGTCCCATGTTAAGTCGGGGATGATTTTCGTGGAGATAGTAGCAATTACTTTGCCCAGGTTGGGTGGTGTGACGGCTATTTTCTCTCTGTCCGTGTCAAACCCAATGTCTAGGAGGGGTTTTACCATATCCAAGTAAACATCAGTGTCATATTGTTCAGGATTGAACTTTGGCAATTGGATGTGAGGTTTGGCTGCCATTGTGCAAGTTTCCCTTTTATGTTCCTCCGTGCTATACTCAGATCCAGAACCACCGCTGACCACCAGTGTTATGTGGGATGTTTTTAGTTCAACTCCTTGTCCTAAAAACGCCCGCAACTTAGCGGGGTCCTCTTCCGGACCGGAAATAAAGCACCCACAAAGGAACAGGGCATAAAAACTAGGCAGTACACCTTAACACATCTATTGTCCTAAACACAAAGAGTTACAGGATATGATGGAGACAGGTTTACAGAGTTAGCTTCTCAATATATTGTATCACACATAGCACAGGCAGAGAGTGGGGATCTTCAGTTATACATCGATGGTTAGTTACAATTTCTCGATACCCGTATTATGTACATAGGCAGAACTAGCATTTAATAGTCTAAACCAGATGCGCTAGGGGTAAAGAGGGCCAGGGGTCGAGAGAGTAAATATTACTATAACTTGTCAGAGCACGAGTCGCGACACTCGGGATAGTTACTTCGTCGCGGAGACACTGTTCACAGGATTTTGGTTTTTCCTCGTGCCCCACTGTTTCCGTAGGTTTCTGTGTCCATGTTTCCTAGTCTTTTCTGTTCTGCCTGGGTATTTGTCTCACTGTGTGTCACTTATATTATTTTGGCCTTACTCTTTCACTGTCACTGTTCACTCCCGTCTCTGTGGTTTTTCAAGACACATGAGATGCGTTAAAGTCACTACTTGCCCTTGTTTCCTGGGCTTAACAGAGGAGGCGCCCAGGAGTGGGAGGGGGCTCTACTGGGAAGCCCTCCTGCAGGAGACAGTGCACCACCCACAGGGGTTCACTGCCCGGGCCTTCTTCGTCATGGGGGTGCAGGGAAGCTCTCCTGTCTGGGGGCCTCGACCTGAGAGGCCCTCGTGTTGGAGCCTCGTCGGTGGGGTGCAGGGAGGCCCTCCGACCTGGGGGCCTCGACCTGAAGGACAGCCCTCGGGGCTGGGGCCTAACAGCTGCAGGAGGCGGGCCTGTTACCTCTTACTCCAAGCAGAGAGCCGTGGGGGAGTGAAGCCCAAGCGGCTTGGCTCTGGGGCCCACCGGTCCGGTCTGGGAGCCCGGGTACTGCGGTCGCCTGTAGGGAGGGGCGCCATCAGGGGCAGATTGCGGCACCTCTTCTGTCTGGCGTCCGTCAGGGGCCGGAACCGACCAGGGGTAGGCGGCAGGACCAACACAGGGCCGCGCCTCCACTCCGGCAGCACCTCCGGGGAACCACACCTGAAGCGAGTAAGTAAAGGGCGTCCCACGCAGCCGAGAGGTGAAAGGCCGGCTGCACAAGGAACCTCCTTCTCCAGGAGGACCCCAGGAATCACGGATGAAGGGCGTACAGTGGCTGCTCCTTCCCCCACACATACAGTGGCCGTTGTGGCGGTTCCACAATTCCTAAGGTCCACAGCTGAAGGGCGTACAGTGGCCGCTCCTTCCCCCACACGTACAGTGGCCGTTGTGGCGGTGCTGCTCTCGAAGGAGGAAGAGGCAGATGAGGGGCGTACAGTGGCCACTCCCTCCCTGCGACGTACAGTGGCCATTACCGCGGTTCTGCCTGCCCAACGGGAAGTAACTGAAGGGTGTACAGTGGTCGCTCCTTCCCCGACACATACAGTGGCCGTTACCTTGGTGTTACTCCCGTAAGAGGAGGACGGAGTGGATGAGGGGCATACAGTGGCCACTCCCTCCCCAACACGTACAGTGGCCGTTACCGTGGTGTTGTCTGGGACTGAATCTGGCTCAGTCCCATCCCGAACCTGGTGAAGGCTGCCCCGCCTGCAGGGTCGTGTCCTTTGCCGGTGTAGCTTCTGTCAGACTGGTTGGGTGACAGAGGGACTTAGGACAGGGGAGCACCAGCGCCCTTCTTGCCCCGGGTCGACCTCTCGGTGATCCGGCCCTCCGTGGTGTCCTCCTGGGGTGGTGGTGAGAAAGCGGCTCGGTGGTAGGGTGGGGGGTGGCGGGGTGGTCGATCTGGCGGCGGCAGATATTTTAAGGTGTACTGCCTAGTTTTTATGCCCTGTTCCTCTGTGGGTGCTTTATTTCCGGTCCGGAAAGAGGACCCCGCTCAGTTGCGGGCGTTTTTAGGATGAGAGTCGGACTAAAAACATCCCACATAAACTGGTGGCCAGCAGTGGTTCTGGATCTGATTAAAATATGGAGGTACACAATAAGGGAAACTTGCACAATGGCAGCCAAACCTCACATCCAATTGCCAAGGTTCAACCCTGAACAATATGACATTGAGGTCTACTTGGATATGGTAAAACCTCTCTTAGATATTGGGTTTGACACGGACAGAGAGAAAATAGCAGTCACACTACCCAACCTGGGCAAAATAATCGCTACTGTTGCCTCAAAACTCGTCCCTGAACTAACATGGGGCCAATTCTCACACATTGTGAAGCAGGCTGTCACGCCTTCACTGGACAAAATTGTCACCCTTTCACAACTCGATGCCCTCACCTACAACGGCAGCCTAGACGACACTTTCGTCCAGGCACGGCGGCTCATCACCGCTGCGTACCCAGACACAGACGCAAAAACCCTGGAACAACTTATATTTCACAAACTCCTCAGGATCCTCCCCAGTTTCATCAAAGAATATTTTATAATACATGAACCGACGGGAGACCTGGATAAAGAAATAAGTTTAATAAGGCGCCTTCTAGCTGTCCACTCCACCCCTCAATGCATTGGCAAAATCATTCAATTCCCCACGGATCTCATCGCCGTAAACCCATGGGAATTTTCTCCTTGCTGCAACGGATGTCCAATTCACGACATCCGTGAGCAGCTAAAAGCTGCCCGGTGCAGCACGACGACACAAGGGCGACTACAGTCGTTCTATTTTATGAAGGCAGTTTGGGTGGGGAGCTCTGGGACCTCACTCTGTTAGCTCTGTTGCCACATCGTTGCCACACACGTGCTATCTCTCTCTCTCTCTCTCTCTCTAAAATGCCCGCTGCCGGACCTCCCACCTCACCACCCCCCACCCCACCACCGGGCCGCTACCACACCACCACCCCAGGAGGACACAACGGTGGGGCTAGTGACCCAGGTCAAGAGGGTCACCGGGACACTACTGTCCTGAATCTCTTTTCCCCGCAACTGCCCCAACACCAGGTGACCGGAGAAAGCCAACTACCTTGCAGGCAGGACAACCATCGTCAGAACTGGGGTGGGACTGAACCAGATTCAGTCCCAGGTAATACCGTGTTGACGGCTATTGTTACACCCTCAAGGGCAGGAGGCCCAAGGCTATGGCCTAAAGAGTGTACCAGGGTAGAGAGACCCTCGGCTACGGCATTAGTACACTCCGGAGAGAGAGTTGCCCGTGTGCATCCCTCTCCTGCTGTTCTATCCTACGGGAGCAACACCGCGCTGACGGCCACTGTACGTGGCAGGGAAGGAGCGGCCACTGTACGTGGCAGGGAAGGAGCGGCCACTGTACGTGGCAGGGAAGGAGCGGCCACTGTACGCCCTTCAGTTGCTTCTCGACGGGAAGATCAGCTCCCGTCTATGGCCAAAGTACGTACCAGGGTAGAGAGGCCCTTGGCTATAGTACGTGCAGGTTTTCCCTACTACAGGAGCAACACCGCACCGACGACCACTGTACGTGGCGGGGAAGGAGCGGCCCCTGTACGCCCTTCAGTTGCTCCTTGTAAGGCGGGTAGGTTAATGGCCCCGGCCAAAGCACGTACCAGGGTAGAGAGGCCCTTGAAGATAGCATCAGTACGTACCAGAGAGAGTGTGGCCCCTGTGCCCCCTACTCTTGCTTTTCCCTACTACGGGAGCAACACCGTGCCGACGGCCACTGTACATGGCGGGGAAGGAGTGGCCCCTGTACGCCCTTCAGTTGCTCCTTGTACGACGGGTAGGCTCACGGCCACGGCCAAAGTACGTACCAGGGTAAGGCGACCCAAGGCTCCAGCCTCAGGACGTACCGGAGAGGACACGGGCTACGTGAATCCTTCTCCTGCCTCTTCCCCCTGTGGGAGCCCTTCGTCACCATCCGGGAGTGTTGCCCCAGAGGTGTCGCCAGAGTGGTGGCAAGGCCCGATACCGGACCTACCTCCTATGCATGGGAGATCCCTGTTCCTGCCTGATACCCGAAGGAGAAGTTGCCACAGCCCAGCCCTGTTGGTGCCTCTCCCCATAGGCGCCCACAGTCCCAGGACCCCCAGGGCAGACCCACAGGCTCCCGACAAGGGCAACCCAGGCTCCCTCACCCCACGGAGCCAGAGACGACAGGCCCGACTCCTCCAGCTGTTCAGCCCCAGTCCCGAGGGCCACCTCCCAGGTCAAGGCCCCCAGACAGGAGGGTCTTCCTGCACCCCACCAACGAGGCTCCGAGTCGAGGGCCACCTCTCAGGCCGAGGCCCCCAGACAGGAGGGCCTCCCTGCACCTCACCGACGAGCAGGACCCGGGCAGTGACTCCCCTACGGGTAGTGTATTGCCCTTTGCAGGCCGGGTCTCCCTAGGGTTCTCCCCTCACGCCCCTGCTACGGAGTGAACATTACCCAGGAGATACAGGTAAATAGTGACGCCCCTTGTGCCGAGAACAAACCAGGGGAAATAACAGTGAACAGTGACCGAGTGAAGACCAGTGCAAAACCAGTGACAGTTACTATTAGTCCAAAAGAACTCAGTACCCGGCAGGACAGAGAATGAACATTAGAGTAATTGTATGAGTCCCCCAGTAAAAGAACTTTCTATGACTGAATAGAGACTGGGGTGCGTGGGTAAATCAAAAGCCTGTGTGTAAGTGTCGCCGCGACTAAGTGACTGTGTCAAGTGTCGCGATCCGCACCCTGTCTTATTTATAGTACTATTTCCCCCACGGACTTTTAATCTTGTTTATTCCCTTTGTTTTCAACTAAGTATATATCCTGCCTAAAAGTGAATTACGGGTATCAACATATATAATTCAGGACATTAATGTATGTGCATTGTACTGTGTACTAAGCGTGACTGTACCTTGTGGTGTTGAAGATTAACTCTGTGTCCCTGTCTCCTGTATCTCAAATATCACTCTGTGTTATATTGTAACGGAGTAGAATAAAGGCAATAGATGTGTTAAGGTATACTGCCTTGTTTTTATGTCCTGTTCCTTTGTGGGTGCTTTACTTCCTGTCCTTAAAGAGGACCTCGCTTCAGTCGCTAGTGCTTTTAGGATGAGAAGTCGACCTAAAAACACCAGCATAACACTCTCTGTCTCTCTGTCTGTCTGTCTGTCTATCTGTCTCTCTCTCTCTCTCTCTCTCTCTCTCTCTCTCTCTCATATATGTATTAACTGCTACTTACTGTATTATCTTTATTTTTTTCTCTTGTTTTCGACTTTTTTTCCACACCACCCCTGAGGTAAAAGTCTATAGGTTCGTTTTTTTTTTTTTTTTTTATAGCTTCCATGGCAGAAGACTGACGGAGTATGAACCGCTCACACAGGGCTGTCCCTCGTGTCACCACCTGACAACGTCGCAAAAGCAACGCTGACAAATCTTATGAGATTTATACTATGCTATAGCTTTTTTATTGAATTACATCTATACAGAGTGTTTAAAATTCACTTATATGTAGTTCTATCTATCTACTGCCAGACGCCATAATCCCGTAAGGGGTGGCCGTTTGACTTGTGAGTTAGTTGTTTTACGAGGATATGTAGTTACTAGCTTAAAATAGGAGAGTGAGAGAGACAGAGAGAGAGGTGAGCACAAATAATTACACGTGTGTCGGTGGCGATGTGACAACAGAGCTAACAGTGTGAAGTCCCAGATCGCCCCACCCAAACTGCCTTCATAAAATAGTACGACTGTAGAAGCCTCCCCACCATACGTCGATTGCCCCGAGCCTAAGGGAAGGAAAATGTCACGGAAAAGGCACAGAAGGCGCCCCCCCACTGCCCCGCATCCCACCGTAATGACGGGGGCCACCTCATATCTCCCCCAGTCTACGACAGGGGGAAACTTCATGTTTCCTTTTCCTCTCCTTTCACTATCTCTTCTACTTTGCCTTCCCCTATTCCTACGCCTATTCCTAACCTTCCCACCTCACACACCACTTTCTCCACTACTATCGCCTCCCCTCTTCCTATTCCTCCCCAACACAAAGCCTGCCTCCCCCTTCACAGGCCTCCTAGAACCTTTACCTCATCTTCCCCTAACCTACTTCCCAAAACCGCCTCCTCCTGTCTACTGCCTTCCACCTACCACCCCGCACCACCCACCACCATCACTTCCCCACCACTCACCTTCCCCGCCAACAAGGCCAACTCATTCGCCTTCCCTATCACACCCTCCTCCTCCTCACTCTCACCCACCTCTCTTTCCTCGCTCACCTCCCCACCCCACCCTCAACCTCACCATACCCACGAACCCCCTCCCCCACTTCATCTTCACCTGACCCACCACCACCTTCCTCTGATTCTGATCCTTCACCAACCTCACCTCCACCTGCATCTCCTATGGCTAACCCACCTCCTCGAACCCACCACTCTCAATCACCGCCCGCTACGCCCACCACCAACACCGCACCACACCACCCAGCACCAACTCCCACCTTCACCGCCGCGGAAACAACCACTACCACCGTACCACCACAACTCCCACCACACCCCACCCGCACCCCACCGCACACCGCCTCACGCAACACATCACCCACAAACCCCCCACGTGCACCAACCCCACCTGCCACCCACTCCACCCACTCATCCACTCCTAGCCACCCACTACCCACCGACCATGCCCACTACACAAGACACCCCACGCCACCACAAACAACCACCCACAACCATGACGGGAAGCCCACGCCACCACGTGCCTCCCCACCTTCACCACCAACACCAATTCTCACTACCACTATCACAAGATCAGGACGCCTCTCCCGCTATCCGGCCCACCAGACATCCACCACCAGCACATACCACCTCCAGTCACGGGTCCGTGACTTTTTGACCACGGAAGGTGGTGAAATACACACCTCCGCTGCCGTCAGACCGACCACCCCGCCACCCCCCACCCTACCACCGAGCCACCGCCTCACCATCACCCCAGGAGGACACCACAGCAGGCCAGGTCATTGGGAGACTGACCCGGAGTGAGAAGGGCGTTGGGGCTCCCCTGTCCTAAGTCCCTCTTCCACCCAACCAGTCCGACAGCGACCACGCAGGAGAAAGACACGACCCTGCGGGCGGAGCAGCCTTCACCAGGTTCGGGGTGGGACTGAGCCAGATTCAGTCCCAGACAACACTGCGGTAACGGCCTCTGTATGTGCCGGGGAGGGAGCGGCCACTGTATGCCCCTCAGTTGCTTCCTCCTGTAGCGCCGCCACAACGGCCACTGTACATGTGGGGGAAGGAGCGGCCACTGTAAGCCCTTCAGCTACAGCCGCATCTGGAGATGGCCTCAGAGTATTAGCTATTGAGCGCACTCCAACTGGCAAAGGAAGGAGGAGTGGAACCGCGATAATGGTCATTGTACGTGTCGGGGAGGGAGCGGCCACTGTACACCCCTCATCCACTACCTCCTCCTCTTATGGGAGTAACACCGCGGTAACGGCCACTGTACGTGCCGGGGAAGGAGTGGACACTGTACGCCCTTCAGTTACTTCCCGCTGGGCAGGCAGACCTGCGGTAATGGCCACTGTACCTGCCGGGGAGGAAGCGGCCACTGTACACCCCTCATCTGCCTCTTCCTCCTTCGGGAGCAGCACCGCCAGAATGGCCACTGTACGTGTGGGGGAAGGAGCGACCACTGTACGCCCTTCAGCTGTGGACTTTAGGAATTGCGGAACTGCCACAATGGCCACTGTACGTGTGGGGGAAGGAGAAGCCACTGTACGCCCTTCATCTGTGATTCCTGGGGTCCTCCCGGAGAAGGAAGTCCCTTGCGCAGCTGGCCTTTCACCTCTCGGCTGCTTGGGACGCCCTCTGCTTACTCCCTCCAGGTATGATTCCCTGGAGGTGCTGCCGGAGTGGTGGCGTGATCCTGTGTCAGTCCTGCCACCTATCCCTGGTCGGTCGTGATCCCTAACGGATGCCTGAGGGAAGAGGTGCCGCAGTTTACCCCTGACGGCGCCCCACTCTACAGGCAGCCGCAGTATCCGGGCTCCCAGACCGGACCGGCAGGCCCCAGAGCCGGGCCGCTTGGGATCCACTCCCCCATGGCCCTCCACCCGGAGTAAGAGGCGACAGGCCAGCCTCCTGCAGCTGTTCGGCCCTAGCCCTGAGGGCCACCCTTCAGGTCTAGGCCCCCAGATCGGAGGGCCTCCCTGCACCCCCCCGACGAGGCTCCAACACGAGGGCCTCCCAGGTCGAGGCCCCCAGACCAGAGAGCTTTCCTGTACCCCCCTGACGAAGAAGGCCTGGGCAGTGACACCCCTGCGGGCAGTGCTCTGTCTCCTACAGGAGGGCTCCTCAGTAGAGCCCTCTCCCACGCCCAGGCGCCTCCTCTGTTAAGCCTAGGAAACAAGGGGGAGTAGTGATTTCAATGCATCTCATGTGTCTTAAAAATCACCGAGACGGGAGTGAACAGTGACAGTGAAAAAGTAAGGCCAGAATAATATAAGTGACATACAGTGAGACGAATATCCAGGCAGAACAGAAAAGATTATTGAACACGGGCAGAAAGACGATCAAAAACAGTGGGTCTATACTAGTGGTGCACTAATAAAAACCAAAAACCTGTGAACAGTGTCCCCGCGACTAAGTGACTATCCCGAGTGTCGCGACTCGCACCCTGACAAATTATAGTAACATTCACTCTCTCGACCCCTGGCCCTTTTTACTCTTAGTGCATCTGGTTTAGACTATTCAATGCTAGTTCTGCCTATTGCCATAATACGGGTATTCTGTATCTGTAACTCACCATCTGTGTAAAATCGAGAATCCCCACTCTCTGCCTGTGCTATGTGTGTACACATTGTATTTAGAAGCTAACTCTGTAAACCTGTCCAAGTTATATCCTGTAACTCTTTGTTTTTATATTGTAACAGTGTGCTGAACTAAGACAATAGATGTGTTAAGGTGTACTGCCTAGTTTATATGCCCTGTTCCTTTGTGGGTGCTTTATTTCCGGACCAGAAAGAGGACCCCGCTCAGTCGTGGGCGTTTTTAGGATGAAGAGTCGGACTAAAAACATCCCGCATAACATTTAGTAGTTATACTAATTTCCTAGATATGCTTTAATGCTGTAAATGCAGGAAAACGTTACTATACTGTAGAAGCCCTGAAAGCACATCGAGTGTGACAGCATTCATCACTTATTTACAAGTCTCTGGGTGCACATTTTGTTTGAAACCCATGTAATTTAGCTGTCTAAAAGAACAATGCTTCATCTCCAAAATGCTGAAGAAAATCTACAAAGTTTTTCATATGAAAATTGTACAATGTTTAAAGCCGAAATCGTGCAGAGACGAGATCGCCGGCCGAAATCCGACGATGCCGAGGGCTCCAAAATACCGTAAAAAAAAGTCAAAACAACACGCCATTGGTGTACCCTGAACAGGGTATTCTTGTAGAGTTCAGGAAATACTTCAGTCTAGGCACTGCCCATTATTCTCTGCAACGGTTTTCAATGATCCTGTACAAGAGGTTCACTGGGGCAGTAGACACACGTGAGTTTGTTATTAAAATACCCGCAGCCGGCGGACCACCCACCCCGCCACCCCCACCCAACCACCAAGCCACTACCACACCACCACCCCAGGAGGACACCATGGCGGGGCCATTGACCTGGAACAAGAGGGTCACCGGGGCACCCCTGTCCTGAGTCCCTCTTCCCAGCAACTGGCCCAACACCAGGTAAGCAGGAAGAGGCAACGACCCTGCGAGCGGGGCAGCCTTCACCAGGTTCGGGGGACTGATCCAGAGTCAGACCCAAGCAACACTGTGGTACGGCCACTGTATGTGCCGGGGAAGGAGCGGCCACTGTATGCCCTTCAGTTGTCTTCCCCCTGCGACTCCGCCATCATGGCCACTGTATGTGAGGGGAAAGGAGCAGCCACTGTACGCCCTTCGGTCACAGCCAGCTCTGGGGACGACCTCAGAGCGTTAGTTATTGAACGCGCTGCGACTGGCAAAGGCAGGAGTAGTGGAGCCGCTATCACGGCCACTGTACGTGACGGGGAGGGAGCGGCCACTGTACACCCCTCATCCACTACCTCCTCCTTCTACGGGAGTAACACTGCACTCACGGCCACTGTACGTGACGGGGAAGGAGCTGCCACTGTACGCCCTTCAGTTACTTCCTGAAGGACAGGCAGGCCCACAACTACGGCCACTGTACATGCCAGGGAGGGCGCGGCCACTGTGCACCCTTCACCTGCCTCTTCCTCCTTCTGGAGCAGCACCGCCAGCACGGCCACTGTATGAGCGGGGGAAGGAGTGGCCACTGTACGCCCTTCAGGTGCTGGCCCTAGGAGTCACAGAACCGCCAACACTGCCACTGTACGTGTGGGGGAAGGAGCGGCCACTGTACGCCCTTCATTCGTGACTCCGACAGTCCTCCCAAAGCAGGAGGTCGTCCCTTGCGCGGCAGACCCTTTACCTCTCGGCTGCTTGGGACGTCCTTTGTTGTCTCCTTCCAGGAGTGGTTCCCCGGAGGTGTTGCTGGAGTGGTGGTGTGGCCCGATCCCGGTCCTACCACCTACCCCTGGGAGGTCCCTGCCCCTGACGGACGTCCGACGGAGAAGGCGCCGCAGTTCACCCCTGACAGCGCCCCACCCTGCAGGCAGCCACAGCCCCCAGACCCCCAGGCCTGACCAGCAGGCTCCAGACCTAGGCAACTCTGGCTCCCCCACTCCTCGGAGTCAGAGGCAACAGGCCTGCCTCCTGCAGCTGGTTGGCCCTAGTCCCGAGAGCCACCTCCCAGGTCGAGGCCCCCAGACTGGAGGGCCTCCCTGCACCCCACCGACGAGGCTCCAATACGAGGGCCTGCTCCCAGGTCGAGGCCCCCAGATGGGAGGGCCTCCCTGTACACCCCTGACGACGAAGGCCCGGGTGGTGACGCCCCTACGGGCAGTGCTTTGCCCCCTACAGGAAGGCTCCCCAATAAGGGCTCCTCTCATGACCGGGAGCCTCATTAAGTTAAACCCAGGAAACAAGGGTATGTAATGATCTCGATGCCTCTTGTGCCACGAACCGCCGAGACGGGAGTGTGTAGTGACAGTAACAAAGTGAGGGCCAGATCAATATAAGTGACTAAGTTATAAGTGACACACTGAGAAACGATACCCCGGCAAAGTGGAAAATACTAATAAATGCAGATAGAGTAACATATAGGAATAGTGGGTCAAGACCAGTGGTGCGCAGGAAAACCAAAGACCTGTGAACAAGTGTTACCACGACTAAGTGACTTTCCTGAGTGTCGCGGCTCACACCCTGAACACTTATAGTAATATTCACTCCCCTGACCCTTGGCCCTTTCCACCCTTAGCGCATCAGGCTTAATATATAAAATATCAATTCTGCCTGTAAACAGAATATGGGTATCGTGTATCCATTATTTATTATTCATGCGTAAGTGAAGAATACTACATCCTGAGTGTAACCGTGTACATTTATACTGAAGGATAACTCTGTGTCCCTGTCCAAAACATATCCAGTTTCTCTCTGTTCTATATTGTAACGGTGTATGAATTGAGACAATAGACGTGTTAAGGTGTACTGCCTGGTTTTTATGTCCTGTTGCTTTGTGGGTGCTTTACTTACGGTCCGGAAGGAGGACCCCACTCAGTCGCGGGCGTTTTTAGGACCAGAGGTCGGACTAAAAACACCCAGCATAACACTGGTGGCCAGCGGTGGTTCTGGATTCGATTAAAGCACGGAGGAACAATAAGGGAAATTTGCACAATGGCAGCCAAGCCTCACATCCAATTGCCAAGGTTCAACCCAGTGCAATATGACATTGACGTATACTTGGATATGGTCAAACCCCTCCTAGACATCGGGTTCGACACCGACAGAGAAAAAATAGCTGTCACACTACCCAACCTGGACAAAATAATCGCCACTGTCACAACAATTAACATGGGACCAATTTTCACACATCGTGAAACAGGCTGTCATGCCTTCTCTGGGCAGAGTTGTCGTCCTCTCACAACTCGACGCCTTCACCTACGACGGTAACCTAGACGACACTTTCATCCAGGCATGGCGCCTCGTCAGTGCCGCTTATCCCGAGGCAACCACAAACATTCGGGATCAACACACTTTTAATGCCCTGCTGAGAGTTCTCCCAAGCACAGTCAGGGAGCACTTCACTATCCATGACCCCTCTGGGAACATGGATCGTGACCTACAACTCGTCCAACGCCTCCTCGCTGCCCATCCCATGCCACAACCTATCCACTTGGTGAGCAAATTCCCTACCACCGAGACCCCACCACCAAAAACAAAGCTGCCGCCCCACCAGCCCACCACGGAGCCGTCAACTACCATTCCCAGGGCCCACCCACAGAAAAAACGCCCCAACCCCAGGGACCAGGGCAACCTCATGTCAATTAACCCATGGGAAATTAAGGCCTGTAGTCGCACCTGCCCCCTGCACAACATTAGGGAGCAGCTCAAGGCAAGCAGACGCAGGACCCTCACACATGGGCACAGAAAGGTATCCTCCCTGGAGGACAACGCTCCACCCCTAGTCTACCCAGGACCAGACGACGAGGAACATGATAAAGAAGACAATACTCAGCAGATGGATTTTTAGGTCTGCCCCAGCACCTCCCCATGGTGGCGGGGGCCACTTCACATAAGTACAGACCCCCAGTCTACGACAAAATACGCCTGAATGGGGTCAAGGCTAGACTACTGGTGGATATGGGAGCTGCCAGGTCATGCCTGTACGCACACTTTTACTCCCGCCGCAGTTCTGCTTTCGGCCCCCTTCTCCCCACCTCAGCCAACCTCGTAGATGCAGGGGATGGCCCCCTGCCCATTGATGGGGAAACCCGGGCCCTACGGACTGACACTCACCAACAAGCATCCATCAATCACCCCTTCATCATATCTGACTCCACATGCCGTGAGTATGACGGATACCTAGGGCTGGACCTCTTGCAATAACTTCACACCACTATCGACTGTCACCAACACCGCCTCCACTTCAGTCCAGCCCCCACCAACCATCAAAAAAAAAAAAACACCACCACCCATACACACTGCACCCCCCCCCCCTGACAATCATTCTCCCCAACCCATCTGTACATGCAACTCCACTCCAACTTCACCCAACACCTCACTTCCTCACTCTCCATCATCATATTCCTCCCCACCTATACCGGTTCCCTCTCCATCTTTCCTCGCCACTATCACCTCCACTGTCACCATCCCACCCCACCATGAAGCTTGGATAGAACTAAACAGACCCTCCGGTACCTCCGTCCTCTTCTCCCCCTCCTTACCAGCTGGACCCCTCTCATCCTGTTTAGTATTCCCCACTTTCCTTCCCCCCCATGCCCGAGCAATCCGTATCGCGAACCTCGCCGCAACACCACTGACCCTACCACGAGGACTTATCATAGGCGACATGGAAGAAGCCGAGCCATATCAAGCACCACCCTCTAACCACCCCACTCTACCTATCCTACCTCCACACCTGTCCCCCTCCAAAACTAACAGCCTCCGACAATTACTCCTGGACTTTCAAGATCTTTTTTCATCTGGCCCAGCAGACCTTGGCCACACCACCTATCTCAGCCACGAGATACACACAACTGGACCACCCATTCGCCAACCATCACGCTGCAAAAACCCTAAGCAACGTGCGGAAGAAGACCGGCAGGTCCAGGACATGCTCGATGCCGGTGTCATTTCCAACTCCACCAGCTCGTGGTCCTCCCCCGTTGTGCTCATGAGAAAAAAAGACGGAACCATGTGGTTCTGTGTTGACTACTGCAGCGTCAATGATGTCACCATCAAGGACGCCACACCCCTACCCAGAATCGACGACTCCCTCGACTCCCTACAGGCTCAACATGGTTCTCCACCCTGGACCTGCAATCAGGATACTGGCAGGTCACTGTTCACCCAGATGACAAACAAAAGACGGCCTTCTCAACCTCAAATAGGAAACACTACGAGTTTAACGTCCTCTCCTTAGGACTCTGCAATGTCCCAGCTACATTCTCCCGCCTCATGGAACCCATCCTGAGTGGTCTGACCTGGGAAATCTGCCTGGCCTATCTAGACAACACCATAGTCTTCAAACACATGGGCCGACCACCTCCACCGCCTTAAACAAGTGTTCCTACGCATACGCCAGGCTGGTTTAAATTCAAACCTTCGAAATGCATCCTAGCCGAGCGATCCGTCTCCTTCCTAGGACACTTGATCGGAGCCGAGGGCATCTCACCTGACCCCGAAAAACTACGTGCGATAGCCGACATCCTTCTACCTAGAGACGTCCACGAAACCAGGGCCTTCCTAGGCCTAACTTCATATTACAGACCTTTTGTTAAAGGTTTTGCTGACATCGCCAAACCACTCCATGACCTCACAGAAAAGGGCAAACCATTCGTGTGGACAGAACCAAGGAAGGCCGCATTCAACAACCTCAAATCAAAGCTTATCTCAGCCCCCATCGTAGCTTTCCCAGACTACAACCTTCCATTTCGTCTGTACACCGATGTTTCCCTCATAGCCATAGGGGCTGTCCTCGCTCAAGTACAACACGGTCACAAACACATCATCGCCTGCGCCAGCCACACCCTAAATCAAGCTGAACGAAATTATGCGGCCACCAAATGCGAGTGCCTCTGAATCATCTGGGCTCTAAAATACTTCCGTTCGTATATCTCCGGCACCCACGTAGTCATCATCATGGACCACCAATCACTCCAATGGCTACGCCAGTCCAATACCAACAACACCCAACTCATCCGATGGCGAGAAGCACTAGAAGAATTTGACTTTGAGATATCATACCGACCAGGGAAGTTACACACCAATGCCGACGCCCTTTCCCACCTACCCATCAAAGCTATTTGCCCAAAACCAGACCTAATTCAAATGTGGAGAGATAAACAACTCCCTATCTGGATCCCGCTGCGCAAGGTCGCCAAACTTCACCAACACGGCAATCACCTATTCGATTCAGACGGCCACATCGTCCTCGACCCTACCACTGCACACGATGCCATGTTACACCTTCACTCCAACAACGGCATCCACCTCGGGACGAAGAAACTTTTACAAGTTTTCAACGACATGTATTGGACAGCAAACCCATCCACCATTGCTAAAAACATTATCCAAGCATGCCGTGCCTGTGCCTTAGGTAAAGACATCACTTGCACACCCGGCCCTTCAGGCAAACTAACTGCACAAAAACCGTGGCAGTTGCTCTCTCTCGACGTCTTCGGCCCCCTCACACCTAAAGCGGGATACAAATACATCATCACATTCGTGGATGTTTACTCAAAGTTCATCATCGCTTGCCCCTCCAAAGACCACAACGCCATATCAGTCGCCAACGCCCTGACCTGCTACGTCTTCCCCTACTTTGGAATTCCCCAAGCCCTACACTCAGATAATTCCCCAGAGTTTACTGGCAAAATATGGGAAGAACTCGCAAAAATATTCGGCTACCACATCTCCCACTCATCCCCATACTGGCCACAAGGAAACAGCATATACGTCCCTCGTAAACCAAGTCAGAACTAGAATCATGCAAACGGAAAATGACGATTGGCCTGCCCATGTCAAAATTGTACAATGGGGCCTCAACACATGCCCCAGAGACAACGGCATAACCCCCCACGAGCAAGTTTTCAGGGAAGCACCACTCCTCCTACCCCTCCATGACCACCTCCACCCTCCCACCCTTCCCTCCGCCAGTGACCCCCTTCACCACCTCAAACGGCGTCTCTACCACCTCCAAGCACAACAAGATCTAAAACCTGACACTAACCCCTCGAACCTCTACAAAGCAGGAGATTCCGTCATCATGGCGCGTCTACCCACCCCCGCCAAGACCTCCTCCCGATTTGATGGTCCCTTCACAATCATCAAAGTCCCTAACCCTTATCAAGTTACCATTGACCACCAGGGACAACCGCGCACAAGTTGTAACCGACACGTGCGCCCCTTCCACCCCTCCAACAATGACCACACACACACCCGTGTGCCCTGCACCTCCCTCCGTGCACCTGCTACCTCGGCATCTTCCGAGAATTACCCCCCAGACTCCTACTCTTACTCCTTCTCACCTCCACCCTCCAACTCACCCACGAGCATGCCACCTCCCACCACACCGACCCCCAACACACCACTCCTCCCCATGACCACACTACCTCCGCACCACCATCTCATCCACCATATCCTTCATCACTGCCCCCGCCGCCCACTACCCAGTCCCCAGCCCAACAGCTAACCCACCCCCCACCCGACACTGCCACACCATCACAACCCACCACTCACCCCCCTCATACCAGTCCACGCACCACCCCACCCACCACACCACTCTCCGGCCCACCACATGCAGCCACTCCACCACTTGCACGCCACACCCATCCAACCCCCCCTCCTTACCCCATGACCATTCTCACTACACACGACGCACCACACCCCCACCCACAATCCCACCCAGCAACGTCAACTCTCCCTCACCACCATGTGCTCAACCACCCTCACCACCGACA
This sequence comes from Coenobita brevimanus, assembly GCF_032717465.1. Lineage (NCBI taxonomy): Eukaryota > Metazoa > Arthropoda > Malacostraca > Decapoda > Coenobitidae > Coenobita > Coenobita brevimanus. The sequence goes on along the minus strand of NC_137063.1, from coordinate 24,206,500 downwards.
CCCACCCTCTCCACCACCACCACCAGGTCAGGACGCCTCTCACACCCACCCTCTAGATACACCCCAACACCACTGCCCACCGCCCACACAACCCACCATTCACCACCACATACCACCCACACCCCAAACACCTCCCCCATCACCCTCCCTCTCCACCAGGCAAAATGGAATCTCCCCAAATCCCAATTCCCCAAAGAACAACGCTCCTCCCACCAACCCATCCCCCATAAAAGCCCCAAGCTCCCCTCACTCGCCAGCATCCAGCCCCTGCCTCCACAGCAAGCACAACCACCCGAGATGAAGATCGAAGGAGTCCATTGGCAACCTCACAACCGCCCCAATGTCAGGATCAGGGCAACACACCTGCTTCTCCGGCTGCTATGCCGGACCAACCACCCATCCTCCCTATGGCTCACTCTCAACCATCACCAAGAGCCAAACCCCACCGCCCTCCACTGGACCAACCTCCTACAACACCTCAACCCAGCCCACCAGACATCCACCACCACAACATACCACCTCCAGTCACGGGGCTGTGACTTCTTGAGCACGGAGGGTGGTAAAATACCCGTCGCCGCTGGACCACCCATCACGCCACCCCTCACCCAACCACCAAGCTACTACCACACCACCACCCCAGGAGGACACCGCGGTAGGGCTACTGACCCGGAACAAGAGGGTCACCGGGGCACCCCTGTCCTGAGTCCCTCTTCCCCGCAACTGGCCCAACACCAGGTAAGCAGGAAGAGGCAACGACCCTGCGAGCGGGGCAGCCTTCACCAGGTTCGGGGTGGGACTAATCCAGAGTCAGACCCAAGCAACACCGTGGTACGGCCACTGTATGTGCCGGGGAAGGAGCGGCCACTGTACGAACTTCAGTTGTCTCCCCCCTGCAACTCCGCCATCAAGGCCACTGTACGTGAGGGGGAAGGAGCGGCCACTGTATGCCCTTTGGTCACAGCCAGCTCTGGGGATGGCCTTGGAGGGTTAGTTATTGAATGCGCTGCGACTGGCAAAGGCAGGAGTAGTGGAGCCGCAATCATGGCCACTGTACGTGACGGGGAGGGAGCGGCCACTGTACGCCCCTCATCCAGTACCTCCTCCTTCTACGGGAGTAACACCGCACTCACGGCCACTGTACATGACGGGGAGGGAGCGGGCACTGTACACCTTTCAGTTACTTTCTGAAGGGCAGGCAGGCCCACGGCTATGGCCACTGTACATGCCAGGGAGGGCGCGGCCACTGTGCACCCCTCACCTGCCTCTTCCTCCTTCGGGAGCAGCACCGCCAGCACGGCCACTGTATGTGCGGGGGAAGGAGTGGCCACTGTACGCCCTTCAGGTGCTGGCCCTAGGAGTCACGGAACCGCCACCACGGCCACTGTACGTGTGGGGGAAGGAGCGGCCACTGTATGCCCTTCATTCGTGACTCCGACGGTCCTCCTGAAGCAGAAGGTCCCTTGCACGGCCAACCCTTTACCTCTCGGCTGTGTGGGACGTCCTTTGTTATCTCCTTCCAGGAGTGGTTCCCCGGAGGTGTTGCCGGAGTGGTGGCGTGGCCTGATCCCAGTTCTACCACTTACCCCTGGGAGGTCCCTGCCCCTGACGGACGTCCGACGGAGAAGGCGCCACAGTTCACCCCTGACGATGCCCCACCCTGCAGGCAGCCACAGCTCTCGGACCCCCAGGCCTGACCAGCAGGCTCCAGACCCGGGCAACTCGGGCTCCCCCTCTCCCTGGAGTCAGAGGCAACAGGCCCGCCTCCTGCAGTCCTCCCCTGACGGCGCCCCCTGACTCTGGGGACTGCAGCCCGCTGTCTCTCTAGGCCCTCCCCAGGACGCCCGGGCGCGACCTCTCCACGCCCACCAGACGGTCTAAGGCCTCTACCTCCGGCCAAGACCTACACCAGCGGTTCCTGGAGCTATTCGGCCCCAGTCCTGAGGGCCATACCCCTGAGCCTAGCCCGGAGACTGCCGGCTCTTCCGCCACCTGCAGCCCTGGATGCAAGAGGACACCCCTGCGAGCCATCCCGTGTCCTCTCGGCACTCCCTCCCTTGACGGTACCCTATCCCTGGCCTAACTGATGCCGGCGTGCCGCCCCGCTGCCTACACCGAACGAGTGAAATATGTTGTGGGTGATATTGCCCTCCACACAGTGAAGTGACTTATGTTAAGTAGACGGTGCCCTAAGACAAGTGATACAGTGATCTGGAATAAGGGTATGTCAGACAAGTGAGATCACGGGCAAATACTTACGGGCGAGTATCGAGACTGAATAAAACCACGAGTGACGCCCTTGTAGAAAAGCAGTCAGATTGTTATCCTAAAAGTCTCCCTATTGAGAAACTGGTAAGTGTCATTTATTACTAAGGAGCAGCGAAGAAAGAGTGTTAAGAATACTCCTGCACGGGCATTACTATAACTAGTGTAAATTCCCAGCGTGTCCCCCCCCCCTCCTCTCTCCGGTCTTCCCTTCAGGAATCTCCTCCCAGCAGTCAGAGTGAATATAATAACTTGAATGAGAAATAGAATCAATTGTCAAAACCCTTTTACTATCAGAAAATACTAAGTCTGAAACATTAATACTGTCCCCCCCCCCCCGATATTACCATAAATATATTCTAGCCCTACGCGCGTCCTCCCTTGCTCCCCCCCCCCCGTGAGACTCACCCTCCTCCTCGCGCCACAGTCCTGTATTCCCTTGTACAGCTGTATCATGAATTATTGTGTTGGCATCAATATTTATTAAGCCAGTATCCTGCGAGATACTAATATCCTAGTTAAGGTAAAATGCCCGCCGTGCCCGCCACAGGACCTCCCACCACACCACCCCCCACACCACCACCGAGCCGCCACCCCACCACCACCCCAGGAGGACACACCGGTGAGGTTAGTAGTCCCGGGCAAGAGGGTCTTCGGGGCATCCCGACCCTGAGCCCCTATTCCCCGCAAGTGCCCCAACCCCAGGCGTTCAGGCAAACTGAACTACTGTGCAGGCGGGGTAGTGACCGTCAGACCAGGGGTGGGACTGAAAAGAGGTCAGTCCCAGGTAACACTGTATTGACGGTCTTGTTATACCCTCTAGGGCAGGAGGCCCAAGGGCAAGAGGCCCAAGGCTACGGCCTAAAGAGAGAGAGATAGACACAGGCTACGGCCTGACAGATGTGTAAAGGGGAAGGTGACCCCAGGCTCCAGCCTTAACACGCTGAGGAGAGAGAGTTGCCTGTGTGCATCCCTCTCCAGTTGCTCTTTGGCTAAGGCCAGAATACAGTCCAGGGTAGAGAGACCCTGCTACCGTACGTGTAGCGCTACCCAATTACAGAAGCGGCGTCCCGGGGTCGGTATCTTGCCGCAACGGACGGGTGAACCAGTTCATCCGTTAGTCGCTTTCCGTACGGGCAGACACTCGGTTTCGGCCGGGGCACGTACCAGGGTGGAGAATTCCCTGACGGTAGGATCTGTCCGTATTGGAGAGAGTGCGGCTCCTGAGCCCCTCACTCCGGCTTGTCTCCTACTGCGGGAGGAACACCACGCCGGCGGTACCTTGCCACGGAGAAAGGGCAACCTCGATCACCCTATAGGTGTCCCCCGTACGCCGGGCAAGTTCATGGCTACAGCCAAGGTGCACAATAGAGCCCCGACTCAGACCTATAGACACACTCAGGGAACCATGAAGAGCGTGAGTCTCCCTTTAGCCTCTTTCCCTTCGGGGAGCCCTTCGTCGCCATCCAGGCTTATAGGCCCGGAGGAGACACTAGAGTGGTGGCAAGGCCCGATAACGGACTTACCGCCCACACCCGGGAGTTCTTTGGCCTTGCCGGAGCCCTACAGGAGACGCTGCCGCAGCCCAGCCCTGACGGCGCCTCTCCCCCTGAGCACCCGCAGTCCCAGGACGCCCAGGCCCACCACCGCAGTCTACAACGACGGAGATCCAGGCTCCCTCACTCCCCGGAGGCAGAGGAAGCAGGCCCGACTACTCCGGCTGTTCGGCCCTAGCCCCGAGGGCCCCAGATCAGGTCGAGGCCCCCAGACCACAGGGCCTCCCTGCACCCCACCAGCGCGGCTCTAAGAAAGGAGCCACCCCTCAGGTCGAGGCCCCAGACAGGGGAGCCTCCCTGACAGTAAGTACCAGTGATTTGATAACCCAGGAAACAAGGGTAAGACAGTGACAGTGACAGTGATTCAGAGTACAGTGACAGTGTTTATGTAGAAGATATATTAAACAGTGGCATAACAGAAACTCGTGTAATCAGGGTAAGAAGTATAAAGTGGTAAATAACTCAGTCCCCCCCTACATCAAGGAACCAGGGAGTTTTCTGTGAAACTAGAGGTAGGTGCGCGAGTGAGCCGAAAGACAAGTGCATGTGTCCCCGCGACTTGGTGACAGTGTCGAGTGTCGCTATCCGCACCCTACCTCTATTATAGTAATATCCCCGGAACAGACTCCCAATCGCAGTGATCTAAAGTGAAACGCCCCAGTTTATTATTATCTTGAAGTGACATAATAATTAATTCAAACTAACAACCACAGTGATGTAATATTCCATTCAAGTAACAGTAAAGAATATCCACGACTTCCCTGTGCCACAGTGTTAATATATATGTGATCATTCTGTGCAGTTGAGTGTAATCTTGTATCTCTGTTCTCCCATGTACTAAATATCGTTGTATGCACACTGTAATGAGTAGGACTTAAGCAATAGATGTGATACGGTGTACTGTCTCTTTTTATGCCCTGTTCCTTTGTTAGTGCATTACATCCGGTCTAGTAAAAGGACCCCGTTCCAGTGCTCGTGTTTTTACGACGAGAAGTCGCCTTAAAAACACAGCATTACACTGGTGGCAAGCTGTGGTTCTAGATCCGAGTAATGCACAGAGGAACGCAAAAGGGAACTTACAATGGCAGCCAAACCACACATCCAATTGCCGAGGTTCAACCCGGACCAGTGCGACATAGACGTATATTTGGACATGGTCAAACCCCTCCTGGACATAGGGTTCGACTCGGACAGAGAAAAGATCGCAGTCACACTACCTAACCTGGGTAAAATAATCACTAGTGTCGCACCAAAAATCGTCACAGAACTGTCATGGGACCAATTCTCACAAATAGTGAGACAGGCATTCACGCCATCAATAGGCCGAGTTGTCGCTCTCTCTCAACTCGACGCCCTCACCTATGACGGAAACCTGGATGACACATTCACCAAGGCTAGGCGCCTCGTCAGCGCTGCCTATCCTGAGGCACCACCAAATGCCCGGGATATTCATACATTCAATGCTCTATTGAGGATCCTCCCCAGCATAGTCAGGGAGCATTTCTCAATCTACGACCCGTCAGGGGACATGGAAAATGACCTACAACTCGTCCGACGTCTGCTCGCCGCCCGCCTCACACCACAGCCACTCCATGCGGTAACACGTTTTCCAACAAGGCAACACCCCCCTTCCAAACCTAAGCTGCCGCCTCACCAGCCAACTACTGAGCCGCCCCCCACAGTCCCTAGAGCTTACACGCAGAAGAAGCGACCAAACCCCAGGGAACAAGGAAACCTCATCACTATTAACCCCTGGGAATTCACGGCTTGCAGTCGCACCTGCCCTCTACACGACATTAGGGAGCAGCTCAAAGCTAGCAGGCTCAGAACCTTTCAACAAGGGCGCAAGAAAGTCTCCTCTTTAGACGCCGCCGCCCAGGAAGACGACGCACCACCACAAGCTTTCTCGGGAACAGACGACGACGACCAAGAAGACACCACTCCACAACAGATGGATTTTTAGGCCCGCCCCCGCACCTCCCCACGGTGGCAGGGGCCACCTCACAGAACTACAGACCCCCAGTTTACGACAAGATTTGGCTAAACGGGGTCAAGGCACGTCTACTAGTGGATATGGGAGCAGCCAGATCGTGCCTCTACTCCCACTTCTACTCCCGCCACATGGGTGCATTCGGCCCCCTCTTCCCCACCTCAGCCAACCTCGTCGTCACGGGGGACGGCCCCCTGCCTATCCGTGGGGAAACTCGGGCCCTTCAGACCCACACCCATCAGCAAATATCCACTAGCCACCCATTCATCATATTCGACTCAACATGCAGTCAATATGATGGATATTTAGGGCTGGACCTCCTCCAGAAATTACACGCCACCATTGACTGCCATCAACGCCACCTCCACTTCAGTCCAGCCCACCCCAACCAACCAGCAGTCAAGAAGAAAGAAGAAAAAGAAGAAAAAAAAAAACATCGAAGGCACAACAAGAACACCCACCCCCTCACACTACCATCAGACACTCACCGGTCCCATACCACAGACACACCTAAACCCAACCCAGCCCCTCACACCACTAGACCCCCATCACCACCACCCACCACTCATCATCTGCATCCCTCCCCATCTTTTCCTGCCATGTCGCCTCCTCTATCACCATTCCACCACACCATGAAGCTTGGGTAAAACTGAACAAACCTTCCCATACCTCCGTTCTCTTCTCACCATCCATCCCCACCGGACCAATCTCTTCCTGTTTAGTAAGCCCCACCTTCCTCCCCCCACATGCCCAGGAAATCCGTATCGCCTCGCTACTACACCACTAACCCTACCAAGAGGACTCATCATCGGCGATACTGAAGAAGCCGAACCATGCCAAACGCCACCCCCAGACCCACCCACTCTCCCCGCCCTACCATCACACCAATCCCCGACCCAAACCAACAGCCTCCGACAACTCCTCCTGGATTTTCAAGACCTATTCTCCTCAGGCCCGACCGACCTTGGCCATACCACCTATCTCAGCCATGAGATACACACGACCGGACCTCCAATTCGCCAACCATCACAACGGAAAAATCCTAAGCAACGAGAGGAAGAAGACCGGCAGGTCCAGGACATGCTAGATGCCGGCGTAATCTCCAACTCTACTAGCCCATGGTCCTCTCCGGTGGTACTCGTAAGAAAAAAAGACGGGACAATGCGTTTCTGTGTTGACTACCGCCGAGTCAATGATGTCACAATCAAAGACGCCACTCCCCTACCACGCATCGACGACTCACTTGACTCGTTACATGGCTCGACATGGTTCTCCACCTTAGACCTGCAGTCAGATTACTGGCAAGTCCCTGTGCATCCCGACGACAAACACAAAACCGCCTTCTCCACATCGAATGGCAAACATTATGAATTCAATGTCCTCCCTTTCGGACTCTGCAACGCCCCTGCCACATTCTCCCGTTTAATGGAGTCCGTCCTTAGTGGTTTAACTTGGGAGACTTGCTTAGCATACCTCGACGACGTCATTGTTTTTAGTCGTACGTGGACCGACCACCTTCACCGCCTCAAGCAAGTGTTTCACCGCATACGCCAAGCAGGACTAAAACTGAAACCAACGAAATGCGTATTGGCGGAGAGATCAGTGTCTTTCCTGGGACATCTCATTAATGCCGAAGGCATCTCACCAGACCCAGATAAGCTTCGAGCCATCGCAGACATCCCACTACCCCGCGACGTGCACAAAGTTAGAGCCTTCCTGGGGTTAACATCGTACTACAGGCGATTCGTCAAAGGATTCGCTGGCATCGCAAAACCCCTTCACGAACTAACAAAAAAAGGTGAGCCTTTTGTGTGGACCGAGACAAGAAAAACGGCCTTTACCACCCTCAAATCAAAATTAACCACCGCCCCAGTAGTCGCGTTCCCAGACTACAACCTCCCATTCCGCCTGTATACTGATGTGTCCCTCATCGCCATAGGAGCTGTCCTTGCACAGGTACAAAATGGGAGAGAACACATCATCGCCTGTGCCAGTCGCACCCTGAACACGGCAGAGCGAAACTACGCGGCCACAAAGCATGAGTGCCTAGGGATCATCTGGTCCCTAGAATATTTCAAGTCCTACATCTCAGGCATCCACGTAGTAGTCATTACGGATCACCAATCCCTACAGTGGCTACGGCAGTCAAACACAAACAATGCCCAACTGATACGCTGGCGAGAAACCCTCGAAGAATATGACTTCGAAATCGCATACCGACCAGGCAAGCTACACACCAACGCCGATGCCCTATCCCGTCTCCCAGTCAACGCCATCAAGACAGAACCCGACCTGGTCCAAATGTGGAATAATAAACAACGCCCAACTTGGATTCCACAGACCACATTCACCAAACTCCACCCACATGGCGAACATCTCTTTGACCCGAACGGACACATTGTCCTCAGCCCAGCTACGGCCCACGACACCATGCTCCACCTCCATGCCCACAACGGCATCCACCTGGGAACGAAGAAGCTGCTACAAGTCTTTAACGATATGTACTGGACCCCAAACCCATCCACCATCGCAAAGAAGATCATACAATCATGCCGAGCATGCGCCCTTGGGAAGGACATCACCCGAACGCCAGGCCCTACAGGAAAAGTCACAGCATAAAAACCGTGGCAACTACTCTCCCTAGACGTCGTCGGCCCCCTCACACCAAAAGCAGGCTACAAGTACATAATTATCTTCATGGATGTATATTCTAAGTTCATCATCGCCTGCCCCGCCAAGGATCACACCGCACTGTCAGTCGCCGACGCCCTCACCAGACATGTTTTCCCTTATTTTAGGATTCCACAGGCCCTTCATTCGGATAATGCTCCAGAATTTATGGGAAAAATCTGGGAAGAACTAGCCAGCATATTCGGATACAACATCTCTCACTCATCCCCCTACTGGCCCCAAGGCAACAGCTTATGCGAGAGAAGCCATCGCTCCCTTATGAATCAGGTCCGCACACGCATTATAGAAACGGGAAATGAAGACTGGCCTGCACACGTCAAGATCATACAATGGGGGTTAAATACGTGCCCAAGAGAAGATGGAATAACCCCGCACGAGAGAGTCTTCGGGGAACCACCCCTACTCCTGCCACTCCGCCACCACCTACAACCGCCCACTCCACCCTCCACCACCGACCCTCTCCACCACCTCAAACGCCGCCTCCACCACCTACACTCAAAACAAGACCTAGCACCTGACACAACCCACTCCAACCCATACACACCTGGCCAGTCTGTTGTGGTTGCAAACCTCCCTACCCCACCGAAGACCTTCCCCCGATTCAACGGACCTTACAAAATTGGGCGAGTACCTAACCCATACCAAGTCACCGTGGATCAACAGGGGCAACACCGCACATATAGAAACCGCCACGTGCGCCCCTTCAACTCACCCGACACCACCCACCCCCACACTAAGCCTACCTCCACCCCGGCCGGCACACCTGGCCACCCTGACCTTCCTCAACATCACCCCCCAGACTCCTACTACTACTCCTTCTCACCCCCCTCCTCAAACTCTCCAGCTACCAGCCCACCCCCCAATACACCATCACTACAGCCTCATACCACCACCACTACTTCACAACCAGACATTCACCCACCGAACACCCCTCCACCCACCACCTCTCAACCCACCCCACCCAGGCTGCCCTCGTCACCACAGCCGCCCACCCCCCCCGAAAGTCACACCACCCCCACACCCACCACCACCCTTCCTCATGACCACTCCCATTATACACGCCACACCGCACCACCAACCATCCCCCCCCCTCACCACCGTACACCCTCACCGCCACCACGCACTCAACCAGCCTCACCACCCACACCCACCATAACCACGACCACCACCAGATCAGGACGACTCTCACGCCCACCCGCGAGATACACCCCAACACCTCCACCCAGCACACACCTACCCCAAAATCCACCATCCCCACCCACCCCCAACACCTCCCCCATAACCCTACCCCTCCACCAAGCACGTTGGAACTTTCCCAACTCCCAATTCCCCAAAGGACAACGCTCCTCCCACCAAATTAGCCCAAATAAAAGCACCAACCTCCCATCACTCTCCAGCATTCAAATTTCATCTCCCCACCAGGCACCATTCCCCGAGATGAAGGTGACAAAAGTCCGATGGCAACCATACAACCACCCACCAACCAGAATCAGAGGCACCGACCACCTGCTACGCCTCCTACGCCAGACCAACCAGCCGTCCTCCCTCCACTTCACGCTCAGCCCCCACCAGGAGCCCAAATAATTCACCACGCACTGGGTCAGCTTCACCCAACACCTTACCCCAGCCTACCAGACAGCCACCTCTACCACCTACTACCTCCAGTCACGGGGCCGTGACTTCAACGACGCGGAGGGTGGTAAAATGCCCGCCGTGCCCGCCGCAGGACCTCCCACCTCACCACCCCCCACACCACCACCGAGCCGCCACCCCACCACCACCCCAGGAGGACAAACCGGTGAGGTTAGTAGTCCCGGGCAAGAGGGTCATCGGGGCATCCCGACCCTGAGCCCCTATTCCCCGCAAGTGCCCCAACCCCAGGCGTTCAGGCAAACTGAACTACTGTGCGGGCGGGGTAGTGACCGTCAGACCAGGGGTGGGACTGAAAAGAGGTCAGTCCCAGGTAACACCGTATTGACGGTCTTGTTACACCCTCTAGGGCAGGAGGCCCAAGGGCAAGAGGCCCAAGGCTACGGCCTAAAGAGAGAAAGAGAGATAGACACAGGTTACGGCCTGACAGAGTGTGTAAAGGGGAAGGTAACCCCAGGCTCCGGCCTTAACACGCTGAGGAGAGAGAGTTGCCTGTGTGCATCCCTCTCCAGTTGCTCTTTGGCTACGGCCAGAATACGGTCCAGGGTAGAGAGACCCTGCTACCGTACGTGTAGCGCTACCCAATTACCGAAGCGGCGTCCCGGGGTCGGTATCTTGCCGCAATTGACGGGTGAACCAGTTCATCCGTTAGTCGCTTTCCGTATGGGCAGACACTCGGTTTTGGCCGGGGCACATACCAGGGTGGAGAATTCCCTGACAGTAGGATCTGTCCGTATTGGAGAGAGTGCGGCTCCTGAGCCCCTCACTCCGGCTTGTCTCCTACTGCGGGAGGAACACCACGCCGGCGGTACCTTGCCACGGAGAAAGGGAGACCTCGATCACCCTATAGGTGTCCCCCGTACGCCGGGCAAGTTCACGGCTACAGCCAAGGTGCACAATAGGGGAAGTAGAGCCCCGACTCAGACCTATAGACACACTCAGGGAACCACGAAGAGCGTGAGTCTCCCTTTAGCCTCTTTCCCTTCGGGGAGCCCTTCGTCGCCATCCAGGCTTATAGGCCCGGAGGAGACACTAGAGTGGTGGCAAGGCCCGATAACGGACTTACCGCCCACACCCGGGAGTTCTTTGGCCTTGCCGGAGCCCTGCAGGAGACGCTGCCGCAGCCCAGCCCTGACGGCGCCTCTTCCCCTGAGCACCCGCAGTCCCAGGACGCCCAGGCCCACCACCGCAGTCTACAACGACGGAGATCCAGGCTCCCTCACTCCCCGGAGGCAGAGGAAGCAGGCCCGACTACTCAGGCTGTTCGGCCCTAGCCCCGAGGGCCCCCGATTAGGTCGAGGCCCCCAGACCACAGGGCCTCCCTGCACCCCACCAGCGCGGCTCTAAGAAAGGAGCCACCCCTCAGGTCGAGGCCCCAGACAGAGGAGCCTCCCTGACAGTAAGTACCAGTGATTTGATAACCCAGGAAACAAGGGTAAGACAGTGACAGTGACAGTGGTCCACAGCACAGTGACAGTGTTTATGTAGAAGATATATTAAACAGTGGCATAACAGAAACTCGTGTAATCAGGGTAAGAAGTATAAAGTGGTAAATAACTCAGTCCCCCCCTACATCAAGGAACCAGGGAGTTTTCTGTGAAACTAGAGGTAGGTGCGCGAGTGAGCCGAAAAGCAAGTGCATGTGTCCCCGCGACTTGGTGACAGTGTCGAGTGTCGCTATCCGCACCCTACCTCTATTATAGTAATATCCCCGGAACAGACTCCCAATCGCAGTGATCTAAAGTGAAACGCCCCAGTTTATTATTATCTTGAAGTGACATAATAATTAATTCAAACTAACAACCACAGTGATGTAATATTCCATTCAAGTAACAGTAAAGAATATCCACGACTTCCCTGTGCCACAGTGTTAATATATATGTGATCATTCTGTGCAGTTGAGTGTAATCTTGTATCTCTGTTCTCCCATGTACTAAATATCGTTGTATGCACACTGTAATGAGTAGGACTTAAGCAATAGATGTGATACGGTGTATTGTCTCTTTTTATGCCCTGTTCCTTTGTTAGTGCATTACATCCGGTCTAGTAAAAGGACCCCGTTCCAGTGCTCGTGTTTTTACGACGAGAAGTCGCCTTAAAAACACAGCATTACATAAGGTTTCATTTCTGTCACATACTGTGTTGTAATATCTGCTGAATTTGTCCTGTGTCTGACTGTGGTAATATACGTGTAAAGGTTATTGCCTGGAGTTTTTGTGCCCTACCTCTCTTTATTGCACCTCGCCCCGGTCTTGAAAGAGGACCCCGCTACACGTTAGGTGTTTTAGGACCTAGGACTCGGGCCTTTTTCACCTAGCATTACATTTATCATCCTAACGTACGATCTTCAGCCGTATCGTGCTAATATTTCTTAATGAAGAATCATTACTTATTTCTGATAACACTGTTTATTTTTGTTTTGATTGACAAATACATGCAATGGATGTAAAATAAAGCTTATCGATATTTAAGGAAGGAAAGAATAATAACCATCCCAAAACCGAGATGGTAGACTCAGCTCACCATTTCTTTAGTTTTCTTTACTATAATACAGCCTCTCTTCCTTGCATCAGTGACTAAAATAATGTTGTTATAATTTCTCCCTTCCTTCTGGTGACACAGAGGGCACATAAAATGAACTGAGTTTAGTAGACCGACTTTGATGTCGAAAATTAAATAATCTGGTGAAGAGTGGCAGTTTTTCCTTGGTTAGTGACATCGGGAAATTCTAATCCAGGCTAGACGCCTGGTCACTGCTGCCTACCCGGAGGCAGATGATGACACCCGGGAACAACACACCTTCAATACTCCTGAGAGTGCTCCCTAGTATGGTGAAGGAGCATTTTGCAATCCATGACCCTACAGGAGACATGGATAAGGATATCCAACTGATATGCCGCCTCCTGACCTCCCGCCCTGCACCCCAGCAAATCAACGTGGTAAAGAAGTTTCCCACAAATGCTCCGGCTCCCCCAGTCAAGCCACACCCACCCATGCCCCACACCAGCCCCACCCCGGCACCCAGCCTACCTAGAACACCCCCCCCACTGACGCCCCAGTCACAAGGAGAACCCCAACCTCATCCTAATCAACCCTTGGAAGTTTTCTGCCTGCAGCTCCCGATGCCCTCTGCACGACATCAGGGACTAGCAAAAGGCTGCCAGACGAAAAACCACCACCCTTGGCAGGTGTAAAGTCTCCTCCCTAGATAATGAGGAGCCGGATGACTAACCTGGCCCCGTGGAGGAAGCCAAACCCGGGGAGCAGGAGCCGGAGGAAGAAGAAGGAGGCCCCTGACAGTTGGATTTTTAGGACCGCCCCAGCACCTTCCCATGGTGGCGAGGGCCACTTGCCCCAAATACCGCCCCCCAGTTTACCAAGAGATGAAGCTGAATGGGGTAAAAGCCAGAATGCTGGTCGATATGGGAGCGACGAGATCTTGCCTATATAGCCACTATTTCTCCCATCACAAGTCGACCTTTGACCCGCTACTCCCGATGGCTACTCACCTGGTGGACGTGGGGGAAGGCCTCCTGCCAATCCATGGGGAAACTTGGACCCTGCGTGTCGAAACTCCTCAGCCGGCATCGGCGATGCACAAATTTATTGTGTTCGACTACAATGGCAATCTGGGGCTGGACCTGCTGTAGAAGCTGGGCACCACCATCGACTGCCAGAATAGACAGCTCCAGTTCCAGAATCCCCCCAGCCCCCTGTCTGCACTTGCACGCCCCAGCCTCGGCAGGAAGTCTCCCCACTCCCCCCTCCCCCCTCTCTTGTCCCCCCTTTCCCCCATCTCTATCCCCCTCCCCACTCCTTTCCCTGCCACCACCTCCTAAGCTGTCACTATCCCCCCCTCATCATGAGGCTTGGGTGCCCCTTAACTGGCCCTCAGGTACCTCCGTTCTATTCTCCCCCTTCCTTCTGCCCGGAACCCTCTCGGCCTGCCTCCTGCCACCAACCTTCCTTCCCCCTCATCACTCGGCAGTCCGGATTGCAAATCTTGCTCCCTCGTCCCTCACCCTCCTGAAAGGGCTCGTAATCGGAGAGATGGAAGAAGCCAAGCCCCGTGCCCCTTCCCCATCTTGGTCCCCCGCCCCTCTGCCCCTTATCCCCGACCACCTCTCTGCCCACCAATCCGACACCCTCTGCTGCCTTCTCCTGGACTGCCAGGACCTATTTGTGGCAGGACCCACCGACATTGGACATACCACCTACCTAGCTCATGAGATCCATACGAAGGGCCCACCGATCCGACAGCCATCCCTTCGGAAAAACCTCAAGCAACGGGAAGAGGAAGACCGCCAGGTTCATGAGATGAATGAAGCAGGAGTCGTCTCCCTCCCTACCAGCCCTTGGTCCTCCCCCGTCGTCCTTGTGAAGAAAAAGGATGGCATGATGCGGTTCTGCGTTGATTACTGCCATCTCAACGATGTCACTATCAAGGATGCTGTAATGCTGGGTAGAATTAGGCCCGACTTATCGTTCCTATTTCACCCAACGTGGAGCGGGGTCCTCTTTCAAGACCGGAGCTAGTGCAATAAAGAGAGGCAGGACACAAAAACTCTCGGCAACACCTTTACACGAATATTACCACAGTCAGACACAGGACAAATCAGCAGATATTACAACACAATATAGAGCAATATAAAACCTTATCTAGGATATGTGTATCTCGCAGGATACTTGCTTTCTTGATACTAATGACAACACAACAATCCTAAAGTCGTTCTATTTTATCAAGGCAGTTTGGGTCGGGCTCTCTGGGACCTCACACTGTTAGCTCTGTTGTCACATCGCCGCCGACACACGTGTAATTATTTGTGTTCACCTCTCTCTCTCTCTCTCTCTCTCTCCTATTTTAAGCTAGTAACTACCTATAAATGAATTTTAAACACTCTATAGATGTAATTCAATAAAAAAGCTATAGTATACTGTAGTATACATCTCATAAGACTTGTCAGAGTTGCCTTTGAGACGTTGTCAGGTGGTGACACGAGGGACAGCCCTGCGTGAGTGGGTCATACTCGGTCAGTCTCCCGCCATGGAAGCTATTAAAAAAAAAAAAAAAAAAAAACGCACCTATAGACTTTTACCTCAGGGGTGGTGTGGAAAAAAAGTCGAAAACAAGAGAAAAAATTAAGAAAATACAATTAGTAGTAGTTAATATATAATATGAGAGAGAGAGAGAGAGAGAGAGAGAGAGAGAGAGAGAGAGAGAGAGAGCGCATGTGTGTGGCGACGATGTGGCAACAGAGCTAACAGAGTGAGGTCCCAGAGAGCCCGACCCAAACTGCCTTGATAAAATAGAACGACCCTAGTGTATCAAGAGTGCAGTAAATACAAGTGCGCACAGAGCGCGGGGGGGAGAGGGGAAGGGGGGTTGTGATTCACTAGGAGGAGATAGGGGAGGTGCGGAGAGTGACTTAGAACGGCGAGGAGAAAGTTATGGTAATATTGGAAGGCGACAGATATTAGCCGGGAAGTTTATATGGTTTCCGCTAGTTAGGATACTTTGGCAAATAACCCTGATCCTTGATTTACACTTATTTTAGTTTTAGGAGTGAGAGCGAGTAATAGAGAAGATTTTATGGGTAGCGTGAGGAAGGAGAGAATATTATTAATACTTCCTTTCTCGATATTCTTTCGCCGTAATGGGGGTATGTCTTTTTAGGCACAGGCTTATTAATTATATATATGCCAGAAAGGTCCTCCGGATATAGTCCATAGATCTCGCTTCACAGCGTGGGGAAAGATGGAATGCTATTAATACTACTTTCACAATATTACTTCGCGGCTAGCCAATAGATCTTGTTTTCAGCGTAGGGAGAGATATTAACATTCCTTTCTCACAGTCTTCCTTCACAGCAATGGGGGTATGTCTTTATAGACATCAGGGGTGGCATTCGCACATATAGTCACTCAGATCTTAGTCCACATTCTCGACCTTTAACTTCTCACTGTGATCTGATTTGCCCCGATATGCATTACATGGATTCACTACACAATACTTATTCTAGGAGAGAGTCACACTTAACCTAAATCACTTATGTTACATTATCACCCGTATTTTCTTAGGGAGAAAGACAGGAACACGACATCGGTGATCCGGCTGAGCTAGGGGCACCGTCAAGGCAGGGCGAGCCGAGAGGGCACGGGGCAGCTCGCAAGGGCGTCCTCTCGTGTCCGGGACTCCCTGTGGCTTCCGGACTGGGCTCCAGCGTGTGGCCCTCGGGACTGGGGCCAAGTAGCTCCAGGAACCTCTGTGTCAGGTCCCGGCGTCGTGGGGGCGTGGAGAGGTCTCGCCCGGGTGTTCTGGGGAGGACCGAGAGAGAGACGGCGGGCTGCGGTCTCCAACGTCTAGAGGCGCCATCAGGGGAGGACTGCGGCAGCGACTTTCACTGGGGCCCGACAGGTGCGTCTGCTCTAGAGCCAGGCGTAAAGAACAGAGACCGGGGGAGGCGAGGAGGCCTGTCCGGGATGCTCTGAGACAGAGAGCCTGGACTTCAGTCTCCGGCCGTGGAGACGTCCCTCTCCTTTGCACGCCCTCGGAGCGACCGTAGATCATCTCACGAGGCTGGGAGCGACCATAGATCGTCTCTACCTGAACACTGGGGGAGCGACCATTGATCGTCTCTACCTGGACACTGTGGGAGCGACCATTGATCGTCTCTACCTGAACGCTGTGGGAGTGACCATTGATTGTCTCTACCTGGACACTGTGGGAGCGACCATTGATCGTCTCTACCTGGACACTGTGGGAGCGACCATTGATCGTCTCTACCTGGACACTGTGGGAGCGACCATTGATCGTCTCAACCGGAACACTAAGGGAGCGACCATTGATCGCCTCTACCTGGACACTGTGGGAGCGACCATTGATCGTCTCTACCTGAGCACTATGGGAGCGACCATTGATCGTCTCTACCGGAACACTAAGGGAGCAACCATTGATCGTCTCTACCTGGACTCTGTGGGAGCGACCATTGATCGTCTCTACCTGGACTCTGTGGGAGCGACCATTGATCGTCTCTACCTGGACACTGTGGGAGCGACCATTGATCGTCTCTACCGGAACACTAAGGGAGCGACCATTGATCGTCTCTACCTGAACACTGTGGGAGCGACCATTGATCGTCTCTACCGGAACACTAAGGGAGCGACCATTGATCGTCTCTACCGGAACACTAAGGGAGCGACCATTGATCGTCTCTACCGGAACACTAAGGGAACGACCATTGATCGTCTCTACTGGAACACTAAGGGAGCGACCATTGATCGTCTCTACCTGAGCACTATGGGAGCGACCATTGATCGTCTCTACCTGGACACTGTGGGAGCGACCATTGATCGTCTCTACCGGAACACTAAGGGAGCGACCATTGATCGTCTCTACCTGAACACTGTGGGAGCGACCACTGATCGTCTCTACCGGAACACTAAGGGAGCGACCATTGATCGTCTCTACCTGAACACTGTGGGAGCGACCATTGATCGTCTCTACCGGAACACTAAGGGAGTGACCATTGATCGTCTCTACCTGAACACTGTGGGAGCGACCATTGATCGTCTCTACCTGAACACTGTGGGAGCGACCATTGATCGTCTCTACCGGAACACTAAGGGAGTGACCATTGATCGTCTCTACCTGAACACTGTGGGAGCGACCATTGATCGTCTCTACCGGAACACTTTGGGAGCGACCATAGATTGTCTCTACCAGAGGGGCGCCGTCTGGAGTTTGAGTTCTAACTCCACCCCTAGCTAACTCAGTGATTCTGCCACGCGAAGGTAGTGTCCTTCGCCTACGGTGGCGGCGGCGTGGTGGCTGCATGTCACAGGGGCGCACGGCCCGGGTTGACATGCGTCGCTGTTGCCTGGAGTGGTGGTGGCTGGTGGCGGCTACCCCGTGGGGTCCGTGTGGGGGTGTCGGCATGTTTGTGGGCAAACTCTGTTGTTCCTGGTTCGCCCTGTCGTCGGGGATACTATGGTATTCTTCGGGAGCACTGTTAAAGCCACGCATTTCACCACCCTGTTGTTGTAAAAAGTCACGTCCCCGTGGCTGAAGGTGGAACGTTAGTGTGTTGGGAGAGGTGTAGACGGGCTGGAGGTGTCGCAATGTGTTCTGCCAGGCGACAGTGTAGGAATTCTCCTCTTGTGCTGGGTCATAGGTGAGGAAGAGTGTGGAGGGGGCGGTGGTAGACTGGAGGATGTTTAACAGGTGGTGTGGCCCGCGGAGCCGGTGGTTCCTGCTAAGGGTAGGCGCCCATATGGCCCGCTTGATCTTCATGTTGCTTGGTGTGGCTGTCGGTGTGGTTGGGGGCTGAATGCTGGATACTGTGGGTGAAGGCCGGGTTTTGTGTCGTGGTAATGCGGCGTTGAGTCTCTGGGGAGTACAGGTAGAGGGGATTTGGGCCTGATGTAGCTTGACGGTGTGTGTGTATTGGGTGGGTGGGCATGAGAGTCAGCCAGAGGGGGTGGTGGTGGTGATTCTGAGGGTGGGTGTGGGTGGGGAAGTAGGTGTGCGGGGTGGGTGGGGTCGGTTAGCACGGGCCGTCGCGCACGTTGGGGGGGCAGGAGAAGGTGAGAACGTCGGAGTGGGCGTGCGTAGGTGTGGTGGGGAGAGGGCGGGGGTAGTGGGTTGTCCTGCTGGGGTGGCGGGGTGGGCGGGGCACGTGGGCTTGGGTGGAAAGGGTGAGGCGGCGGAGGGAAGGGGTGAGGGTGAGCGAGGCGTGGCGGGTGAGATGTCAGGTGAGGTGCAGGGGGTAGTGGAGGCGGTGGAGGCTGAGGTGGTAGGGGAGTTGGCTTGGAGGGTAGGTGGCGAGGAGGGAGTACGATCTTGTGGTGCCATCCCGGTGTTTGGTGGTGGAGTGGTCTGGGCGGCAGCAGGGCTCTGTGCTAGTGGTGTGGGGTGGGCGGCGGAAGGCAGTAGACAGGGGGAGGTGGTTTTAGGAAGTAGGTTAGGGGAAGATGTGGAGAAGGTCCTAGGAGGCCTGTGAAGAGGGAAGCCGGTTTTGTGTTGCGGGAGTATAGTGGTGTGTGGGGTGGGAAGGTTAGAACTAGGGGCAGGAATAGGGGAAGGTAGAACAGAAGAGATAGTGGGAGGGGAGGAAAAGGAAAGATAACGTTCTCCCCTGTCGTAGACTGGGGGAGAGGTGAGGTGGCCCCCGCCATTACGGTGGGATGCGGGGGCAGTGGGGGGGCACTTTTTGTTTTTCCCTTTTTGTTTTTCTTCCCCTGGGGCTTAGGGGAATTTGCGTATGGTGGGAAGGTTTGTAAGCGCCCTCGTGTCATTTGGCTACACTGGGCAGCTTCTAGCTGCTCACGGATGTCGTGGATCGGACATCCGTGGTAGCACGGAGAAAATTCCCACGGGTTGATGGTGATGAGGTCAACGGGGAATTGATTTATTTCGCCGACGCGTTGAGGGGTGGCATGGACGGCTAAAAGGCGCCTCATTAAACTGATATCTCTATCCATGTCTCCTGTTGGATCATGGATAGTGAAGTGTTGTCTTACAACACTTGGGAGTACTCTGAGGAGAGTATTAAATGTATGCTGATCCCGGGTTTCTTCATCTGCCTCCGGGTAGGCAGCAGTAACCAGGCGTCTTGCCTGTAACAGGGTATTATCTAAATCCCCGTCGAATGCAAAACTATCCAATTTGGATACAGCCACTACTTTCCCTAATGATGGGGTGATGGCTTGGACAGTGAACTTGGTAAAGTTCTGCCAGGTGAGTTCTGGGACGATTTTCGGCGCAATGTTTGCTGCGGCTTTACCCAGTAGTGGTAGTGTGACTGCAATTTTTTGTTGGTCATTTTCAAAACCAATATCCAGTAAGGGTTTAATTATTGCAAGATATCTGTGTATGTCATACTGGTCGGGGTCAAACGTGGGTAACTGAACGTGCGGTTTAGTTGCCATTTTTCCAAATATTTCCTGCTTACCTCTCTTCTACGCTCGGATCTAGAACCACCGCTGGCCACCAGTGTAATGCTGGGTAGAATTAGGCCCGACTTCTCGTTCCTATTTCACCCAACGTGGAGCGGGGTCCTCTTTCAAGACCGGAGCTAGTGCAATAAAGAGAGGCAGGACACAAAAACTCTCGGCAACACCTTTACACGTATATTACCACAGTCAGACACAGGACAAATCAGCAGATATTACAACACAATATAGAGCAATATAAAACCTTATTTAGGATATGTGTATCTCGCAGGATACTTGCTTTCTTGATACTAATGACAACACAACAATCCCAGTGTATCAGGAGTGCAGTAAATACAAGTGCGCACAGAGCGCGGTGGGGGGGGAAGGGGAAGGGGGGTTGTGACTCACTAGGAGGAGATAGGGGAGGTGCGGAGAGTGACTTAGAACGGCGAGGAGAAAGTTATGGTAATATTGGAAGGCGACAGATATTAGCCGGGAAGTTTATATGGTTTCCGCTAGTTAGGATACTTTGGCAAATAACTCTGATCCTTGATTTACACTTACTTTAGTTTTAGGAGTGAGAGCGAGTAATAGAGAAGATTTTATGGGTAGCGTGAGGAAGGAGAGAATATTATTAATACTTCCTTTCTCGATATTCTTTCGCCGTAATGGGGGTATGTCTTTTTAGGCACAGGCTTATTAATTATATATATGCCAGAAAGGTCCTCCGGATATAGTCCATAGATCTCGCTTCACAGCGTGGGGAAAGATGGAATGCTATTAATACTACTTTTACAATATTACTTCGCGGCTAGCCAATAGATCTTGTTTTCAGCGTAGGGAGAGATATTAACATTCCTTTCTCACAGTCTTCCTTCACAGCAATGGGGGTATGTCTTTATAGACATCAGGGGTGGCATTCGCACATATAGTCACTCAGATCTTAGTCCACATTCTCGACCTTTAACTTCTCACTGTGATCTGATTTGCCCCGATATGCATTACATGGATTCACTGCACAATACTTATTCTAGGAGAGTGTCACACTTAACCTAAATCACTTATGTTACATTATCACCCGTATTTTCTTAGGGAGAAAGACAGGAACACGACATCGGTGATCCGGCTGAGCTAGGGGCACCGTCAAGGCAGGGCGAGCCGAGAGGGCACGGGGCAGCTCGCAAGGGCGTCCTCTCGTGTCCGGGACTCCCTGTGGCTTCCGGACTGGGCTCCAGCGTGTGGCCCTCGGGACTGGGGCCAAGTAGCTCCAGGAACCTCTGTGTCAGGTCCCGGCGTCGTGGGGGCGTGCAGAGGTCTCGCCCGGGTGTTCTGGGGAGGACCGAGAGAGACGGTGGGCTGCGGTCTCCAACGTCTAGAGGCGCCGTCAAGGGAGACTGCGGCAGCGACTTTCACTGGGGCCCGACAGGTGCGTCTGCTCTAGAGCCAGGCGTAAAGAACAGAGACCGGGGGAGGCGAGGAGGCCTGTCCGGGATGCTCTGGGACAGAGAGCCTGGACTTCAGTCTCCGGCCGTGGAGACGTCCCTCTCCTTTGCACGCCCTCGGAGCGACCGTAGATCGTCTCACGAGGCTGGGAGCGACCATAGATCGTCTCTACCTGAACACTGGGGGAGCGACCATTGATCGTCTCTACCTGGACACTGGGAGAGACCATTGATCGTCTCTACCGGAACGCTGTGGGAGTGACCATTGATCGTCTCTACCTGGACACTGTGGGAGCGACCATTGATCGTTTCTACCGGAACACTAAGGGAGCGACCATTGATCGTCTCTACCTGGACACTGTGGGAGCGACCATTGATCGTCTCTACCTGAGCACTATGGGAGCGACCATTGATCGTCTCTACCTGGACACTGTGGGAGCGACCATTGATCATCTCTACCGGAACACTAAGGGAGCGACCATTGATCGTGTCTACCTGGACTCTGTGGGAGCGACCATTGATCGTCTCTACCTGGACACTGTAGGAGCGACCATTGATCGTCTCTACCTGAACATTGTGGGAGCGACCATTGATTGTCTCAACCGGAACACTAGGGGAGCGACCATTGATCGTCTCTACCTGAACACTGTGGGAGCGACCATTGATCTTCTCTACCGGAACACTAAGGGAGCGACCATTGATCGTCTCTACCTGAGCACTATGGGAGCGACCATTGATCGTCTCTACCTGGACACTGTGGGAGCGACCATTGATCGTCTCTACCTGGACACTGTGGGAGCGACCATTGATCGTTTCTACCAGAACACTAAGGGAGCGACCATTGATCGTCTCTACCAGAACACTAAGGGAGCGACCATTGATTGTCTCTACCTGAACACTGTGGGAGCGACCATTGATCGTCTCTACCGGAACACTAAGGGAGCGACCATTGATCGTCTCTACCTGAACACTGTGGGAGCGACCATTGATCGTCTCTACCGGAACAC
Source organism: Coenobita brevimanus (assembly GCF_032717465.1). NCBI lineage: Eukaryota > Metazoa > Arthropoda > Malacostraca > Decapoda > Coenobitidae > Coenobita > Coenobita brevimanus. The sequence goes on along the minus strand of NC_137063.1, from coordinate 24,183,969 downwards.
TTTGGGAGTGACCATAGATCGTCTCTACCAGAGGGGCGCCGTCTGGAGTTTGAGTTCTAACTCCACCCCTAGCTAACTCAGTGATTCTGCCACGCGAAGGTAGTGTCCTTCGCCTACGATGGCGGTGGCGTGGTGGCTGCATGTCACAGGGGCGCACGGCCCGGGCTGACATGCGTCGCTGTTGCCCGGAGTGGTGGTGGCTGGTGGCGGCTACCCCGTGGGGTCCGTGTGGGGGTGTCGGCATGTTTGTGGGCAAACTCTGTTGTTCCTGGTTCGCCCTGTCGTCGGGGATACTATGGTATTCTTCGGGAGCACTGTTAAGGCCACGCATTTCAGATGCCACTCCACTCCCGCGAATAGACGATTCCCTAGACTCCCTGTACGGCGCCTCCTGGGCTGCGTTTCAACAGCTGGAGCACCACGGAACGTGACGGCGCTTTCGAGAGCGAAAACGTGGGGGGTGAAAGGGGGGTTGTCGCGGCCTCCGTCGTGGTTGGATCTATTTGATGAGGTGGGTCTCTCTGGCAACATCTGACAGCTGTAAATGGTTTAGATCACAGTCGTGTAAAGGATAACAGAACTCTCAATTCAGGGTATTATTCTGTGTAATTTGGGAGTGTGAACGGATTTTGAATACTAACATGTCATAAATGAAAAGATTTGTTACAATACCCTCTTCATTTCAATTACGTATTGATTTTCGGCTTAATGAAAGTAAAGGCTATGCGGACCTAAGAGTAGGACTGAGGGTTTGTTTTCATTCATTCCCGCGAAAATCATACTTCCATGAAGTACCTCCTCACCTCTGCACAATGATCATATCTTCCAAAGTCATCTTGTTCCACTGTAGTCTTGCACTGCTGGGTTCATTTCGTCTTCAAAATCGGAGGAAATTACAAGAGGAAGCAGCTGTGGCGAAGGCAGGATTTGTTATGGTTCTTCATTACGGCTTAAATATTTCCAAAGTATTTCGGCAATATGCATTTGCAATTATATTTTGCTGACAAATATTCATGTAACATTAATACTGTTATTAGTAATGAACAAATACACATAACTGCTAAGTATTCTGAAAGAAGGATATCTAGAGTAAAAGCGAATTCGCGCTCCAAGTATTTGGTGGTTTCACTGCTACCCCCACTACTCCCGGACCGCTCTGGAGCGCTAAGGCCTGTTGAAACGCAGCCCTGGTTCTCCACCCTCAATCTTTAGTCTGGGTACTGGCAGGTCCCGACCACAGGACAGAGGCACTGCGTTTTCCACCAGCACGGGAAACATTATGAATTTAATGTTTAACCTTTCAGCCTCTGTAATGCCCCTGCCACCTTTTCAAGACTCATGGAATCCGTCCTCAGCGGCCTTACGTGGGAGATCTGTATGGCGTACTTGGACGACGTCATCGTGTTCAGCCAGACCTGGGCCGACCACCTGCAGTGCCTCCACAGCCTTCTTTCCCGAATTCGACAGGCAGGCCTCAAACTCCGGCCCTCCAAGTGCGTTCTGGCCGCCAGAACCGTCTCATTCCTGGGGCATGTCATCTCCCAGGCTGGCATATCACCCGACCCCGACAAACTCCGCGCCATCACGGACATTCCCCCACCCAACGATGTCCATGGAATCCGAGCATTCCTCGGCCTGACTTCCTACTACTGCCGTTTCATGAAGGGATTCGCACACATCACCAAGCCCCTCCACGACCTGACCTGAAAGGGAGAGCCGTTCATCCGGACAGATGAAAGACGAGCCACCTTCCAACAACTTAAGGATAAGCTCGTATCCACCCGTGTTGTCGCTTTCTCCGACTACACCCTTCCATATTGGCTCTACACAGACGTCTCCCTCATTGCAATCGGGGCCGTGCAGGTGCAAGTCCAAGAGGGCCATGAACACATCATTGTCTGCGCTAGTCGTACCTTAAATCCGGCAGAGAAGAGTTACGCCGCCACCAAGAGGGAGTGCCTAGGTAATGTCTGGGCACTCGAGCACTTCCGGGCGTATGTATCAGGGACCCTGGTCACCATCATCACTGATCACTAGTCCATCTAGTGGTTGTGACAGTCTGACACCCACGACTCACAGCTCATCAGGTGACACAAAACTCTGGAGGAGTTTAACTATGAAATCTCGTACCGCCCCGGCAAACTCCACACCAACGCAGATGCCCTCTCCCGACTCCCTATCAACCCGCCCAGCCGGGGTCCGACCTCCTCCAACAATGGCATCGGAAGGAAAGGCCACCCTGGATTCCTCAGTCCCTCTTCAAAAAATTGTACTGCCATGGCGACTATCTGCTAACTCCATCTGGGGATATCATCCTGGCCCCCGACACCGCCCTAGATGCCCTTCGACACCTGCATGCCCACAACGGCATTCACCTGGGCATGAAGAAACTCCTACAGATTTTCAACGATGCCTATTGGACGCCAAATCCCTCCACCCTCACCAAGGAGATTATCCAATCCTACTGAGCATGCGCCCTCGGTAAAGACATCACCCGTACCACCGGCCCAGCTGGGCGTATTATCACCCACAAACCTTGGCAACTATTGGCCCTAGATGTAGTGGGACCTTTGCCCCCAAAATCGGGCTATCGGTACGTGATTACATTCATCGACACATACTCTAAGTTCGTCGTAGCCTGCCCAGCGAAAGTACACCACGCTGTCGCAGTGGCTGACGCCCTGGTCTGACATGTTTTTCCCTACTTTGGTATCCCGCAAGCCATCCATTCAAACAACACACCAGAATTCACCAGCAAAAGCTGGGAGGAACTCACACATCTTCTCGGCTTTAGCATCTCCCACTCGTCCCATTACTGGCCCCAAGGAAATACCGTGTGTGAATGCAGCCATCATACACTAATGAATCAACTCTGCACCCAGATAAAAGCCACCAAAAATGACGACTGACCCGCCCACGTAAAAATTGTGCAATGGGGCATTAATTCCTGCCCCTGAGAGGACAGTATCTTGCTCTGTGAGCGAGTGTTCAGAGAAACACCCCTCCTCCTGCCCCTTCGGCAGTACTTGCAACCCCCCGCTTCCACCCCCACCTCCAACCCCTTACACCACCTCAAACAACGTCTGACACACCTCCAAAACAACCTGGACCTCCTCCCCGACACCGCCTCCAACCCCTACAAGCCAGGCGATATCGTGATGATCACACAGCTTCCCACCCCCCACGAGCTTGCCCAGCGCTTTACGGGGCCAGACACCATCACTTACGTCCCTAACTCCTACCAGGTGACCATAGAATACCACGGCACATCCTGCACCCTCAGAAACCAGCATGTCCGCTCCACACCCTCACCTCCCAGGCTCCAGTCCCGTGCCCCACCCCACCCCCAACCCCCGCACCACCTTCCTCTACCTCCTACAACTGCTATATCTCCCCCTCCCCTTCTCTCTCTCCCTCTCCCTCCCCCGCTGCCCTTACCTCACCCCCTGCCACATACAGCACCTCACCTGACAGCTTACCAACACCAATGAGCTCCTGCACCTCCCCCACCCCCTCACCACCTAGTACCAGGGCCCCCACGCCTGATGCCAAGTGTCCCACTCACGCCCCCGCATCCTCGCTGCCCACCACATCCCTGCCTCAACATCTGCCCCCCCTCTGACAACCAAACCCACCAACCACCGCCTGCCCACACCCCATTGGTCTCACCCACCCCAGCTCCCACCCCTGCTTCCACCTGAGCCACCCACACTCCCACCCCACCACCAACCCCTACACCCACCCCCCGCTCCCAGCTTGCACTATCCACCCACTGACCAACCCCAAACCAACTGCCTGTGCCCCACGTCCATCACAAGCAAGCCAACACTGCACGCCCCCATTGCCGCCCACACCCACCCTCAGAACAACCACCACTCATTCGGGCTGCCTCTCCTGCCCACCCACCTGATATGCCCACTCTCCCACCCCACCCGCCTCACCACAAATTCACACGCCGACCCCTACCTTAAGCCCTCTCACATACATGATACACCAAGTTCAGATCCTGACCATTATACTCTCCAGAGACTCCACGCCGCATTACCTGGGCATAAAACTCCACACTTGCCCTCCATCTCCAGCATTCAGCACGACTCAACACCCAAGATGACACCTACCATGAAGGTCCACCGAGCTGTATGGGCACCACCCTTCGGGCACAAACAGCGTGTCCGAGGACCTCGCCACCTCCTACGCCTCCTCTGCTCCTCCATCGACCAATCCACCCTGTTCATCACTTGTGACAAACAGCACGAAGAAAATCCTGCTACCACAGCCTGGCACGCCCTCCTCCAACACCTCCAGCTAGTCTATGCCACCTACGATACAAGACTTTATCACCTCCAGTCACGAGGCCATGACTTTTTCCCAGCCGACGGTGGTAAAATGCAGCAGGACATCAAAGCAGACAGCAACAATCCACTGGAAGTAGCCCACAGAGGAGTGTACACGGCGTGAATGAGCTTCGGGCAGAAACGGCCTAAGTCCACCTGGGCCGTGTGCCCCTATGACACGGAATTCGCCCACCGCCACCACAGCAGGAATACAAAACGATCTGCCGGGCAAGCTGCCCATCAATCAGACTGGGGTGGAACTGTTTCTCCAGTTCCAAACAGCACCCCTGAGATGGCCGGTAGCCACTCACCCTCCTACAGGAGACGGCCTGAAGCCGCTCCCGCCTTCATCAGTAGACGGCCTGCAGCCACTCAGAAGGTACCCCTCGGAAAGAGGCCTGAAGCTGCTCTGGAGGAGACGGCCTGAAGCCGCTCCCACCTTCATCAGGAGACGGCCTGTAGCCACTCAGAGGGTGGTCTGTAGCCGCTCCATACAGGAGACAGCCTGAAGCCGCTCTGGAGGCTAATCAGGAGATGACCGGTGGCCGCTCCCACCTTCGTCAGGAGACAGCCAGTAGCCGCTCCCGCCTTCGTCAGGAGACGGCCGGAAGCCGCTCTGAAGGTGCCCCTGGAGAGATGGCCTGTAGCTGCTCCCCCTCCTACAAGAGACGGCCTGAAGCCACTCTGGAGGTCAATCAGGAGACAGCCGGTAGCCACTCCTGCCTTCATCAGGAGACAGCCGGCAGCCGCTCTGAAGGTGCCCCCAGAGAGTCAGCCTGTAGCCATTCTACCCTCCTACAGGAGACAGCCAGTAGCCACTCTGAAGGTGCCCCGAGACAGCCATGGCCAGTAGCCAGGCCCTACAGTCAGAGACGGCCTGAACCCACTCCTTCGTCAGGTGCTGAGGCCAGTCCACCTACCCACAACTTGGAGGGAGCCCCCAACCTGGAGGAGTATTGGAGAGGCCCTGTGGCCACGACCAGGCTCTTCTCCCTACAGCTGGTGAAGACGCCCCTGACGGACCCCGACGCCGGCCGATGCCGCAGCTCCCGCGATCTCCCGACCGCCTCTCAGACTCCCGGGCAGGACCTCCCTGCACCCAGATGCCGGAGATCCTCATCCTCTGTCAGGTGCCTAACTGAAAAGTTCAGGCAGCTGTTCGGCCCCAGCCCAGAGGGCCAGACTCCCACCCCGAGCCCAGAAGCCTTGGGCCCCTATGCCCCCAGCAGTCCCGGACAAGAGAGGACGCCCCAACATGCTATCCCCTGCCCCCGGGATCTAGCAGCCCCTGGTGGATCCCAGCCCCGTCAGTTGGGAGGCTGAGACTCTGCCGCTGCCCCTGCGCCTGACTGTGACACGTCCGACCTGACAGTGAGTGAAAGTGAACACACACAGCATAAATACAGTGTAGGAGTGACAGAATAAAATGAGCCGGTGGTTAGAGCGTAAAAGAAAGTGGTGGAAAAAGATAGTGCAATAGTGAGACAGTGAAGGACGGGTCTACCATAATGAACAGTGCTGCCGTATCACGTGATCATAAGTAGGCCCCTGTGTTGAAATTCCAGTACCGCCAGCTCCACCCGGGTACATAGTGAAGTAGTGTGTTAGTGATCTACGGGCCGAGGTACAATGAACACTCTGTCCAACAGTGACGGCACATCTCAGTAAGACCACGCTTAGGCCCAGTGTAAAATATTAACGCTACCCAGGGAAATCAGACAACCATCACCACCGACCTAAGAAATCTAAACTCCCCCACCAACATAAGTGTCTAGCTCAAGTGTCGTTCACCCTAACCAATCTGGTCCTGTACAGTATCCTGCATGATACTGTTATTCCATATCTGCAGCCTAGGAATTATAATTGTCCAGTTTATTTGTATTTGTGACATCTGCTCGTTCCTGTGAAAGATTTAGTAATACACATGTAAGGTGTTGCTTTGAGTTTTTGTCTCCTGCCTCTCTCTTATTTGTCTAAGCTCCGGTCTGGAAAAAGAATTCAGTTATTCATTAAATGCTCTAGGGACGGGAGGCCGACCATAAACACCTAGCATTACAATAAGTATCACACAGTACACTATTCAGTCTCAAACACTCTAGGCAGACTAGAGGGCTCTGACTGGACTGTTATACGTAGCATATAATGTAAGTATAAGTATCACACAGTATACTATTCAGTCACAAGGACACTAGACAGACACAGTACACAATATGGACGTATCACACACTATACTATCCCGTCACGAGTACACATTATGAACACCAGTATCACACAGTATACTATGCAGTTACAACGGCACTAGACAAACACAGTACACAATATGAATGTAACACACAGTATACTATTCAGTCACAAGGGCACTAGACAGGCACAGTATACAATATGAACACCAGTATCACACCATACAGTACATAAGTCACAGGTACAATAGGCAGAATGGAGGGCTCCAACTGGGCTGCAGGCAGCTGGTGCCCTACAGGTGTCGGCCGGGTATGGGAGGGGTCCTGTCAGGTGTTCCTTCTCGCAAAGACCACGGGACAACCCTCAGGGGCAACGTCATCTTCTGTGGGCTGCTGCTGGGCATGGTGAGAGGTCCTTCGCTCGTGGGGCCTTGCTGAGTGGTCTGGTTCTCTGGGCTCGGGCCAAACAGAGAGAGTAGGAGAGTAGGCGTGCTTGTCTGTGTACACCCTGGGGAGGAAGTCGTCATCGCCTGGGGCTGGGGAGGTTGCGCGGGGTTGCAGGGGCACCTCTGGGAGTCCAGCGTCTGTGGCCTCCCTCTCATCAGGTCGCCGTCAGGGTTGAATTGTGGCATCGATGCCAGCGGGAGTCTGTCAGCTGGTCATCTTGCCTGGGTGCCAGCTGTACTGCTCACACTCCTGGGGTCACCACAGGGCCTCACCAAACCTCCCCAGACAGGAATGTTCCTCCTGGGGGCTGCCTCTGTGGGGAAAAACAGAGGAATGTCCCGCTTGGCTACAGGAGGGGTGAGCCAAGCAAGGGTCATCCTCCACAGGGGAAGTCTCAGGGGATGAGAGATGTTTGGTGGAGTGTCTCTCCCTGGCGCAGCTGATTACCATCGCCGAGGGCCTGTGGGCAACAGAAGGGCGGCTGATGGCCGTCCCTTCCCCATTGGTGCAGTTGGAGCCCGTTGCCAGCGCCTGACTTCCTGGCAGGACAGTGGGCAAGGTGCTGCTGAAGGCCATCACCAGTGTGCTGCACAGGGAGTGGCAAGCAGTTGAGGTGCGGTTGATGGCTGTCACCTGCCTGTGGGCGCGGGTGATGGCTGTCACCTGCCTGTGGGTGCAGCTGAAGGCCGTCACCGAGGTCTGACTCCCGAAGCAGCTGCAGAAGGAGAGGGGGCATTACTGTTCCTCCCCGAGTGTGGCTGAAGGCGGTCACCGGTTTCTGCAGGGGAGGGTGGGGGGTGCAGCAGTTCAGTGGCTGATGGCCATCTGGCTGTCTCTGTGTTTGTGCGGCTGAAGGTCGTCACTTGCTTTGTGAGGCTAAAGGCCGTCACTGCTTTTGTGTTGCTGATGGCCGTCATTTGGGTGCTGCTTGGGACTGAGTATTCAGCCCCACCCCAAACCTGATGAGGGCTGGTCCGGCTGGAGGGTAATGCACCTGGACTGCAACGTTCCTGCTGGGGCTGTTTCGAGGAATAAGGGTGCAAGGTAATCAGGGACATAGGCCCATACTGCCTGGGCAATGCGCGTGCCCTCAGAGCCCCTCTGTGGTCTCCTCCTAGGGGGGTGTCACCATGTCCTGGTGGTGCTCAGTTGCCACAGTGGGTATTTCACTGCTCATGAGAAAGCCTCTTCATACTAATGTGCTCAGTACTTCGAAGGTGTGTATAAATAGAGGTGTGTGCATGTGGGAATCAAGGAAATTGACTAGTCAACTCTTATTCAGGCCCGCCCTGGCCACGCCCCCTTACCACAGCCTATCAGTACATGCACAGATATAAAATAACAGTAGCTTCCTGGTGAAAAAACCTGGCATAAAACTGATGCTGCAGTTATATTATCAAAGACAATACCCAGTTTAGGAACCTGCAGTAACCTGGTAAGCTTAGAAACAAAACCAACCGAACTAAGGAAAAAAAAAAGTACTAATTAATCCTCACCCCATCATGCCTTACTGTAATTACTAAGCATTATCTGAAAGACTTCATCTTGTCAAACTTTGCGATAAGGATGGTGAAATGCCCACCCCCACAAGACACCCAGGGAAGGTGTTGCAACACCCTCCCGAGGAAGGACCCGCGGCCCCACATCCACCCCATGAGGACACCACGGAGGGGTATATGGAAAGAGCGCAGGGCCCAAGTGAGATGGGTTTAGGTGGCCCATGGACCTATGCCCCTCTTCCACTCAACATGGCCACCAGCAGGAGAGCAGTCCCAGCCAACGACATCCCAGCCAGGCCAGCCCTCGCAAGGATTGGGGTGGGACTTGTCTCCAGACAGTTTCACGCAGCACTGTGGTGACGACCACTGTACTTATTGGGAAGGAAGGGATGGCCACTGTACGCCCTTCAGCTGTTGATCCCTGCAGCCCCGAGGTGACAGCCACTGTATGCACCGGGCAGGATGTGACGGTCATTGTATGCACTGGAGAACGGACAGCCACTGTACGCCCTTCAGCTGTTGTTTCTAGGGTTCATGGAACCTCGGTGACGGCCACTGTACTCACCAGGGAAGGGACAGCCACTGTACGCCCTTCATCCACAGCCTCTGAAACTACCCCTTCAGAGGAAGTTGGCTCAGCCCACCACCAATCTGGAGGTACTGGGATGTCTCTCTCTCTCTCTATCTTCACAGGTGCAGCCCCCCAGAGGAGTTGCAGCTAGAGGAGTTGTGGGGAGGGCCTCTCTTGTACCTGGGGATCCACACCCTACAGGCCACCCCTGGACAACGCCCGATGCTGATGGATGCCACTAGGAAGGGACGCTGTAGGCAGTTCCTGACAGCGATAGAGACCACCACCCTCAACCATCCAGGGACACCCCCAGGACCCCAGGGCGGGACCTCCTGAGCCCCATCCACAGACGACCCTCCACCAGGCACCGACGCAAACAGGCGTGCCTGTTGGCCCTGCTTGGCCCCAGTCCTGAGGGCCACAGAACAGGTCGAGGCCCCATCAGGAAAGGGCCTCCCTGTATGCTAACCTGCAGCCCCACCTGGACGACCTAGCCCCTGGCAGTAGTTCCGTGCCTCTCGAGGGAAGGCACGCCTGATGACCTGCCCCCCATGCCCAGGCGCCACCTGTAATCCGCCCAGGCCCAGCAGCCCAGGAAGAACTGGACGGTGTATTTCCCTGTGCCCTGTGTTATGTGTATGGTGAAACGTGACAGTGCCCCAAGTTACCTGGCCATACCTTATTGTGTATATGGAGGCCTGACAGTGTCCATATCTACCTGCTCATATATTATTGTGTGAATCTAGGCAGAGCTGGGCAGGTGCGCAATGACTTGTGCAATGCGCAATTGTGCACTGTTGTGCTCCGGTGAATATTGTTTGCACATTGCGCATTGCACGAGACCTTGTGCAATATTGTGCTTTTGCACATGAAAAGGCAGGTGCGCAAGTGCAGATTTAGTTGCGCTTGCACTACTAAATTTGCATTTGTGCATCTGTGAGCAATCCACGGGACACGTGGTCTTGAGAGCTGCCCACATGGTTGGACAAGGGATGGGGAAGGCTCAGGCAGGTCGCGAGTGTTCTGGCCCCGGATTCACAAACGGTCACATGCTCTTGGCTCCTCCCTTACTGGTTGCGCCACTCCCTTTCGGCCTTACACCAGCATGCACAAACTGTGTCGGCCGCCATCTTTTGTCATAGCATCTCCCTTTTGCCAAGGGTCCTCCAGGCCACCCTTACAGGATCGTGACCAAAATAACAGATGTGCGACATGAAGGGAATGTACACGTACCTGTGTACGTACCGACCTTACATACGCACCTGTGTACATACGTCTGGATCTACGTACGTACTTACGTACACATCCACGTACGTAATTACGTTTGCATGTATTTATGTGTGAATGTATGTACGTGCCTACCTATGCACCCGTATACGTACCTACATACACGCCCATGCACGTATTTACATAAGCACCTATGTACGTACTAATGCATTCATGTACTTACCTATGTACGTACTTACGTTTGCCCGCAAGTACGTCCTTGCGTAAGCATACAAGTACGTAAGTATGTACGCATGTACGTACGTAATTACATACGCATGTGTTTATGTATGAATGTATGTACATGCCTGCGAATGCACCCATGTACGTACTTAAGTACGTACATGTATACGTACTTATGTACATACCTATGCACGTATTTACGTACGCACCTATGTACGTACTAACGCATTCATTACGTACTCACTTACGCACATATGTACGTGCTTATGGAAGTACGTACATACGTACGTACTTGCGTAGGTATTCACGTACGTAAGTACGTACATATGTAAGTATTCACATACGTACTTCCCTAAGTATTCACATACGTACTTACGTTAGTATTCACGTACGTATGTACGTACTTGATTACGTGAGTAAATGTATATGTGCATATTTGTGTACAGTATGTACAACTTGTTTTGTGGGGAGAGGGAGGGAGAGAAGGAGGGGGAAGGGAGGAGAATGGGAGAGGGTGTGGTCTGTTTAAATTCACTCATTTTATAGATCGGTGCCTGCTGATTGGTTGAGTCAATTTTACCCAGAAAAATCCCTGCTCGCTACGGAAGAGACTTGGAAGGGAGCCAAATACAGCATTTGTGAATCGCCCTTGAGAGATGATCGTTGACTCCCGTACGACGTGGTGCGGCGCTGTCGCCCAGCAGCCGTTCAGGAATCCCAGGCCTGGATTGTTCGGGGGAGGCGGGAGCATAGTAGCATTATTTTCTTAAAATGCTTCAACAGAGAGAATGTATTTTAATATGTTTAAAATTTTTATTATTAATAATATGGGCGCCTCCGCCACCAGACACCCCACCCCGTTATGGAGCCGCAGCCCTACCCCCACACCAGGAGGACACCACAGTGGGCCAGGTGAGTGCGGGACTGGCTCAGAGCAAGACGGGCACTGGGGCACCCCGACCTTGTGTCCCTCTTCCCCTCAACCTACCCAACTTCAACGTCGCAGGAATGTGACACTACTTCTCGGCCGGACCAGCCCTTGCCAGGATCGGGGTGGGACTGCTCCAGATACAGTCCCAGGCAACGGTGCGGTAACGGCCACTGTACGTACCAGGGAGGGAACGGCCACTGTACGTCCCTCAGTTGCTTCCCCCTGCAGCTCTGCAACGACGTCCACTGTACACGTCGGGGAAGGAATGGCCACTGTACGTCCTTTTGCTGCAGCCACACCTGGAGACCACCTCGGTGTGCTAGCTATTGAGCACGCACCGGCAGGCAAAGGCAGGAGGAGTGGAGCCGCGACGACAGCCACTGTACGTGTCGGGGAGGGAACGGCCACTGTACATCCCTTATCCACTTCCTCCTCCTCCTATGGGAGTAGCTCCGCAGTAACGGCCTCTGTACGTACCGGGGAGGGAACGGCCACTGTACATCCCTCAGCTACTTCCTGTTGGGCAGGCAAACTCACAGCAACGGCCACGGTATGTGCCGGGGATGGAACGGTCACTGTACGTCCCTCATCTGCCTCTTCCTCCTTTGGGAGCAACGCCTCGGTAACGGCCACTGTACATACTGGGGAAGGAACGGCCACTGTACGTCCTTCTGCTGCTACCCCAGGAGGCTGTGGAGCCGCGACGATGGCCACTGTATGCGTCGGGGAAGTGACAGCCACTGTACGCCCTTCATCCACAGTCTCGAGGGTTCTCCCGGAGGGGAAGGTCCCTTGCACGGCTGGCTCACTACCCCTTGGCTGCGTGGGTCATCCTTCTCTCTCTCCCTCCAGGTGTGGTTCCCCGAAGGTGCTGCTGTTCCAGGAGTGATGGCGAGGTCCTGTCACTGAAGGCCAAGTTCATGCCCTACGGTCTATCCCTGGACGACGCCGGATCCTGACGGACGCCCCGCGGGAGAGGTGCCGCAGTCAACTCCTGATGGCACCCCAACCTAGAGGCGACCAAAGCACCAGGCCTCCCAGGGCCAGCCCGCAGACCCCAAGGCAGGACCGCTCTGGCCCCACAGTCCGTCAGCCCTCCACCAGGAGTAAGAAGTGGCAGGCTCAACTCCTGACACTGGCCCCAGTCCCGAGGGCCCCTTACCAGGTCGAGACCCGCATAGGGAAGGGCCTCCCTGCACCCCAGACCAAACACGTGCCCGGGTCGCGACACCCCCGAGAGCTGTCTCATGCCTTCTACAGAAGAGCTCTCCAGAAGGGCCCCCTCCCACTCCCGGGCACCACCTAAGTTAAACCCAGGCCTCAGTAGCCCAGTGACGACACCTCCAACTCACGGAGTCATGTTAAAGACTTAGACAGTGCAAGTGACTATAAGTGATGCGAGCAGTGAGACAAAAACAATACACCAAGATTCCTACTCTAGTTTATCCAAAGTACTGTGTTTATGCCTAAGCCCTCCAGAACCAGGGTAATGTACTAGTGTGCGGCCAGAGTCTAACCTACTATGTACAGTCCAAAAGACAGAGTGTGTGATCAGTGTCGCCGTGGCTAAGTGACATTCTCTCGTACATTGACTCAGGCATAGATACCGTGCCCATATGATATGTTATGCTAGTATTAATTAATTTGTCACTTCACTCTATTTGTATGTAGTGTATCTTGATGTGTATATTGAAAGGAAATTGTGAACTGGCTCTGACATCAATACCGTGCCCACGTGACTTGTTATATATGAGGCCGCACATGCGAGTTTGTACCAAGCGCCACCCAAGTTGATCATGCGTTTTCATGTTATATCTGTAATGCTAGGTGTTTTAGGTTCGGCTTCCCGTTCCATAAACGCCTAGCGTATAGTGGGGCGCTCTTTCGAGGCCGGGGCTTAGACAAATAAGAGAGAGGTGGGGACACAAAAACTCCAGGCAACAACCTAACACATGTATTGCTTAGTTGGACAGGGGAATGAGTAGATGTTACAGGCACAAGTATACTGAGCGATTATAAACTCTCATGTCTAAATATGGTTAGCATAGCTCACAGGATACTGTATTGGGTCGCAGTGAATAGCGCTTGAGGTAGAGTGTCCTTAATTGGGGAAGTCCAGGTTTTCTATGTGTGCGGAGTTGTTAAGGTTATTTCTCACTGGAAAGTGTTGCGTAAGGCACTGGGGTCTGATTATGGTCTTAGTATTATGAGATATTTTCTGATGGTAGCATTTTTACCTCGGTACCCTCGACTCGTATTTTGCTTTTAAACTGTTACTGTCACTCACTCCACCACTTGGTATTGTTATAGAATCTGGTCAGAGGGGTAGCTCAGTATTCTGTCCCCTGGGTCACATACACTGTTCACTGTATCTATTCTTCAATTCACCACTTTGGTATTATCACTGACTTCCCCTAGAGGGTTAGTTCACTATTCTGCCTTTGCACTGCTTGCTCACTGACGCTACACAATTATTGTCACCCCAGTTGAATCTGGTGTCATGGTGGTCAAGTGCACAGGCGGAGGGGTGGCACAGCTCCGCTACTGAAGGGGCTGGGCACCACCAGGGGCCTCTGTACCTAGAGGCCATGGGATCATGTGCAGGGGCATCCGTTCTCGTCCAGGGCTGTGGGCGGAGAAGGGTCCCGCGCTCTCAGTGCTGGAGACAGGAGTGCGTCCCTCAGGGCTGGGGCCGAACAATTGCCTGAATTGGTCATTCAGGTTCCTGACGAAGGATGAAGACCTCCGCCGTCGAAGTGTGGGGAGTTCCTGCCTGGGTGTTCTGGGGGCAGTCTGGGGTTCCCGAAGGCTGCGGGTCCCTGGGGCTGCGCGACGCCAACAGGAAAGGGCTGCAGCACCAGTCTGTGTCGGGGTCTGTCAGGTGAGTCTCCTCCAGAGCCAGTCGAAGGGAACAGAGGCCGGGGGAGACTACGGGGCCCCTCCAATACTCCTTTACGCCTGAGACTCCCTCTGTGTCAGGGGTCGGGGAACAGGTGTCAATTCCAGGCGGTGGAGTGGCTACAGGCCGTCTCCTGCTGTAGGGCCCAGCTACTGGCCGTGGTTTCCTGGGGGTGCGGCTACAGGCCGTCACCAAGGCCCAGCTACTGGCCATGGCCTGGGAGAGTGGATGGCTGCCAGCAGACCCAAAGGCACCTTCGGAGCGGCTACAGGCCATCTCCTGATGAAGGCGGGAGTGGCTACAGGCCGTCTCCATCATGAGGGGTGTTGAGCGGCTACAGGCCGTCTCCATCAGGAGGGGTGTTGAGCGGCTACAGGCCGTCTCAGGGGGAACACCGTCGGAGTAGCTACAAGCCGTCTCCTGCTGTAGGGTCCAGCTACTGGCCGTGGCTTCCTGGGGGCACGGCTACAGGCCGTCACCAAGGCCTGGCTACTGGCCATGGCCTGGGAGAGTGAGTGGCTGCCAACAGACACAAAGGCACCTTCAGAGCGGCTACAGGCCATCTCCTGACGAAGGTGGGAGTGGCTACAGGCCGTCTCCATCAGGAGGGGTGTTGAGTGGCTACAGGCCGTCTCAGGGGGAACACCGTCGGAGCGGCTACAGGCCGTCTCCTTAGCGAGGGGCTAGTGGCTACAGGCTGTCTCAAGGAAGACACCTTCAGAGCGGCAACAGACCATCTCCTGACGAAGATGGGAGCAGCTACAGGCCGTCTCCTTGCAGCCCTCAGAGCTGCTACAGGCCATCTCCTTAGCGAGGGGTGAGTGGCTACAGGCCGTCTCTGGGGTCCTGGCAGGAGCTGGATAGGCAGCTCCACCCCTTAGCTGGTTGGTGAAGGCTCGCCTGGAAGGTAGTCTGGTATTCCTGCTATGGTGGCGGTGGGCAAGCTCTAGGTCATAGGGGCGCGCGGCCCTGGCTGACTTATGCCGTTGTCACTTCGAGTCCCGGCGCGCTGTCATTGCTCCTAAGTGGGCTCCTTGTGGGGGTGTCTGGGCATTCTCGGGGGCACTATACTGCATTTTACCACCGTGTGCTGGGAAAAAGTCACATCCCCGTGACTGGAGTGGTAGGCTTTAGTGTCATAGGTGGCGTAGACTGGTTGCAGGTGTCGGAGGAGTGCATGCAAGGCTGTGGTGGCGGTGTTCTCATCTTGTTCCTCATCGCAGGTGAGGAAGAGCATGGATGTGGCGGTGGAGTGGAGGAGTTGCAAGAGGTGGTGTGGTCTTCGGACTTACTGGTTACGTCTGAGTGACGGTGCCCATACAGCTCGCAGCATTTTCATGGTGGTAGTTGTTGGCCGTGGTGTGGTGTGATGTTGAATGCTTGAGATAGACGGTGAGTGTTGGGTTTTATGCCGGGGTAATGCGGCATAGCATCTCTGGAGAGTGTAGGTGGCTGGGATTTGTGCTTGATGTATCATGAGTGTGAGATGGTCTAGGGCAGGGGTAGGAGAGTGATTTTGCGGCGAGGCGGGTGGGATGGGAGAGTGGGTATATCAGGCGGGTGGGCAGGAAAGGCGCCCGGAGCGTGTGATGGTTGTTTTGAGGGTGGGTGTGGGTGGTGATGTGGGTGTGTGGGGTTGGCATGGGCATGAGGTGTGTGAGGCACGTACGGGCAGGTGTGGGGCGGCACGACGTGGGGAGTTGGGGGTGGGGGGTGTGTGGGCAGTGGGCTGGAGGGTGTTGGGGCAGCAGTGGGTGATGGCTGGGGCGGGGGTATGGGGGTGGGGGCGGGACACGTGGTGCTGAATGCGGGGGACAGGGTGGCAGGTAGGGAAGAGTTGGGGGAGCGGCGGGGCGTTGGTGGTGTTGGTGGGTTGTCAGGTGAGGTGTGATGCGGCGTGATGGCCGATGAGGTGGAAGTGGTGGCGGAGGGGGAGGGAGAGGGGGTTGAGGAGGAGGAGATGTAGCAGTCATAGGTGGTAGGAGAGGGCAGCATGGGAGTAGAGGGAGGGAGGGGCGCAGGGCCATGGCAGTGGGGACAGGAGTGCAGAAGGGGCGCACATGCTGGTTTTGGAGGGTGTGAGGAGTACCGTGGTAGTTGATGGTGACCTGATAGGGGTTAGGGACGCGGGTGATGGTGTGGGGTCCCGTAAAGCGTGGTGCGAGCTTGTGGGGGACAGGGAGCTGGGCTATCATGACTATGTCACCCAGCTTATAAGGGTTGGAGGCAGTGTCGGGGCTGAGGTTCAGGTTGTGTTGGAGGTGGGTCAAGTGGAGGTTGAGGTGGTGTAGCGGGTCTGTCGTGGGAGCAGAGGTGGGGGGTTGCAGGTGCTGCCGAAGGGGCAGAAGGAGGGGTGTTTCTCCAAACACTCGCTCAGATGCCGAAATTTCGTCCTCTTGGGGGCAGGAGTTGATGCCCCATTGTACGATTCTTACATGGGAGGCCAGTCATCGTTCTTAGTGGCTTCTATTCGGGTGCGGAGCCGATTCATCAGTGTACGATCACTGCACTCGCATACTGCATTTCCTTGTGGCCAGTAGGGGGAGGACTGGGAGATGTTGTACCCGAAAATATGGGCCAGCTCTTCCCAGATCTTACCGGTGAACTCGGGTGCATTGTCTGAGTGGATCGCTTGGGGGATGCCAAAGTAGGGGAATATGTGCCGAAGGAGGGCGTCAGCCACTGCGACAGCGTGGTGTTCTTTCGCTGGGCAGGCCACGACGAATTTGGAATATGTGTCGATGAAAGTGATAACGTATCTATAGCCCAATTTCGGAGGTAAGGGTCCCATCACATCAATTGCTAACGGCTGCCAGGGTTTGTGGGCGGTGATATGGCCCGATGGTCCTGCGGTAAGGGTGATGTCTTTACCAAGGGCGCAGGCGTGGCAGGTTTGGATAATTTCCTTGGCAAGGGCGGAAGGATTGGGCGCCCAGTAGGTGTCATTGAAAACCTGCAGCAGTTTATTCATACCCAGCTGAATGCTGTTATGGGTGTGCAAGTGTCGCAGGGCGTCGAGGGCGGTGTCAGGGGCTAGGAGGATATGACCTGACGGGGTTAGGGGGTGGTCGCCCTGGCGATACAGTTTTTTTAAAAGATGATGGAGGATCCAAGGGGGCCATTCCTTGCGATGCCACTGTTGGAGGAGGTCTGGCTCAGGTTGGGCGGCGTGGATGGGGAACCGAGAGAGGGCGTCCACATTGGTATGAAGTTTGCCGGGGCGGTATGAAATTTCGTAACTGAATTCCCCCAGGGTTTCGCACCATGGATGAGCTGGGTGTTGTGGGTGTCAGTCTGTCATAGCCACTGGAGGGATTGGTGGTCTGTAATGATGGTGACTTGGGTCCCAGAGAGATATGCCCGGAAGTGCTCAAGCACCCAGATGATGCCCAAGCACTCTCACTTGGTGGTGGCATAGTTTTTCTCTACTTGATTTAGGGTACGACTGGCATAGACGATGATGTGTTCGTGGCCTTTTGGACTTGTGCTAACACAGCGCCAATGGCAAGGAGGGAGACGTCGGTATAGAGACGGAACGGGAGGACATAGTCGGGAAAGGCCGCGATGGGAGCAGAAACGAGCTTGTCTTTAAGCTGTTGGAAGGCAGCTCGTCTCTCATCCGTCCAGTGGAACGGTTTCCCAGGATGGGTAAGATCATGTAGTGGTTTGGCAATGTGGGCAAACCCCTTCACGAAGTGGCGGTCATAGGACATCAGGCTGAGGAAGGCCCTGATTCCGTGAACATCCTGTTGTGGGGTATGTCGGCGATGGCGCGGAGTTTGTCAGGGTCAGGAGATATGCCTGCCTGGGAGATGACGTGCCCCAGGAACATGACAGTTCTGGCGGCTAAAACGCACTTGGTGGGCCGAAGTTTGAGGCCTGCCTGTCGGATCCTGGTAAAAACTCGGTGGAGGCGCTGCAGGTGGTCGGCCCAGGCCTGGCTGAAAACAATGATGTAGTCCAAGTACGCGAGGCAGATCTCCCACATGAGACTGCAGAGAACGGATTCCATTAACCTGGAGAAGGTGGCGGGGGCATTGCAGAGGCCGAACAGCAGGACATTAAACTCATAATGTTTCCCTTTGCTGATTGAGAAAGCAGTTTTGCCTCTATCCTCCTGGCACACAGGGACCTACCAATACCCCAACCGGAGGTCAAGGGTAGAGAACCAGGAGGCACCATACAGGGAATCCAGGGAATCGTCTATACGTGGGAGTGGGATGGTATCTTTGGTAGTTACGTCGTTAAGCCGGCGGTAGTTGATGCAGAACCGCATCATGTCTTCCTTTTTTTTTACAAGGACAATGGGGGAGGACCAGGGGCTGGTGGAGGGGGAGACGACTTCAGCTTCGATCATCTCCTGTACCTGGTGGTCTTCCTCTTCCCGCTGTTTGGAGTTCTTCTGTCGGGATGGCTGTCGAATCAGCGGGCCTGTTGTATGAATTTCATGAGCCAGGTAGGTGATGTGTCCGATGTCAGCTGGTCCTGCTGTGAACAGATCCTGGAAATCCAGCAGTAGGCGGCGAAGGGTGTCTGACTGATGGGCGGAGAGATGGTCGGGGATAGGGGACAGCGGGGCGGGGGAGTGGGAGGGGGAAGTGACGCAGGGCTTGGCTTCCTCCATCTCCCCGATTATGAGCCCTTTTGGGAGGGTGAGGGGCGAGGGGGCGAGGTTGGCAACCCAGACTGCCGTGTGATGCAGGGGAAGGAAAGTTGGGGGCAGAAGGCCGGACGAGAGGGTTCTGGGCGGCAGGAGTGGAGAGAATACGACGGAGGGGCCAGAGGGCCGGTTAAGGGGCACCCAAGCTTCATGGTGGGGGGGAATGGTGACGGCAGAGGAAATGGTGGGAGGAAAAGAGGGAGGGAGTGGGTGGTGGGGGTGGAAGAAGAGGGGGGCAGAGTCTTCCGGCTGGGGCTGTGGTGTGCGGCCCGGGGGGGAGGGTCAGGTAGTGCACAGAACTGGAGCTGTCTGTTGCGGCAATCTATGGTGGCTTCTAACTTCTGCAACAGGTCCAACCCCAGGTATCCGTTGTAATTTCGGCAGGAAGAGTCGATTATTATGAACTGATGTTGGGTCGACACCGGTTGGTGGGTGTCGACTCTTACGGCCCATGTCTCCCCACAGATAGGCAGGGGGCCATCCCCTGCATGCACAAGGTGAGTAGCTGTGGGGTGGAGCGGGCCAAAGGTCGATTTGTGACAGGAGAAGTAATGGCCATAAAGGCAGGATCTGGCAGCTCCCGTATCGACCAGAAGTCTGGCTTTCACCCCTTTCAGCTTCATCTTGTGGTAAACTGGGGGGCGATATTTGGGGGAAATGGCCCCCGCCACTGTAGGAGGGTGTGGGGGTAGACCTAAAAATCAAGCTGTCTGAGGCCTTCTTCTTCTTGCTCCAGCTCCTGTTCCCCAGGGTCGGTCTCCTCCACAGGTGCAGGTTCGTCCTCTGTTATCTCATCCTCTAGAGAGGAAATTTTGCATTGGCCTGGGGTGGTAGCTTTCCGTCATGCAGCCTTTAACTGATATCTGATATCAAGCAGTGGGCACCTGGAGCTGCATGCCGAGAAATCCCAGGGATTCACTAAGATGAGGTTGGGGTTCTCCCTGTGGGCAGGGTGCCGGTGTGTGGGGTGTGCCCTAGGTGGGCTAGGTGCTGGGAAGGGGCTGGTATGGGGCATAGGCGGACGTGGCTTGACTGGGGAAGCTGGAATTTTGGTGGGAAACTTCCTTACCACGTTAATCTGCTGGGGTGCAGGGCAGGAGGTCAGGAGGCACCGTATCAATTGGACGTCCTTATCCATGTCTCCAGTCGGATCATGGATCTTAAAGTGCTCTTTGACTACACTGGGGGGCACTCTCAGGAGAGTATTAAAGGTGTGTTGTTCCCGGGTTTCATCATCTGCCTCCGGGTAGGCAGCGGTGACCAGGCGTCTTGCCCAGATTAAGGTATTGTCTAAGTTCCCATCGAAGGTTAAACTATCCAGTTGGGATAGTGCCACCACTTTCCCTAGTGATGGGGTGATGGCTTGGATCACAAATCTCGTGAAAATCTGCCAGGTGAGCTCTGGAATGATTTTGGGTGCTATATTAGCTGCTGCATTGCCCAGCAGTGGGAGTGTAACTTCAATTTTCTGTTGGTCGTTTTCTAAACCGATATCTAGCAAAGGTTTACTAATCGCCAGATATGTGTGAACATTGTACTGTTCGGGGTCGAACTCAGGCAGTTGCACGTGTGGTTTGGTTGCCATTTTTCTGGTATTTCCTGATTACCTCTCTCGTATGCCCGGGTCAAGAACCACCGCTGTCCACCAGTGTAATGCTAAATGTTTTACGTTCAGCTTCCTGTTCCATAAACGCCTAGCATATAGCGGGGCTCTCTTTCGAGACCGGGGCTTAGACAAATAAGAGTGAGGCAGGACACAAAAACTCCAGGCAACAACCTTACACGTGTATTGCTTAGTTGGACAGGGGAATGAGTAGATGTTACAGGCACAAGTATACTGAGCGATTATAAACTCTTATGTCTAAATATGGTTAGCAGTATCTCGCAGGATACTGTTTTGGGTCACAGTGAATAGCACTTGAGGCAGTGTCCTTAATCGGGGAAGTCGAGGTTTTCTATGCAAGTGGAGTTGTTAAGGTTATTTCTCACTGGGGAGTGTTGCTAAGGCACTGGGGTCTGATTATGGTCTTAGTATTATGAGATATTTTCCGATCGTAGCGTATTTGCCTCGTTAACCTCGACTCATATTTTGCTTTTAAACTGTTACTGTCACTCACTCCATCACTTGGTATTGTTATCGAATCTGGTCAGAGGGGTAGCTCACTACTCCGTCCCCTGGGTCACATACACTGTTCACTGTATCTATTCTTCACTCCACCAATTTGTTATTATCACTAACTTCCCCTAGAGGGTAAGTTCACTATTCTGCCTTTGCTCTGCTTGCTCACTTACACTACACAATTATTGCCACTCCACTTGAATCTGGCGCCATGGCGGTCTGGTGCATGGATGGAGGGGCAGCACAGCTCCACTACTGACAGGGCTGGGCACCACCAGGGGCCTCTGTACCTAGAGGCCACAGGATCACGCACAGGGGCATCCGTTCTCGTCCAGGGCTGTGGGTGGTGAAGGGTCCTGCGCTCTCAGGGCTGGGACAGGAGTGCGTCCCTCAGGGCTGGGGCTGAACAATTGCCTGAATCATTCGTTCAGGCTCCTGATGGAGGATGAGAACCTCCGCCGACGAGGTGTGGGGAGTTCCCACCTGGGAGTTCTGGGGGTGGTCTGGGGTTCCCGAGGGCTGCGGGTCCCCAGGGCTGGGCGGCGCCGACAGGAAGGGTCTGCGGCACCGATCTGAGTCAGGGTCCGTCAGGTGGGTCTCCTTCAGAGCCAGTTGTAGGTAGCAGAGGCCGGGGGAGACTACGGGGCCTCTCCAATACTCCTCTGTGCCCGAGACTCCCTGTGTGTCAGGAGTCGGGGAACAGGCATCAGTTCCAGATGGTGGAGCAGCTACAGGCCGTCTCCTGCCATAGGGCTCGGCTACTGGCCGTGGCCTGGGAGAGTGGGTAGCTGCCAGCAGACCCAAAGGCACCTTCGGAGTGGCTACAGGCAGTCTCCTTCAGGAGGGGTGTTAATCGGCTACAGGCTGTCTCATGGCGAACACCTTTGGAGCGGCTATAGGCCGTCTCCTGACGAAGGTGGGAGCAGCTACAGGCCATCTCCTCGTTACCTTCAGAGTGGCTACAGGCCGTCTCCTTCAGGAGGGGGTTTGAGTGACTACAGGCCGTCTCAGGAAGAACACGTTCAGAGCAGCTACAGGCTGTCTCCTGATTATCCTCAGAGTGGCTACAGGCCGTCTCCTTAGCAAGCGGCGAGTGGCTACAGGCCGTCTCAAGGAAGACACCTTCAGAGCGGCTACAGGCCGTATCCTGACAAAGGCGGGAGCGGCTACAGGCCATCTCCTTGGAACCCTCAGAGTGGCTACAGGCCGTCTCCTTGGTGAGGGGTGAGCGGTTACAGGCTGTCTCTGGGGTGCTGGCAGGAGCTGGATAGGCAGCTCCACCCATTAGGTGGCTGGTGAAGGCTCGCCCAGAAGGTAGTCTGGTATCCCAGCTATGGTGGCGGCAGGCGAGCTCCGGGTCATCGGGGCATGTGGCCCGGGCTGACTTATGCCGTTGTCACTCCAAGTCCCGGCGCGCTGTCGTTGCTCCTCTGTGGGCTCCTTGTGGGGGTGTCTGGGCGTTCTCGGGGCACTGTACTGCATTTTAATATCACTATTTTTTTTTACCCTTCTTTTATATCCCAGGCATGTTGCTTGGTACAATTTCGAACAGACATAAGGTTGAAAGTCCTCCAAAATACAGCACTGAAATCTATTTGTGAGGTGAGGGTTAGTGACAGACCGCCAGCGCGGGCGAGTTTGTGCCAAGCGACACCAACGCAGTGAGTCATCGCCAATCCACTTGCTATACATTACTATTGTTAGCATCTAACAATTGTTATGAATATAATTTTGCTTTATGTACCAGATTATTAAGTAAATTTTGCCAATGATCTGACATGTTAAAAAAAGTCAATATTGTTTCTCATTAACCCATAAACTCTTGTGGCTACGTGCTATTTTCAGTGCTTCCAGCGCATGCTGTTGGTGGTACTGTGAAGGCCCAGTTTTGCCTCGCGCGTCATTCTCCGCCAACAAAAGCTACTCCAAGTGGCTTTTCCCTGCTTTTTTCATGTGCACTATATTATGCTCTAATTTGATGTCTTTATGTCCCTTAACAACTACGTACTGAATGGTTTTATGATCATAAACTTTGAGTGAAAATTCTGTCGCACTTGGAGAACGTGTTTTTTCTCTTGTACTAATTGGTTTATCCGAAATCTGTTTATATATTCATAATCTGCATCCTTTCCTCTTTACTATGGGTCTTAATGGAGTCTCTTGCGTTATTAATAACAGAGTTATACTTCGCTGAATTTGTGTACTAAAAATCGCCGATTTTCGGCATTTCGAAAAACAAATAATTTCGTATATTTGCATATATTTTTTTCAGTGACTAACAACATGGGCATATTCGGCATATTTTACCCTTCATTTTGGTCTTTGAATGAAATCTCTAACTTAAAAATTAACGGAATTATGATCGTTTCAATATTCGCAAACTTTAATCGCGATTTCTGGCTTTAAAAAAAATGTCGCTTTGTACAAACTCTCACGCGCGGCCTCTGTGTATTGAAGTGAAATTGTCCACTGACTCAGGCATCAATACCTTGTCCATGGATATGATATCCTAGCATTAGTCACCCTGTCACTTTACCCCATCCATATTCAGTATATCTTTGTATGTGTATTGAAAGGAGATTGAACCGAGACAATAGATGTGTTAATGTGTACTGCCGAGTTTTTATGCCCTGTTCCTTTGTAAGAGGACCCCGCTCAGTCGCGAGTGTCTTTAGAGCGAGAAGTCGGTCTAAAAACACCCAGCATAACAATTAATAAATAATAATAAATTAAAAATACTTTATTTATTAAGAGTAGCATATGCAATTCCTTACAAAAATCATTAAATCATGAGCTGGGAACAGGGCAGTGAAATGGCGGGGGACAGGGTGACATGAAGGGATTTGTTGTTTGTGGCTAGTGACCACCCCTTATGGGATTAAGGCATCTGGCAATAGATAGACAGACAAAATAATAAAAGTAAGTAAGCTAATTTATTTAAGTATCTCAATATTTTACAGTAATTCCCACAAATATATGCAAATGGTTTGCGCCAGCACTATGTGACATTGCGCAAGCTAAATACTGTATTAGATTGTGCAGTTGCGCAAATTACAAATAATAGAAAATAATAATTGTTTTAGGCTCGGCTTCCCGTACCTGAAGCACCTAACGTGTAGCGGGGTTCTCTTTCGATACCGGGGCTTAGACAAATAGGAGAGAGGCATGACACAAAAACTCCAAGTAATAACCTTTCACGTATATTACTCAGTCAGACAGGGAATCAGCAGATGTTAGACACGATATTCTGGGTGATTATAAACTCTTATAACTAGATAGGGTTAATAGTATCTCGAAGGATACTGTCTGGGAATATAGTGAAAACAATACTTGAGACGGAATGTTCTAAATTATTGTAGTCCAGGGCCTTTACGCGAGTGGAGATGCAAGAGCTATTTCTCACAAGAGGGGGGGCGTGTAAGGCACTGGGGTCTAATTGTGATTATGGTAGTATGAGGTGGAGTCTAATGATAGCGTGTTCACTATTATTTTCCGCTTGTAAGTTACTTTTGATCAATTACCGTCACTTACTCCACGGTCCTGGTGTTTATCTTATTACTGTAAAGCCTTTCACTGGGTCTATCCCTCTTTCCAACATTTTGATCTATCACTGTCAGTTCACTATTCCGCCTCGTCACTACTTGATCACTATTATTACACAGTCACAGTCACTATGGTTCATCTGGCGCCAAGGGTGCGGCTGAGGGGCCATGGAGCTCCACTACTGACGGGGCTGGGCACCACCAGGAGTCTCTGTGCTCA
Organism: Coenobita brevimanus; assembly: GCF_032717465.1. Lineage (NCBI taxonomy): Eukaryota > Metazoa > Arthropoda > Malacostraca > Decapoda > Coenobitidae > Coenobita > Coenobita brevimanus. The sequence goes on along the minus strand of NC_137063.1, from coordinate 24,159,118 downwards.
GGGGGGACGGGATCACACGCAGGGGCATCTGCTCTCTTCCGGGGCTATGGGCGGCGAAGGGGGCCATACTTTCAGGGCTGGGGACAGGAGCGCAGCCCTCAGGACTGGGGCCGAACTATTGCCTGAACCGGTCGTTCAGGCTCCTGACGGAGGGGGAGGTCCTCCGCCGTCGAGGTGTAGGGAGTTCCGCCCGGGCATTCTGGGGAGGGTCTGGGGTTCCTGAGGACTGCGGTCCCCAGGGCTGGGTGGCGCCGACAGGAGGGGGCTGCTGCACCGGTCTGCATCAGGGTCCGTCAGGTGGGTCTCGTCCAGAGCCAGTCGTAGGGAGCAGAGGCCGGGGGAGACTACAGGGCCTCTCCAATACTCCTCTACGCCCTCTGCACTGGGGGTCTGGGAACAGGCGTCAAGCTTAGGCGGTGGGGCGGCTCTCGGCCACTTCCTGCCTTAGGGCCTGGCTACTGGCCGTGGCTTCCTAGGGGCGTGGCTACAAGCAGCAAAGGCCTGGCTACTGGCCGTGGCCTGAGAGGGTGAGTGTCTACCAGCAAACCCAGGGACACCTTCGGAGCAGCTACAGGCCGTCTGACAAAGGCGGGAGCGGCTACAGGCCGACTCCTGCAGGAGGGGTGTAGAGTGGCTACAGGCCGACACAGGGGGAACACCTTTGGAGTGGCGACAGGCTGTCTGACGAAGGCAGGAGGGGCTACCGGCGGTCTCCTCATTACCCTCAGAGCAGCTACAGGCCGTCTCCTTAGTGAGGGGCGAGCAGCTACTGGCCAACTCAAGGGGAATGCCTTCGGAGCGGCTACAGACCGTGTGATGAAGGTGGGAGTGGCTACAGGCCGACTCCTTCAGGAGGGGTTTGGAGCGGCTACCGGCTGTCTCAAGGGGAACACCTTCGGAGCGGCTACAGGCCGTCTCCTTAGCGAGGGGCGAGTGGCTACAGGCCATCTCAGGGGGAATGCCTTCAGAGTGGCTACAGGCTGTCTGATGAAGGTGGGAGCGGCTACAGGCTGACTCCTGCAGGAGGGGTTTGGAGGGGCTACGTCTGTCTCCGGAAGAACACCTTCAGAGCAACCACAGGTCGCGTCTTGGCGAAGGCGGGAGCGGCTACCAGTCATCTCCTTATTACCCTCAGGACGGTTACTGGCCGCTTCCTTAGAGAGGGGCGAGTGGCTACAGGCCATCTCAAAGAGGAAACCACCTTCAGAGCGGCTACAGGCCATCTCCTGACAAAGGCGGAAGTGGCTACAGGCCGTCTCCTGATGAAGGCGGGAGCGGCTACAGGCCGTCTCCTGACGAAGGCGGGAGCGACTACAGGCCGTCTCCTTTGGGGTGCTGGCAGGAGCTGGATAGGCAGCTCCACCCCTTAGCTGGTTGGTGAAGGCTCGCCTGGAAGGTAGTGCAGTATTCCTGCTATGGCGATGGCTGGCGGGTTCCGGGTCATAGGGGTGCGAGGCCCAGGCTGACTTAGGCCATTGTCGCACCGAGTCCTGGCACGCTGCTCCTGATTCTCCGTGGGCTCCTTGTGGGGGTGTCCGGGAGTTCATAGTGGCACTATGCTGTATTCCTTGTGGGGGTGGCTGGGTGTTCCAGGGGGCACTATGCTGCATTTTAATAATAGTAAATAAAAGTAAGCTGCCCACCACTTCCTATACCACATCTGCGTGACATTGACGAGATGCAGGCTTTCTTATGTTACGCTCGCATTGTCACGGGGGGATGTGAACTTATGAATTAATAATGCTGGATGTTACTTGAAAACAGAGACAAGGAATTAACATATGAAAATCTAGCAGTAAGTTTAACTTTATGCTGGCTTACTTTGCCGATTCTCTGAAGACAAGAATTTATAAACTTTCTCAACAGTACACGGCAGAGACTAATTACTCACGAGTGCTGTTTGTAGTACTGTTGGCCTCTTGAGAAAGTGATTCCACCCCTGACAATCAATAACTAATGCTAATAATAATAAACAGGTTCTTGCCCGTGCTTAACTCCTGCCTGGCACAACGGATTTAAATTTGAAACAAAAGAACTGGCCTAAGTACCAGTTAAGGATAAAGTAAAGAGTTTGTGCAAACTAGGAGTGGCAACTAAAATAAGCTTAATGTGGAGAAATAAAACACGAGTCTAATTACATTAAGCTCAAAGAAAAGAACTAAATTTATTGATTACAATAAAATAAATTTACGTTATATGAATCTCAAAATAAATTCAAAATAAAAAGGAGAATACACTCACTCGCTCATTCAAAAGCTAATTAAACTTAAGAGTAGCAAAACGAACAGAAATACTGCTCAGTGAAGGGGAGCCGAAACAAAAATCTGGGCACCTGTGATGAACATCAAAACGCTGCTATTTGCTGTAAGCCCGCTTCGCCAATTCACTGTCTAGGTGGAGATTCAGGAACTCGTTGTACAATGGAGGCATTGCTCCACACTGGGCACAAACGGTCCTATCCTTGAGGCGACTCAAAGCTGACTGACTTCAAACTATGAAAAGGGGCGAGAGATGGCCGTGTTCACCGGAAGTAGGGCGTGGCCTAACTTCAATGGTCAACGGAAAGAAGGTGAAAGATTTTGGCTCACAACAAATCAATCAGTGAAAGCACTAATGTCGTGGATAAGAATGATCACTTGTGAAACATAAGAACATAAGAAGAGAGGATAACTGCAGTAGGCCGGTTGGCCCAAGCAAAGCAGCTCCTAGAAGAGTAACTGAACTACTAGAATGAGATAAGGATAACAAAGAAAAAGGCTCTCCCCCGCCCTCCAAACCCTCCAGCCAAAGCCGGCAGGAGAAAGTCAGAAAGAACACCACGCCGTATAGAAAAACTGGCGTGGACATTTTACAGGGAAGTGTGAAAGGAGAATAGAGACTATCACAGTGTAACCTGAAAAGGAAAAATTATGAATTAGTATTGGTTATAAGATTTTCCTTTTTCTATATCCACCCCTTATTAGTCATATGCTTATCTAGCCTATGCTTGAAACTCTCAATGGAAGAGGCAGCAACTACTTTACTAGGTAGCTTATTCCATTCGTCTACTACTCTATTACCAAACCAATTTCTACCTATTTCCTTACTGAAACGGAATTTTTCTACTTTGAAACCATTATTTCTAGTTCTATCCTGTATGCTCACTTTAAGTACCTTGCTGATATCTTCCTTATTTATACCCTTCATCCACTTAAACACCTCAATTAAATCTCCCCTTACTCTACGCCTCTCTAGTCTGTCTTCATATGACAGGTTCCGGACGTCATGGATCATTTTTGTCATTCTTCTCTGTACATTTTCTAACGAATTAATATCCATTCTATAGTAAGGACACCAAAATTGTACTGCGTAGTCTAAATGTGGCCTTACTAATGCTAGATAAAGTTTCAGTATTACTTTAGATGATCTATTGCTCACGCTTCTCGAAATAAATCCTAGGACCCTATTTGCTTTATTTCTCGCATTAGTACACTGTTGCCTTGGTTTAAGGTCGTTACTAATCATAACTCCTAGATCTCTCTCGCATTCCGATTTGTTAATTTCTTTGTTATCTAAGCTGTATTTAGTATCTCCAATGGTCTTGCCTACGTTAAGTACTTTACATTTTTCAACGTTAAATTCCATTTGCCAAGTTTTAGACCATTTGGACAATGTATCGAGGTCTTTTTGTAAGTTATGGCAATCGTCAGTCGAGTTAATGATACGCCCTATTTTTGTATCGTCGGTAAATTTGCTGATGCTGCTATTGACTCCTAAGTCTAGATCATTTATATATATGATAAATAATAAGGGACCGAGTATTGAACCCTGTGGTACACCGCTAGTTACTAATCCCCAGTCCGACTTAGTTCCATTTATTAATGTTATGCTGTGTTTTTAAGGCGACTTCTCGTCGTAAAAACACTAGCTACTGAAGCGGGGTCCTCTTTCTAGACCGGAAGTAAAGCACCAACAAAGGAACAGGACATAAAAACCAGGCAGTATACCTTGACATATCTATTACCTTAATCCTACTAGTAACAATACACATAGAATGATATTTAAGATACAGGGACACAGAGATACAGAGTTAACACTTGGCTCCACAGAGCAGTCATATACACTACAATGTTCATACAGGGAGATCGTGAATTATCTATAATATGGTTTACACGTCACTTGGAGGCAGGATATAAATAGGATTGTTCACATGAGGAATAAACAAGGTTGGGAGTCTAGTTTGGGAATATTACTATAAAAGAGGTAGGGTGCGGACAGCGACACTCGACTCTGTCACCTTGTCACGGAGACACGTACACTTAGCTTTTGACCAGCCCGCGCCCTTACCTCAGATGTTCACAGAAAACTCTCTGACTCTCTTATATGGGGAGGGACTAGGATAATTCACAAAGTTCACTTCTGCCCTGTTAACACTGAGTTCTGATGGGCCACTATTGACTACGGTTTCTTACGGAGTCACTGTCACTGTTTTCCCTGTTTCCTGGGTAATAGTCACTCTATCTTTCACTTGGAGGTATGGTGCAGGGAGGCTCTCCAATCTGGGGACCTCGACCTGGGAGGCGGCCCTCGTACTGGGGCCGCGCTGGTGGGGTGCAGGGAGGCCCTCTGATCTGGGGGCCTCGACCTGATAGGTGGCCCTCGGGACTGGGGCCAAACAGCCAGAGTATTCGGGCCTGCCTTTTCCGACTTTGGGGAGTGAGGGAGCCCGAGTCGCCTTCGTCGAGGGTTGGAGAGTCTGGCCGGGGCGTCCTGGGGCTGCGGGCACCAAGGGGGAGAGGCGCCGTCAGGACTGGGCTGCGGTAGCGTCTCCTACGGGGCTCCGACAGGAACAAGGAACTCCCAGGTGTAGGCGGTAAGCCCGATATCGGGCCTTGCCACCACTCTAGCATCTCCTCCGGGGCTATATTCCCGGGTGGTGACGAAGGGCTCCCCGAAGGGAAAGAGGCGAGAGGAGGACTCACGTCGCCCGTGTCCTCCCGAGTGTGTCTGGAGGCCAGAGCCTGGGTTCGCCTTCCCCTGTCACACACTCTGGCTGTAGCCGTGTACTTGCCCGGCGTACGGGGGACACCTGTTGGACATACGGGGCCGTCCTTGCGCCGCGGTTGAGGGCCGCCGGCCGGGTGTAGTTCCCGTAGTACGAGACAAGTCGGAGTGAGGGGCACAGAAGCCACACTCCCTCCAATACGGATTGAGTCTACCTTCAGGGGCTTCTTTACCCTGGTACGTGCCCCGGCTGGAGCCGAGTGTCTACCCGTACGGAGAACAACTGCTGGGCGAATGGGGTCGCCCTCACGCCACGGCTTAGTGCCGACGACGGGGTGTTGCTTCCGTAATTGGGAAGTGCTACACATACGGTAGCAGGGGCTCTTTACCCTGATCCGTACTCTGGCCGCAGCTGGTAGCTGATCTACCCTAGCAGGAACATCTGCCGGGCGAACAGGGTCGCCCTCACGCCATGGCTTAGGGCCGACGACCGGATGTTGCTCCTGAAGGGGAGAACAGCAAGAGAGAGATGCGCTGGGGCAACTCTCTCCTTCTGGTGTGTTAAGGCCGGAGCCTGGGGTCACTTTCCCCTTCACACTCTGTATCAGGCCGTAGCCTTGGGCCTCTTGCCCTTGGGCCTTTTGCCCTTGGGCCTCTTGCCCTTGGGCCTTTTGCCCTTGGGCCTCTTGCCCTTGGGCCTCCTGCCCTAGAGGGTGTAACAAAGCCGTCAATACGGTGCTACCTGGGACTGATTCTGCTTCAGTCCCACCCCTCTTCTGTCGATCACTGCTCCGCCCGCAATGTAGTTTACTTCCCCTGATCACCTGGGGTTGGGGCAATTGCGGGGAATAAGGACCTAGGACCGTAATGTCCTGATGACCCTCTTGACTGAGGTCACTAAACTCACCAGTGTGTCCTCCTGGGGTGGTGGTGGGGTGGCGGCCCGGTGGTGGTGTGGGGGGTGGTGAGATGGGAGGTCCGGCGGCGGGCACGGCGGGCATTTTAATTAATACTCTCTGCATTCGTCCTTTCAGCCAGGATTCTATCCATTTTAAGATATCGCCGTCTATACCGTGTGCTCGAACCTTTCTAACCAACCTTTCGTGTGGGACCCTATCAAAAGCTTTACTAAAGTCCAGATAAATAATATCGTAAGCTTTATCGCTATCTACTGCCTCATAGACCTCCGAGTAGAATGACAAGTTTGTGAGGCAGGATCGTCCTTGCCTGAATCCGTGCTGACTTTCGTTTATAAGATTAAATCTTTCTAAGTGTTCTCTAATCTTATTTGCCAAAATTGACTCTAACATTTTTCCTACTATTGACGTTAGGCTTATCGGACGATAATTCGACGCAGCTGATTTATCACTCTTTTTAAAGATGGGCACTACGTTTGCGGTCTTCCACGCCTCGAGAACTTCTCCTGAACTTAAAGAGTCATTAAATAATGTTAAAAGTGGCTGACATAATTCTTCTTTGGATTCTTTTATAATTTTTGCATATATATCGTCCGGACCTGGCGATTTTTGAGGTTTTAACTTATTAATTTCTTTCAATACATCCTCCTTACTAATGGTTATTTTACTAAGATTATTTTCCGTATTCTCATCGTAAATATTTGCTGCTTGAGGGACCAGGTCTAGATTTTCCTTGGTGAATACTGATATGAAATAATTATTTAGGATGGAGCACATTTCTTTATCTTCACTGGTAATGTCACCTGACTCTTTCTCAGTGGTCCTATCCTATCTTTATTTTTCGTTTGGTACATTTGATAAAAACCCTTGGGGTTTTCTTTTGATTCACTTGCAACCTTAATTTCATAACTTCTCTTTGCTTTTCTTATCTCCCTCTTTACTTCCCTCTTTAAAATCGGTTACGTAAGTGTTCCTCTCCACGTTTTATTTTTCTATATATTCCATTCCTGCGGCCTATGAGAGATTTTAATCTGTTGTTTAACCATCCTGGTTCTGAATTATTCGTTCTAAACGGTTTTAAAGGGATATATCTATCTTGGCCTCCGTGTATTATATTTATTAACTCGTTATACTTCTCACTGGTCGAACGTCTGTTTGGTACTGGAGCTGAGTTAATTCCCGTCACCTGGGCCACATTCCTATCTACCACCTCCCCCCTCACAGACACCTGACGGACATTCCCACGTGTTTCCTGCCCCACACCTATGACCTGGGGTTCCCCACTGACCTGGCATTCCCTCAAATAGCTAATCTCCCTGTGGAATACCGTTCGAAAATAAGCTCTTAAGCCATCGAAATCTCCTAGACGAAAATTAGGAACGGTGGAGGTACTTTCAGTGGAACAGACATCCCAAATAAATTTGAACTTAATTTCTTCATGATCGCTATTACCAAGTCGTCCACCAACCTCTATATCACTAATGATATTTTCTTTATTAGCTAAAACCAAATCTAGTATATTATTACCTCTGGTGGGCTCCCTGATATACTGATAAAGAAAATTATCTTGTACTACCTCTAGAAATTCCTATGACTCTGCATCCCCTGTCTGATTTCTCCAATCTATCCTTGGTAGATTAAAGTCCCCTACAATTATTACTAAGCTGGACTCTGATGCTTTCCTAATTTCCTCCCAGAGGTATTTACTCTCAGCTCTACTTAATTTAGGAGATCTGTAAATTGCTCCTAAGACTAATTTCTCCCTATTGTTACTAATTTCGACCCAGACACTTTCTGTGTCCCTATTTACTTTAATGTCTGCTTTATTGTAACAGTTTAATGAATCCTTTACATAAATAGCTACCCCTCCCCCCTTTCTTCCCTGACGGTTTGACACAAAAATATTATAGCCTTTTATCTGATATTCTGCTAAAAATTCTCGTGTGTCCGTATTCATCCAAGTTTCACTAATAACGGCAATGTCTATTTTCTCTGTACAAATTAAAGCCCTCAGTTCATCCATTTTATTACGTAAACTCCGGCTGTTTGTGTAGTACACTTTCAGATTATTACTAGTAGTTATGCCTTTACCTTGGCATTTACTGTTATTTATTTTGTTACTAACTGGGAAACTCTTTACTTTACTAATATAATATTTTTTTTTTACTATCGCTTATCGCCCTTCTATCATCGCTTGTTCTGGAAACCATCCCGATCAAAGTGAACATGAGGACGGTTGAACTGAGTGATGCCCAGTGGGAATTCCACTAGAGTTCGTGGTTTTCTCATCACAGTACAATGTCACGAATTTATATAAATATGCTCGCGTGAATTCGTGACTTTATGCCCCATCAAAATCAGATTTTTCTTCAGTAAAATTTTCAATATACATTCATATAAATCCTAACTCAGTCACACAAGATTCACACTGTGGTGTGTGTACTATCTTGCTACAGGAGAAAATCACAGTCGCCCATGAGCGTAAAAACCTCGTATTTACGTTAATAGAAGCAAGCTTGAGGAAAAAACTCCGTGACGACGGTGATAAATCCTGTACTCAAGTCAAACTGAGCGAAAAGTTCGCTACATTTACATTAACAACTGATTGTTATGTAGCGTGATGTATGTAATACACGGTGTAGGTGTGACAGTTGTGGTGTAACTGTGCGTACATATAAAATGATGTAATATAGATCAGTAGTAAATAGAGACGACAAGGCAGAAGAGAAGAGGCGGCAGCATGCGGCAGAGATGATCAGCTGATCTGCATGACAAAATTGCTACACCCAACAGCTGCACCCGCGAAAGCAATCAAGGTAGAGCATCAAAAGATTCAATACGACAAACAATTTTTATTAAATTACAATTTCTCTCTCTGCATAGTAGTCAGTAGTTATGCTAGAAAAAGTACACAATTATTTTGTTAATGGATACATTATTATCCAGGAAACGTAGTCCTTGGATTGCTCAAATCTCTGAGGACCCCTGTAGTTAACTGGTTAAACCTACTTTATTAACCAGGGAACATCCCAGTCCTTGGATTGCCCAAATCTCTGAGAATGGGCAGTTTACTGGTTAAACCTACATTATTAACCAGGAAACGTGCCAGTCCTTGGATTGCCCAAATCTCTGAGAACGGGCAGTTTACTGGTTAAACCTAACTCTACACTTTCGTTTAATATTGGCAAGCTGAGAATCCCTACACAATCTCGGGCAGGTCACATTTTAACACCCAACGTGGGTGTGAACACTCATGTGGATAATGTGCATTCTCCGGGAATCCTCAGAGAGGCCCACAGCTCGAGACACCACAAGGTAATTCATACACGGCCTCGAATTGTTCTTACAGGGGTCTCAAACTTCCCCTTAACCTACGGTATACATGTATATACAGGTCCTGGACAACGAGACTGGTACACTAATAACTGGGAACCAAGCTACAGTTGTTCTGTTTTATGAAGGCAGTTTGGGTGGGGCGATCTGGGACCTCACACTGTTAGCTCTGTTGCCACATCGCCGCCGACACATGTGTAATTATTTGTGCTCACCTCTCTCTCTCTCTCACTCTCCTATTTTAAGCTAGTAACTAATTATAAATGAATTTTAAACACTCTGTATAGATGTAATTCAATAAAAAAGCTATAGTATAGTATAAATCTCATAAGACTTGTCAGTGTTGCTTTTGCGATGTTGTCAGGTGGTGACACGAGGGATATCCCTGCGTGAGCGGGTCATACTCGGTCAGTCTCCCGCCATGGAAAGTATATATATATATATATATATATATATATATATATATATATATATATATATATATATATATAAAAATGCACCTATAGACTTTCACCTCAGGGGTGGTGTGGAAAAAAGTGGAAAAAAAGAGAAAAAATAAAATAAAATTAGTAGTAGTTAATATAAATATGAGAGAGAGAGAGAGAGAGAGAGAGAGAGAGAGCACGTGTGTGCCGACGATATGGCAACAGAGCAAACAGAGTGAGGTCCCAGAGCACCCCACCCAAACTGTCTTCATAAAATAGAACGACAATAGTCCTTGGATTGCATAAATCTCTGAGGACGCCTGTCTTACGAAACCCAGCATATGACAGTTGCCCGTGTTAATTATCAGTTAGCAGGCAAGACATCAGGTCTGTGCCTACATTGTCACTTCCCTTGATGTATCTCACAACAAAGTTAAACTGCTGCAAATACAGTGTCCAGCGTGTCAATCTTGCATTAGCCGTCTTAGTCGTGCTGAGACTAGTGAGCGGCATATGATTGGTTTCCAAAGTGAATAGTGCTCCATATTAATAAGTGTAATATTTCTTAACACCATCAACCACGGCCAAGAGTTCCTTCTCAACAGAACTGTAATTCCTCTCGGCGGGTTTTAGCTTACGGCTGTGGTATGCCACTGGGAAGATTCCACCCGTTTCTTGCATTAATACGGCACCTACTCCATCTTGTGAAGCATTAGTGTGCAGTATGAGAGGTTTGTTGGAATCAGGCAACCGCAAGATAGTCTCCTTACACAGCATATTCTTAAGAGCAGCAAAAGATCTCTCCTGTGCTTCTCCCCATTCAGTGGTGTTTGGAGCATGTTTCTGAAGCACCTCGTACAACGGTTGGGCAATGAGAGCAAAGTTGGGGATAAAACTCCCATAATACCCCACTAGGCCAAGGAATGCCCTAACCTGTTTCTTGGTCATAGGTCTCGGGGCTTCCCTAACCTTTCTGATCTTGTTGCTCTGACACCTGCAGCTATTGTTGTCAACAATATGTCCGAGGAACTCCACCTCACTGTGAGCAATTTTACACTTGCTAGACTTTACAGTCATGTTGAAACTCTGGAGTCTACTGAAGACAATTTCCAAGAGTCTGAGGTGCTCCTGCAGCGTGGCCAAATGAACGAGGACATCGTCAATGAACATTTCTACTCCTACAATACCATGGAGCAGTTGTCTCATGGCACGATTGAATACTGCTGGGGAATTGGTAAGTCCAAATGGGAGGACTTTATACTGATACAACCCCTTAGGAGTAGCAAAGGCAGTGAACTGACGGCTCTCAGGGTGAAGGGGAATCTGAAAGAATCCCTTCGCCAAATCGAGCTTCGTGAAATATCGTGACCCTGCCAGCTTGGAGAAGATGGCAATGTGGTCACCCATTGGCTCAGCATCTACTTTGGTGATTGCATTTAGCCTCCTATAGTCACCACAAATCCTGACTCCACCGTCCTTCTTGCGGACTACTACCATTGGACTACAGTAAGAGATGAGGACTTTTCAATAATACCCGCAGTCTCCATGTCGGCAATTTCGTTGTCTACTGCGTCCAGTAGTTGCATGGGAATCGGATATGGCTTAACCTTTACGGGAGTATTGCTGGTCAACTCAATTTTGTGGCAATCAACCTTTGCGAGTCTAGGTTGGTCAGAGAAGACATCAGCATACTGACAGAGCAGTGACCTTATGGCGTTCTGGTCCCCTAATCCTAAGTCGGTGTTAAGTAAGACATCTCCGACAGTCTCCTCCTGATGGGACTGAACGGTTAAGGGCTCATCATCATGGTCATCAGCTGGGATCACCGCGGCTGTGCCAGTTGCTTCCAGTGGCTGGTCACTGTCATCAGCTACTCGTGGGCCAGTCTCCTCGGGGTTTGACTCACGATAAGCCTTCAACATGTTAATGTGGAACCTTTTACAAAGATTCCCCATCTGAATCATGTAGTTGAGGCCTGAAATGCATTCTACTACATCATATGGACCCTTCCACTGTGCCAACAACTTGTTCTGGGCAGTGGGGAGTAACACCAAGCACTTATCGCCTGGACTGAACTTCCGAAGCTTTGCCTTCTTATCAAAATATGCTTTCTGAACTTCGCGTGCCTTGATCAATTCTTCCTTAGCTAACTTGCACGTCGACTGGAGGCGGTCAGCTAGATCAAGGACATAGGTGTAGGTGGTCTTGACTTCAGGGTCGGGTTCTTCATCGTCCCATAGCTCGCAAAGGACTTGAAGTGGTCCACGGACCAACCTTCCATACACCAGTTCAAAAGAAGAGAACTTCAAAGAATGGTGTGGGGCTTCTCGATAAGCAAATAGAAGAGGAGCAATGAACCGCGGCCATTCCTTTGACTGTTCGGCAGCCATGCGTTTTAACATCGTCTTGAGAGTCCCATTGAACCTCTCACACAACCCGTTACACATGGGATGATAGGGTGTAGTTCGCAAGCCTCAAATGGACAACAACCTGAATGCTTCGTTCATCATTGCAGAGGTGAACTGCGAACCCCGGTCGCTTAAGACCTTGGGGATACCTACGCGACAGAACACTTCAATCAATGCCTGAGCAACAGTGACGGCCCCTATATTCTTAAGGGCCACGGCTTCAGGCCACCGCGTGCTGAAATCAAGGATAGTGAGGATATACTGTACTTTGATCCATCACTTGCCCTTGGAGAGATTGGCCCAACAATGTCAACTGGTACTCTCTCGAACGTTTTAGAGAATATAGGCATTGGTTTCAATGACGCAGGACGTACACATCCCCGGTCAGTGGTACGTTGACACACATCACAGAAACGCGCAAGCCTAGTTATTTTCTGTCCCATTCCTGGCCAGAAAAAGTCAGCATGGATGCGGTCAGAGGTTTTCTTTTGGCCAATGTGACCTCCCATCACTGAACAATTACGTAATTCAAACACTGCTCGGCGATACTTTGCAGGAATGACGAACTGCTGTCGCACCTCACCCTGGGGTGTTTGTGACTCACAGTACAGCCGTCCTCGCTTACGAAGGAACCTGGCTTGACCTCCCCGTGAATACTTAATTACATTACCCTCCAGCTTCTTACGCACTGAGGCAAGTGTCGAGTCAGACTGTTGTTCTCAGACAACATCTTGACTACGAATCAGATCTTGCGGCATTGCAACGGTCAACGGGGTGACACAGCTCAGAGCCTTGGCCATGGCTCGTGTTACTGCAACAGCCGAAGTCTGGGTAGCAACATCTACGGCGCAACTATTTTTGACGCCTGGTATGTTGCCAATAATGAGGTCAAACAAAGGTTCTGGCATGACAACAGCAGCTGTCAAGCCAGTGTAGAAAGGAGATGCCACCTGGATACGTGCTTCAGGGAACAATCTCACTGATCCATCAATAAGTCTAACTTGGATCTGCTTACCTGTGTACTCGTTGGGCCGAACTAAACTTTGCTTGACGGAGCAACCTGAGGAACCATTATCTCTCAGAACATTTACGGAAACACCTCCCACAAACCCTGGCTGAACAAGAAAGGCAGTGTTGCTGGTGGAAGGTTTGAGGAAGTAGCAGCCAGTCATTGATGAGACTGCGGAACGAATGATGCAGCAGATGTGACGCCCTGAGAACTAGATGCCTGAGGGGTCGTGCTCACCATCTGAGGAGTTGGAGCATTGGCCATCTGAGATGGAGAGTTCACTCTCACTGGGGGACTAGTGAACTATGGAGAAGTACCTGTACTGGTGGGGTTAGCACCACTGTGCACTTGTTGTGGAATGAAGGCTGCATTTGCATCCTGCCTCCGATACACTAAAGTCGATTGTCCTGGCTGAGGGTAACGTGGATTGTCCTTGCTCTGCTGCTGCTTGAAATACCGGTACTGCTGCTGGTTAGGGTTCTGCTTGTCGTGCTGCTTCCACTCAGGTTTCTGGGTGTTTTGCCCCTGGTCCTTCTTCTGCGGTTTGTTTGGACCTTGGCTATTATTCTGAGAACGGCCTTGATGCTGGGGTTCAGTCTGAGACGGTTTCCCAGATTTGTCAGCTTTCCTGTTCCAGGTGTGTTGCTTACGAGTTTGATACCCGTATGGAGTGAAGAATGCATCAGCCTTCTCCACCATTTGGCTGGCATCCCTTACCTGGCAGATCTTAAGCTGAGCCATAAGCTCAGCAAGCCACGATTTTTCTAGCTGTGTGCGCAGCATAAGGTCAATTATCCCCTCTCGCGTGGGAGGAGTTCCATCTTTCTCCATCCACTCACCTAAGTAAGCAGTAAGCCGATCAAGAAACTGAACAGTAGTCTCCTTTTCTTGTAGACGCGCCCTCATAAACTGATTCCTGGCGTCGTTAACTGTGAGACTGTACGCTTTGATGGGTGCGGCCTTCATCATCTCACACGTGAGATTGTCTCCACGAATTCTGTGGAGAATATAGAGGGCAGGGCCCTCAAACAAGCTAAGAAACTGGAGCCACTTAGTTGCCTCATCCAGCTGGTACAGCTGAGCCATGTCTTCGAAACGAGTTATGAATGGCTCGATTCTCTCGCCTTCCTTGTATGGAGGAAGGTTGATGTTTGGGGTCGCCAGAACATGTGCAGGGAGAGCGCTCGTGGAGCTTGGGTTAGCTGCACCAGATGTGTCTGAAGCCAAGGAGTCTCGCTTGAGCTTTAGCATCTCAAGTTCATGTTGCTCACGTGCCTTGCGCTCGGCACGTTCGTGTTCTCGTTCTCTCTCTCGTTGTTCTAGCTCGTATTCATGTTCTCTCTCTCGTTGTTCTCGCTCGTATTCACGTTCTTTTTCGCGTTGTTCTTGCTCGTGTTCACGTTCTCTCTCGCATTGTTTGCATTGTTTTTGCTCGTGTTCGCGTTGTTCTCGCTCGTGTTCACGTTCTCTCTCGCGTTCCTCAGGGTGAATTCGACGCTCTTCACGAGCATCATTCTCACGTTGCTGCTTGTAACTAAACCGAGAGAGGGCATATTCCTTTATTTGTTGGGGATCAATAAGCCCCATATCTTTGGCTTCCTGTACATACATATTAGTAGCCATGACGCTAACTCGACTATGGCTGAGTAGACTAAAGACTGAGTACTGACTGCTATTTTGCGGAGAAATGCCAATAATCAAAAGTGGTGACCAGTTTTATCTAGTTAAACTGGTAAAGAAAAAAAAAATGCAACTGTCTGGGAAAACTATTACATAAAATTAATAGAAATGAATCAATAACCACCAGTAAGACAGTGTGTAATGCTAGGTGAAAAAGGCCCGACTCCTCGGTCCTAGAACACCTAACATGTAGTGGGGTCCGCTTTCGAGACCGAGGCTTAATGCAATAAAGAGAGGTAGGACACAAAAACTCCAGGCAATAACATTTACACGTATATTACCACAGTCAGACACAGGACAAAAACAGCAGATAATACAATACAGTATATGGTAGAGAATAAAACCTTAACTAGATAATTGGTATCTCACAGGATACTAGCTTAACAGACACTGATGCTAACACCTTAGGTTTAGTGCACAGGTGTACTTGGGACGCAGGGTCGCGGTGCACGTGGGAGAGTAGGAGTGGGTCTTACTCGAGGGGAGGGGGAGGCGAGGGGTGATGCGCGGAGGGTCAGATCAAAGTTATAGTAATATTCAGAGGGAATTGATGTTACTGATTCTGACTTAGTATTTTCTGGTAGCAAGGGGATTTTCACAATTGATTATATTGCTAGTCCAGGTTCTTACATACGCACTGACTGCTGAGAGGAGATTTATTAAGGGAGGGTGGAAGACACTGAGAGTTTCGTCATGTTTTTGGTAATACGAGCGGGAGGATATTACTAACACCTTTTCTTCACTATTTCCTGGTAGCAAGGGACGTTTGGATATTTTACTAAGGAGAATCTCTCGTGCTAGGAGTCTAACTGATTTTATACAAGGGCGTCACTCGTGAGTCTGATTCACTAGAACTTAGTCTCTGCACTCGTCCTTATTAATCCGCCCCGTGATATCACGTATTCTACCGTAATCTTCTCCTGAACACTTGCCCTGTTATTCAACATATACTAAGTCACTGTATCACTGTTACACTAATTTTGGCGAAACATCACACTTAACATTAGTCACTTATATGGTGGGGGCAGCAGGGAGACACGCCGGCGACAACTCTGCCGGATCAGGGGCACCGCCAGGAAAGGGCGTGCCGAGAGGGCACGGGACGACCCGCAGGGGCGTCCTCTCTCGTCCATGGCTGCATGTGGCGAAGGGGCCCGTATTCTCCGGGCTGGGTACAGGAGTGTGGCCCTCAGGACTGGGGCCAAACAGGTCCAGGAATCTCTGGCTCAGGTCTCGGCCGGAGGTGGAGGTCATCCGCCGTCGAGGCGTGGGGAGATCGCCCCCAGGCATCTGGGGGAGGGCCTGGAGTACCCTAGGTCTGCGGCCCCCAGAGTCAAGGGGCGCCGTCAGAGAGGGGCTGCGGCACCAACCTGAATTAGGGTCTGTCTGGTGGGTCTTCTCCAGGGCCAGGCGTAAGGAGCAGAGGCTGGGGGAGGCTGTAGGGCCTCTCTGGGGTCCTTCTGCGTTGGAGGCCCGGACACTCGTCTCACGCTGGGGCGGTGACACTGCTCTCACCTCTGTCTGGCCATGGGGACCGGCTATTGGCTGTGTCTGCCCAAGGGTGTGACTATGAGGCGCCAAGGCCCAGCTATTGGCCGTGGCCTGAGTGGGGGAGTCAGCGTGCCTCTGGACACCTTCGGAGCGGCTATCATCCATCTGACGAAGGCGGGAGCAGCCCCAGGCCGTCTCCTGTAGAAGGGAGGGGGAGCGGCTATAGGCCGACTCAGGAGCAGCACCTTCAGAGCGGCTATCGGCCATCTGATGAAGGCGGGAGTGGCCTCTTGCCATCTCCTTCTGCCAGAGGGAGGAGCGGCTATAGGCCGACTCGGGGGCAGCACCTTTGGAGTGGCTATCGGCCGTCTGACGAAGGCAGGAGCGGCCACTTACTGTCTCCTTCTGCCGGGGGGAAGAGCGGCTATCGGCCGACTCAGAGGCAGTGCCTTTGCAGAGGCTATCGGCCATCTGGTGCAGGCAGGAGTGGCCACTTTCCTTCTCCTTCTCCCGGAGGGAGGAGCGGCTATCGCCCATCTCCTGCACGAGGGGGAGTAGGGCTGCTATCAGCTGTCCCAGGAAGGACACCTTCTGACGAAGGCTGGAGAGGCTATCGGCCATCTCCTGATTACCCTCAGGTCGGTGAGACATCAATTCCCTTATGGGGGGCGGGCGGCTATCGGCCGTCCCTAAAGAGAAGGCACCTTTGGAGCGGCTATGGGTGCACTCCTGTAGAAGGCGGGAGCGGCTATCGGCCGTCTCCTGAGGGGCGCTGTTTGGAGCTGGACAGACAGCTCCACCCCGATCTGATCTGGTGGTCTCTCTCCCCAAAGGTAGTGTTGACTTCCTGCTAGGGCGATGGTGAGGAGGCTGAGTGTTATAGGAGAGCACAGCCCGGGCTGACTGGTGCCATTGTCACACTGCATACTGTGGTTCGGCTACGGCTACTCCGTGGGGTCCAGGTGGGGGTGTCAGTGAGTTTCTGGGGGCACTATGCTGTAGCTCGCGCATGTTACCTGTTGGGGAGTTTCTGGGGGCACTATGCTGTAGCTCACTCATTTTATAGTGCCTATAGACACTTAATGACAAATACCTAGGTGTGAGTATCATCTCGTTAATAACATTAGAGCTAGGAGTTAATATCCCAGAATGAGGTCGCCAGATGTCACGGGGGGATGTGAACTTATCAATTAATAATGCTGGATGTTACTTGAAAACAGAGACAAGGAATTAACTTGTGAAAAACTAGCATTGAGTTTTACTTTATGCCAGCTTTGCCGATTCTCTAAAGACGAGAATTTATAAACTTTCTCAACAGTACACAGCAGAGACTAATTACTCATGAGTGCTGTTTGTTGTACTGTTGGCCTCTCGAGAAAGTGACTCCACCCCTGAGACTCAATAATTAAAATGCAGCATAGTGCCCCCTGGAACACCCAGCCACCCCCACAAGGAATACAGCATAGTGGCCCCATGAACTCCCAGATAACCCCACAAGGAGCCCATGGAGGAGCAGCAGCAGCGTGCTAGGACTCGGTGTGACAACAGTCTAAGTCAGCCGGGCCCGCGCGCTCCTATGACCCGGAACCCGCCCGCCGTCGCCATAGCAGGAATACTGCACTACCTTCCGGACGAGCCTTCACCAACCAGCTAAGGGGTGGAGCTGTCTATCCAGCTCCTGCCAGCATCCCAAAGGAGAAGGCCTGTAGCCGCTCCCGCCTTCGTCAGGAGATGGCCTGTAGCCGCTCTGAAGGTGTCTACCTCTTTGAGACGGCCTGTAGCCGCTTGCCCCTCGCTAAGGAAGCGGCCAGTAGCCGTCCTGAAGGTAATAAGGAGACGGTCAGTAGCAGCTCCCGCCTTCGCCAAGAGACGGCCTGTGGTCGCTCTAAAGGTGTTCTTCCAGAGACAGCCGGTAGCCGCTCCAAACCCCTCCTGCAGGAGTCGGCCTGTACCTGCTCCCACCTTTGTCAGACGGCCTGTAGCCGCTCCGAAGGCATTCCTTCTGAAACGGCCTGTAGCTGCTCACCCCTCACTAAGGAGACGGCCTGTAGCCGCTCTGAGGGTAATGAGGAGACGGCCTGTAGCCACTCCTGCCTTCATCAGACAGCCTGTAGCTGCTCTGAAGGTGTTCCCCTTGAGACAGCCTGTAGCCGCTCCAAACCCATCCTGAAGGAGACGGCTGGTAGCCGCTCCCACCTTCGTCAGACAGCCTGTAGCCACTCTGAAGGTATTCCCCCTGAGTCGGCCTGTAGCTGCTCTACACCCCTCCTGCAGGAGTCACCCCATAGCTGCTCCCACCTTCGTCAGATGGCCTGTAGCCATTCCGAAGGTGTCCCTGGGTTTGCTGGCAGACACTCACCCTCTCAGGCCATGGCCAGTAGCCAGGCCTTGGTGGCTAGTAGCCACACCCCTAGGAAGCCACGGCCAGTAGCTGGGCCCTACAGCAGGAAGTGGCCGAGAGCCACCCCGCCGCCTAAGCTTGATGCCTGTTCCTCGAACCTCAGCGCAGAGGGCGTAGAGGAGTATTGGAGAGGCCCTGTAGTCTCCCCTGGCCTCTGCTCCCTACAACTGGCTCTGGAGAAGACCCACCTGATGGACCCCGATGCAAACCGGTGCCATAGTCCCCTCCTGTCGGCGCCACCCAGCCCTGGGGACCGCAGTCCTCGGGAACCCCGGACCCTCCCCAGAATGCCCGGGGGAAACTCCCTACACCTCGACGGTGGAAAACCTCCTCTGTCAGGAGACTGAACGACCAGTTCAGGCAATTGTTCAGCCCCAGTCCTGAGGGCTGCACTCCTGTCTCCAGCCCTGAGAGTACGGGCCCCTTCGCCTCCCATAGCCCCGGATGAGAGTAGACGCCCCAGCGCGTGATCCCGTGCCCTCTTAGCACGGAGACTACTGGTGGTGCCCAGCCCCGTCAGTAGCGGAGCTGCATGGCCCCTCAGCCGCACCCTTGGTGCCAGATGAACCATAGTGACTGTGACTGTGTCATAATAGTGATCAAGTAGTGAGGAGGCGGAATAGTGAACTGACAGTGATAGACCAAAGTGTTAGAAAGAGATAGACACAGTGAAAGGCTATACAGTGATAAGATAAACACCGGGGCCATGGAGTAAGTGACGGTAATTGGTCAAAAGTAACCCTCAAGCAGAAAATAACAAAGTGAACGTGCTACCATTAGACTCTGCCTCATACTACCATAATCACAGTTAGACCCCAGTGCCTTACACTCCTCCCCCCTCTTGTGAGAAATAGCCCTAGCATCTCCACTCACTTAAAGGCCTTGGACTATATTAATTTAGAACATTCCACCTCGAGTATTGTTTTCACTATATTCCCATACAGTATCCTGCGAGATACTATTCATCCTATCTGGTTATAAGAGTTTATGATCACCCAGAATATCGTGTCTGTAACATCTGCTGATTCCTTTGTCTGACTGAGTAATACACGTGTAAGGTTATTCCCTGGAGTTTTTGTGCCCTGCCTCTCTCCTATTTGTCTAAGCCCCGGTCTCGAAAGAGAACCCCGCTACACTCCAGGTGCTTTAGGTATGGGAACCTGAGCCAAAAACACCTAGCATTACAATAATTAATGCTAATAATAATAAACAGGTTCTTGCCGGTGCTTTAACTCCTGGCTGGCACAACGGATTGAAATTTGATACAAAAGAACTGGCCTAAGTACCAGTTAAGGATAATGTAAAGAGTTTGTGCAAACTAGAAGCGGCAACTGAAATAAGCCTAATGTGGAGAAATAAAACACGAGTCTAATTACATTAAACTCAAAGAAAAGAACTAAATTTATTGATTACAATAAAATAAATTTACATTAGACTCAATGAAAAGAACTAAATTTATTGATTACAATAAAATAAATTTACGTTACATGAATCTCAAAATAAATTCAAAATAACAAGGAGAATACACTCACTCGCTCATTCAAAAGCTAATTAAACTTAAGACTAGAAAAACGAACGGAAATACTGGTCAATGAAGGGGAGCCGAAACGAAAATCTGGGCACCTGTGATGAACATCAAAACGCTGCTATTCGCTGTAAGCCCGCTTCGCCAATTCACCATCTAGGTGGAGATTCAGGAACTCGCTGTACAATGGAGACCCTGCTCTACATTGGGCACAAACGGTCCTATCCTTGAGGTGACTCAAAGCTGACTGACTTCACACTATGAAGAGGGGCGAGAGATGGCCGTGTTCACCGGAAGTAGGGCGTGGCCTAACTTCAATGGTCAGTGGAAAGAAGGTGAATGATATAGGCTCACAATAAATCACTCAGTGAAAGCACTAATGTCGTGGATAAGAATGATCACTTGTGAAACAGTGACAAATGTTCTGAACGCCATCCCAATTGAAGTGAATACGAGGACGGTTGAACTGAGTGATGCCCAATGGGAATTCCACTAGAGTTCGTGGTTTTCTCATCATAATACAATGTCACGGATTTATATAAATAAGCTCGCGCGAATTCGTGACACGCTTGACGTGGGACGTGGGGATATATCACTTGTTACATACTCATGTGACATGGACGGGAGGTGACACTATTCCACAATATTCTCATGTGACATGGACTCACAGAGTATTACCCTTAGCACACTCACTTGACATAGATGGGATACCACTATGAGGTACGTACTGTATACAACAACTCGGGAGACAGAGACACAACCTGATACGTCTATGGAGTTAACTGTGTATTGCACGGGGGGGGGGGAGGGAGGCCACACATGAGGCGGCCGGGGTCTAACGCCTTTGTACCAATGTTAGCACTCAATATGGGTTCTTTACTTGGTTCACAATTCACAGGATAGTGGGGTCGGAATATCACCAGGGACACGGGGGGGGGGGGAATTTACTTCACACAGGGTCGTATTCTATCACACAAGGGGGAACACTAACAGGGGATATAACAACAGTCTAGAGTACTTCTACTCACAGGTACAGGCAATGAGTGACGCTAGGGCGTGCCTGGGCCCACTATGCTGGCAGCTGCAGGTGCGGCCGGGCGTAGGGGGCAGGCCATCAGGAGTGCGCTCTTGGTGTGGGTCGCTGTCGGGATCACCAGGTGTCCTGGTTGAGCTGAAGGACGGAGTGGTGGGCAGTCCTTTCCTATAGTCTGTTCCATATAAACTGGCGGAGAGAAACCTGTATTTTCCTTCCCAAGTCTGGGTCAAACGTAGAATGCAGGTGACCTTTGAAGGATTATCCCCCTCTTTCCTCCAGCCCCTCCCTTCTCCTTCCCCTCCTGAGAGAGAGAGAGAGAGAGAGAGAGAGAGAGAGAGAGAGAGAGACACACACACACACACACACACACACACACACACATGCTCTCACGCACGCGCATATAAGGTATATTCTCTATCGATAATTCTTATAAAAATATGTGGAACATGCTGGGACTCTTGGGTGAGCATAGCTTGAGGTGAATGGTAACAAAGAAGAGGAAGGAGGGAATGCATGAGTGGAGCACCTGCTGACCCATACTGGTTCAGGTGTGCGTTTGGCCTCAGGTCAAGATGGGTGGAGCTTTTGCCCTGAGGTCACATGCAGCATTTCCTGGAACACCCTTGTTGATGCTTCTCAACCTCCCTCCCAGGTCACTTATAATAATGGACACCGCATCATTCCACTGCAAAATCATAAATAAAGCACCAACACAGAGCTTACGAAAACAAGAAATTATAATGTGGCTTCTTGATAACAACCTCCCTCATAACCCTCTGCACACTGAGGCTGAGCTGCTACACCAAGTGAAAAAAAAAATACAAAAAACAAAGACAAGCAATTGTTTGAAACTGATGAAATCGTCAATAATCCTGGTCACCAGGTGCTGCGGCTTCCTCCCTATCATTGCCAGCTCAACCCCATAGAGCTGATTTGGGCTCAGGTCAAGGATGATGTGAGGAAGAGAAACTCAAATTCTTCTCAAAAATTACGAGCGATCGAAGAGCTGACGAGAAATGCGATAGAAAAAGTAACAGCAGAAAACTGGCAGAAATGTGTGGCACAAAAAAAAAAAAAAAAAAAAAAAAAAGAAGAATTTATGAGAAATGACATTGCTGTAAACCACACGGTAGAAATTTTTTTTATCAATATATGGAACGAGTCCAGCAGGGATGAAGATGAATAAACAAGTGTTGTGTGAGGTGTCTTGTGTATACTTATTGTAAATAAGAGTTGTAAATATAAATGTAGGCCATATACATGCATTGTTTAATATTATACGAGAAAGAGAGAGAGAAAGGGGGTGAGGGGGGTGGGAGGGAGGGAGGGAAGAAGGAAAGAACAAAGAGAGAGGGTGGGGAGGGAGAGGGAGAAACTTTCCCTTTTTCTATTAATCACACACAGAGGGATTCAATCTAGGCGGACGTGCGACACCGGCGCTCTGTACCGAACCAACACGGTCAGTGGCATTACCTAAATTAGTATCTTTGTATGAGTCAAGCTCTGTACCAGGTTAGACTAAATGATTGTTCATTATTAAAAGGAAAAAAATAATAAGTTTAAACAAGACTTGTTCAAACAGGAAAAAGAACTAAGACGAAAGAATACGCTGAGTCATCTCTGAGGTTTGTTTAGACTACAACAACACGGAGATTGTAAGTACATGCTCTGCACTTTTAGTATTGCAAAATGGATGCATACTTTAGTAAAGCAAATTTGGAAAAGAAAAGGGATAAAGGTAAAAAGCAAAATGATGATTTCTACCAAGAACTGGTTGAAGTGGAGACTCACAATAGACTGGTTGAACATGTAAACAAACTAGAAATGGCTTTCAAAAATGAAATTGATGAAATAAAGAAGCAGATGCACTTGCATAAGGAAGAAATAGAAAAACTAGGAAGGGAGGCCAATAAGAAAGACACAACCATCAGTGAACTAACAGTGGAATTGAGTACACTTAGGAAGAAAATGAGTGAAATGGCAAGTACAGTAGTCAATCACGAGAGTGTTATGGAAGAGTTCAAAAATGACAGAGACAATTAGGCAAGTAAGCAGTCTTATTGACCAGAACAGTGATATTGAGGCGAAGATAACACAAGTGAATGAAGCTGTGCAAAGCTACAAAAATGATGTGGAAACCACGTATGCTGAAATGGTGAAAGTAAAGAAAGACTTAGAAACAAGGGTGGAGGAAAAAAGCATTAAAAAGGAGGTGAAAAGAATAATCCAAAACAATCCAAAGTTAGTCAGAGATTCAGTAGATATAAACAAATCTATAGTAATCACTGGTATAGAAAAGGGAGAAGTAAAAAACAAAATCACAAGAGACAAAAAGGAGATGGCAAATGTAATGAGCTTACTGAAAGAAGTATCAGAGGAAATCTGTAGTAAGGACAGAGGAACACAAAGGTTAGGGAAATATGAGAAAAGCAAGACAAGACCTCTAAAGGTGACTTTCCAGAGTGTAAACACTGTGGAAGAGATACTAAAAAATGCAAAGAATCTTATGGAAAAAGAAGAGTTCAAAAATGTATGGATAAAAAGATGCCTAACACAAGAGGAACTGGAATTACTGAAAGAGAAAAAGGAGGAAGCAAAAACAAAAAATGAGGGAAGATCAGAAGAGGAGAAGAAGAAATTTTTTTACAAAGTGATAGGATTGCAGGTACGAAAGTGGGACACAAACAGGATGGAATAAAAAGGAGAAAGGTAGTAGAACCATGTCATGACAAGTATATAAACAAGATGATAAAGTTGATGTACTCATATGTGGATGGAATGGTATCTAAATTACTAGAGATGAACGATTATGACAGAGAAAATGAACCACAAATAATATGCCTAACTGAAACAAAATTAACACCAAGGATATCCAATGACATACTAAACTTAGAGATACAATATATGGAGAAGAGACAGAAATTTAAAAAAAGGAGGAGGAATTATAATATTAACTAAGAAAAACCTAAAAGTCAATGAAATAAATCTAGATATACCATCACAAGTAGAACTGATTGCAGTAGAGATCAACACATCTGAAGGTAAAGTAATTGTAGCCAATTCGTACATGCCACCCAGATCAAACACATGGGAAAGAGACGAATATGAGGACCTGGCAGAGAGTACAATTCAGAGTTTAAGATCAATACTACTTAAAATGGAAGAGAAATCAGAAAGAAATATACTAACTGGGGATTTTATTACAAATATAAATTGGAATGCTCTAGATATAATTAGCCAAGAAAGCTGTTGGGACCAAAAGCTCCTGGATCTCGTACAAGAGTTCTTCCTAACGCAACATATGAGGGAAACCACCAGAAAAAGAGGACTTGATGTACCTTTAGTGCTAGATCTAATTTTTACTAGGCAAGAAAATGATATTGACACTTAATATATCACCCACCACTCGGCAAAAGCGATCATGCAGTACTAAACTATAACTTCAGGATAGCATATGACATAGTAAACAGCAATGACAGTTACAAAAAGAGCCTAAAGTATAAAAAGGGAAATTATCAAGACCTAAAGAAGTATTTCTTAGAAGCTGATTGGGAAAATGAGCTTAGAGGACAAGATTTAAATGCTGTATATAAAAAGTTCTGTGAATTTTATGAAATAGGAGTCCAGATGTACATCCCACAGCACAAAGAAACAGATAAGAAAATACAGAAATGGTTCAATACAGAATGTAAAAAATCAAAAGAAAGAAGAGATTTGTTGTGGAATAGATACAAAAGACATAATAGTGAAAGGGCGTATAATAATTACAAACAGGAAGAAACGATTATACAAGAATAAGGAGGGAAGCCCAAAAACAGTTTGAGGAGGATATAATAAATAAAAGTAGTGATCAACCAAAGCTGTTTTACAGCTATATCAGAAGCAAAACCAAAGTAAAAGATATAATACAATCAATTATGGACGAGGGAATCACTTATACACAAGAGAAAGATATTTGTTAAGCACTAAATAAGAATTTCCAATTAGTTTTTACAGAAGAAAAAATTTTTGAGAGGGACTATGTGGAACATGCATGTCCACACATACTACCAGATATACAAATAGCAGAAAAAGTAATTCAGGAGGAGTTAAGTAGATTAGACAGAGGAAAAGCAAGTGGTCCTGATGAAATTTCATGTTGGGTACTACGAGAATGTGCAAAGGAGTTAAGTAAACCATTATTTATAATTTTCAAGAAATCCTTGAGTCAAGGTAAACTACCTGATATTTGGAAAAAAGCAAATATTGTCCCCTTATTCAAGAAAGGAAATAGACAAAATCCACTGAACTACCGACCAGTATCACTGACCAGCGTTGTATGCAAGGTATTAGAAAAGCTTATAAGAAGAGCTTAGATAAATCATCTAGAAGAACACAGTATGATAACAGAAAGACAGTTTGGTTTCAGAAAAGGAAAATCATGTGTTACTAATCTGTTGAGCTACTATGACAGAGTAACAAACACAATACAGGAAAGGGAAGGATGGGTGTACAGTATCTATTTAGATTTCAAGAAAGCTTTTGACTCAGTACCACACCAAAGACTTTTATGGAAACTGTACCATCAAGGAGGAATTCGAGGCAAACTGTTTTGCTGGATGAAAGACTTTCTCATAAAAAGAGAAATGAGAACAGTACTAAGAGGAAACTACTCATCATGGAAAGAAGTGACTAGTGGAGTACCACAGGGTTTAGTGCTGGCACCAATCATGTTTTTAGTGTATATAAATGATATAAACAGTAACACTGGAAATGAGAGCTATCTGAATATGTTTGCAGATGATGCAAAAATACAAAGGAGAATTACTAACACAGACTCTTGTAAAGAGCTACAAGAAGAATTAAATAAACTTCATGAATGGAGTAGTACATGGCAAATTGAATTCAATGTGGACAAGTGTCATGTAATCAAGTTTGGTAAAAGTGGAAAAAGATCTGATTGGGATTATAAGTTAGGAAATAAAACCCTATACACATCAGAAAGAGAGAAACACCTAGGTGTGATTATCAATAACAGACTATCTACGGCTGACCACATCAGCGAGAAGGTACGGAACATGTATACACTGCTTGCAAATATGAGAATAGCATTCCATCCATCCATCCATCCATTGCTAGACGCCATGTATCCCAAATGGGGTGGCCAAGGGCTTAGAGTTAATTGTTTTACAGGGAGGGGCACTAATCCTCCACCAACCCCACTTGACACGTAGGGATGCCAACAGCATCTGGTGTTCCCAGGCGGTCACCCATCCAAGTACTAACCAGACCCAAGCATTCATATACATAAATGAAGACATGCTAAGAAGGATAATAACATCATTCATTAGACCAACCCTGGAATATACATCAATAGTCTGGAGTCCTCATCTCAAAAAGCACATAGACAAGATTGAAAAAGTTCAAAGGGCCGCTACAAGATGGATACCAAGCTTAAGGGACCTAAGCTACGAAGAAAGACTAAATAAACTGAATCTACCAACACTACAGGAGAGAAGGAATAGAGGTGACATGATAATGCTATATAAGTGCATATCAGGGAAGGAGAAAATAGTCATAAATGATTACTTAACATATGGAGAAGCATCAGCAAGTGGACACTGCAAAAAACTGCATAAGAAGAGAGGTGATAAAGACGTAAGGAAATTCAGTTTCCCAAACATAGCAATTGATCAATGGAATGCACTACCGAATGAAATAGTGTGTGCCAAAACAATTCACAAATTTAAGGATATGTACGATAAATATGGTTTAAGACACGGGACAGTACGAGCTTGACTCATTCCTGTAGAGATACAATTAGGTAAGAACAATTAGGTAAGAACACACACACTAGAAGGGAGAGAGAGAGAGAGAGAGAGAGAGAGAGAGGGTAATGCGTATTTCACCATTTTTTTTTTTTTTTATATAAAACTCTATCTTGATGGAAGTTATTTTCAGCAAATCAAAGACTGATATTTTAATAATTATAACGTTTCACCATTTCGCGATGAATTGATGATTTTCTTAGGTTTGCAAATCAGGATAGAACTCGTAATAATGCCTTCAAATTACACAAATTCATGTTTGGATTGGATGTAATATTAATTAATATCAGGTCAGAAAAATATTGTTGCTATATTTGAAGATTAGACAAAAAACAGTTCAACTCTCTCTCTCTCTCTCTCTCTCTCTCTCTCTCTCTCTCTCTCTCTCTCTCCCAGGAGAGTAGGCTGGAGAAAGAGTCAGGTGAGGTCACTTTTATCCCTTTGTACGGTCACCTGCATTCGACTAGGACTTGGGCGTAGCTCCTCCGCCACTTTATATGGAACAGAGTATAGTGGGGGCCCTGGGAGAGGAGTGGCCCTCAGGACCAGGGCTGAGCAAGGCCAGGAGGCGCACAACACGGCGCCTACCCTTTGTCATGGTGGGTGTCCTGGGGGCGGACCTGACTAGGTCTGGGTTCAAGGGTTGGCTGCGGGATGGTCAGTGCCCCTCCGGGGCTGTGGTTTCACCTAGGGGAGGCAGCCATCAGGGGATGGCTGTGGCCGCATGTGCTGAGGGGAATCCGGCAGCTGCGGCAGGTGGCAGGGGCGGCTTGATGGCACCGGGTGCTGCGGTGTTGCCTTGGGGAGGAGGCCGTCAGGAGTGGTGTGCAGCTACTCACTCTGAGGGAGTTCGGTAGAGGCTGTCCGTGGCGAGGGTGGTGCCACAGAGACAGGATGCCTGGCCTCGGGGTGGCCTCGCCCTGTCGGGTCTCTGGCAGGGTACCTGCAGCAGAGCAGTCTACACTCTCCGTACAAGAGGGGAGAGGAGAGGGGCACCTCGCTTTGCCACAGGAGGGGTGGGCTGAACCAGAGACGCCACTCTTAACATGAACCTCCGGTGTCACGGAGGAGCGATTGGTGGTCTGCTTCCCAACTTGGCGGGCCTGACTGTCCCTGCCAGAACTCCGTCCCAGGGCGCAAGAGGGAGGTCTGGAGGACACCCCTTCATCCAGGCAGATCCGATGGACACTGCCTAGGTTCCCGCCCGGGGCAGCGGCTGAAGAAGATCCAGTGGATATTCCTCCAGGTGACCACTCGTCCCGGGGATGACCGGAGGGGAGGCCCATAGGGTATCCTGGCTGGTGCTGCAGGTCTGGTGGAATCTGCCCTCCTGCCATCGAGGGAAGATCCGGTGGACGCTACCCCTGGGCCTGCCGCCCTCCTGGGGAGAGCCAGCAAAGGTCG
This sequence comes from Coenobita brevimanus, assembly GCF_032717465.1. Lineage (NCBI taxonomy): Eukaryota > Metazoa > Arthropoda > Malacostraca > Decapoda > Coenobitidae > Coenobita > Coenobita brevimanus. The sequence goes on along the minus strand of NC_137063.1, from coordinate 24,130,699 downwards.
TCTGGAGGATGTGCTGATGTGCTGGCTCCCAAAGGTGCGTGGCAGAAGGAGGAGAACCAGTGGTCACTCCCCCTACAGTAGATCCAGAGGATACTACTGTGCCGCTGCTCCCCTGGGGTATAGCAGGACGTGAGGCTCCGGTGGAGTCCCCTCCTCTTCTAGAGGCCAATCCGGTGGACATGGCGTCCGAGGGCCTGCTTTGGACTTGGCTGTTGGAAGTCCCACCCCGATTCTGGTGAGTGCTCTCTCTGCCGGCGTGTAGTGCAGTCAAACTGCGTACTCCCTGGTGGTCTGGCTGCGTGGAAGAGGGGCGCCAGGTCACGGGGAAAATATGTCGTTTCCACTCAGAGCACAGAAATACCTCCCCATCGTCTCCTTTTTCGGTGGGGGTTACTTCCCTATGCCCTACTCCTTGGGTGGTTGTGTCTGGCTTGCTCCACTGAGTGGATATTTCACTAATGGTACTTATATACAAGGTTACGTGTGGCAGGGTGCTTACAATTTATTACAGATGGACATTTCTTACTAATCATTAAAGTTATTCAAATACTTTCCCTGAGTGTGAGGCCTGCTAGGTTTCGAAGAGTTGAGAGGTAGGATGGGATTGGAGTGTACTGGTGCTGTGATGAGAAGAGGTATATTAAGGTGCTATGGGCATGTGGAGAGGATGAGGGATGATAATTGGGTGCAGAAATTGAGAAGTGTTAAAGTTAGGGGTAGGGTTGCAAGAGGTGGACTGAAAAAGACCTGGGATGAGGGAAGCTGCCAGAGATCGAGCGGCATGGAGAGCCACCACAGGTGACCATGGCCAACACATGCAAGCATGTTGGAGCCTTCAAAAACGAAAACGTTTTAGGTGTAGCCTATATTTATTTGTGAAATAGCAGCCGTGGGAACCGAGGTCATCACAACACCCCCAGGAGGTGACAACGGAGGGGTAGGTAGGGTGCGCGCAATGTCTGTGCGATATGGGCATACATCCCATATGGCCACGCACCCCTATTCCACGGAGTGCACCCGGCGTGAACATTTCAGTCTGGGTGCATTACCCTCCAACCGAGCCAGCCCACACCAGGATTGGGGTGGAGCTACCACCTTAGCTCCAGATGACACCTCAGTGATGGCAGGTAGCTGCACAACTAAAGAGATGGCCTGTAGCCGTTCAATAAAGGCAACAGCCTGTAGCCGTGCACAAGCAACAGCCTGCAGCCGTACAGCAGTGACGGCCGGTAGCTGCACATACAAACAACGGCTGGTAGCTGTGCACATAAAGAGATGACCTGTAGCTGCTCATAGTGTTGCCTAACCCCCCCTCCTCTGCAGAACCCGTGATGACCAGCAGCCACATGTGGGGAGAGAAAGGTACGCCCACTCTCCTTCTGCAGTTGCCTCAAGGGGCACGACACCAGTGATGGCTGGAAGCCGCACCCGTAGGCAGGTGATGGCCGATTGCCGCATTGACGGGAAAGGGATGGCCTGCAGCCGCCCTCCTCCCATTGCCCAAGGGACCTTGGCGACGGCCGGTAGCTGCGCCAGGGAGGGATGCCATAAAAGTCCCTTGCCCCCTGTGACTTCACATCCCGAGGGAGACCACTGCTCAAGCCACCCCACCAGTGGCAGAGTAGGTCCCACCTCCAAGTCCTCAGACGAAGGCAGCCCTCAGAAGGAGAATCTCCTTATAGAGGACTGTGTTATCCCCGGGGTTGCACTCCATCCAGCCGGCACCAGAGGGAGACCATCCCCTGTTGTACTCCTGCTGTAGGCAAAGCCACAGCTCTACCCTGATGGCGAAGCAATGGGAGTGAGACTGCAGTAGATGGGCTCTCAACAATGCCCCTAGGAACCTGGGGTGTGACCTCCAGTCTCGAGGAGGAGCGGCGACCTTCCTGCACCGGCCACTTACATAGGTGCCTACAGAGGCTGCTCGGCCTCAGTCCTTAAGGCCAAACCCCTTGCCCAGCCCCGCTCGCGCAGGGCCTTTCACCAGCCCACAACAGAGGATGACACCCCTACGGTAGTCCTGTGGCCCTTAGATGAGAGGACGGCTGAAGGGACTCTACCGATGCCGGGCTGACACCTGTGAGTCTCCGTCCCCCTCCCCAGTCGGCCCGCTCCCTTGCCCCATACACCTACCATAACTGTGATTAAATGCCCATGGAGTGAAAGTGAGAACTGACAGCCAGTGTTTAGAATGCTAATAACAGTGCCTAACTATCTTAACTCCACTGAGTGTGAAACGGGCACAAATCCTAGTAACAGTGCCTAACCATCATAACTCCACTTAGTGTAACACGGGACATGAACATAATAACAGTGAGGTATATGCAGCCTGAGAACAAAGTGTAATTCCATCTCCACTGAAGTACAGTGTCTGTCTTCCACTCTCGAGACTGCTGGTATCCTGCATAATACCCGCAATCTATCTGCCAGTCCGAGTCTTGACTTTTGTATAGAGTTCTGTGAGATTGTCTGTCTGTCCTGTATTAGAGAATTTGTTAATATACGTGTAAGGTAACTGCCCAGAGTTTTTATGCCCTATTCCTCTCACATTGTATAATAGCTCCGGTCTAGAAAGGGAACGCAGTTAAACCTTAGGGGTTGTTAGGAAGGGAAGCTGACCTAAAAACATCTAACATAACAGTTTGAATTCCGAAAAACCCAAGAACCAGATGTTTCTTCGAATAAATTTTCAAGAACGCAATGTAGGGGTCAAAAACCCAAAATCTTGTATACCCAAGCTGTGGCAACCCAGTCAATATTGGCAGGCGATTAGCATTTGGCCCACGACTGCTTTGGTTCAATTCAACCTGTATGCAGGTGGGTTAACGTCCGTTTGAACCTCTGGCAACATAGTAAAAACAATGTGGAAGTACCTTAGTAGTCAGGTGATGGCAGGAAGCAGGGGAGATGGAATGGAGATGTAAAAAGTAAGGGGGGCTCCCGCTGAGACAGACAAGCAGTAGGAGGTGAAGGAGATTTGTAGCCTATAGTGTTGGTGTGGATGTCCTGAAAAGCATCAGAAGCAGCCTACCTTGTGATGGTTTGGTCATGTGTAAAGTGAGGAATGAGAGACTGACCTAAATAATAGGAATGTGTATGTGTGAGGTGTAATGAGAATCGGGGAAGGGGGAGACCAAGGATGATGAAGGGTTGGCGTGAAACTAGAAGAGAGGAGTGTCAGTTGGAGATAGGATTTGATTTGAAATATTTATTGCTGTAAAAGGTAGGCTATTCAAATCACTTCCACAACAAAAGAACGTGGTGGTTCTTGCCACACACCTTCTTCCTCTGAAATACCCACCCGAGGAGGAGACTCCGGGGAGGGCAAGACACCCACCCCAAGAGAAGGTCATGGGGAGGCACACAAGAGTCCCGTGCCACATAAGCCCACGTCCCCCACTACCATATGCCCCTCTTCCACCCAGCAAGGCCAGCGAGGAGTGCATCACCCCAGCACATTACCCTTCAACCAGGACAGGATTCACCAGACCCAGAGTGGGGCTTGTTTACATACTCCCACGTAGGCCCTCGGTAACTTCCACCAGACTTGCCACTAGAGGAGGAACAACCACTGGTCTTCCCAGTCCTACACACCCCAAGTGGAGCAGTGGCACAGTAACGTCCACCGGACTTGCTGTAGAGGAAGCGTCCACTGGATCTCCCTTTTCTGCCACCCACATACGGGAGCAGGGGCACGGTAACGTCCACCAGACTTGTCGTTGGAGGAATGTCCACCGGACTTCCCCCACCTGTCATCCCAGGGAAGGGAGCAGAGCCTTGGTAGCGTCCACCAGACCTGGTATAGAGGGGACTTCCACTGGATTCCCCTCGGCTATGACTTTCCCCTGGCAGCAGGACCTCAGTAATGTACACTGGACTTACTGCAGGGGCAGGAACGTCCACTGGACTTTCTCTCCCTGCTGCCCCCGGGACGAGTGGAGCCCTGGTAACGTCCACCAGACTTGCTGGGTGGGAGGAACGTCCACCAGACTTCCTCCACTACACCAGAAGGGAGCCTTAGTAACGTCCACCGGAATTGCCAGGCAGGGGAAGCTTCCATCAGATCTCCTTCCATGGTCCCAGAGTGGAGTTTCGGCGACGTCCACCAGACTTGCCAAGATGAGGGAACGACCACTGGTCATCCCTTCTCCACTACCCCGGAGGCTCCCGCCGAGGGCAGTGGCCCTGACTCGGCTCGCCCCTCCAGAGGCCAAGCGAGACGCCCCTCATGCTCCCCCTGCACCAGTAGGGGTGGAGATTGCTCCCCTAAAGAGTTCCAGTTGGAGGACGTCTGGAGTGGACTTGTGAGCCTGGGCGTCCTGTCCCTGCAGCTGAGCCCTCGAAGCCCCAGGCTGCTGTTGGACTCCCCGGGAGTGAGCGGCCGCAGGCAGCCCCTGACGGCCTCCTCCTCCTGACAAGACCGCAACTCCTGACCCTTGAGGAACGCCCCAATGACCCCGAGCCAGGACCAGCCCGGAGTCTCCACCAGGAATCCCCCATCTCCAAGGGCAGGCGCTGAGCAGCGTGCTTACTAGCCTTATTTGGCCCCAGTCCTGAAGGCCTCCACACTCCTAAGGGCCCCACCAGAAGTGGACTACCCACAACGCCGCCCTGCAGCCCACACCGGACACCCCACCATGCAGCCCGAGATGAGCACCTCTCCCGAGAGCGCACCCCGGATGGCCCACCTCCCACATCTGGCCGCCACTTGCACCTGTCTGTGATCTAGTCTGTATTGCAACTTATCTGCCAATTTGTGTTATATGTATTGTGCTCTGCATTGTATCTTTGTGGGTAATATATGTGTAAGACTGGTTAGCCTAAGTTTGAGCCCTATTCCTTTGTTGCATGCTCTGGCCCAGTCCTGAACAAAAGAACCTAAGTCCATGCGTGTGATCTGCGTTCAAGAAGTTGAACTCTGAACACGCTGCATAACATCCACCAAGATGGTTGTAACACAGTGAGTAGCCTGATGGTCGAGGACAAGATGGCATGAAAAAGGTGATTCGTTTGTAGCCATCCCTTCCATGATTAAGACGTCTGGCTGTATATAGACATAGACAAACTGCTTTTGCCACTTGGGATGCATTTTTTCAGCAGTTAGGAATCCTAGCAGAGTGGGCTGTTCATTAGGGAGTATGAGTCGCCCACTCAGTACGTGGACACTGTCGTTTCAAAAAGACTCCCTGACTGTCTTTCTTCTAAAAGGACAGAACTATATTCGGTAGAAGATGGACTAGGCTGTGTTGTGTCTTTATCTATGGATGTTTACTTTTTTGTGGATAGTCAAGAAGCTCTGTATGAATTACTGTCTACTACTCCTACAGACTGTGATACTGTCAGTACTGTAGATGTCTATCAACCATTCGGTGTACTGAAAGCACAGGTCTTAGTCCACTTCACATGGGTTCCTTCCCATATAGGGATACCTTTCAATGAAAAGGCTGACAATCTAGCTTACAAGGCTCTGCTTTCGGCCTACGACTTTCCTGATAAATTTGCTGAATATAGTTATACCACTGTCAAAAGCATGGTTAGCTCACTTGTTAGCCAAAATATTATTAGATAGCTGACAGCATAGCAAGTGACAGCACTAGCTCTCTTTATTATGTAAATGTGGCTCAGAATACTGATGTAACATATGGTCAAAGAGGTGGACTTCATGAAGCTGTTGTCATGAGACTGAGATTAGGCTATAAATATTATTGGGAATTCACCAGAGAAGATGCTGTACCATGTGCAGTGTGTGGGGGGGCCGGGAGCTCACACACTGTATCATATTATTTAATGGAATGTCCACTAAAGTGGACGCTGACTGTACAAATCACACGGTTAATCAGTGAAGAACTGTTACTCCCTGTTATGCTTCGTGTTCAGAGTCCAACTTCTTGTTCTCTGGAAACGAGCAACTGATCTGGGGTTCCCTTCAAGACTGGTCCTAGAGCATGCAAGTAGAGGAACAGGGCATAAAAACTCGAGTCAACCAACTTTACACATATATTGCTATAAGGACAACACAATGCTTAACACAATACACTGTACAGATTAAAGACACAATACAAGACAGGAGGACTCAGGTTGGGCTGTTGGTGACTGGGCGGTTACAGGTGTCATCCAGGTGTGGGAGGGGTTCTGTCAGGTGTGCTTTCCCTCATGAGGCACGGGATCACTGCTAGGGGCCAGGTAGTCCAAGGTCGGCTGCTGTGAGGTGTAGTGGGAGGCCTTTCCATGGTGGTGCCTCGGTGAGCAGGTCAGCCCTCGGAACTGGGGCTGAACAGGGCGAGCAGTTGCGCTTCTCTGCTCCCACTCCTGGAGGAGGACTGCTTGTCAGTGGGGCCAAGGAGGTCACCCCCTGGAGTCCTGGGGGTGCCCCTGGGTGACTAAGAGCTGCGGTCTCGCTCAGGTCGAGCTGCCATCAGGGGCTGCGTGCAACATCCCTTCCTTCGGGAGTCTGAGAGTGAGGGGCGCTGGCTGTAGGGAGCGGATCCCCAGACTCACTACAGGGCCACTCCAAATCTCGTCCAGCTGCAACTCCGCTGGGGGGCTGGCTCTGTGGAGAGAGCGAGAAGGGTGTCCTGCTCGGCCTCTGGATGGGTGAGGCAAGCAAGGAACATCCTTTGTGTGGGGCATCACATGGGTAGCAGATGACGACAGATGATAGCCGATCCCTCCCCGGCACGGACAGTGGACGTCACCAAAGTTCTGCTTACCCCTGGGACAGCAGTTGAAAGGCGCATGGTGACTGACCCTTCCCTGGTGTGGACGGTGGCCGTCGCCATGGTCCTGCTCCCTGTGGAGGTGGCAGACAAAGGACGGATAGTGGCCGATCCTTCTCCAGTGCGGACAGTGGTGGTTGCCATGGTCCTGCCCTTCTCTGGGATTATTGCTGAGAGATGTATGGTGGCCAATCTCTCCCTGGCATGGACGGTGACTGTCGCCGTGATGCTGCTCCCAGCGGAGGCTGCAGGTGAAGGATGTATGGTGGCCGTCACTGCGGTCCTGCAGGGGTAGGTAGAAGAGAACTGTACAGTGGCTGACTTCTTCCCGATGCAGACAGTGGCCATCATCACGGTTCTACCTGGGACTGTAGAGGTAACCAAGTCCCATCCCGATCCTGGCGAGTGCTGGTCTGGCTGGAGAGTAGTCTGCCAGGGTGGCGTTCCTCTGGCTGGCTCCATTGAGGGGAAGAGAGGTGCAATGTAGTGGTGGACATAGGCCTATCTGATCTGGGCCCTTCGTGTGCTCTATGCACCTTCCTGTGGTCTCCCCTTGGGGTTGGTGTTGCGACACCCTGTCCATGGTCCCTCCTTGGGGTGGGTGTTGCGCCACCCCATCTGTTGTCTCCCATTGGGGTGGGTATTTCACTCCCAATTCTCCGTTAATATGCGGAATATGTACCATAATACTAACAAGCGTTACATTCAGTGGGTGACAGTGAATTGGAGGCGTTTTGTCTGCAGCCACCTTTTGCGGGATTAGGGTGTTGGGCTATAGATAGACTACATTCAGACATCTTTATTTACACTTACAAACACTTGCTATTCTCCATGCTATCTTATATAGACCAGCAACATTCATCAATCACTCCGCTACTTACCAATATCCGCTAATAACTGTGGTTTGAAGCCAGTGTAAGGGAAAAATACTACACTGGACCCTCCATTTCCCGTATCCCAATTTCCCGGATTTCGGATTTCACAGACATGGGCTGAAGCCAGGCAATATTATCAAATGCCTGACATATACCAGTACAAGTCCGGGATTCTCACAAAAGTCCGGCCATTATTCCCTCATATAAAACTATAAGCAGTCTGCTGCACAACGCAGTATAATTTTAGCAAGGTTTAGACTCGATAAAGGCCATTTGCAAGACACAAAAAGATATTTTCATACACAATAAGTGTTATGCTAGGTGTTTTAAGGACGACTTCTCGTCCCTAAAGCACCTGGCAATTGAGCCGAGGTCCTCTTTTCGAGACTGGAGCTAGAATACACAACGAGAAGAACAGGACACAAAAACTCTGGGCAACAACCTGGCATGTATATTGACCAAACCACAACCTCTTAACATACAATGTGGATTGCACACAATACACTATTAATGATCACTTGGGCTGGATGGACTATAGGGTCCTATAGACACTTAATGATAAATACCTAGGTGTGAGTGAGTATCATCTCGTTAATAACATTAGAGCTAGGAGTTAATATCTCGGAATGAGGTCGCCAGATGTCACGGGGGGATGTGAACTTATCAATTAATAATGCTGGATGTTACTTGAAAACAGAGACAAGGAATTAACTTGTGAAAAACTAGCATTAAGTTTTATTTTATGCCAGCTTTGCCGATTCTCTAAAGACGAGAATTTATAAACTTTCTCAACAGTACACAGCAGAGACTAATTACTCATGAGTGCTGTTTGTTGTACTGCTGGCCTCTCAAGAAAGTGACTCCACTCCTGAGAATCAATAATTAAAATGCAGCATAGTGCCCCCGGGAACACCCAGCCACCCCCACAAGGAATACAGCATAGTTGCCCCATGAACTCCCGGATAACCCCACAAGGAGCCCACGGAGGAGCAGCAGCAGCGTGCCAGGACTCGGTGCGACAACAGTCTATTTCAGCCCAGGCCGTGCGCTCCTATGACCCGGAACCCACCCGCCGTCGCCATAGCAGGAATACTGCACTACCTTCCGGACGAGCCTTCACCAACCAGCTAAGGGGTGGAGCTGCCTATCCAGCTCCTGCCAGCATCCCAAAGAAGAAGGCCTGTATCCACTCCCGCCTTCATCAGGAGATGGCCTGTAGCCGCTCTGAAGGTGTCTACCTCTTTGAGACGGCCTGTAGCCACTTGCCCCTCGCTAAGGAAGCGGCCAGTAGCCGTCCTGAAGGTAATAAGGAGATGGCCAGTAGCAGCTCCCGCCTTCGCCAAGAGACGACCTGTGGTCGCTCTAAAGGTGTTCTTCCAGGGACAGCCGATAGCCGCTCCAAACCCCTCCTGCAGGAGTCGGCCTGTACCTGCTCCCACCTTCGTCAGACGGCCTGTAGCTGCTCCGAAGGCATTCCCTCTGAAATGGCCTGTAGCTGCTCGCACGTCGCTAAGGAGACGGCCTGTAGCCGCACTGAGGGTAATGAGGAGACAGCCTGTAGCCACTCCCACCTTCATCAGATAGCCTGTAGCCGCACTGAAGGTGTTCCCTTTGAGACGGCGTGTAGCCACTCCAAACCCCTCCTGAAGGAGACGGCTGGTAGCTGCTCTCGCCTTCGTCAGATGGCCTGTAGCCACTCCGAAGGTATTCCCCCTGAGTCGGCCTGTAGCTGCTCTACATCCCTCCTGCAGGAGTCAGCCCATAGCTGCTCCCACCTTCGTCAGATGGCCTGTAGCCATTCCAAAGGTGCCCCTGGGTTTGCTGGCAGACACTCACCCTCTCAGGCCACGGCCAGTAGCCAGGCCTTGGTGGCTAGTAGCAACACCCCTAGGAAGCCACGACCAGTAGCTGGGCCCTACAGCAGGAAGTGGCCAAGAGCCGCCCCACCGCCTAAGCTTGATGCCTGTTCTCCGAACCTCAGCGCAGAGGGCGTAGAGGAGTATTGGAGAGGCCCTGTAGTCTCCCCTGGCCTCTGCTCCCTACAACTGGCTTTGGAGAAGACCCACCTGACGGACCCCGATATAAACCGGTGCCGCAGTCCCCTCCAGTCAGCGCCGCCCAGCCCTGGGGACCGTAATCCTAGGGAACCCTAGACACTCTCCAGAATGCCCGGGCGGAACTCCCTACACTTCGACGGCGGAAGACCTCCTCTGTCAGGAGACTGAACGACCAATTCAGGCAATTGTTCAGCCCCAGTCCTGTGGGCTGCACTCCTGTCTCCAGCCCTGAGAGTACGGGCCCCTTCGCCTCCCATAGCCCCGGATGAGAGCAGACGCCCCTGCGCGTGATCCCGTGCCCCCTTAGCACGGAGACTACTGTTGGTGCCCAGCCCCGTCAGTAGCAGAGCTGCATGGCCCCTCAGCCGCACCCTTGGTGCCAGATGAACCATAGTGACTGTGACTGTGTCATAATAGTGATCAAGTAGTGAGGAGGCGGAATAGTGAACTGACAGTGATAGACCAAAGTGTTACAAAGAGAGATAGACACAGTGAAAGGCTATTCAGTGATAAGATAAACACCAGGGCCGTGGAGTAAGTGACGGTAATTGATCAAAAGTAACCCTCACGCAGAAAATAACAAAGTGAACATGCTACCATTAGACTCTGCCTCATACTACCATAATCACAGTTAGACCCCAATGCCTTACACTCCTCCCCCCTCTTGTGAGAAATAGCCCTAGCATCTCCACTCACTTAAAGGCCCTGGACTATACTAATTTAAAACATTCCACCTCGAGTATTGTTTTCACTATATTCCCAGACAGTATCCTGCGAGATACTATTCATCCTATCTGGTTATAAGAGTTTATGATCACCCAGAATATCGTGTCTGTAACATCTGCTGATTCCTTTGTCTGACTGAGTAATACACGTGTAAAGTTATTGCCTGGAGTTTTTGTGCCCTGCCTCTCTCCTATTTGTCTAAGCCCCGGTCTCGAAAGAGAACTCCACTACACTCCAGGTGCTTTAGGTATGGGAAGCCGAGCCAAAAACACCTAACATTACAATAACTAATGCTAATAATAACAAACAGGTTCTTGCCGGTGCTTTAACTCCTGGCTGGCACAACGGATTGAAATTTGATACAAAAGAACTGGCCTAAGTACCAGTTAAGGATAATGTAAAGAGTTTGTGCAAACTAGAAGCGGCAACTAAAATAAGCCTAATGTGGAGAAATAAAACACGAGTCTAATTACATTGAACTCAAAGAAAAGAACTAAATTTATTGATTACAATAAAATAAATTTACGTTATATGAATCTCAAAATAAATTCAAAATAACAAGGAGAATACACTCACTCGCTCATTCAAAAGCTAATTAAACTTAAGCCTAGAAAAACGAACAGAAATACTGGTCAATGAAGGGGAGCCGAAACGAAAATCTGGGCACCTGTGATGAACATCAAAACGCTTCTATTCGCTGTAAGCCCGCTTCGCCAATTCACCGTCTAGGTGGAGATTCAGGAACTCGCTGTACAATGGAGACTCTGCTCTACACTGGGCACAAACGGTCCTATCCTTGAGGTGACTCAAAGCTGACTGACTTCAAACCATGAAAAGGGGCGAGAGATGGCCGTGTTCACCGGAAGTAGGGCGTGGCCTAACTTCAATGGTCAACGGAAAGAAGATGAACGATATAGGCTCACAATAAATCACTCAGTGAAAGCACTAATGTCGTGGATAAGAATAATCACTTGTGAAACAGTGACAAATGTTCTGAAAGCCATCCCAATTGAAGTGAATACGAGGACGGTTGAACTGAGTGATGCCCAGTGGGAATTCCACTAGAGTTCGTGGTTTTCTCATCATAATACAATGTCACGGATTTATATAAATAAGCTCGCGCGAATTCGTGACACGCTTGACGTGGGACGTGGGGATATATCACTTGTTACATACTCATGTGACATGGACGGGAGGTGACACTATTCCACAATATTCTCATGTGACATGGACTCACAGAGTATTACCCTTAGCACACTCACTTGACATAGATGGGATACCACTATGAGGTACGTACTGTATACAACAACTCGGGAGACAGAGACACAACCTGATACGTCTATGGAGTTAACTGTGTATTGCACGGGGGGGGGGGAGGGAGGCCACACATGAGGCGGCCGGGGTCTAACGCCTTTGTACCAATGTAAGCACTCAATATGGGTTCTTTACTGGGTTCACAATTCACAGGATAGTGGGGTCGGAATATCACTAGGGACACGGGGGGGGGGGGGATTTACTTCACACAGGGTCGTATTCTATCACACAAGGGGGAACACTAACAGGGGATATAACAACAGTCTAGAGTACTTCTACTCACAGGTACAGGCAATGAGTGACGCTAGGGCGTGCCTGGGCCCACTATGCTGGCAGCTGCAGGTGCGGCCGGGCGTAGGGGGCAGGCCATCAGGAGTGCGCTCTTGGTGTGGGTCGCTGTAGGGATCACCAGGTGTCCTGCTTCAGCTGAAGGGCGGAGTGGTGGGCAGTCCTTTCCTATAGTCTGTTCCATATAAAATGGCGGAGAGAAACCTGTATTTTCCTTCCCAAGTCTGGGTCAAACGTAGAATGCAGGTGACCTTTGAAGGATTATCCCCCTCTTTCCTCCAGCCCCTCCCTTCTCCTTCCTTTCCTGAGAGAGAGAGAGAGAGAGAGAGAGAGAGAGAGAGAGAGACACACACACACACACACACACACACACACACATGCTCCCACGCACGCGCATATAAGGTATATTCTGTATCGATAATTATTATAAAAATATGTGGAACATGCTGGGACTCTTGGGTGAGCATGGCTTGAGGTGAATGGTAACAAAGAAGAGGAAGGAGGGAATGCATGAGTGGAGCACCTGCTGACCCGTACTGGTTCAGGTGTGCGTTTGGCCTCAGGTCAAGATGGGTGGAGCTTTTGCCCTGAGGTCACATGCAGCATTTCCTGGAACGCCCTTGTTGATGCTTCCCAACATCCCGCCCAGGTCACTTATAATAATGGACAACGCATCATACCACTGCAAAATCATAAATAAAGCCCCAACACAGAGCTTACGAAAACCAGAAATTATAAAGTGGCTTCTTGATAACAACCTCCCTCATAACCCTCTGCACACTAAGGCTGAGCTGCTACACCAAGTGAAAAAAAACAAAAAAAAAAACAAAGACAGGCAATTGTTTGAAACTGATGAAATCGTCAATAATCCTGGTCACCAGGTGCTGCGGCTTCCTCCCTATCATTGCCAGCTCAACCCCATAGAGCTGATTTGGGCTCAGGTCAAGGATGATGTGAGGAAGAGAAACTCAAATTCTTCTCAAAAATTACGAGCGATCGAAGAGCTGAGGAGAAACGCGATAGAAAAAGTAACAGCAGAAAACTGGCAGAAATGTGTGGCACATAAAAGAAAAAAAAAAAGAGAAGAATTTTTGAGAAATGACATTGCTGTAAACCACTCGGTAGACATTTTTTTTATCAATATATGGAACGAGTCCAGCAGAGATGAAGATGAATAAACAAGTGTTGTGTGAGGTGTCTTGTGTATACTTATTGTAAATAGTTGTAAATATAAATATAAGCCATATACATGCATTGTTTAATATTATACGAGAGAGACAGAAAGGGGGGGGAGGGGGGAGGGAGGGAGGGAGGGATGGAGGAAAGAACAAAGAGAGAGGGTGGGGAGAGAGAGGGAGAAACTTTCCCTTTTCCTATTAATCACACACACACACACACACACTAGAAGGGAGAGAGAGAGAGGGTAATTCGTATTTCACCATTTTTTTTTATATAAAACTGTATCTTGATAGAAGTTATTTTCAGCAAATCATATGACTGATATTTTAATAATTATAACGTTTCACCATTTCGCGATGAATTGATGATTTTCTTAGGTTTGCAAATCAGGATAGAACTCGTAATAATGCCTTCAAATTACACAAATTGATGTTTGGATTGGATGTAAGATATCAGATCAGAAAAATATTGTTGCTATATTTGAAGATTAGACAATAAACAGTTCAGCTCTCTCTCTCTCTCTCTATTCTCTCCCTCTCTCTCTCTCTCTCTCTCTCTCTCTCTCCCTCTCTCCCAGGAGAGTAGGCTGGAGAAAGAGTCAGGTGAGGTCACTTTTATCCCTTTCTACGATCACCTGCGTTCGACTAGCACTTGGGCGTAGCTCCTTCGCCACTTTATATGGAACAGAGTATAGTGGGGGCCCTAGGAGAGGAGTGGCTCTCAGGACTAGGGCTGAGCAAGGCCAGGAGGCGCGCAGCACGGCGCCTGCCCTTTGTCATGGTGGGTGTCCTGGGGGCGGACCTGACTAGGTCCGGGCCAAGGGTTTGCTGTGGGACGGTCAGTGCCCCTCCAGGGCTGTGGTTTCACCTAGGGGAGGCAGCCATCAGGGGATGACTGTGGCCGCCTGTGCTGCGGGGAATCCGGCAGCTGCGGCAGGTGGCAGGGGCAGCTTGATGGCACCGGGTGCTGTGGTGTTGCCTTGGGGAGGAGGCCGTCAGGAGTGTGTGCAGCTACTCACTCTGAGGGAGTCCAGTAGAGGCTGTCAGTGACGAGAGTGGTGCCACAGCGACAGGATACCTGGCCTCAGGGCGGCCTCGCCCTGTCAGGTCTCTGGCGGGGTACCTGCAGCAGAGCAGTCTACACTCTCCGTACAGAAGGGGAGAGGAGAGGGGCACCTCGCTCTGCCACAGGAGGGGTGGGCTGAACCAGAGGCATCACTCTTAACAGGAACCTCCGGTGTCACGGAGGAGCGACCGGTGGTCTGCTCCCCAACTTGGCGGGCCTGACTGTCCCTGCCAGAACTCTGTGCCGGGGTGCAACAGGGAGGTCCAGAGGACACCCCTTCATCCAGGCAGATCCGATGGACACTGCCTAGGTTCCCGCCCAGGGCAGCAGCTGAAGAAGATCCAGTGGATATTCCTCCAGGTGACCACTCGTCCTGGGGATGACCGGAGGGGAGGTCCATAGGGTATCCTGGCTGGTGCTGCAGGTCCGGTGGACTCTGCCATCCTGCCATCGAGGGAAGGTCCAGTAGACGCTACCCCTGGGCCTGCCGCCCTCCTGGTGAGATGCAGCAAAGGTCGTCTGGAGGATGTGCTGATGTGCTGGCTCCCAAAGGTGGGTGGCAGAAGGAGGAGAACCAGTGGTCACTCCTCCTACAGTAGATCCAGAGGATACTACTGTGCCGCTGCTCCCCTGGGGTATAGCAGGACGTGAGGCTCCGGTAGAGTCCCCTCTTCTTCTAGAGGCCAATCTGGTGGACATAGCGTCCGAGGGCCTGCTTGGGAGTTGGCTGTTGGAAGTCCCACCCCGATTCTGGTGAGTGCTCTCTCTGCCGGAGTGTAGTGCAGTCAAAGTGCATACTCCCTGGTGGTCTGGCTGCGTGGAAGAGGGGCGTCAGGTCACGGGGAAAATATGTCGTTTCCACTCAGAGCACAGAAATACCTCCCCATCGTCTCCTTTTTCGGTGGGGGTTACTTCCCTATACCCTCCTCCTGGGGTGGTGGTGTCTGGCTTGCTCTACTGAGTGGATATTTCACTAATGGTACTTATATACAAGGTTACGTGTGGCAGGGTGCTTACACTTTATTACAGACGGACATTTCTTATTAATCACTAAAGTTATTCAAATACTTTCCCTGAGTGTGAGGACTGCTAGGTTTCGAAGAGTTGAGAGGTAGGATGGGATTGGAGTGTACTGGTGCTGTGATGAGAAGAGGTATATTAAGCTGCTATGGGCATGTGGAGAGGATGAGGGATGATAATTGGGTGCAAAAATTGAGAAGTGTTAAAGTTAGGGGTAGGGTTGCAAGAGGTGGACTGAAAAAGACCTGGGACGAGGAAAGCTGCCGGAGATCGAGCGGCATGAAGAGCCACCACAGATGACCATGGCCAACACATGCAAGCATGTTGGAGACTTCAAAAACGAAAACGTTTTAGGTGTAGCCTATATTTATTTGTGAAATAGCAGCCGTGGGAACCGAGGTCATCACAACACCCCCAGGAGGTGACAACGGAGGGGTAGGTAGGGCGCGCGCAATGTCCGTGCAATATGGGCATACATCCCATATGGCCATGCGCTCCTCTTCCACGGAGTGCAACCGGCGTGAACATCTCAGTCTGGGTGCATTACCCTCCAACCGAGCCAGCCCACACCAGGATTGGGGTGGAGCTACCACCTTAGCTCCAGACGACACCCCAGTGATGGCAGGTAGCTGCACAACTAAAGAGATGGCCCGTAGCCGTTCAATAAAGGCAACAGCCTGTAGCCGTGCACAAGCAACAGCCTGCAGCCATGCAACAGTGACGGCCGGTAGCTGCACATACAAACAACGGCCGGTAGCTGTGCACATAAAGAGACGAACTGTAGCTGCTCATAGTATTGCCCAACCCCCCTTCCTCTGCAGAACCCGTGATGACCAGCAGCCACATGTGGGGAGAGAAAGGTACGCCCACTCTCCTTCTGCAGTTGCCTCAAGGGGCACGACACCGGTGATGGCCGGAAGCCGCACCCGTAGGCAGGTGATGGCCGGTTGCCACATTGACGGGAAAGGGATGGCCTGGAGCCACCCTCCTCCCATTGCCCAAGGGACCTTGGCGACGGCCGGTAGCTGCGCCAGGGAGGGATGCCATAAAAGTCCCTTGCCCCCTGTGACTTCACAACCCGAGGGAGACCACTGCTCAAGCCACCCCACCAGTGGCAGAGTAGGTCCCACCTCCAACTCCCCAGACCAAGGCAGCCCTCAGAAGGAGAATCTCCTTATAGAGGACTGTGTTATCCCCGGGGTTGCACTCCATCCAGCCGGCACCAGAGGGAGACCATCCCCTGTTGTACTCCTGCTGTAGGCAGAGCCACAGCTCTACCCTGATGGCGAAGCAATGGGAGTGAGACTGCAGTAGATGGGCTCTCAACAATGCCCCTAGGAATCTGGGGTGTGACCTCCAGTCTTGAGGAGGAGCGGCGACCTTCCTGCACCGGCCACTTACATAGGTGCCTACAGAGGCTGCTTGGCCTCAGTCCTTAGGGCCAAACCTTTTGCCCAGCCCCGCCCGCGCTGGGCCTTTCACCAGCCCACAACGGAGGATGACACCCCTACGCGTAGTCCTGTGGTCCTTAGATGAGAGGACGCCTGAAGGGACTCTACCGATGCCGGGCTGACACCTGTGAGTCGCCGTCCCCCGCCCCAGTCGGCCCGCTCCCTTGCCCCATACACCTACCATAACTGTGATTAAATGCCCATGGAGTGAAAGTGAGAACTGACAGCCAGTGTTTAGAATGCTAATAACAGTGCCTAACTATCTTAACTCCACTGAGTGTGAAACGGGGCACAAATCCTAGTAACAGTGCCTAACCATCATAACTCCACTTAGTGTAACACTGGACATGAACATAATAACTGTGAGGTATATGCAGCCTGAGAACAAAGTGTAATTCCATCTCCACTGAAGTACAGTGTCTGTCTTCCACTCTCGAGACTGCCGGTATCCTGTGTATCTGCCAGTCCGAGTCTTGACTTTTGTATATAGTTCTGTGAGATTGTCTGTCTGTCCTATATTAGAGAATTTGTTAATATATGTATAAGGTAACTGCCTAGGGTTTTTATGCCCTGTTCCTCTCACATTGTATCATAGCTCCGGTCTGGAAAGGGAACCCAGTTAAACCTTAGGGGTTGTTAGGAAGGGAAGCTGACCTAAAAACATCTAACATAACAGTTTGGACTCCGAAAAACCCAAGATCCAGATGTTTCTTCGAATAAATTTTCAAGAACGCAATGTAGGGGTCAAAAACCCAAAATCTTGTATACCCAAGCTGTGGCAACCCAGTCTATATTGGCAGGCGATTAGCATTTGGCCCACGACTGCTTTGGTTCAATTCAACCTATATGCAGCTGGGTTAACGTCCGTTTGAACCTCTGGCAACATAGTAAAAACAATGTGGAAGTACCTTAGTAGTCAGGTGATGGCAGGAAGCAGGGGAGATGGAGTGGAGATGTAAAAAGTAAGGGGGGCTCCCGCTGCGACAGACAAGCAGTAGGAAGTGAAGGAGATTTGTAGCCTATAGTGTTGGTGTGGATGTCCTGAGAAGCATCAGAAGCAGCCTACCTTGTGA
This sequence comes from Coenobita brevimanus, assembly GCF_032717465.1. Taxonomy (NCBI): domain Eukaryota; kingdom Metazoa; phylum Arthropoda; class Malacostraca; order Decapoda; family Coenobitidae; genus Coenobita; species Coenobita brevimanus. The sequence goes on along the minus strand of NC_137063.1, from coordinate 24,112,935 downwards.
TGGTTTGGTCATGTGGAAAGTGAGGAATGAGAGACTGACCTAAAAAATAGGAATGTGTATGTGTGAGGTGTAATCAGAATCGGGGAAGGGGGAGACCAAGGATGATGAAGGGTTGGCGTGAAGCTAGAAGAGAGGAGTGTCAGTTGGAGATAGGATTTGATATGAAATATTTATTGCTGTAAAAGGTAGGCTATTCAAATCACTTCCACAACAAAAGAACGTGGTGGTTCTTGCCACACACCTTCTTCCACTGAAATACCCACCCGAGGAGGAGACTCCGGGGAGGGCAAGACACCCACCCCAAGAGAAGGCCATGGGGAGGCACACAAGGGTACTGTGCCACATAGGCCCACGTCCCCCGCTACCATGTGCCCCTCTTCCACCCAGCAAGGCCAGCGAGGAGTGCATCACCCCAGCGCATTACCCTTCAACCAGGACAGCATTCACCAGACCCGGAGTGGGGATTGTTTACATAGTCCCACTTAGGCCCTCGGTAACTTCCAGCGGACTTGCCACTAGAGGAGGAACAACCACTGGTCTTCCCAGTCCTACACACCCCAAGTGGAGCAGTGGCACAGTAACGTCCACCAGACTTGCTGTAGAGGAAGCGTCCACTGGATCTCCCTCTTCTGCCACCCACCTACGGGAGCAGGGGCACGGTAACGTCCACCAGACTTGCCGTTGGAGGAATGTCCACCGGACTTCCCCCACCTGTCATCACAGGGAAGGGAGCAGAGCCTTGTAGCGTCCACCAGACCTGGTATAGAGGGGACTTCCACTGGATTCCCCTCGGCTATGACTTTCCCCTGGCAGCAGGACCTCAGTAACGTACACTAGTCTTACTGCAGGTGCAGGAACGTCCACTGGACTTTCTCTCCCTGCTGCCCCAGGGACGAGTGGAGCCCTCGTAACGTCCACCAGACTTGCTGGGTGGGAGGAACGTCCACCAGACTTCCTCCACCACACCAGAAGGGAGCCTTAGTAACGTCCACCGGACTTGCCAGGCAGGGGAAGCTTCCGCCGGATCTCCTTCCATGGTCCCAGAGTGGAGTTTCGGCGACGTCCACCAGACTTGTCAAGATGAGGGAACGACAACTGGTCATCCCTTCTCCACTACCCCGGAGGCTCCTGCCGAGGGCAGTGGCCCTGACTCGGCATGCCCCTCCAGAGGCCAAGCGAGACGCCCCTCATGCTCCCCCCACACCAGTAGGGGTGGAGATTGCTCCCCTTAAGAGTTCCAGTTGGAGGACGTCTGGAGTGGACTTGTGAGCCTGGGCGTCCTGTCCCTGCAGCTGAGCCCTCGAAGCCCCAGGCTGCTGTTGGACTCCCCGGGAGTGGGCGGCCGCAGGCAGCCCCTGACGGCCTCCCCCTCCTGACAAGACTGCAACCCCTGACCCTTGAGGGACGCCCCGATGACCCCGGGCCAGGACCAGCCGGGAGTCTCCACCAGGAATCCCCCACCTCCAAGGGCAGGTGCCGAGCAGCGTGCCTACTAGCCTTGTTTGGCCCCAGTCCTGAAGGCCTCCACACTCCTAAGGGCCCCACCAGGAGTGGACTACCCACAACGCCGCCCTGCAGCCCACACCGGACACCCCACCATGCAGCCCGAGATGAGCACCTCTCCCGAGAGCGCACCCCGGATGGCCCACCTCCCAAATCTGGCCGCCATTGCACCTGTCTGTGATCTAGTCTGTATTGCAACTTATCTGCCAATTTGTGTTATATGTATTGTGCTCTGCATTGTATCTTTGTGGGTAATATATGTGTAAGACTGGTTAGCCTAAGTTTGAGCCCTATTCCTTTGTTGCATGCTCTGGCCCAGTCCTGAACAAAAGAACCTAAGTCCATGCGTGTGATCTGCGTTCAAGAAGTTGAACTCTGAACACGCTGCATAACATCCACCAAGATGGTTGTAATGCAGTGAGCAGCCTGATGGTCGAGGACAAGATGGCATGAAAAAGGTGATTCGTTTGTAGCCATCCCTTCCATAATTAAGACGTCTGGCTGTATATAGACATAGACAAACTGCTTTTGCCACTTGGGATGCATTTTTTCAGCAGTTAGGAATCCTAGCAGAGTGGGCTGTTCATTAGGGAGTATGAGTCGCCCACTCAGTACGTGGACACTGTCGTTTCAAAAAGTGTCCCTGACTGTCTTTCTTCTAAAAGGACAGAACTATATTCGGTAGAAGATGGACTAGGCTGTGTTGTGTCTTTATGGATGTTTACTTTTTTGTGGATAGTCAAGAAGCTCTGTATGAATTACTGTCTACTACTCCTACAGACTGTGATACTGTCAGTACTGTAGATGTCTATCAACCATTCGGTGTACTGAAAGCACAGGTCTTAGTCCACTTCACATGGGTTCCTTCCCATATAGGGATACCTTTCAATGAAAAGGCTGACAATCTAGCTTACAAGGCTCTGCTTTCGGCCTACGACTCTCCTGATAAATTTGCTGAATATAGTTATACCACTGTCAAAAGCATGGTTAGCTCACTTGTTAGCCAAAATATTACTAGATAGCTGACAGCATAGCAAGTGACAGCACTAGCTCTCTTCATTATGTAAATGTGGCTCAGAATACTGATGTAACATATGGTCAAAGAGGTGGACTTCATGAAGCTGTTGTCATGAGACTGAGATTAGGCTATAAGTATAATTGGGAATTCACCAGAGAAGATGCTGTACCATGTGCAGTGTGTGGGGGGGCCGGGAGCTCACACACTGTATCATATTATTTAATGGAATGTCCACTAAAGTGGACGCTGACTGTACAAATCACACGGTTAATCAGTGAAGAACTGTTACTCCCTGTTACGCTTCGTGTTCAGAGTCCAACTTCTTGTTCTCTGGAAACGAGCAACTGATCTGGGGTTCCCTTCAAGACTAGACCTAGAGCATGCAACTAGAGGAACAGGGCATAAAAACTCGAGTCAACCAACTTTACACATATATTGCTATAAGGACAACACAATGCTTAACACAATACACTGTACAGATTAAATACACAATACAAGACAGGAGGAATCAGGTTGGGCTGCTGGTGACTGGGCGGTTACAGGTGTCGTCCAGGTGTGGGAGGGGTTCTGTCAGGTGTGCTTTCCCTCACGAGGCACGGGGCCACTGCTAGGGGCCAGGTAGTCCAAGGTGGGCTGCTGGGCGGTGTAGTGGGAGGCCTTTCCATGGTGGTGCCTCGGTGAGCAGGTCAGCCCTCGGAACTGGGGCTGAACAGGGTGAGCAGTTGAACTTCTCTGCACCCACTCCTGGAGGAGGACTGCTTGTCAGTGGGGCCGAGGAGGTCACCCCCTGGAGTCCTGGGGGTGCCCCTGGGTGACTAAGAGCTGCGGTCTCGCTCAGGTCGAGCTGCCATAAGGGGCTGCCTGCAACATCCCTTCCTTCGGGAGTCTGACAGCGAGGGGCGCTGGCTGTAGGGAGCGGATCCCCAGACTCACTACAGGGCCACTCCAAATCTCGTCCAGCTGCAACTCCTCTGGGGGGCTGGCTCTGTGGAGAGAGCGAGAAGGGTGTCCTGCTCGGCCTCTGGATGGGTGAGGCAATCAAGGAACATCCTTTGTGAGGGGTATCACATGGGTAGCAGATGAGGACGGATGATAGCCGATCCCTCCCCTGCACGGACAGTGGCCGTCACCGCAGTTCTGCTTACCCCTGGGACAGCAGGTGAAAGGCATATGGTGACTGACCCTTCCCTGGTGCAGACGGTGGCCGTCGCCATGGTCCTGCTCCCTGTGGAGGTGGCAGACAAAGGACGGATGGTGGCCGATCCTTCTCCAGTGCGGACAGTGGTGGTCGCCATGGTCCTGCCCTTCTCTGGGATTGTTGCTGAGAGATGTATGGTGGCCAATCTCTCCCTGGCATGGACGGTGACTGTCGCCGTCATGCTGCTCCCAGCGGAGGCTGCAGGTGAAGGACGTATGGTGGCCGTCACTGCGGTCCTGCAGGGGGTTGGTAAAAGAAAACTGTTCAGTGGCTGACTTCTCCCTGACGCAGACAGTGGCCATCGTCACGGCTCTACCTGGGACTGTAGAGGTACAAGTCCCATCCTGATCCTGGCGAGTGCTGGTCTGGCTGGAGAGTAGTCTGCCGGGGTGGCGTTCCTCTGGCTGGCTCCGTTGAGGGGAAGAGGGGTGCAAGGTAGTGGGGGTCATAGGCCTATCTGGTCTGGGCCCTTCGTGTGCTCTATGCACCTTCCTGTTGTCTCCCCTTTGGGTGGGTGTTGCGACACCCTGTCCATGGTCCCTCCTTGGGGTGAGTGTTGCCCCACCCCGTCTGTTGTCTCCCATTGGGGTGGGTATTTCACTCCCAATTCTCCGTTAATATCCGGAATATGTACCACAATACTAACAAGCACTGCATTCAGTGGGTGACAGTGAATTGGAGGCGTTTTGTCTGCAGCCACCTTTTGCGGGATTAGGATGTCGGGCTATAGATAGACTACATTCAGACATCTTTATTTACACTTACAAACACTTGCTATTCTCCGTGCTATCTTCTACAGACCAGCAACATTCATCAATCACTCTGCTACCTACCAATATCCGCTAATAACTGTGGTTTGAAGCCAGTGTAAGGGAAAAATACTACACTGGACCCTCCATTTCCCGTTTCCCAATTTCCCGGATTTCGGATTTCACAGACATGGGCTGAAGCCAGGCAATATTATCAAATGCCTGACATATACCAGTACAAGTCCGGGATTCTCACAAAAGTCCGGCCATTATTCCCTCATATAAAACTATAACCAGTCTGCTGCACAACACAGTATAATTTTAGCAAGGTTTAGACTCGATAAAGGCCATTTGCAAGACACAAAAAGATATTTTCATACACAATAAGTGTTATGCTAGGTGTTTTAAGGGCGACTTCTCGTCCCTAAAGCACCTGGCAATTGAGATGAGGTCCTCTTTTCGAGACCGGAGCTAGAATACACAACGAGAAGAGCAGGACACAAAAACTCTGGGCAACAACCTTGCATGTATATTGACCAAATCACAACCTCTTTACATACAATGTGGATTGCACACAATACACTATTAATGATCACTTGGGCTGGATGGACTATAGGGTCCTATAGACACTTAATGATAAATACCTAGGTGTGAGTGAGTATCATCTCGTTAGTAACATTAGAGCTAGGAGTTAATATCTCGGAATGAGGTCGCCAGATGTCACGAGGGGATGTGAACTTATCAATTAATAGTGCTGGATGTTACTTGAAAACAGAGACAAGGAATTAACTTGTGAAAAACTAGCATTAAGTTTTACTTTATGCCAGCTTTGCCGATTCTCTAAAGACAAGAATTTATAAACTTTCTCAACAGTACACAGCAGAGACTACTTACTCACGAGTGCTGTTTGTTGTACTGCTGGCCTCTCGAGAAAGTGACTCCACCCCTGAGAATCAATAATTAAAATGCAGCATAGTGCCCCCGGGAACACCCAGCCACCCCCACAAGGAATACAGCATAGTGGCCCCATGAACTCCCGGATAACCCCATAAGGAGCCCACGGAGGAGCAGCAGCAGTGTGCCAGGACTCGGTGTGACAACACTCTAAGTCAGCCCAGGCCGCGCGCTCCTATGACCCAGAACCCGCCCGCCGTCGCCATAGCAGGAATACTGCACTACCTTCCGGACGAGCCTTCACCAACCAGCTAACGGGTGGAGCTCCCTATCCAGCTCCTGCCAGCATCCCAAAGGAGAAGGCCTGTAGCCGCTCCCGCCTTCGTCAGGAGATGGCCTGTAGCCGCTCTGAAGGTGTCTACCTCTTTGAGACGGCCTGTAGCCGCTTGCCCCTCGCTAAGGAAGCGGCCAGCAGCCGTCCTGAAGGTAATAAGGAGACGGTCAGTAGCAGCTCCCGCCTTCGCCAAGAGACGACCTGTGGTCGCTCTAAAGGTGTTCTTCAAGAGACAGCTGGTAGCCGCTCCAAACCCCTCCTGCAGGAGTCGGTCTGTACCTGCTCCCACCTTTGTCAGACAGCCTGTAGCCGCTCTGAAGGCATTCCTTCTAAAACGGCCTGTAGCTGCTCGCCCCTCCCTAAGGAGACGGCCTGTAGCCGCTCTGAGGGTAATGAGGAGACGGCCTGTAGCCACTCCCACCTTCATCAGACAGCCTGTAGCTGCTCTGAAGGTGTTCCCCTCGAGATGGCCTGTAGCCGCTCCAAACCCCTCCTGAAGGAGACGGCTGGTTGCCGCTCCCGCCTTCGTCAGACGGCCTGTAGCCACTCCGAAGGTATTCCCCCTGAGTCGGCCTGTAGCTGCTCTACACCCCTCCTGCAGGAGTCAGCCCATAGCTGCTCCCACCTTCGTCAGATGGCTTGTAGCCATTCCGAAGGTGTCCCTGGGTTTCCTGGCAGACACTCACCCTCTCAGGCCACGGCCAGTAGCCAGGCCTTGGTGGCTAGTAGCAACACCCCTAGGAAGCCACGGCCAGTAGCTGGGCCCTACAGCAGGAAGTGGCCGAGAGCTGCCCCGCCGCCTAAGCTTGATGCCTGTTCCCCGAACCTCAGCGCAGAGGGTGTAGAGGAGTATTGGAGAGGCCCTGTAGTCTCCCCTGGCCTCTGCTCTTTACAACTGGCTCTGGAGAAGACCCACCTGACGGACCCCGATGCAAACTGGTGCCGCAGTCCCCTCCTGTCGGCGCCACCCAGCCCTGGGGACCGCAGTCCTCGGGAACCCCAGACCCTCCCCAGAATGCCCATTCGGAACTCCCTACACCTCGACGGCGGAAGACCTCCTCTGTCAGGAGACTGAAATACCAATTCAGGCAATTGTTCAGCCCCAGTCCTGAGGGCTGCACTCCTGTCCCCAGCCCTGAGATTATGGGCCCCTTCGCCTCCCATAGCCCCAGAAGAAAGCAGACGCCCCTGCGCGTGATCCTGTGCCCCCTTAGCACGGAGACTACTGGTGGTGCCCAGCCCCGTCAGTAGCGGAGCTGCGTGGCCCCTCAGCCGCACCCTTGGTGCCAGATGAACCATAGTGACTGTGACTGTGTCATAATAGTGATCAAGTAGTCAGGAGGCGGAATAGTGAACTGACAGTGATAGACCAAAGTGTTACAAAGAGAGATAGACACAGTGAAAGGCTATACAGTGATAAGATAAACACCAGGGCCGTGGAGTAAGTGACGGTAATTGATCAAAAATAACCCTCAAACAGAAAATAACAAAGTGAACATGCTACGATTAGACTTTACCTCATACTACCATAATCACAGTTAGACCCCAGTGCCTTACACTCCTCTCCCCTCTTGTGAGAAATAGCCCCAGCATCTCCACTCACCTAAAGGCCCTGGACTATACTAATTTAGAACATTCCACCTCGAGTATTGTTTTCACTATATTCCCAGACAGTATCCTGCGAGATACTGTTCATCCTATCTGGTTATAAGAGTTTATGATCACCCAGAATATCGTGTCTGTAACATCTGCTGATTCCTTTGCCTGACTGAGTAATACACGTGTAAGGTTATTGCCTGGAGTTTTTGTGCCCTGCCTCTCTCCTATCTGTCTAAGCCCCGGTCTCGAAAGAGAACCCCACTACACTCTAGGTGCTTTAGGTATGGGAAGCCGAGCCAAAAACACCTAGCATTACAATAACTAATGCTAATAATAACAAACAGGTTCTTGCCGGTGCTTTAACTCCTGGCTGGCACAACGAATTGAAATTTGATACAAAAGAACTGGCCTAAGTACCAGTTAAGGATAATGTAAAGAGTTTGTGCAAACTAGAAGCGGCAACTAAAATAAGCCTAATGTGGAGAAATAAAACACAAGTCTAATTACATTAAACTCAAAGAAAAGAACTAAATTTATTGATTACAATAAAATAAATTTACGTTATATGAATCTCACAATAAATTCAAAATAACAAGGAGAATACACTCACTCGCTCATTCAAAAGCTAATTAAACTTAAGCCTAGAAAAACGAACAGAAATACTGGTCAATGAAGGGGAGCCGAAACGAAAATCTGGGCACCTATGATGAACATCAAAACGCTGCTATTCGCTGTAAGCCCGCTTCGCCAATTCACCGTCTAGGTAGAGATTCAGGAACTCGCTGTACAATGGAGACCCTGCTCTACACTGGGCACAAATGGTCCTATCCTTGAGGTGACTCAAAGCTGACTGACTTCAAACCATGAAAAGGGGCGAGAGAGGGCCGTGTTCACCGGAAGTAGGGCGTGGCCTAACTTCAATGGTCAACGGAAAGAAGGTGAACGATATAGGCTCACAATAAATCACTCAGTGAAAGCACTAATATCGTGGATAAGAATAATCACTTGTGAAACAGTGACAAATGTTCTGAAAGCCATCCCAACTGAAGTGAATACGAGGACGGTTGAACTGAGTGATGCCCAGTGGGAATTCCACTAGAGTTCGTGGTTTTCTCATCATAATACAATGTCACGGATTTATATAAATAAGCTCGCGCGAATTCGTGGCACGCTTGACGTGGGACGTGGGGATATATCACTTGTTACATACTCATGTGACATGGACGGGAGGTGACACTATTCCACAATATTCTCATGTGACATGGACTCACAGAGTATTACCCTTAGCACACTCACTTGACATAGATGGGATACCACTATGAGGTTCGTACTGTATACAACAACTCGGGAGACAGAGACACAACCTGATACATCTATGGAGTTAACTGTGTATTGCACGGGGGGGGAGGGAGGCCACACATGAGGCGGCCGGGGTCTAACGCCTTTGTACCAATGTTAGCACTCAATATGGGTTCTTTACTGGGTTCACAATTCATAGGATAGTGAGGTCGGAATATCACTAGGGACACGAGGGGGGGGGGATTTATTTCACACAGGGTCGTATTCTATCACACAAGGGGGAACACTAACTGGGGATATAACAACAGTCTAGAGTACTTCTACTCACAGGTACAGGCAATGAGTGACGCTAGGGCGTGCCTGGGCCCACTATGCTTGCAGCTGCAGGTGCGGCCGGGCGTAGGGGGCAGGCCATCAGGAGTGCGCTCTTGGTGTGGGTCGCTGTAGGGATCACCAGGTGTCCTGGTTAGCTGAAGGGCGGAGTGGTGGGCAGTCCTTTCCTATAGTCTGTTCCATATAAACTGGCGGAGAGAAACCTGTATTTTCCTTCCCAAGTCTGGGTCAAACGTAGAATGCAGGTGACCTTTGAAGGATTATCCCCCTGTTTCCTCCAGCCCCTCCCTTCTCCTTCCTCTCCTGAGAGAGAGAGAGAGAGAGAGAGAGAGAGAGAGAGAGAGAGAGACACACACACACACACACACACACGGCATCGTCGGAGGAAGACGTCCTTTACCGGCGCTCCATACCAGCTCAACACGGCCAGAGGCATTACCTAAATAAGTATCTTTGAATGAGTCAAGCTCTGTACCAGGTTAGACTAAATGATTTTTCATTATTAAAAGGAAAAGAAATAATAAGTTTAAATAAGACTGGTTCAATCAACAAAGAACCACGATGCGTTGAGTCAGCTGGGTTTGTTTATACTACGGCAACACGCGGAAAGTGTAAGTACATACTCTTCATTTAGTATTACAAAATGGATACATACTTCAGTAAAACAAATTTGGAAAAGAAAAGGGATAAAAGTAAAAAGCAAAATGATTTCTACCAAGAACTGGTTGAAGTGGAGACTCACAATAGACTGGTTGAACGTGTACACAAACTAGAAATGGCTTTCAAAAATGAAATTGATGAAATAAAGAAGCAAATGCACTTGCAAAAGGAAGAGATAGAAAAACTGGGAAGGGAGGCCAATAAGAAAGACACAACCATCAGTGAACTAACAGTGGAATTGAATACGCTTAGGAAGAAAGTGAGTGAAATGGGAAGTACAGTAGTTAATCACGAGAGTGTTATGGAAGAGTTAAAAAATGACACAGAGACAATTAGACAAGCAAGCAGTCTTATGGACCAGAGCAGTGATATTGATGAGAAAATAACACAGGTGAATGAAGCTGTGCAAAGCTACAAAAATGATGTAGAAACCACGTATGCTGAAATGGTGAAAGTAAAGAAAGACTTAGAAACAAGGGTGGAGGAAAAAAACATTAAAAAGGAAGTGAAAAGAATAATCCAAAACAATCCAAAGTTAGTCAGAGATTCAGTAGAAATAAATAAATCAATAGTAATCACTGGTATAGAAGAGGAAGAAATTAAAAACAAAATCACTAGAGACAAAAAGGAGATGGCAAATGTAATGAGCTTACTGAAAGAAGTATCAGAGGAAATCTGTAGTAAAGACATAGAGGAACACAAAAGGTTAGGGAAATACGAGAAAAGCAAGACAAGACCTCTAAAGGTGACTTTCCAGAGTGTAAACACTGTGGAAGAGACACTAAAAAATGCAAAGAATCTTATGGAAAAAGAGTTCAAAAATGTATGGATAAAAAGATGCCTAACACAAGAGGAACTGGAATTACTGAGAGAGAAAAGGGAGGAAGCAAAAACAAAAAATGAGGAAAGATCAGAAGAGGACAAGAAGAAATTTTTTTACAAAGTAATAGGATTGCAGGTACGAAAGTGGTACACAAACAGGATGGAAGAAAAAGGAGGAAGTTAGTAGAACCATGTCTTGACAAGTATATAAACAAGATGATAAAGTTGATGTATTCAAATGTGGATGGAATGGTATCTAAATTACTAGAGATGAATGATTATGTCAGAGAAAATGAACCACAAATAATATGCCTAACTGAGACAAAATTAACACCAAGGATATCCAATGACATACTAAACTTAGAGGAATACAATATATGGAGAAGAGACAGAAACTTAAAAAAAGGAGGAGGAATTATAATATTAACTAAGAAAAATCTAAAAGTCAAGGAAATAAACCTAGATATACCATCACAAGTAGAACTGATTGCAGTAGAGATCGACACATCTGAAGGTAAAGTAATTGTAGCCAATTTGTATATGCCACCCAGATCAAACTCATGGGCAAGAGACGAATATGAGGACCTGGCAGAGAGTACAATTCAGAGTATAAGATCCTTGCTATATAAAATGGAAGAGAAATCGGAAAGAGTTATACTAACTGGGGATTTCAATACAAATATAAATTGGAATACTCTAGATATAAATAGCCAAGAAAGCTGTTGGGACCAAAAGCTCCTGGATCTCGTACAAGAGTTTTTCTTAACGCAACATGTGAGGGAAACCACTAGGAAAAGAGGACTTGATGTACCTTCAGTGCTAGATCTAATATTTACTAGGCAAGAAAATGACATTGACGGTTTAATATATCACCCTCCACTCGGCAAAAGCGATCATGCAGTACTAAATTATAACTTCAGGATAGCATATGACATAGTAAACAGCAATGACAGTTACAAAAAGAGACTAAACTATAAAAAGGGAAATTATCAAGACCTAAAGAAGTATTTCTTAGAAGTTGATTGGGAAAATGAGCTTAGAGGACAAGATTTAAATGCTGTATATAAAAATTTTTGTGAATTTTATGAAATAGGAGTCCAGAAGTACATCCCACAGCACAAAGAAGCAGATAAGAAAATACAGAAATGGTTCAATACAGAATGTAAAAAATCAAAAGAAAGAAGAGATTTGTTGTGGAATAGATACAGAAGACACAATAGTGAAAGGGCGTATAATAATTACAAACAGGCAAGAAACGACTATACAAGAATAAGGAGGGAAGCCCAAAAACAGTTTGAGGAAGATATAATAAATAAAAGTAGTGATCAACCAAAGCTGTTTTACAGCTATATCAGAAGCAAAACCAAAGTAAAAGATATAATACAATCCATCACGGACGAGGGAATCACTTATACACAAGAGAAAGATATTTGTGAAGCACTAAATAAGAATTTCCAATTAGTTTTTACAGAAGAAAAAAATTTTGAGAGGGAATATGTGGAACACGCATGTCCACACATACTACCAGATATACAAATAGCAGAAAAAGTAATACAGGAGGAGTTAAGTAGATTAGACAGAGGAAAAGCAAGTGGTCCTGATGAAATTTCATGTTGGGTGTTACAAGAATGTGCAAAGGAGTTAAGTAAACCATTATTTTTAATTTTCAACAAATCCTTGAGTCAAGGGAAACTACCTGATATTTGGAAAAAAGCAAATATAGTCCCCTTATTCAAGAAAGGAAATAGACAAAATCCTCTCAACTACCGACCAGTATCACTGACCAGTGTTGTAAGCAAGGTATTAGAAAAACTTACAAGAAAAGCTTGGGTAAATCATCTAGAAGAACACAGTATGATAACAGAAAGACAGTTTGGCTTCAGAAAAGGAAAATCATGTGTTACTAATCTGTTGAGCTACTATGACAGAGTAACAAACACAATACAGGAAAGGGAAGGATGGGTGGACAGTATCTATATAGATTTCAAGAAAGTTTTTCACACAGTACCACACCAAAGACTTTTATGGAAGCTGTACCATCAAGGAGGAATTCGAGGCAAACTGTTTTGTTGGATGCAAGACTTTCTCATAAAAAGAGAAATGAAGACAGTACTAAGAGGAAACTACTCATCATGGAAAGAAGTGACTAGTGGAGTACCACAGGGTTCGGTGCTGGCACCAATCATGTTTCTAGTGTACATAAATGATATAAACATTAACACTGGAAATGAGAGCTATCTGAATATGTTTGCAGATGATGCAAAAATACAAAGGAGAATTACTAGCACAGACTCTTGTGGGGAGCTACAAGAAGAATTAAATAAACTTCATGAATGGAGTAGTACATGGCAAATGGAATTCAATGTGGACAAGTGTCATGTAATCAAGTTTGGTAAAAGTGGAAAAAGACCTGATTGGGATTATAAGTTAGGAAATAAAACCCTATACACATCAGAAAGAGAGAAAGACCTAGGTGTGATTATGAATAACAGACTATCTCCGGCTGACCATATCAGCGAGAAGGTACGGAACATGTATACACTGCTTGCAAATATGAGAATAGCATTCACATACGTAAATGAAGACATGCTAAGAAGGATAATAACATCATTCATTAGACCAACCCTGGAATATGCATCAATAGTCTGGAATCCTCATCTCAAAAAACATATAGACAAGATTGAAAAAGTTCAAAGGGCCGCTACAAGATGGATAACAAGCTTAAGGGACCTAATCTACGAAGAAAGACTAAATAAACTGAATCTACCAACACTACAGGAGAAAAAGAAAAGAGGTGACATGATAATGCTATATAAGTGCATATCAGGAAAGGAGAAAATAGACATAAATGATTACTTAACATATGGAGAAGCATCAGCAAGAGGACACTGCAAAAAACTGCATAAGAAGAGAGGTGATAAAGACGTAAGGAAATTCAGTTTCCCAAACATAGCAATTGATCAATGGAATGCACTACCGAATGAAATAGTGTGTGCCAAAACAATTCACAAATTTAAGGATATGTACGATAAATATGGTCTAAGACACGGGACAATACGAGCTTGACTCATTCCTGTAAAGATACAATTAGGTAAGAACAATTAGGTAGGTAGGTAAGAACACACACAAGCTCAACACGGCCAGAGGCATTACCTAAATAAGTATCTTTGAATGAGTCAAGCTCTGTACCAGGTTAGACTAAATGATTTTTCATTATTAAAAGGAAAAGAAATAATAAGTTTAAATAAGACTTTCAAACAACAAAGAACCACGATGCGTTGAGTCAGCTGGGTTTGTTTATACTACAGAAAGACCGGGAAAGCGTGCACACTGTAAGTACATACTCTGTTCATTTAGTATTACAAAATGGATACATACTTCAGTAAAACAAATTTGGAAAAGAAAAGGGATAAAAGTAAAAAGCAAAATGATGATTTCTACCAAGAACTAGTTGAAGTGGAGACTCACAATAGACTGGTTGAACGTGTACACAAACTAGAAATGGCTTTCAAAAATGAAATTGATGAAATAAAGAAGCAAATGCACTTGCAAAAGGAAGAGATAGAAAAACTGGGAAGGGAGGCCAATAAGAAAGACACAACCATCAGTGAACTAACAGTGGAATTGAATACCCTTAGGAAGAAAGTGAGTGAAATGGGAAGTACAGTAGTTAATCACGAGAGTGTTATGGAAGAGTTAAAAAATGACACAGAGACAATTAGACAAGCAAGCAGTCTTATGGACCAGAGCAGTGATATTGAGGAGAAGATAACACAGGTGAATGAAGCTGTGCAAAGCTACAAAAATGATGTAGAAACCACGTATGCTGAAATGGTGAAAGTAAAGAAAGACTTAGAAACAAGGGTGGAGGAAAAAAACATTAAAAAGGAAGTGAAAAGAATAATCCAAAACAATCCAAAGTTAGTCAGAGATTTAGTAGAAATAAATAAATCAATAGTAATCACTGGTATAGAAGAGGAAGAAATTAAAAACAAAATCACTAGAGACAAAAAGGAGATGGCAAATGTAATGAGCTTACTGAAAGAAGTATCAGAGGAAATCTGTAGTAAAGACATAGAGGAACACAAAAGGTTAGGGAAATACGAGAAAAGCAAGACAAGACCTCTAAAGGTGACTTTCCAGAGTGTAAACACTGTGGAAGAGACACTAAAAAATGCAAAGAATCTTATGGAAAAAGAGGAGTTCAAAAATGTATGGAAAAAAAGATGCCTAACACAAGAGGAACTGCAATTACTGAAAGAGAAAAGGGAGGAAGCAAAAACAAAAAATGAGGGAAGATCAGAAGAGGACAAGAAGAAATTTTTTTTACAAAGTAATAGGATTGCAGGTACGAAAGTGGTACACAAACAGGATGGAAGAAAAAGGAGGAAGTTAGTAGAACCATGTCATGACAAGTATATAAACAAGATGATAAAGTTGATGTACTCAAATGTGGATGGAATGGTATCTAAATTACTAGAGATGAATGATTATGTCAGAGAAAATGAACCACAAATAATATGCCTAACTGAGACAAAATTAACACCAAGAATATCCAATGACATACTAAACTTAGAGGAATACAATATATGGAGAAGAGACAGAAATTTAAAAAAAGGAGGAGGAATTATAATATTAACTAAGAAGCATAAGACAGTATGGATCAGTTGGATCAAGGATTGTGTGGGTAAAGTTGAAAGTTGGAATACAAATGTGGGCGATTGTGTGTGTGTATGCGCCAACGCAAGATCGTGCTAGAAGAGTGAGAGAAGAGTTCTGGACAAATGTAGAAGTGTGCATGGAAAAGTTTGGAAGGAATGATAGAGTGTTTTTGATTGATGATATGAATGGTAAAGTTGGGAATGTGAAGATGGATGGAATAGTTGGTGAGTGGGGTGTGCCTGCTGAAATAGATGAGAATGGGAGTGCGTTAGTGGACATTTGTGCTGGGAGGGGGTTGGTGATAGCCAATACCCTCTTCAGGCATAAAATGATCCACAGGTATACATGGCGAGTCATGAGAAGGGTGGGTGGTGAATTGAGTGAAAGGAAGGCAATGATTGATTATGTGTGTGTGGATGAAAGGATGCGAAGATGTATATTGGATGCAAGAGTTTATAGAGGTTGGGGGAGTGGACTTTCTGACCACTACTTGGTGGTGGCCAGAGTTAAAGTTCAAGTAAGATGGAGGAATAGAAGAAGGGAAAGACGAGAGGAAGGAGTAGTTGCAAGGAGAGTGGAAAGGTTACAAGAGGATGAGAAAAAGGCAGAGTATAAGAGAGAAGTGGAGGAACGATTAGGCAAATATGAGTTGGAGCAGATGGGGGACGTGGAAGGTGTGTGTAGAATATTTACAGAAGAAATATGTGCAGCATGTGATGTGGTGTGTGGAAGGAAGAGAAGACGGAGGGGGGTGCAAGGAACAGCGTGGTGGACTGAAGAGGTGAAACGGGCTGTGGCACAAAAGAAGAAAGCATACAATGAATGGATGAGAAATAGGGGCGTGGAAGAAGTTGAGAGGCGAAAGAGAGAGTTATATGTAGAAAGAAAGAGAGAGGTGAAAAGATTAGTAAGAGAGAGTAAGAAGAGAGTGGATGAGGAATTTGGAAGGAATTTGAGTGTAAAGTGGAGGGACTGTAAGAAAATGTTCTGGAAAGAGGTGAAAAGAGTAAGACAGGGTGGAAGTGAAGTTAGCAGGGGAGTGAAAGATAAAAATCGTAGATTACTAGTGGAGAAGGGAGAAAAAGTGAGCAGATGGAGAGAACACTTTAAGGAATTGTTGAACGTGGAGGATGGAAGTAATGCGAGTATAAGTGGCTGGGGAATGGCTGGAAGAAGGAGGGAGGTGAGAAGACAGGAAGAAATCAGTAGGATAGAAGTTGTGGAAGCAATGAAGAAAGTTAAATCAGGGAAAGCCCCAGGAATTGATGGAGTGTGTGGTGAAATGCTGAAGCATGGGGGAGAGATAGTAGTAGAATGGATGTGGAAGATGTGCAGATTGGCCTGGGAGGAAGGTAGAGTCCCGGAGGAATGGAAGTCAGGTATAATTATTCCCTTGTACAAAGGAAAAGGGGAAAAAGAAGTGTGTGGTAATCATAGGGACATTTGTCTTCTTAGTATAATAGGAAAAGTGTATGGTAGGATACTTATTGACAGAGTTAGAGAAAGAACAGAGAAATTAGTTGGAGAAGAACAGGGAGGCTTTAGGAAGGGAAGAGGTTGTGTAGATCAGATATTCATTCTCAGATCTTTAGTGGAAAAGTTTCTAGAGAAGGGAAAGAAGTTGTATGCGGCTTTCATGGATTTGGAGAAAGCATATGACAGGGTGGATAGACTAGGATTGTGGAAAGTGTTAAGAATATATGGAATAGATGGGAAGTTGTTGAATGCTGTGAAGAGTATGTACGATGGTGCGAAGGCTGCAGTGCGTGTGGATGGTGAACTAAGTGAATTTTCTCTTTGAAAGTTGGGTTGAAACAGGGATGTGTCATGTCTCCATGGTTGTTCAATCTGTACATGGATGGGGTAATAAAAGAGGTACAAGGTAGGGTAGTGGATGTTGGAGTGGCCCTGGTGAGAGAGGATAGTGTTTGGAAACTCCCTGTACTGTTGTTTGCAGATGATACCGTGTTGTTGAGTGAAGACGAAGGGGAGCTGCAAGGCTTGGTGGATGAGTTTGAGAGAGTGTGTAAGAAACGGAATCTAAAGGTGAATGTAGGGAAGAGTAAAGTGATGGTCTTTGAGAGAGGTGAAGTCAGTGAATGTACAGCGAGGTTGGATGGTGAGGAATTGGAAAATGTGAGTACGTTTAAGTACTTGGGTAGTGTGATGAGTAAGGATGGAGGTTTGGAGGGTGAAGTGCTTGAAAGGGTACAGCAGGGAAGAAAGGTTGCTGGTTCTTTGAAAGCAGTGATAAGAAACAGGGAAGTGAGCATGGAAGTGAAAAAGTTACTACATGACAGTATTGTGATACCAACTCTAACGTACGGAAGTGAAGCTTGGACGTTGTTGGAAGGACACAAGTCAAGAGTGAGAGCAGTGGAAATGAGTTATTTAAGAGGAGCCTGTGGAGTCACATGGAGAGACAGGCTGACGAATGAGGATATAAAGGAGCGTTGTGGTGTTGATGTGGATGTGATAGGAAGCGTTATGAGGAACACATTGAGGTGGTTTGGCCATGTGGAGAGGATGGAGGGTCAGAGGCTGATGAAGAGAGTGTATGTGAGTGAGGTGGAGGGGGAAAGAGGGAGGGGGAGGCCGAGGATGAGATGGAGAGATGGGGTGGAGAGGTATATGAGAGAGGGGGGTGTGAGTTGGGAGCAGGGGAGTGAAATGGCGGGGGACAGGGCGACTTGGAGGCGATTTGTTTGTGGCCACCCCAAACGGGATTGAGGCGTCTGGCAATAGATAGATAGATAGATAGACTAAGAAAAATCTAAAAGTCAAGGAAATAAACCTAGATATACCATCACAAGTAGAACTGATTGCAGTAGAGATCGACACATCTGAAGGTAAAGTAATTGTAGCCAATTTGTATATGCCACCCAGATCAAACACATGGGAAAGAGACGAATATGAGGACCTAGCAGAGAGTACAATTCAGAGTATAAGATCCTTGCTACATAAAATGGAAGAGAAATCGGAAAAAATTATATTAACTGGGGATTTCAATGCAAATATAAATTGGAATACTCTAGATATAAATAGCCAAGAAAGCTGCTGGGACCAAAAGCTCCTGGATCTCGTACAAGAGTTTTTCTTAACGCAACACGTGAGGGAAACCACTAGAAAAAGAGGACTTGATGTACCTTCAGTGCTAGATCTAATATTTACTAGGCAAGAAAATGACATTGACAGTTTAATATATCACCCTCCACTCGGCAAAAGCGATCATGCAGTACTAAATTATAACTTCAGGATAGCATATGACATAGTAAACAGCAATGACAGTTACAAAAAGAGACTAAACTATAAAAAGGGAAATTATCAAGACCTAAAGAAGTATTTCTTAGAAGTTGATTGGGAAAATGAGCTTAGAGGACAAGATTTAAATGCTGTATATAAAAAATTTTGTGAATTTTATGAAATAGGAGTCCAGAATTACATCCCACAGCACAAAGAAGCAGATAAGAAAATATAGAAATGGTTCAATACAGAATGTAAAAAATCAAAAGAAAGAAGAGATTTGTTGTGGAATAGATACAGAAGACACAATAGTGAAAGGGCGTATAATAATTACAAACAGGCAAGAAACGACTATACAAGAATAAGGAGGGAAGCCCAAAAACAGTTTGAGGAGGATATAATAAATAAAAGTAGTGATCAACCAAAGCTGTTTTACAGCTATATCAGAAGCAAAACCAAAGTAAAAGATATAATACAATCCATCACGGACGAGGGAATCACTTATACACAAGAGAAAGATATTTGTGAAGCACTAAATAAGAATTTCCAATTAGTTTTTACAGAAGAAAAAAATTTTGAGAGGGACTATGTGGAACACGCATGTCCACACATACTACCAGATATACAAATAGCAGAAAAAATAATACAAGAGGAGTTAAGTAGATTAGACAGAGGAAAAGCAAGTGGTCCTGATGAAATTTCATGTTGGGTGTTACAAGAATGTGGAAAGGAGTTAAGTAAACCATTATTTTTAATTTTCAAGAAATCTTTGAGTCAAGGGAAACTACCTGATATTTGGAAAAAAGCAAATATAGTCCCCTTATTCAAGAAAGGAAATAGACAAAATCCTCTCAACTACCGACCAGTATCACTGACTAGTGTTGTAAGCAAGGTATTAGAAAAACTTATAAGAAAAGCTTGGGTAAATCATCTAGAAAAACACAGTATGATAACAGAAAGACAGTTTGGTTTCAGAAAAGGAAAATCATGTGTTACTAATCTGTTGAGCTACTATGACAGAGTAACAAACACAATACAGGAAAGGGAAGGATGGGTGGACAGTATCTATTTAGATTTCAAGAAAGCTTTTGACACAGTACCACACCAAAGACTTTTATGGAAGCTGTACCATCAAGGAGGAATTCGAGGCAAACTGTTTTGTTGGATGCAAGACTTTCTCATAAAAAGAGAAATGAGGACAGTACTAAGAGGAAACTACTCATCATGGAAAGAAGTGACTAGTGGAGTACCACAGGGTTCGGTGCTGGCACCAATCATGTTTCTAGTGTACATAAATGATATAAACATTAACACTGGAAATGAGAGCTATCTGAATATGTTTGCAGATGATGCAAAAATACAAAGGAGAATTACTAGCACAGACTCTTGTAGAGAGCTACAAGAAGAATTAAATAAACTTCATGAATGGAGTAGTACATGGCAAATGGAATTCAATGTCGACAAGTGTCATGTAATCAAGTTTGGTAAAAGTGGAAAAAGACCTGATTGGGATTATAAGTTAGGAAATAAAACCCTATACACATCAGAAAGAGAGAAAGACCTAGGTGTGATTATCAATAACAGACTATCTCCGGCTGACCACATCAGCGAGAAGGTACGGAACATGTATACACTGCTTGCAAATATGAGAATAGCATTCACATACATAAATGAAGACGTGCTAAAAAGGATAATAACATCATTCATTAGACCAACCCTGGAATATGCATCAGTAGTCTGGAGTCCTCATCTCAAAAAGCATATAGACAAGATTGAAAAAGTTCAAAGGGCCGCTACAAGATGGATACCAAGCTTAAGGGACCTAAGCTATGAAGAAAGACTAAATAAACTGAATCTACCAACACTACAGGAGAGAAGGAAAAGAGGTGACATGATAATGCTATATAAGTGCATATCAGGAAAGGAGAAAATAGACATAAATGATTACTTAACATATGGAGAAGCATCAGCAAGAGGACACTGCAAAAAACTGCATAAGAAGAGAGGTGATAAAGACGTAAGGAAATTCAGTTTCCCAAACAGAGCAATTGATCAATGGAATGCACTACCGAATGAAATAGTGTGTGCCAAAACAATTCACAAATTTAAGGATATGTACGATAAATATGGTCTAAGACACGGGACAATACGAGCTTGACTCATTCCTGTAAAGATACAATTAGGTAAGAACACACACACGCACACACACAAGCTCCCACGCACGCGCATATAAGGTATGTTCTCTATCGATAATTCTTATAAAAATATGTGGAACATGCTGGGACTCTTGGGTGAGCATGGCTTGAGGTGAATGGTAACAAAGAAGAGGAAAGAGGGAATGCATGAGTGGAGCACCTGCTGACCCGTACTGGTTCAGGTGTGCGTTTGGCCTCAGGTCAAGATGGGTGGAGCTTTTGCCCTGAGGTCACATGCAGCATTTCCTGGAACGCCCTTGTTGATGCTTCCCAACATCCCGCCCAGGTCACTTATAATAATGGACAACGCATCATACCACTGGAAAATCATAAATAAAGCCCCAACACAGAGCTTACGAAAACAAGAAATTATAAAGTGGCTTCTTGATAACAACCTCCCTCATAACCCTCTGCACACTAAGGCTGAGCTGCTACACCAAGTGAAAAAAAAGAAAAAAAAAAAAGACAAGCAATTGTTTGAAACTGATGAAATCGTCAATAATCCTGGTCACCAGGTGCTGCGGCTTCCTCCCTATCATTGCCAGCTCAACCCCATAGAGCTGATTTGGGCTCAGGTCAAGGATGATGTGAGGAAGAGAAACTCAAATTCTTCTTAAAAAATTACGAGCGATCGAAGAGCTGACGAGAAATGCGATAGAAAAAGTAACAGCAGAAAACTGGCAGAAATGTGTGGCACATAAAAAAAAAAAAAAAGAGAGAAGAATTTATGAGAAATGACATTGCTGTAAACCACACGGTAGGAATTTTTTTTATCAATATATGGAACGAGTCCAGCAGAGATGAAGATGAATAAACAAGTGTTGTGTGAGGTGTCTTGTGTATACTTATTGTAAATAAGAGTTGTAAATATAAATATAAGCCATATACATACATTGTTTAATATTATACGAGAGAGAGAGAAAGGGGGGGAGGGGGGAGGGAGGGAGGGAGGGAAGGAGAAAAGAACAAAGAGAGAGGGTGGGGAGAGAGAGGGAGAAACTTTCCCTTTTCCTATTAATCACACACACACATACACACACACACTAGAAGGGAGAGAGAGAGAGGGTAATTCGTATTTCACCATTTTTTTTTATATAAAACTGTATCTTGATAGAAGTTATTTTCAGCAAATCATATGACTGATATTTTAATAATTATAACGTTTCACCATTTCGCGATGAATTGATGATTTTCTTAGGTTTGCAAATCAGGATAGAACTCGTAATAATGCCTTCAAATTACACAAATTGATGTTTGGATTGGATGTAAGATATCAGATCAGAAAAATATTGTTGCTATATTTGAAGATTAGACAATAAACAGTTCAGCTCTCTCTCTCTCTCTCTATTCTCTCTCTCTCTCTCTCTCTCTCTCTCTCTCTCTCTCTCCCTCTCTCCCAGGAGAGTAGGCTGGAGAAAGAGTCAGGTGAGGTCACTTTTATCCCTTTGTACGGTCACCTGCGTTCGACTAGTACTTGGGCGTAGCTCCTCCGCCACTTTATATGGAACAGAGTATAGTGGGGGCCCTGGGAGAGGAGTGGCCCTCAGGACTAGGGCTGAGCAAGGCCAGGAGGCGCGCAGCACGGCGCCTGCCCTTTGTCATGGTGGGTGTCCTGGGGGCGAACCTGACTAGGTCCGGGCCAAGGGTTGGCTGCGGGACGGTCAGTGCCCCTCCGGGGCTGTGGTTTCACCTAGGGGAGGCAGCCATCAGGGGATGGCTGTGGCCTCCTGTGCTGCGGGGAATCTGGCAGCTGCGGCAGGTGGCAGGGGCGGCTTGATGGCACCGGATGCTGTGGTGTTGCCTTGGGGAGGAGGCCGTCAGGAGTGGTGTGCAGCTACTCACTCTGAGGGAGTTCGGTAGAGGCTGTCAGTGGCGAGGGTGGTGCCACAGCGACAGGATGCCTGGCCTCGGGGTGGCCTCGCCCTGTTGGGTCTCTGGCGGGGTACCTGCAGCAGAGCAGTCTACACTCTCCGTACAAGAGGGGAGAGGAGAGGGGCACCTCGCTCTGCCACAGGAGGGGTGGGCTGAACCAGAGGCGTCACTCTTAACAGGAACCTCCGGTGTCACGGAGGAGCGACCAGTGGTCTGCTCCCCAACTTGGCGGGCCTGACTGTCCCTGCCAGAACTCCGTGCCGGGGCGCAATAGGGAGGTCCGGAGGACACCCCTTCATCCAGGCAGATCCGATGGACACTGCCTAGGTTCCCGCCCAGGGCAGAGGCTGAAGAAGATCCAGTGGATATTCCTCCAGGTGACCACTCGTCCGGGGAATGACCGGAGGGGAGGCCCATAGGGTATCCTTGCTGGTGCTGCAGGTCCGGTGGACTCTGCCCTCCTGCCATCGAGGGAAGATCCGGTGGAAGATACCCCTGGGCCTGCCGCCCTCCTGGTGAGATGCAGCAAAGGTCGTCTGGAGGATGTGCTGATGTGCTGGCTCCCAAAGGTGGGTGGCAGAAGGAGGAGAACCAGTGGTCACTCCTCCTACAGTAGATCCAGAGGATACTACTGTGCCGCTGCTCCCCTGGGGTATAGCAGGACATGAGGCTCTGGTGGAGTCCCCTCCTCTTCTAGAGGCCAATCCGGTGGACATGGCGTCCGAGGGCCTGCTTTGGACTTGGCTGTTGGAAGTCCCACCCCGATTCTGGTGAGTGCTCTCTCTGCCGGAGTGTAGTGCAGTCAAACTGCGTACTCCCTGGTGGTCTGGCTGCGTGGAAGAGGGGCGTCAGGTCACGGGGAAAATATGTCGTTTCCACTCAGAGCACAGAAATACCTCCCCATCGTCTGCTTTTTCGGTGGGGGTTACTTCCCTATACCCTCCTCTTGGGGTGGTGGTGTCTGGCTTGCTCCACTGAATGGATATTTCACTAATGGTACTTATATACAAGGGTACGTGTGGCAGGGTGCTTACACTTTATTACAGACGGACATTTCTTACTAAACACTAATGTTATTCAAATACTTTCCCTGAGTGTGAGGCCTGCTAGGTTTGGAAGAGTTGAGAGGTAGGATGGGATTGGAGTGTACTGGTGCTGTGATCAGAAGAGGTATGTTAAGGTGCTATGGGCATGTGGAAAGGATGAGGGATGATAATTGGGGGCAGAAATTGAGAAGTGTTAAAGTTAGGTGAAGGGTTGCAAGAGGTGGACTGAAAAAGACCTGGGACGAGGGAAGCTGCCAGAGATCGAGCGGCATGGAGAGCAACCACAGGTGACCATGGCCAACACATGCAAGCATGTTGGAGCCTTCAAAAACGAAAACGTTTTAGGTGTAGCCTATATTTATTTGTGAAATTGCAGCCGTGGGAACCGAGGTCATCACAACACCCCCAGGAGGTGACAACAGAGGGGTAGGTAGGGTGCGTGCAATGTCCGTGCGATATGGGCATACATCCCATATGGCCATGCGCTCCTATTCCACGAAGTGCACCCGGCGTGAACATCTCGGTCTGGGTGCATTACCCTCCAACCGAGCCAGCCCACACCAGGATTGGGGTGGAGCTACCACCTTAGCTCCAGACGATACTTCAGTGATGGCAGGTAGCTGCACAACTAAAGAGATGGCCTGTAGCTGTTCAATAAAGGAAAGAGCCTGTAGCTGTGCACAGGCAACAGCCTGCAGCCATGCAACAGTGACGGCCGGTAGCTGCACATACAAACAACGGCCAGTAGCTGTGCACATAAAGAGACGACCTGTAGCTGCTCATAGTGTTGCCCAACCCCCCCTCCTCTGCAGAACCCGTGATGATCAGCGGCCACATGTGGGGAGAGAATGGTACGTCCAGTCTCCTTCTGCAGTTGCCTCAAGGGGCACGACACCAGTGATGGCCGGAAGCTGCACCCATAGGCAGGTGATGGCCGGTTGCCGCACTGACGGGAAAGGGATGGCCTGCAGCCGCCCTCCTCCCATTGCCCAAGGGACCTCGGCGACGGCCGGTAGCTGCGCCAGGGAGGGATGCCATAAAAGTCCCTTGCCCCGTGTGACTTCACAACCCGAGGGAGACCGCTGCTCAAGCCACCCCACCAGTGGCAGAGTAGGTCCCACCTCCAACTCCCCAGACCAAGGCAGCCCTCAGAAGGAGAATCTCCTTATAGAGGACTGTGTTATCCCCGGGGTTGCACTCCATCCAGCCGGCACCAGAGGGAGACCATCCCCTGTTGTACTCCTGCTGTAGACAAAGCCACAGCTCTACCCTGATGGCGAAGCAATGGGAGTGAGACTGCAGTAGATGGGCTCTCAACAATGCCCCTAGGAACCTGGGGTGTGACCTCCAGTCTCGAGGAGGAGCGGCGACCTTCCTGCACCGGCCACTTACATAGGTGCCTACAGAGGCTGCTTGGCCTCAGTCCTTAGGGCCAAACCCCTTGCCCCGCCCCGCCAGCGCAGGGCCTTTCACCAGCCCAAAACGGAGGATGACATCCCTACGCGTAGTCCTGTGGCCCTTAGATGAGAGGACGCCTGAAGGGACTCTACCGATGCTGGGCTGACACCTGTGAGTTGCCATCCCCCCCCCCCAGTTGGCCCGCTCCTTTGCCCCATACACCTACTATAACTGTGATTAAATGCCCATGGAGTGAAAGTGAGAACTGACAGCCAGTGTTTAGAATGCTAGTAACAGTGCCTAACTATCTTAACTCCACTGAGTGTGAAACGGGGCACAAATCCTAGTAACAGTGCCTAACCATCATAACTCCACTTAGTGTAACACGGGACATGAACATAATAACTGTGAGGTATATGCAGCCTGAGAACAAAGTGTAATTCCATCTCCACTGAAGTACTGTGTCTGTCTTCCACTCTCGAGACTGCCGGTATCCTGCGTAATACCCACAATCTATCTGCCAGTCCGAGTCTTGACTTTTGTTTAGAGTCCTGTGAGATTGTCTGTTTGTCCTGTATTAGAGAATTTGTTAATATACGTGTAAGGTAACTGCCCAGAGTTTTTATGCCCTGTTCCTCTCACATTGTATAATAGCTCCAGTCTAGAAAGGGAACCCAGTTAAACCTTAGGTGTTGTTAGGAAGGGAAGCTGACCTAAAAACATCTAACATAAGAGTTTGGACTCCGAAAAACCCAAGATCCAGATGTTTCTTCGAATAAATTTTCAAGAACAATGTAAGGGTCAAAAACCCAAAATCTTGTATACCCAAGCTGTGGCAACCCAGTCAATATTGGCAGGCGATTAGCATTTGGCCCACGACTGCTTTGGTTCAATTCAACCTATATGCAGCTGGGTTAACGTCCGTTTGAACCTCTGGCAACATAGTAAAAACAATGTGGAAGTACCTTAGTAGTCAGGTGATGGCAGGAAGCAGGGGAGATGGAGTGGAGATGTGAAAAGTAAGGGGGGCTCCCGCTGAGACAGACAAGCAGTAGGAAGTGAAGGAGATTTGTAGCCTATAGTGTTGGTGTGGATGTCCTGAAAAGCATCAGAAGCAGCCTACCTTGTGATGGTTTGGTCATGTGGAAAGTGAGGAATGAGAGACTGACCTAAAAAATAGGAATGTGTATGTGTGAGGTGTAATGAGAATCGGGGAAGGGGGAGACCAAGGATGATTAAGGGTTGGCGTGAAGCTAGAAGAGAGGAGTGTCAGTTGGAGATAGGATTTGATTTGAAATATTTATTGCTGTAAAAGGTAGGCTATTCAAATCACTTCCACAACAAAAGAACGTGGTGGTTCTTGCCACACACCTTCTTCCACTGAAATACCCACCCGAGGAGGAGACTCCGGGGATGGCAAGACACCCACCCCAAGAGAAGGTCATGGGGAGACACACAAGGGTCCCATGCCACATAGGCCCACGTCCCCTGCTACCATATGCCCCTCTTCCACCCAGAAAGGCCAGCGAGGAGTGCATCACCCCAGCGCATTACCCTTCAACCAGGACAGCATTCACCAGACCCAGAGTGGGGCTTGTTTACATAGTCACACGTAGGCCCTCGGTAACTTCCACTGGACTTGCCACTAGAGGAGGAACAACCACTGGTCTTCCCAGTCCTACACACCCCAAGTGGAGCAGTGGCACAGTAACGTCCACCGGACTTGCTGTAGAGGAAGCGTCCACTGGATCTCCCTCTTCTGCCACCCACCTACGGGAGCAGTGGCGCGGTAACGTCCACCAGACTTGCCGTTGGAGGAATGTCCACCGGACTTCCCCCACCTGTCATCCCAGGGAAGGGAGCAGAGCCTTGGTAGCGTCCACCAGACCTGGTATAGAGGGGACTTCCTCTGGATTCCCCTCGGCTATGACTTTCCCCTGGCAGCAGGACCTCGGTAACGTACACTGGACTTACTGCAGGTGCAGGAAAGTCCACTGGACTTTCTCTCCCTGCTGCCCCCGGGACGAGTGGAGCCCTGGTAACGTCCACCAGACTTGCTGGGTGGGAGGAACGTCCACCAGACTTCCTCCACTACACCAGAAGGGAGCCTTAGTAACGTCCACCGGACTTGCCAGGCAGGGGAAGCTTCCACCGGATCTCCTTCCATGGTCCCAGAGTGGAGTTTCGGCGATGTCCACCAGACTTGCCAAGATGAGGGAACGACCACTGATCATCCCTTCTCCACTACCCCGGAGGCTCCCGCCGAGGGCAGTGGCCCTGACTCGGCATGCCCCTCCAGAGGCCAAGCGAGACACCCCTCATGCTCCCCCCGCACCAGTAGGGGTGGAGATTGCTCCCCTAAAGAGTTTCAGTTGGAGGACGTCTGGAGTGGACTTGTGAGCCTGGGCGTCCTGTCCCTGCAGCTGAGCCCTCGATGTCCCAGGCTGCTGTTGGACTCCCTGGGAGTGAGCAGCCGCAGGCAGCCCCTGATGGTCTCCCCCTCTTGACGAGACCGCAACCCCTGACCCTTGAGGGATGCCTTGATGACCCTGGGCCAGGACCAGCCCGGAGTCTCCACCAGGAATCCCCCACCTCCAAGGGCAGGTGCCGAGCAGCGTGCCTACTAGCCTTGTTTGGCCCCAGTCCTGAAGGCCTCCACACTCCTAAGGGCCCCACCCGGAGTGGACTACCCACAACGCCGCCCTGCAGCACACACCAGACACCCCACCATGCAGCCCGAGACGAGCACCTCTCCCGAGAGCGCACCCCGGATGGCCCACCTCCCACATCTGGCCGCCACTTGCACCTGTCTGTGATCTAGTCTGTATTGCAACTTATCTGCCAATTTGTGTTATATGTATTGTGCTCTGCATTGTATCTTTGTAGGGTAATATATGTGTAAGGCTGGTTAGCCTAAGTTTGAGCCTTATTCCTTTGTTGCATGCTCTGGCCCAGTCCTGAACAAAAGAACCTAAGTCCATGCGTGATCTGCGTTCAAGAAGTTTAACTCTGAACACGCTGCATAACATCCACGAAGATAGTTGTAACGCAGTGAGCAGCCTGATGGTCGAGGAAAAGATGGCATGAAAAAGGTGATTCGTTTGTAGCCATCCCTTCCATGATTAAGACGTCTGGCTGTATATAGACATAGACAAACTGCTTTTGCCACTTTGGATGCATTTTTTCAGCAGTTAGGAATCCTAGCAGAGTGGGCTGTTCATTAGGGAGTATGAGTCGCCCACTCAGTACGTGGACACTCGTTTCAAAAAGACTCCCTGACTGTCTTTCTTCTAAAAGGACAGAACTATATTCGGTAGAAGATGGACTAGGCTGTGTTGTGTCTTTATCTATGGATGTTTACTTTTTTGTGGATAGTCAAGAAGCACTGTATGAATTACTGTCTACTACTCCTACAGACTGTGATACTGTCAGTACTGTAGTTGTCTATCAACCATTCGGTGTACTGAAAGCACAGGTCTTAGTCCACTTCACATGGGTTCCTTCCCATATAGGGATACCTTTCAATGAAAAGGCTGACAATCTAGCTCGCAAGGCTCTGCTTTCGGCCTACGACTCTCCTGATAAATTTGCTGAATATAGTTATACCACTGTCAAAAGCATGATTAGCTCACTTGTTAGCCAAAATATTACTAGATAGCTGACAGCATAGCAAGTGACAGCACTAGCTCTCTTCATTATGTAAATGTGGCTCAGAATACTGATGTAACATATGGTCAAAGAGGTGGACTTCATGAAGCTGTTGTCATGAGACTGAGATTAGGCTATAAGTATTATTGGGAATTCACCAGAGAAGATGCTGTACCATGTGCAGTGTGTGGGGGGGCCGGCAGCTCACACACTGTATCATATTACTTAATGGAATGTCCACTAAAGTGGACGCTGACTGTACAAATCACACGGTTAATCAGTGAAGAACTGTTACTCCCTGTTATGCTTCGTGTTCAGAGTCCAACTTCTTGTTCTCTGGAAACGAGCAACTGATCTGGGGTTCCCTTCAAGACTGGACCTAGAGCATGCAACTAGAGGAACAGGGCATAAAAACTCGAGTCAACCAACTTTACACGTATATTGCTATAAGGACAACACAATGCTTAACACAATACACTGTACAGATTAAATACACAATACAAGACAGGAGGACTCAGGTTGGGCTGCTGGTGACTGGGCTGTAACAGGTGTCGTCCAGGTGTGGGGGGGGTCCTGTCAGGTGTGCTTTCCCTCACGAGGCACGGGACCACTGCTAGGGGCCAGGTAGTCCAAGGTGGGCTGCTGGGCAGTGTAGTGGGAGGCCTTTCCATGGTGGTGCCTCGGTGAGCAGGTCAGCCCTCGGAACTGGGGCTGAACAGGGCGAGCAGTTGCGCTTCCCTGCGCCCACTCCTGGAGGAGGACTGCTTGTCAGTGGGGCTGAGGAGGTCACCCCCTGGAGTCCTGGGGGTGCCCCTGGGTGACTAAGAGCTGCGGTCTCGCTCAGGTCGAGCTGCCATCAGGAGCTGCCTGCAACATCCCTTCCTTTGGGAGTCTGACAGCGAGGGGCGCTGGCTGTAGGGAGCGGATCCCCAGACTCACTACAGGGCCACTCCAATCTCGTCCAGCTGCAACTCTGCTGGGGGGGCTGGCTCTGTGGAGAGAGTGAGAAGGGTGTCCTGCTCGGCCTCTGGATGGGTGAGGCAAGCAAGGAACATCCTTTGTGAGGGGCATCACATGGGTAACAGATGAGGACGGATGGTAGCCGATCCCTCCCCGGCACGGACAGTGGCCGTCACCGCAGTTCTGCTTACCCCTGGGACAGCAGGTTAAAGGCGTATGGTGACTGACCCTTCCCTGGTGCGGACGGTGGCCGTCGCCATGGTCCTGCTCCCTGTGGAGGTGGCAGACAAAGGACAGATAGTGGCCAATCCTTCTCCGGTGCAGACAGTGGTGGTCGCCATGGTCCTGCCCTTCTCTGGGATTGTTGCTGAGATATGTATGGTGGCCAATCTCTCCCTGGCATGGACGGTGACTGTCGCCGTCATGCTGCTCCCAGTGGAGGCTGCAGGTGAAGGATGTATGGTGGCCGTCACTGCGGTCCTGCAGGGGGTGGTAGAAGAGAACTGTACAGTGGCTGACTTCTCCCCGACGCAGACAGTGGCCATCGTCACGATTCTACCTGGGACTGTAGAGGTACAAGTCCCATCCCGATCCTGGTGAGTGCTGGTCTGGCTGGAGAGTAGTCTGCCGGGGTGGCGTTCCTCTGGCTGGCTTCATTGAGGGGAAGAGGGGTGCAAGGTAGTGGGGGACATAGGCCTGTCTGGTCTGGGCCCTTCGTGTGCTCTATGCACCTTCCTATGGTCTCCCCTTGGGGTGGGTGTTGCGACACCCTGTCCATGGTCCCTCCTTGGGGTGGGTGTTGCGCCACCCCGTCTGTTGTCTCCCACTGGGGTGGGTATTTCACTCCCAATTCTCCATTAATATCCGGAATATGTACCACAATACTAACAAGCACTACATTCAGTGGGTGACAGTGAATTGGAGGCGTTTTGTCTGCAGCCACCTTTTGCAGGATTAGGGTGTCGGGCTATAGATAGACTACATTCAGACATCTTTATTTACACTTACAAACACTTGCTATTCTCCGTGCTATCTTCTACAGACCAGCAACATTCATCAATCACTCCGCTACCTACCAATATCCGCTAACAACTGTGCTTTCAAGCCAGTGTAAGGGAAAAATACTACACTGGACCCTCCATTTCCCGTATCCCAATTTCCCGGATTTCGGATTTCACAGACATGGGCTGAAGCCAGGCAATATTATCAAATGCCTGACATATACCAGTACAAGTCCGGAATTCTCACAAAAGTCCGGCCATTATTCCCTCATTTAAAACTATAAGCAGTCTGCTGCACAACACAGTATAATTTTAGCAAGGTTTAGACTCGATCATGGTCATTTGCAAGACACAAAAAGATATTTTCATACACAATAAGTGTTATGCTAGGTGTTTTAAGGGCGACTTCTCGTCCCTAAAGCACCTGGCAATTGAGCCGAGGTCCTCTTTTCGAGACCGGAGCTAGAATACACAACGAGAAGAGCAGGACACAAAAACTCTGGGCAACAACCTTGCATGTATATTGACCAAATCACAACCTCTTTACATACAATGTGGATTGCACACAATACACTATTAATGATCACTTGGGCTGGATGGACTATAGGGTCCTATAGACACTTAATGATAAATACCTAGGTGTGAGTGAGTATCATCTCGTTAATAACATTAGAGCTAGGAGTTAATATCTCGGAATGAGGTCACCAGATGTCACGTGGGGATGTGAACTTATCAATTAATAATGCTGGATGTTACTTGAAAACAGAGACAAGGAATTAACTTGTGAAAAACTAGCATTAAGTTTTTACTTTATGCCAGCTTTGCCGATTCTCTAAAGACGAGAATTTATAAACTTTCTCAACAGTACACAGCAGAGACTAATTACTCATGAGTGCTGTTTGTTGTACTGCTGGCCTCTCGAGAAAGTGACTCCACCCCTGAGAATCAATAATTAAAATGCAGCATAGTGCCCCCGGGAACACCCAGCCACCCCCACAAGGAATACAGCATAGTTGCCCCATGAACTCCCGGATAACCCCACAAGGAGCCCACAGAGGAGCAGCAGCAGCGTGCTAGGACTCGGTGCGACAACAGTCTAAGTCAGCCTGGGCCGCGCGCTGCTATGACCCGGAACCCGCCCGCCGTCGCCATAGCAGGAATACTGCACTACCTTCTGGACGAGCCTTCACCAACCAGCTAAGGAGTGGAGCTGCCTATCCAGCTCCTGCCAGCATCCCAAAGGAGAAGGCCTGTAGCTGCTCCCGCCTTCGTCAGGAGATGGCCTGTAGCCGCTCTGAAGGTGTCTACCTCTTTGAGTCGGCCTGTAGCCGCTTGCCCCTCGCTAAGGAAGCGGCCAGTAGCCGTCCTGAAGGTAATAAGGAGATGGCCAGTAGCAGCTCCCGCCTTCGCCAAGAGACAAT
Source organism: Coenobita brevimanus (assembly GCF_032717465.1). Lineage (NCBI taxonomy): Eukaryota > Metazoa > Arthropoda > Malacostraca > Decapoda > Coenobitidae > Coenobita > Coenobita brevimanus. Next base: position 24,081,080 of record NC_137063.1, on the reverse strand, counting down.
CTGTTGTCGCTCTAAAGGTGTTCTTCCAGAGACAGCCAGTACCCGCTCCAAACCCCTCCTGCAGGAGTCGGCCTGTACCTGCTCCCACCTTTGTCAGATGGCCTGTATCTGCTCCGAAGGCATTCCCTCTGAAACGGCCTGTAGCTGCTCGCCCCTCGCTAAGGAGACGGCCTGTAGCCGTTCTGAGGGTAATGAGGAGACGGCCTGTAGCCACTCCCGTCTTCATCAGACAGCCTGTAGCCGCTCTGAAGGTGTTCCCATTAAGATGGCCTGTAGCCGCTCCAAACCCTTCCTGAAGGAGACAGCTGGTTGCTGCTCCCGCCTTCATCAGACGGCCTGTAGCCACTCCGAAGGTATTCCCCCTGAGTCGGCCTGTAGCTTCTCTACACCCCTCCTGCAGGAGTCAGCCCATAGCTGCTCCCACCTTCGTCAGATGGCCTGTAGCCATTTCGAAGGTGTCCCTGGGTTTCCTGGCAGACACTCACCCTCTCAGGCCACGGCCAGTAGCCAGGCCTTGGTGGCTAGTAGCCATACCCCTAGGAAGCCACGGCCAGTAGCTGGGCCCTACAGCAGGAAGTGGCCGAGAGCCGCCCCCCGCCTAAGCTTGATGCCTGTTCCCCGAACCTCAGCGCAGAGGGCATAGAGGAGTATTGGAGAGGCCCTGTAGTCTCCCCTGGCCTCTGCTCCCTGCAACTGGCTCTGGAGAAGACCCACCTGATGGACCCCGATGCAAACCGGTGCCGCAGTCCCCTCCTGTCAGCGCCACCCAGACCTGGGGACCACAGTCCTTGGGAACCCCAGACCCTCCCCAGAATGCCCGGGGGGAACTCCCTACACCTCGACGGCGGAAGACCTCCTCTGTCAGGAGACTGAACGACCAATTCAGGCAATTGTTCAGCCCCAGTCCTGAGGGCTGCACTCCTGTCCCCAGCCCTGAGATTATGGGCCCCTTCGCCTCCCATAGCCCCGGATGAGAGCAGACGCCCCTGCGCGTGATCCCGTGCCCCCTTAGCACGGAGACTACTGGTGGTGCCCAGCCCCGTCAGTAGCGGAGCTGCGTGGCCCCTCGGCCGCACCCTTGGTGCTAGATGAACCATAGTGACTGTGACTGTGTCATAATAGTGATCAAGTAGTCAGGAGGCGGAATAGTGAACTGACAGTGATAGACCAAAGTGTTACAAAGAGAGATAGACACAGTGAAAGGCTATACAATGATAAGATAAACACCAGGGCCGTGGAGTAAGTCACGATAATTGATCAAAAGTAACCCTCAAACAGAAAATAACAAAGTGAACATGCTACCATTAGACTCTGCCTCATACTACCATAATCACAGTTAGACCCCAGTGCCTTACACTCCTCCCCCCTCTTGTGAGAAATAGCCCCAGCATCTCCACTCACCTAAAGGCCCTGGACTATACTAATTTAGAACATTCCACCTCGAGTATTGTTTTCACTATATTCCCAGACAGTATCCTGCGAGATACTATTCATCCTATCTGGTTATAAGAGTTTATGATCACCCAGAATATCGTGTCTGTAACATCTGCTGATTCCTTTGTCTGACTGAGCAATACACGTATAAGGTTATTGCCTGGAGTTTTTATGCCCTGCCTTTCTCCTATTTGTCTAAGCCCCGGTCTCGAAAGAGAACCCCACTACACTCTAGGTGCTTTAGGTATGGGAAGCCGAGCCAAAAACACCTAACATTACAATAACTAATGCTAATAATAACAAACAGGTTCTTGCCGGTGCTTTAACTCCTGGCTGGCACAACGGATTGAAATTTGATACAAAAGAACTGGCCTAAGTACCAGTTAAGGATAATGTAAAGAGTTTGTGCAAACTAGAAGCGGCAACTAAAATAAGCCTAATGTGGAGAAATAAAACACGAGTCTAATTACATTAAACTCAAAGAAAAGAACTAAATTTATTGATTACAATGAAATAAATTACGTTATATGAATCTCAAAATAAATTCAAAATAACAAGAATACACTCACTCGCTCATTCAAAAGCTAATTAAACTTAAGCCTAGAAAAACGAACAGAAATACTGGTCAATGAAGGGGAGCCGAAACGAAAATCTGGGCACCTGTGATGAACATCAAAACGCTGGTATTCGCTGTAAGCTCGCTTCGCCAATTCACCGTCTAGGTGGAGATTCAGGAACTCGCTGTACAATGGAGACCCTACTCTACACTGGGCACAAACGGTTCCTATCCTTGAGGTGACTCAAAGCTGACTGACTTCAAACTATGAAAAGGGGCGAGAGATGGCCGTGTTCACCGGAAGTAGGGCGTGGCCTAACTTCAATGGTCAACAGAAAGAAGATGAACGATATAGGCTCACAATAAATCACTCAGTGAAAGCACTAATGTCGTGGATAAGAATGATCACTTGTGAAAGAGTGACAAATGTTCTGAAAGCCATCCCAATTGAAGTGAATACGAGTACGGTTGAACTGAGTGATGCCCAGTGGGAATTCCACTAGAGTTCGTGGTTTTCTCATCACAATACAATGTCACGGATTTATATAAATAAGCTCGCGCGAATTCGTGACACGCTTGACGTGGGACGTGGGGATATATCACTTGTTACATACTCATGTGACATGGACGGGAGGTGACACTATTCCACAATATTCTCATGTGACATGGACTCACAGAGTATTACCCTTAGCACACTCACTTGACATAGATGGGATACCACTATGAGGTACGTACTGTATACAACAACTCGGGAGACAGAGACACAACCTGATACGTCTATGGAGTTAACTGTGTATTGCATGGGGGGGGGGGGAGGCCACACATGAGGCGGCCGGGGTCTAACGCCTTTGTACCAATGTAAGCACTCAATATGGGTTCTTTACTGGGTTCACAATTCACAGGATAGTGGGGTCGGAATATCACTAGGGACACGGGGGGGGGGGGATTTACTTCACACAGGGTCGTATTCTATCACACAAGGGGGAACACTAACAGGGGATATAACAACAGTCTAGAGTACTTCTACTCACAGGTACAGGCAATGAGTGACGCTAGGGCGTGCCTGGGCCCACTATGCTGGCAGCTGCAGGTGCGGCCGGGCGTAGGAGGCAGGCCATCAGGAGTGCGCTCTTGGTGTGGGTTGCTGTCGGGATCACCAGGTGTCCTGGTTGAGATGAAGGGCGGAGTGGTGGGCAGTCCTTTCCTATAGTCTGTTCCATATAAACTGGCGGAGAGAAAACTGTATTTTCCTTCCTAAGTCTGGGTGAAATGTATAATGCAGGTGACCTTTGAAGGATTATCCCCCTCTTTCCTCCAGCCCCTCCCTTCTCCTTTCTCTCCTAAGAGAGAGAGAGAGAGAGAGAGAGAGAGACACACACACACACACACAGGGAGTCATCAGATGCAGACGTCGGACATCGGCGCTCCGTACCAAAAAAACACGGCCAGTGGCAATTACCTAAATTAGTATCTTTGAATGAGTCAAGCTCTGTACCAGGTTAGACTAAATGATTTTTCATTATTAAAAGGTAAAGAAATAATAAGTTTAAATAAGACTGGTTCAAACAACAAAGAACCACGATGCGTTGAGTCAGCTGGGTTTGTTTATACTACGGCAACACGCGGAAAGTGTAAGTACATACTCTTCATTTAGTATTACAAAATGGATACATACTTCAGTAAAACAAATTTGGAAAAGAAAAGGGATAAAAGTAAAAAGCATAATGATGATTTCTACCAAGAACTGGTTGAAGTGGAGACTCACAATAGACTGGTTGAACGTGTACACAAACTAGAAATGGCTTTCAAAAATGAAATTGATGAAATAAAGAAGCAAATGCACTTGCAAAAGGAAGAGATAGAAAAACTAGGAAGGGAGGCCAATAAGAAAGACACAACCATCAGTGAACTAACAGTGGAACTGAGTACGCTTAGGAAGAAAGTGAGTGAAATGGGAAGTACAGTAGTTAATCACGAGAGTGTTATGGAAGAGTTAAAAAATGACACAGAGACAATTAGACAAGCAAGCAGTCTTATGGACCAGAGCAGTGATATTGAGAAGATAACACAGGTGAATGAAGCTGTGCAAAGCTACAAAAATGATGTAGAAACCACGTATGCTGAAATGGTGAAAGTAAAGAAAGACTTAGAAACAAGGGTGGAGGAAAAAAACATTAAAAAGGAAGTGAAAAGAATAATCCAAAACAATCCAAAGTTAGTCAGAGATTCAGTAGAAATAAATAAATCAATAGTAATCACTGGTATAGAAGAGGAAGAAATTAAAAACAAGATCACTAGAGACAAAAAGGAGATGGCAAATGTAATGAGCTTACTGAAAGAAGTATCAGAGGAAATCTGTAGTAAAGACATAGAGGAACACAAAAGGTTAGGGAAATACGAGAAAAGCAAGACAAGACCTCTAAAGGTGACTTTCCAGAGTGTAAACACTGTGGAAGAGACACTAAAAAATGCAAAGAATCTTATGGAAAAAGAGGAGTTCAAAAATGTATGGAAAAAAAGATGCCTAACACAAGAGGAACTGCAATTACTGAAAGAGAAAAGGGAGGAAGCAAAAACAAAAAATGAGGGAAGATCAGAAGAAGACCAGAAGAAATTTTTTTACAAAGTACTGTAATAGGATTGCAGGTACGAAAGTGGTACACAAACAGGATGGAAGAAAAAGGAGGAAGTTAGTAGAACCATGTCATGACAAGTATATAAACAAGATGATAAAGTTGATGTACTCAAATGTGGATGGAATGGTGTCTAAAATACTAGAGATGAATGATTATGTCAGAGAAAATGAACCACAAATAATATGCCTAACTGAGACAAAATTAACACCAATGATATCCAATGACATACTAAACTTAGAGGAATACAATATATGGAGAAGAGACAGAAATTTTAAAAAAGGAGGAGGAATTATAATATTAACTAAGAAAAATCTAAAAGTCAAGGAAATAAACCTAGATATACCATCACAAGTAGAACTGATTGCAGTAGAGATCGACACATCTGAAGGTAAAGTAACTGTAGCCAATCTGTATATGCCACCCAGATCAAACACATGGGAAAGAGACGAATATGAGGACCTGGCAGAGAGTACAATTCAGAGTATAAGATCCTTGCTACATAAAATGGAAGAGAAATCGGAAAAAATTATACAAACTGGGGATTTCAATGCAAATATAAATTGGAATACTCTAGATATAAATAGCCAAGAAAACTGTTGGGACCAAAAGTTCCTGGATCTCGTACTAGAGTTTTTCTTAACGCAACATGTGAGGGAATCCACTAGGAAAAGAGGACTTGATGTACCTTCAGTGCTAGATCTAATATTTACTAGGCAAGAAAATGACATTGACAGTTTAATATATCACCCTCCACTCGGCAAAAGCGATCATGCAGTACTAAATTATAACTTCAGGATAGCATATGACATAGTAAACAGCAATGACAGTTACAAAAAGAGCCTAAACTATAAAAAGGGAAATTATCAAGACCTAAAGAAGTATTTCTTAGAAGTTGATTGGGAAAATGAGCTTAGAGGACAAGATTTAAATGCTGTATATAAAAAAATTTGTGAATTTTATGAAATAGGAGTCCAGAAGTACATCCCACAGCACAAAGAAGCAGATAAGAAAATACAGAAATGGTTCAATTCAGAATGTAAAAAATCAAAAGAAAGAAAAGATTTGTTGTGGAATAGATACAGAAGACACAATAGTGAAAGGGCGTATAATAATTACAAACAGGCAAGAAACGACTATACAAGAATAAGGAGGGAAGCCCAAAAACAGTTTGAGGAGGATATAATAAATAAAAGTAGTGATCAACCAAAGCTGTTTTACAGCTATATCAGAAGCAAAACCAAAGTAAAAGATATAATACAATCCATTACGGACGAGGGAATCACTTATACACAAAAGAAAGATATTTGTGAAGCACTAAATAAGAATTTCCAATTAGTTTTTACAGAAGAAAAAAATTTTGAGAGGGACTATGTGGAACACGCATGTCCACACATACTACCAGATATACAAATAGCAGAAAAAGTAATACAGGAGGAGTTAAGTAGATTAGACGGAGGAAAAGCAAGTGGTCCTGATGAAATTTCATGTTGGGTGTTACGAGAATGTGCAAAGGAGTTAAGTAAACCATCATTTTTAATTTTCAAGAAATCCTTGAGTCAAGGGAAACTACCTGATATTTGGAAAAAAGCAAACATAGTCCCCTTATTCAAGAAAGGAAATAGACAAAATCCTCTCAACTACCGACCAGTATCACTGACCAGTGTTGTAAGCAAGGTATTAGAAAAACTTATAAGAAAAGCTTGGGTAAATCATCTAGAACACAGTATGATAACAGAAAGATAGTTTGGTTTCAGAATAGGAAAATCATGTGTTACTAATCTGTTGAGCTACTATGACAGAGTACAAACACAATACAGGAAAGGGAAGGATGGGTGGACAGTATCTATTTAGATTTCAAGAAAGCTTTTGACACAGTACCACACCAAAGACTTTTATGGAAGCTGTACCATCAAGTAGGAATTCGAGGCAAACTGTTTTGTTGGATGCAAGACTTTCTCATAAAAAGAGAAATGAGGACAGTACTAAGAGGAAACTACTCATCATGGAAAGAAGTGACTAGTGGAGTACCACAGGGTTCGGTGCTGGCACCAATCATGTTTTTAGTGTACATAAATGATATAAACAGTAACGCTGGAAATGAGAGCTATCTGAATATGTTTGCAGATGATGCAAAAATACAAAGGAGAATTACTAGCACAGACTCTTGTAGGGAGCTACAAGAAGAATTAAATAAACTTCATGAATGGAGTAGTACATGGCAAATGGAATTCAATGTGGACAAGTGTCATGTAATCAAGTTTGGTAAAAGTGGAAAAAGACCTGATTGGGATTATAAGTTAGGAAATAAAACCCTATACACATCAGAAAGAGAGAAAGACCTAGGTGTGATTATCAATAACAGACTATCTCCGGCTGACCACATCAGCGAGAAGGTAAGGAACATGTATACATTCATTCATTGCCAGACGCCATGTATCCCAGACAGGGTGGCCAAGGGTTTAGAGTTAGTTGTTTTACAGGGAGGGGCACTAATCCTCCACCAATCCTACTTGACGTAAGATGTATACACTGCTTGCAAATATGAGAATAGCATTCACATACATAAATGAAGACATGCTAAGAAGGATAATAACATCATTCATTAGACCAACCCTGGAATATGCATCAATAGTCTGGAGTCCTCATCTCAAAAAGCATATAGACAAGATTGAAAAAGTTCAAAGGGCCGCTACAAGATGGATACCAAGCTTAAGGGACCTAAGCTACGAAGAAAGACTAAATAAACTGAATCTACCAACACTACAGGAGAGAAGGAAAAGAGGTGACATGATAATGCTATATAAGTGCATATCAGGAAAGGAGAAAATAGACATAAATGATTACTTAACATATGGAGAAGCATCAGCAAGAGGACACTGCAAAAAACTGCATAAGAAGAGAGGTGATAAAGACGTAAGGAAATTCAGTTTCCCAAACAGAGCAATTGATCAATGGAATGCACTACCGAATGAAATAGTGTGTGCCAAAACAATTCACAAATTTAAGGATATGTACGATAAAATATGGTCTAAGACACGGGACAGTACGAGCTTGACTCATTCCTGTAAAGAAACAATTAGGTAAGAACAATTAGGTAGGTAAGAACACACACACACATGCTCTCACGCACGCGCATATAAGGTATATTCTCTATCGATAATTCTTATAAAAATATGTGGAACATGCTGGGACTCTTGGGTGAGCATGGCTTGAGGTGAATGGTAACAAAGAAGAGGAAGGAGGGAATGCATGAGTGGAGCACCTGCTGACCCGTACTGGTTCAGGTGTGCGTTTGGCCTCAGGTCAAGATGGGTGGAGCTTTTGCCCTCAGGTCACATGCAGCATTTCCTGGAACGCCTTTGTTGATGCTTCCCAACATCCCACCCAGGTCACTTACAATAATGGACAACGCATCATACCACTGCAAAATCATAAATAAAGCCCCAACACAGAGCTTACGAAAACAAGAAATTATAAAGTGGCTTCTTGATAACAACCTCCCTCATAACCCTCTGCACACTAAGGCTGAGCTGCTACACCAAGTGAAAAAACAAACTAACAAATAAAGACAGGCAATTGTTTGAAACTGATGAAATCGTCAATAATCCTGGTCACCAGGTGCTGCGGCTTCCTCCCTATCATTGCCAGCTCAACCCCATAGAGCTGATTTGGGCTCAGATCAAGGATGATGTGAGGAAGAGAAACTCAAATTTTTCTAAAAAATTACGAGCGATCGAAGAGCTGACGAGAAATGCGATAGAAAAAGTAACAGCAGAAAACTGGCAGAAATGTGTGGCACATAAAAAAAAAAAAAAAAAAAAGAGAGAAGAATTTATGAGAAATGACATTGCTGTAAACCACACGGTAGACATTTTTTTTATCAATATAATGGAACGAGTCCAGCAGAGATGAAGATGAATAAACAAGTGTTGTGTGAGGTGTCTTGTGTATACTTATTGTAAATAAGAGTTGTAAATATAAATATAAGCCATATACATGCATTGTTTAATATTATACGAGAGAGAGAGAGAGAGAGAGAGAGAGAGAGAGAGAGAGAGAGAGAGGGGGGGGGGAGGGGGGAGGGAGGGAAGGAGGAAAGAACAAAGAGAGAGGGTGGGGAGGGAGAGGGAGAAACTTTCCCTTTTCCTATTAATCACACACACACAGACACACACACACACTATAAAAAGGGAAATTATCAAGACCTAAAGAAGTATTTCTTAGAAGTTGATTGGGAAAATGAGCTTAGAGGACAAGATTTAAATGCTGTATATAAAAAGTTCTGTGAATTTTATGAAATAGGAGTCCAGAAGTACGTCCCACAGCACAAAGAAGCAGATAAGAAAATACAGAAATGGTTCAATACAGAATGTAAAAAATCAAAAGAAAGAAGAGATTTGTTGTGGAATAGATACAGAAGATATAATAGTGAAAGGGCATATAATAATTACAAACAGGCAAGAAACGACTTTACAAGAATAAGGAGGGAAGCCCAAAAACAGTTTGAGGAGGATATAATAAATAAAAGTAGTGATCAACCAAAGCTGTTTTACAGCTATATCAGAAGCAAACCAAAGTAAAAAAATATAATAAAAACAATTACGGACGAGGGAATCACTTATACACAAGAGAAAGATATTTGTGAAGCACTACATAAGAATTTCCAATTAGTTTTTACAGAAGAAAAAAATTTTGAGAGGGACTATGTGGAACACGCATGTCCACACATACTACCAGATATACAAATAGCAGAAAAAGTAATACAGGAGGAGTTAAGTAGATTAGACAGAGGAAAAGCAAGTGGTCCTGATGAAATTTCATGTTGGGTACTACGAGAATGTGCAAAGGAGTTAAGTAAACCATTATTTTTAATTATCAAGAAATCCTTGAGTCAAGGTAAACTACCTGATATTTGGAAAAAGCAAATATTGTCCCCTTATTCAAGAAAGGAAATAGACAAAATCCTCTCAACTACCGACCAGTATCATTGACCAGTGTTGTAAGCGAGGTGTTAGAAAAGCTTATAAGAAAAACTTGGGTAAATCATCTAGAAGAACACAGTATGATAACAGAAAGACAGTTTGGTTTCAGAAAAGGAAAATCATGTGTTACTAATCTGTTGAGCTACTATGACAGAGTAACAAACACAATACAGGAAAGGGAAGGATGGGTGGACAGTATCTATTTAGATTTCAAGAAAGCTTTTGACACAGTACCACACCAAAGACTTTTATGGAAACTGTACCATCAAGGAGGAATTCGAGGCAAACTGTTTCGTTGGATGCAAGACTTTCTCATAAAAAGAGAAATGAGAACAGTACTAAGAGGAAACTACTCATCATGGAAAGAAGTGACTAGTGGAGTACCACAGGGTTCAGTGCTGGCACCAATCATGTTTTTAGTGTATATAAATGATATAAACAGTAACACTGGAAATGAGAGCTATCTGAATATGTTTGCAGATGATGCAAAAATACAAAGGAGAATTACTAACACAGACTCTTGTAAAGAGCTAAAAGAAGAATTAAATAAACTTCATGAATGGAGTAGTACATGGCAAATGGAATTCAATGTGGACAAGTGTCATGTAATCAAGTTTGGTAAAAGTGGAAAAAGACCTGATTGGCATTATAAGTTAGAAAATAAAGCCCTATACACATCAGAAACAGAGAAAGACCTAGGTGTCATCATCAATATCAGACACTCTCCGGCTGACCACATCAGCGAGAAGGTACGGAACATGTATACACTGCTTGCAAATATGAGAATAGCATTCACATACATAAATGAAGACATGCTAAGAAGGATAATAACATCATTCATTAGACCAACCCTGGAATATGCATCAGTAGTCTGGAGTCCTCATCTCAAAAAGCACATAGACAAGATTGAAAAAGTTCAAAGGGCCGCTACAAGATGGATACCAAGCTTAAGGGACCTAAGCTACGAAGAAAGACTAAATAAACTGAATCTACCAACACTACAGGAGAGAAGGAAAAGAGGTGACATGATAATGCTATATAAGTGCATATCAGGGAAGGAGAAAATAGACATAAATGATTACTTAACATATGGAGAAGCTTCAGCAAGAGGACACTGCAAAAAACTGCATAAGAAGAGAGGTGATAAAGACGTAAGGAAATTCAGTTTCCCAAACAGAGCAATTGATCAATGGAATGCACTACCGAATGAAATAGTGTGTGCCAAAACAATTCACAAATTTAAGGATATGTACGATAAATATGGTTTAAGACACGGGACAGTACGAGCTTGACTCATTCCTGTAAAGATACAATTAGGTAAGAACACACACTACAAGGGAGAGAGAGAGAGAGAGGGTAATGCGTATTTCACCATTTTTTTTTTTTTTATAAAACTCTATCTTGATAGAAACTATTTTCAACAAATCATGTGACTGATATTTTAATAATTATAACGTTTCACCATTTCGCGATGAATTGATGATTTTCTTAGGTTTGCAAATCAGGATAGAACTCGTAATAATGCCTTCAAATTACACAAATTCATGTTTGGATTGGATGTATGATTAATTAATATCAGGTCAGAAAAATATTGTTGCTATATTTGAAGATTAGACAATAAACAGTTCAACTCTCTCTCTCTCTCTACTCTCTCTCTCTCTCTCTCTCTCTCTCTCTCTCTCCCAGGAGAGTAGGCTGGAGAAAGAGTCAGGTGAGGTCACTTTTATCCCTTTGTACGGTCACCTGCGTTCGACTAGGACTTGGGCGTAGCTCCTCCGCCACTTTATATGGAACAGAGTATAGTGGGGGCCCTGGGAGAGGAGTGGCCCTCAGGACTAGGACTGAGCAAGGCCAGGAGTCGTGCAGCATGGTGCCTGCCCTTTGTCATGGTGGGTGTCCTGGGGGCGAACCTGACTAGGTCCGGGCCAAGGGTTTGCTGTGGGACGGTCATTGCCCCTTCGGGGCTGTGGTTTCACCTAGGGGAGGCAGCCATCAGGGGATGGCTGTGGCCGCCTGCGCTGCGGGGAATCCGACAGCTGCGGCAGGTGGCAGGGGCGGCTTGATGGCACCGGATGCTGTGGTGTTGCTTTGGGGAGGAGGCCGTCAGGAGTGGTGTGCAGCTACTCACTCTGAGGGAGTTCGGTAGAGGCTATCAGTGGCGAGGGTGGTGCCACAGCAACAGGATGCCTGGCCTCGGGGTGGCCTCGCCCTGTCGGGTCTCTGGCGGGGTACCTGCAGCAGAGCAGTCTACACTCTCCGTACAGGAGGGGAGAGGAGAGGGGCACCTCGCTCTGCCACAGGAGGGGTGGGCGGAACCAGAGGCGTCACTATTAACAGGAACCTCCGGTGTCACGGAGGAGCGACCGGTGGTCTGCTCCCCAACTTGGCAGGCCTGACTGTCCCTGCCAGAACTCCGTGCCGGGGCGCAAGAGGGAGGTCCGGAGGAATCCCCTTCATCCAGGCAGATCCAATAGACACTGCCTAGGTTCCCGCCCAGGGCAGCAGCTGAAGAAGATCCAGTGGATATTCCTCCAGGTGACCACTCGTCCGGGGGATGACAGGAGGGGAGGCCCATAGGGTATCCTGGCTGGTGCTGCAGGTCCGGTGGACTCTGCCCTCCTGCCATCAAGGGAAGATCCGGTGGATGCTACCCCCGGGCCTGCCGCCCTCCTGGTGAGATCCAGCAAAGGTCGTCTGGAGGATGTGCTGATGTGCTGGCTCCCAAAGGAGGGTGTCAGAAGGAGGAGAACCAGTGGTCACTCCTCCTACTGTAGATCCAGAGGATACTATTGTGCCGCTGCTCCCCTGGGGTATAGCAGGACGTGAGGCTCCGGTGGAGTCCCCTCCTCTTCTAGAGGCCAATCCGGTGGACATGGCGTCCGAGGGCCTGCTTTGGACTTGGCTGTTGGAAGTCCCACCCCGATTCTGGTGAGTGCTCTCTCTGTCGGAGTGTAGTGCAGTCAAACTGCGTACTCCCTGGCTGCGTGGAAGAGGGGCGTAAGGTCACGGGGAAAATATGTCGTGTCCACTCAGAGCACAGAAATACCTCCCCATCGTCTCCTTTTTCGGTGGGGGTTACTTCCCTATGCCCTCCTCCTGGGGTGGTGGTGTCTGGCTTGCTCAACTGAGTGGATATTTCACTAATGGTACTTATATACAAGGTAACGTGTGGCAGGGTGCTTACACTTTATTACAGATGGACATTTCTTACTAATCACTAAAGTTATTCAAATACTTTCCCTGAGTGTCAGGCCTGCTAGGTTTGGAAGAGTTGAGAGGTAGGATGGGATTGAAGTGTACTGGTGCTGTGATGAGAAGAGGTATATTAAGGTGCTATGGGCATGTGGAGAGGATGAGGAATGATAATTGGGTGCAGAAATTGAGAAGTGTTAAAGTTAGGGGTAGGGTTGCAAGAGGTGGACTGAAAAAGACCTGGGACGAGGGAAGCTGCCGGAGATCAAGCGGCATGGAGAGCCACCACAGGTGACCATGGCCAACACATGCAAGGATGTTGGAGCCTTCAAAGACGAAAACGTTTTGGGTGTAGCCTATATTTATTTGTGAAATAGCAGCCGTGGGAACCGAGGTCATCACAACACCCCCAGGAGGTGACAACAGAGGGGTAGGTAGGGCGTGCGCAATGTCCGTGCAATATGGGCATACATCCCATATGGCCAGCCGCCCCTATTCCACGGAGTGCACCCGGCGTGAACATCTGTCTGGGTGCATTACCCTCCAACTGAGCCAGCCCACACCAGGATTGGGGTGGAGCTACCACCTTAGCTCCAGATGACACCCCAGTGATGGCAGGTAGCTGCACAACTAAAGAGATGGCCTGTAGCCGCTCAATAAAGGCAACAGCCTGTAGCCGTGCACAAGCAACAGCCTGCAGCCGTGCAAGGGTGACGGCCGGTAGCTGCACATACAAACAACGGCCGGTAGCTGTGCACATAAAGAGACGACCTGTAGCTGCTCATAGTGTTGCCCAACCACCCCCCCCTGCAGAACCCGTAATGACCAGCAGCCACGTGTGGGGAGAGAAAGGTACGCCCACTCTCCTTCTGCAGTTGCCTCAAGGGGCACGACACCGGTGATGGCCGGAAGCCGCATCCGTAGGCAGGTGATGGCCGGTTGCCGCACTAACAGGAAAGGGATGGCCTGCAGCCGCCCTCCTCCCATTGCTGAAGGGACCTCGGCGACGGCCGGTAGCTGCGCCAGGGAGGGATGCCATAAAAGTCCCTTGCCCCCTGTGACTTCACAACCCGAGGGAGACCACTGCTCAAGCCACCCCACCAGTGGCAGAGTAGGTCCCACCTCCAACTCCCCAGACCAAGGCAGCCCTCAGAAGGAGAATCACCTTATAGAGGACTGTGTTATCCCCGGGGTTGCACTCCATCCAGCCGGCACCAGAGGGAGACCATCCCCTGTTGGACTCCTGCTGTAGGCAAAGCCACAGCTCTACCCTGATGGTGAAGCAATGGGAGTGAGACTGCAGTAGATGGGCTCTCAACAATGCCCCTAGGAACCTGGGGTGTGACCTCCAGTCTCGAGGAGGAGCGGCGACCTTCCTGCACCGGCCACTTACATAGGTGCCTACAGAGGCTGCTCGGCCTCAGTCCTTAGGGCCAAACCCCTTGCCCAGCCCCGCCCGCGCAGGGCCTTTCACCAGCCCACAACGGAGGATGACACTCCTACGCGTAGTCCTGTGGCCCTTAGATGAGAGGACGCCTGAAGGGACTCTACCGATGCCGGGCTGACACCTGTGAGTCGCCATCCCCCCCCCCCAGTCGGCCCGCTCCCTTGCCCCATACACCTACCATAACTGTGATTAAATGCCCATGGAGTGAAAGTGAGAACTGACAGCCAGTGTTTAGAATGCTAATAACAGTGCCTATCTATCTTAACTCCACTGAGTGTGAAACGGAGCACAAATCCTAGTAACAGTGCCTAACCATCATAACTCCACTTAGTGTAACACGGGACATGAACATAATAACTATGAGGTATATGTAGCCTGAGAACAAAGTGTAATTCCATCTCCACTGAAGTACAGTGTCTGTCTTCCATTCTCGAGACTGCCGGTATCCTGGGTAATACCCGCAATCTATCTGCCAGTCCGAGTCTTGACTTTTGTATAGAGTCCTGTGAGATTGTCTGTCTGTCCTGTATTAGAGAATTTGTTAATATACGTGTAAGGTAACTGCCCAGAGTTTTTATTCCCTATTCCTCTGACATTGTATCTTAGCTCCGGTCTAGAAAGGGAACCCAGTTAAACCTTAGGTGTTGTTAGGAAGGGAAGCTGACCTAAAAACATCTAACATAACAGTTTGGACTCCGAAAAACCCAAGATCCAGTTGTTTCTTCGAATAAATTTTCAAGAACGCAAGGTAGGGGTCAAAACCCCAAAATCTTGTAAACCCGAGCTGTGGCAACCCAGTCTATATTGGCAGGCGATTAGCATTTGGCCCACGACTGCTTTGGTTCAATTCAACCTGTATGCAGCTGGGTTAACGTCTGTTTGAACCTCTGGCAACATAGTAAAAACATTGTGGAAGTACCTTAATAGTCAGGTGATGGCAAGAAGCAGGGGAGATGGAGTGGAGATGTGAAAAGTAAGGGGGGCTCCCGCTGAGACAGACAAGCAGTAGGAAGTGAAGGAGATTTGTAGCCTATAGTGTTGGTGTGGATGTCCTGAAAAGCATCAGAAGCAGCCTACCTTGTGATGGTTTGGTCATGCGGAAAGTGAGGAATGAGAGACTGACCTAAAAAATAGGAATGTGTATGTGTGAGGTGTAATGAGAATCGGGGAAGGGGGAGACCAAGGATGATGAAGGGTTGGCGTGAAGCTAGAAGAGAGGAGTGTCAGTTGGAGATAGGATTTGATTTGAAATATTTATTGCTGTAAAAGGTAGGCTATTCAGATCACTTCCACAACAAAAGAACGTGGTGGTTCTTGCCACACACCTTCTTCCACTGAAATACCCACCCGAGGAGGAGACTCCGGGGAGGGCAAGACACCCACCCCAAGAGAAGGCCATGGGGAGGCACACAAAGGTCCCGTGCCACACAGGCCCACGTCCCCCGCTACCATATGCCCCTCTTCCACCCAGCAAGGCCAGTGAGGAGTGCATCACCCCAGCGCATTGCCCTCCAACCAGGACAGCATTCACCAGATCCGGGGTGGGGCTTGTTTACATAGTCCCACGTAGGCCCTCGGTAACTTCCACCGGACTTGCCACTAGAGGAGGAACAACCACTGGTCTTCCCAGTCCTACACACCCCAAGTGGAGCAGTGGCACAGTAACGTCCACCGGACTTGCTGTAGAGGAAGCGTCCACTGGATCTCCTTCTTGTGCCACCCACCTACGGGAGCAGGGGCACGGTAACGTCCACCAGACTTGCCGTTGGAGGAATGTCCACCGGACTTCCCCCACCTGTCATCCCAGGGAAGGGAGCAGAGCCTTGGTAGCGTGCACCAGACCTGGCATAGAGGGGACTTCCACTTGATTCCCCTCGGCTGTGACTTTCCCCTGGCAGCAGGACCTCGGTAACGTACACTGGACTTACTGCAGGTGCAGGAATGTCCACTGGACTTCCTCTCCCTGCTGCCCCCGGGACGAGTGAAGCCCTGGTAACGTCCACCAGACTTCCTCCACTACACCAGAAGGGAGCCTGAGTAACGTCCACCAGACTTGCCAGGCAGGGGAAGCTTCCACCAGATCTCCTTCCATGGTCCCAGAGTGGAGTTTTGGCGACGTCCACCAGACTTGCCAAGATGAGGGAACGACCACTGGTCATCCCTTCTCCACTACCCCGGAGGCTCCTGCCGAGGGCAGTGGCCCTGACTCGGCTCGCCCCTCCCGAGGGCAAGCGAGATGCCCCTCATGCTCCTCCCACACCAGTAGGGGTGGAAATTGCTCCCCTAAAGAGTTCCAGTTGGAGGACGTCTGGAGTGGACTTGTGAGCCTGGGCGTCCTGTCCCTGCAGATGAGCCCTCGATGCCCCAGGCTGCTGTCGGACTCCCCGGGAGTGAGCGGCCGCAGGCATCCCCTGACAGCCTCCCCCTCCTGACGAGACCGCAACCCCTGACCCTTGAGGGATGCCCCAATGACCCCGGGCCAGGACCAGCCCGGACTCTCCATCAGGAATCCCCCACCTCCAAGGGCAGGCGCCGAGCAGCGTGCCTACTAGCCTTGTTTGGCCCCAGTCCTGAAGGCCTCCACACTCCTAAGGGCCCCACCAGGAGTGGATTATCCACAACGCCGCCCTGCAGCCCACACCTGACACCCCACCATGCAGCCTGAGACGAGCATCTCTCTCGAGAGCGCACCCCGGATGGCCCACCTCCCACATCTGGCCGCCACTTGCACCTGTCTGTGATCTATAGTAGGACTCGCCTAAGTTTGCGGCTGCGGTGTGGCCCGCACCTGTGTACAGTGTTGCCACGTTTTCTATACCGTTATCTCTCTCTCTCTCTCTCTCTCTCCTGGCAGGAGATGTGAGCCACCCTGAGTACTTTTGATTCTTTTATAAGTTGTTTATAATTGTGCTTTCATTTGTTAATTTGGTTTTGTTATATTTAGTGATATTTATCATTTTTTGTATACGGCGACAGATGACCCGTTATTGCAGTACCATGATTGATTTTCATTCATTCATTCTCTTTCCCCTTCCTCCATCTCTCTCTCAACCTGACAGCCTCCTTCACCACCACCACCCCGTCATGCCGACAATGCATTCAACCTTGCCCCTCTCCTGCCTGCCTCTCTCTCTCTCTCTCTCTCTTTTATTGCAAGAGACATTTTGGATATTTTCTTTTACATAATATTGCATATATTGTAAATTTGACATCATTTCCACACCACCCCTGAGATCAAGGCCACCGACTGGGTGTGGAAGTGTTGCCGCTCGCGAGTGAATAATGTTTTTTTTTTTTTACTTCAGTATTGGCATATGCCTACTATTTTGTCCGACATATTAGCTTATGATTATAAATGTGATTATTCCTCGCCCTTAAAGTTACGGTAAAAGCCAGTAAATGTGAGCATTTTTCCCTAGCAACACCTGTACAAGCTATGCTTGGGTCTACGGAGGGGTACGTACTTTACCTTAGGCCAGATTGGGTGTGTCATTGTTGCCACTCACAAGAATTATATGAATTATTTCTTTTACTTTGGATATTGGCATATTTCTTTTTTTTTTTTCAGGCTCATTCTCTTATATCCATAACTGTAATATTATTACCCACCCTAAAACTACGCTAAAAAACATTAAAAGTGACTACAATTTCTTTTAGCACCACTGTACAATATGTATGCCATGTTTCTGTGTTACTGTATGAATATTTTATACATAAAAAGATTACTGTTGATTCATCCATCAAAATACACAAGTGTAAGTTTTATTCATCTGAATTTATCGTATTTGTTTTGCCTTGTACATAAATAGCTTCCGTTTCACATCGCAAGTTGGGGAAACGTGGCACCACTGTACACAGGTGTGGACCACACCACAGCCGCAAACTTAGGCGAGTCCTACTATAGTCTGTATTGCAACTTATCTGCCAATTTGTGTTATATGTATTGTGCTCTGCATTGTATCTTTGTGGGGTAATATATGTGTAAGACTGGTTAGCCTAAGTTTGAGCCCTATTCCTTTGTTGCATGCTCTGGCCCAGTCCTGAACAAAAGAACCTAAGTCCATGCGTGTGATCTGCGTTCAAGAAGTTGAACTCTGAACACGCTGCATAACATCCACCAAGATGGTTGTAACGCAGTGAGCAGCCTGATGGTCGAGGACAAGATGGCATGAAAAAGGTGATTCGTTTGTAGCCATCCCTTCCATGATTAAGACGTCTGGCTGTATATAGACATAGACAAACTGCTTTTGCCATTTTGGATGCATTTTTTCAGCAGTTAGGAATCCTAGCAGAGTGGGCAGTTCATTAGGGAGTATGAGTCGCCCACTCAGTACGTGGACACTGTCGTTTCAAAAAGACTCCCTGACTGTCTTTCTTCTAAAAGGACAGAACTATATTCGGTAGAAGATGGACTAGGCTGTGTTGTGTCTTTATCTATGGATGTTTACTTTTTTGTGGATAGTCAAGAAGCTCTGTATGAATTACTGTCTACTACTCCTACAGACTGTGATACTGTCAGTACTGTAGATGTCTATCAACCATTCGGTGTACTGAAAGCACAGGTCTTAGTCCACTTTACATGGGTTCCTTCCCATATAGGGATACCTTTCAATGAAAAGGCTGACAATCTAGCTTACAAGGCTCTGCTTTCGGCCTACGACTCTCCTGATAAATTTGCTGAATATAGTTATACCACTGTCAAAAGCATGGTTAGCTCACTTATTAGCCAAAATATTACTAGATAGCTGACAGCATAGCAAGTGACAGCACTAGCTCTCTTCATTATGTAAATGTGGCTCAGAATACTAATGTAACATATGGTCAAAGAGGTGGACTTCATGAAGCTGTTGTCATGAGACTGAGATTAGGCTATAAATATTATTGGGAATTCACCAGAGAAGATGCTGTACCATGTGCAGTGTGTGGGGGGGCCGGCAGCTCACACACTGTATCATATTACTTAATGGAATGTCCACTAAAGTGGACGCTGACTGTACAAATCACACGGTTAATCAGTGAAGAACTGTTACTCCCTGTTATGCTTCGTGTTCAGAGTCCAACTTCTTGTTCTCTGGAAACGAGCAACTGATCTGGGGTTCCCTTCAAGACTGGACCTAGAGCATGCAACTAGAGGAACAGGGCATAAAAACTCGAGTCAACCAACTTTACACGTATATTGCTATAAGGACAACACAATGCTTAACACAATACACTGTACAGATTAAATACACAATACAAGACAGGAGGACTCAGGTTGGGCTGCTGGTGACTGGGCTGTTACAGGTGTCGTCCAGGTGTGGGAGGGGTCCTGTCAGGTGTGCTTTCCCTCATGAGGCACGGGACCACTGCTAGGGGCCAGGTAGTCCAAGGTGGGCTGCTGGGAGGTGTAGTGGGAGGCCTTTCCATGGTGGTGCCTCGGTGAGCAGGTCAGCCCTCGGAACTGGGGCTGAACAGGGCGAGCAGTTGCGCTTCCCTGCGCCCACTCCTGGAGGAGGACTGCTTGTCAGTGGGGCCGAGGAGGTCACCCCCTGGAGTCCTGGGGGTGCCCCTGGGTGACTAAGAGCTGCGGTCTCGCTCAGGTCGAGCTGCCATCAGGGGCTGCCTGCAACATCCCTTCCTTCGGGAGTCTGACAGCGAGGGGCGCTGGCTGTAGGGAGTGGATCCCCAGAGTCACTACAGGGCCACTCCAAATCTCGTCCAGCTGCAACTTCGCTAGGGGGCTGGCTCTGTGGAGAGAGCGAGAAGGGTGTCCTGCTCGGCCTCTGTATGGGTGAGGCAAGCAAGGAACATCCTTTGTGAGGGGCATCACATGGGTAGCAGATGAGGACGGATGATAGCCGATCCCTCCCCGGCACGGACAGTGGCCGTCACCGCAGTTCTGCTTACCCCTGGGACAGCAGGTGAAATGCGTATGGTGACTGACCCTTCCCTGGTGCGGACGGTGGCCGTCGCCATGGTCCTGCTCCCTGTGGAGGTGGCAGACAAAGGACGGATAGTGGCCGATCCTTCTCCAGTGCGGACAGTGGTGGTCGCCATGGTCCTGCCCTTCTCTGGGATTGTTGCTGAGATATGTATGGTGGCCAATCTCTCCCTGGCATGGACGGTGACTGTCGCCATGATGCTGCTCCCAGCGGAGGCTGCAGGTGAAGGACGTATGGTGGCCATCACTGCGGTCCTGCAGGGGGTGGTAGAAGAGAACTGTACAGTGGCTGACTTCTCCCCGATGCAGACAGTGGCCATCGTCATGGTTCTACCTGGGACTGTACAGGTACAAGTCCCATCCCGATCCTGGCGAGTGCTGGTCTGGCTGGAGAGTAGTCTGCCGGGGTGGCGTTCCTCTGGCTGGCTCCGTTGAGGGGAAGAGGGGTGCAAGGTAGTGGGGGACATAGGCCTATCTGGTCTGGGCCCTTCGTGTGCTCTATGCACCTTCCTATGGTCTCCCCTTGGGGTGGGTGTTGCGACACCCTGTCCATGGTCCCTCCTTGGGGTGGGTGTTGCGCCACCCCGTCTGTTGTCTCCCATTGGGGTGGGTACTTCATTCCCAATTCTCCGTTAATATCCGGAATATGTACCACAATACTAACAAGCACTACATTCAGTGGGTGACAGTGAATTGGAGGCGTTTTGTCTGCAGCCACCTTTTGCGGGATTAGGGTGTCGGGCTATAGATAGACTACATTCAGACATCTTTATTTACACTTACAAACACTTGCTATTCTCCGTGCTATCTTCTACAGACCAGCAACATTCATCAATCACTCCGCTACCTACCAATATCCGCTAACAACTGTGCTTTCAAGCCAGTGTAAGGGAAAAATACTACACTGGACCCTCCATTTCCCGTATCCCAATTTCCCGGATTTCGGATTTCACAGACATGGGCTGAAGCCAGGCAATATTATCAAATGCCTGACACATACCAGTACAAGTCCGGGATTCTCACAAAAGTCCGGCCATTATTCCCTCATATAAAACTATAAGCAGTCTGCTGCACAACACAGTATAATTTTAGCAAGGTTTAGACTCGATAAAGGCCTTTGCAAGACACACAAAAAGATATTTTCATACACAATAAGTGTTATGCTAGGTGTTTTAAGGGCGACTTCTCGTCCCTAAAGCACCTGGCAATTGAGCCGAGGTCCTCTTTTCGAGACCGGAGCTAGAATACACAACGAGAAGAGCAGGACACAAAAACTCTGGGCAACAACCTTGCATGTATATTGACCAAATCACAACCTCTTTACATACAATGTGGATTGCACACAATACACTATTATTGATCAATTGGGCTGGATGGACTATAGGGTCCTGAATGGTTAATGAGTATCATGCAGAATACTGGACAGACACTGTATAACAATAATAACTTAATACACGAGTCTGAGTGCTTTGTTAGTTATTACACAGTGATACAGGCACTAACACAACACTGTCTTATATCTGGGCACAAGAGTATGTTGGGTTGTCTGTTAGGGTACAAGTACTGTACTGCGTGTGAGTTCTACAGGCACCGTAATCACTTTTACCTGAGCAGTCACTATTGCACTTGGTAGGATGAGGGGCTCCGGTTATATCATGGGGACTGCGTGAGCCTTAGATGTCGGCCAGGTGTAGGAGGGTTCCCGTCAGGTATTTCTTCCTTCCAGGGCCACGGGACGACCCTCAGTGGCGATGTCGTCAGTCGGAGGCTGTGGTCGGACGTGGAGAGGGGCCTTTGCTCGTGGGGCCTGCCGGTGTGGTCTGGTCCTTTTGTACTGGAACCAAACAGGCTGAGCAGGCACTCTTGCCTGCGCATACTCTGGGGAGAGGGTTGCCTGGAGCTGGAGAGGGCGCATCCCAGGGGAGCGGGGACACCTTGGGGAGTCCTGCGTCTGTGGTCTCCCTTCCTCTGGGCCGCCATTAGGGTGGGGCTGTGATGTCGCCTCAGGCAGGAGTCTGTCAGGTGATTGCTTCCCACGGGCGCCAGCTGGATAGCACACACTCCCAGGGTCAGCATGGAGCCGTGCCACACTATCTCCAGGCCGAGGGGATCCTCCTGGAGGCTGCATCAAGGAAGAAGAACAGGGGGAGGGTGGGTAGAGGCCGTCCCTCTTCTGCATGCATGGCTAGGGGCCGTCACCAGTGCTCTGCAGGGGGAGTGACGTGCAGTTGAGGTGCGGGCAGAGGCCATCACCTGCCTGCTTGTGTGGCTGGAGGCCATCACCAATGCTGTACTCCCGTGGGCAGCTACAGGAGGAGAGGGGACGTACCCTTCTCTCCCCAGACGTGGCTGGAGGCCGTTGCTGGTTCCTGTAGGAGGGGAGGGGGAAAGAGCAGCACCCGAACAGCTGGAGGCTGTCTCTGTTTTGGAGCAGCTGAGGCCATCTCCTTTTAGCGAATGGCTGAGGCTGTCTCCATCCATGAGTGGCTGCAGTCGTCTCTTTTTTTGATGAGTGGCGGAGGCCCTTTCTTTTTGTGTGCGGCTGGAGGCCGTCACAAGGGTGCTGTTCAGAACTAGAGCTTTAGTCCCACCCTGAACCTATCAAGAGCTAGTCCGGTTGAGAGGTAGTGCCCCTGGACTGAAATCTTCCCGCTGTGTCTGTTGCAGCCAATACGGGCACGGGACCGTAGGGGACATCCTCTCTCTAGCCAGGATGACCCGTGCTCCTTACCAACTCCTCCATGGTTTCCTCCTGGGGTGGGGATAGCGACGTCTTGGTGGTGGTTTACCACGGCGGGTATTTCACCACCGTCTTTGGGGGGAAAATCACGTCCCCGTGGCTGGATTTAGTAAGTGTCGGTCATGGCGGTGCTGTGGGCGGGGGTCAGGTGCTGGAGGAGGATGGTCCAGTGCGAGGTGAGTAGGTTCGGGTCCTGGTGAGGGGCATAGGCTTGGTGGGTTGTGTGGAGGAGTTGAAAGAGATGGCGGGGTCCATGGACGCATTGTTTCCTTCTGTAGGCGGGGTGATGGTGGTTGCTGTCCAGCAGAACTTAGGTGAATGCTGGCGATTGGTGAGGTGGTGGAGGTTTTATGGGGATGACAAGGGTAGGTGCGGCGGTTTTCTCTGGGGATAGGGGCGGTTAGAGTTTTCCACTGGACCTGGTGTATTCTGAGTGTTATGGGGACAGTGTTGGGTGTGTGATGGGTTGGGGTGGTTTGGTCCGTGGGTGGGGGTGAGGTGGGGGAATGGGGGATAGCATGGTGGAGTATCTGGCTGGTGGGCGTGAAAGGTAGCCGGAATGGGTGATGGTAGTTTTTAGTGTGGGCATGGTTTGTGAGGAGGGAGTGCGGCCTCGTGGTGCAGGGATCGGGTGAGGTGTTTGAGGGCATGTAGAGAGTGTTGTTGGGGAGGGGGAAGTGCTGCCTTATGGTGTTGGGATAAGTGTGGTTTCTGGATGTTCCATGGGGGTTTGGTGTGGGTGTGGGTGGCGGGTGGTGTCTGAGGTGTAGGATGGGTTGGTGTTGTGAACAAGGAGAGGAGGGTGTGGGTGTGGGGGCCGTGGCAGGCGTTGGTGAGGGCGGTGTGTGTGCTATGGAGGGGGTTGGATTTGGGCTTCCTGAGTTGGGTGGGTGGATCTGTGGTGGTGGTGAGGTGGCGGCCGGGGGGGGGGGTGAGGTGCAGCGGGGGAGTGGGCTGCCAGGGAAGGAATGGGGGATGAGGGTAGGGAGGAGGAGGGTGTAATGTAGCAATCATATGAATTGAATGGGGGATTTGAGGTGATGGGTGATGGCGAGGCGGTGCTAGGGATGGGAGGAGCAGGGTCGTGGCATGGGGTGGTGGGTGAGAATGGGCGCATGTGTCGGTTGCAGAATGTGAGCTGTGTGTTGTGATAATCTATTATGACTTGGTTGGGGATGGGGACGCAGGTGATTGTGTATGGGCCCCTGAAGCGTGGGGAGATCTTGTTGGGTGTGGGTAGCTTTGCCACTACTACTGAGTCGCCTGGTTTGTAAGGGCTGGCGGGAGCAATGTCTGGTTGTAGATCTAGGCTCTTTTGCAGGTGGTGCAACTGCCTCTTGAGGTGGTAGAGAGGGTCGGACCTGGGGGCATTGTAGGGGTCTGTAGATGCTGTCGCAGTGGCAGGAGGAGGAGGGCCTCCCTGAAGATTCTTTCGTGGGGTGATATACTGTCGTCTCGGGGGCAGTAGTTGATCCCCCACTGTACAATTTTGACGTGGGCCGGCCAGTCCTCATTCTTGGTCTCCTCTATTCGGGCTCGCACCTGGTTCATAAGGGTGTGGTAGCTCCTCTCGCAGATGCCATTGCCTTGGGGCCAGTATGGGGGGGAGTGAGACAGGCGGTAGCCAAAGATGGTTGCGTGTTCCTGCCATACAGCGCTGGTGAACTCGGGGGCATTGTTGGAGTGTAGGGCCTGTGGAATCCCAAAATAGGGGAAGATGTGACAGACGAGTGCATCAGCCACAGCTATGGCGTGGTGTTCCTTGGCTAGACAGGCTATGAGAAACTTGGAATATGTATCTACAATAGTGATGATATACTTGTAGCTGGATTTGGGTGGTAGGGGGCCCACTTCGTCATCGGATAGTAGTTGCCAGGGTTTCTGAGCAGAGATGTTCCCTGACAGCCCTGGTGTGTGGATGGCATCTTTGCCTAGCGCACAAGCTCAGCAGGATTGGGTGACTTGCCTGGCTAGGTTGTGGAGTTAGGGGTCCAGTATGCATCGTTAAACACCCATAGCAGTTTCTTGATGCCCAGGTGAGTCCCATTGTTGGAGTGGAGGTACGTCATGGTGTCCGAGGGCCCAGATGATGCCTAGGCATTCTTTTTTCATAGTGGCATAATTTCTTTTGGCCTGGTTGAGAGTGTGGCTGGCACAAGCAATGATGTTCTCATCCCTGCTATACCTGGGTGAGGACAGAGCTGATTGCCACAAAGGATACATCCATGTATAGGCAGTAGAGCAGGGTATAGTTGGGGAAGGCGATGATTGGGGCAGTGATTAGCTTGTTCTTCAGTTCCTGGAAAGCAGTTCTGCGCTCATTTTCCAAGTGAAAGGCTCGCCCTTCTTGGTTAAGTCGTGGAGGGATTTGGCAATATCAGTGAACCCTTTTACAAAGCGCCAATAATATGAAGCAAGGCCCAGGAAGGAGCGGACTTCGTGAATGTCTCGTGGCAGCAGGAGGTCTGTGATGGCCCACAGTTTGTCAGGGTCAGGCGAGATGCCATCCTTCGAGATGACGTGCCCGAGGAAGGCGACAGTTCAGGCTGCGAGGATGCACTTGGAGGGCCTGAGTTCGAGGCCTGCCTGCCGGATATGCAGAAAGACTTTCCTGAGGCGTTGGAGGTGATTGGCCCATGTTTTGCCGAAGATAATGACGTCGTCCAGGTAGGAGAGGCAGATTTCCCAGGTGAGGCCACTCAAGACAGACTCCATCAGCCTAGAAAAGGTGGCGGGGGCGTCACAGAGTCCGAAGGGTAGAACATTGAACTCATAGTGTTTCCCATTGCTACTGGAAAACGCCATCTTTTTCCTGTCCTCGGGGTGCAAGGGGACCTACCAATGTCCCGACTGGAGGTCCAAGGTCGAGAACCAGGAGTCTCCATGTAGGGAGTCAAGGGTGTCGTCTATCCTGGGGAGGGGCGTGGCGTCCTTAGTGGTCACGTCGTTCAATCACCTGTAGTCCACGCAAAAACGCATGGTGCCATCTTTCTTTTTGACGAGGACGATGGGGGAAGACCAAGGGCTGGTGGAGGGTGACACAACACCAGCACTGAGCACGTTCTGGGCCTGCCAGTCGTCCTCAGCCCATTGTTTTGTTTTTTTCACCAGGATGGTTGGCGTACGGGCAGTCCAGTTGTATGTATTTCATGCATCAGGTAGGTGGTGTGGCCGATGTCTGTAGGGTCTGACATGAAGAGGTCTTGGAAGTCCAGGAGAAGGTGGAGGAGGCTATCCACCTGTTGGGGAGAAAGATGATCAGGCAAGGGTGGTAGGGTGGCAGGGGGGAAGAGGGAAGGGCAGTACAAGGCTCGGCTTCTTCCATCTCTCCTACCACTAATCCCCTGGGTAGCGTGAGGGGGGTGGTGGAAATGTTGGCTATTCTGACTGTGACAATGAAGGGGAGGAGGAAGGTGGGGGACAGCAGACAGACCAAGAGGGTCCCGGGTGGTAGGTCAGGGAAAATAGGATGGAGGCACAGGTAGGCCTGTTTAGGTGGAGCTAGGCCTCGTGGTGGGGAGGGATTGTTAGGCTGGATGCAATGGTCGCTGGGAAGATGGGGTGTGGGGGCTGGGGATGGGATGGACTGAGGGGGAAGGCGGGGGGGGTGATGAAGGGGAGGGGGAGGGGGAAAGGGGGAGGGGGATCCAGGGGATTCTGGAATTGGAGCTGCCACTTGTGGCAGTCAATGTTCGTTCATAGCTTCTGCAAGAGGTCCAATCCCAGGTACCCGTCGTACATACGGCAGGTGGTGTTGAGCACAATAAATATGTGTAGGGTGGAGACTCGTTGGTGGGTGTTGGTGCATAGGGCCCGGGTTTCCCCACGGATGGGTAGGGGGCCATCCCCTGAGTCCATGAGATGAGCTGACGTAGGGAAAAGTGGGCCAAAAGCTAACTTGTTACGGGAGAAGAAGTCACTATAGAGGCAGGATCTGGCTGCTCCCATGTCGACCAGTAGCCTCGTTTTTACCCCGTTCAGTCTCATCTTGTTGTAGATTGGAGGACGGTATTTCTGAGAGGTGACCCCCACCACTGTGGGGAGGTGCAGGGGCGGGCCTAATAATCCAGCTGCTGTGGGATCTCATCCTCCTCTGGTTCTGCTTCCCTGGGGTCAGTGTCCTCTGTGGGTGCAGTGTCGTCCTCGATGGCATGGAGTGGACACCAGTGGCTGCAAGCGGTGAAGTCCCATGGGTTAATGGAAATTAAGTTTTGGTTCTCCTTGCGGTTGGGGCACTTGTTGGTGGGGTGCACCCTGGGTAGGCTGGACATTGGTGTGGGGTTGGTGTGGGCTGAGGACAGCCGAGGTTTGCTAGGAAGTGCAGGTCTTCGAGTAGGGAATTTACTGATCACGTTGGTTTGTTGATGGGTGGAGCGGGAGGTTAGGAGGTGCTGTATGAGCTGGAGGTTTTGATCCAGGTCTCCCGTAGGGTCGTGTATAGTGAAATGATCTTTGACCATGCTGGAGAGGACCCATAATAACGAGTTGAATGTGTGTTGTTCCCCAGTTAACATATCTGTTTCCAGGAATGCAGAGGTGATGGGCCATGTGACCTGGAAGAGTGTGTCATCCAGGTTTCCGTCATAAACTATTGAGTTGCGAGAGTGCCACAACTCTTCCTAGTGATGGCGTGATAACCTGCATTACTATTTTGGTAAAGTTTGCCCATGTTAGCTCCGGGACGACTTTGGGTGCGATGCTGGCGCTGCTTTGTCCAGAAGGGATAGGGTGACTGTGATTTTTTGTTTGTCGTCCTCAAACCATATGTCCAGCAGTGGTTTGTTTATGGATAGGTATGTGTGTATGTCATACTGTTCTTGGTTGAACTTGAGTAACTGTACGTGAGGTTTCATTGCCATTTTGCTGTCGTCCCTTTTTGCTCCATAAAATGCAGCAGGACATTGATGCAGACAGCACCAATCCACCAGAAGGAGCCCACAGAGGAGTGTACATGGCACGAATGAGCTCCGGGTGGAAATGGCCTAAATCCACCCGGGCCGCACACCCCTATGACATGGAACTCGCCCACTGCCACCATAGCAGGAATACTACACGACCTGCCGGGCAAGCTGCCCATCAATCAGACTGGGGTGGAACTGTTTCTCCAGTTCCAAACAGCACCCCTGAGACGGTCGGTAGCCGTTTACCCTCCTACAGGAGATGGCTTGAAGCCACTCTGGAGGATATGAGGTGAGGGCCTGAAGCCGCTCCCGCCTTTGTCAGGAGATTGCCTGCGCTGCTTGGAAGGTGACCCTCACAGAGACAGCCTGTAGCCGCTCACCCACCTACAGGAGACGGCCTGAAGCTGCTCCAGAGGCTAATCAGGAGACGGCCAGAAGTTGCTCTGAAGGTAACCCTAGAGAGACGGCCTGTAGCCATTCACCCTTTTACAGGAGACAGCCAGAAGCTGCTCTGGAGGCTAATCAGGAGATGGCCGGTAGCTGCTCCTGCCTTTGTCAGAAGCTGCTCTGAAGGTGCCCCTGGAGAGACAGCCTGTAGCCACTCCCCCTCCTACAGGAGACAGCCTGAAGCTGCTCCGGAGGTCACCCAGGAGACGGCCGGTAGTTGCTCCCGCCATTGTCAGGAGACGGCCGGCAGCTGCTCTGAAGGTGCCCCCAGAGAGTCGGCCTGTAGCCGCTCTACCCTCCTGCAGGAGATGGCCAATAGCCGCTCTGAAGGTGCCCCGAGACAGCCGTGGCCAGTAGCCGGGCCCTACAGTCAGAGACGGCCTGAAGCCGCTCCATTGTCAGGCGCTGAGCCCGGTCCACCCACCCATGACTTGGAGGGAGCCCCCAGCCTGGAGGAGTATTGGAGAGGCCCTGTGACCACCACTGGCTCTTCTCCCTACAGCTGATGGAGATGCCCTTGATGGACCCCGACGCCGGCCAATGCTGCACCTCACTCCTGACAGTGTCCCCAGCCTTCAGGGACCGCAGCTCCCGCAACCTCCCAACCGCCCCTCAGACTCCCTGCACCCAGACACCAGAGATCCTCATCTTCCGTCAGGCGCCAGACTCAAAAGTTCAGGTGACTGTTCAGCCCCAGCCCAGAGGACCAGACTCCCATCCCGAGCCCAGAAGCCTCAGGCCCCTATGCCCCCAGCAGTCCCAGACGAGAGAGGATGCCCCTACACGCTGTCCCCTGCCCCCGGGACCTAGCAGCCCATGACGGATCCTAACCCCATCAGTTGGGAGGCTAAGACTCTGCCGCGGCCCCTGCGCCTGACTATGACACATCCAACCTGACAGTGAGTGGAAGTGAACACACACAGCATAAAGACAGTGTAGGAGTGACAGAATAAAGTGAGCCGGTGGTTAGAGCGCAAAAGAAAGTGGTGGAAAAAGATAGTGCAATAGTGAGACAGTGAAGGACGGGTCTACCATAGTGAACAGTGTCGCCGTATCACGTAAAGATCATACGTAGGCCCCTGTGTTGAAATTCCAGTACCGCCAGCTCCACCCGGGTACATAGTGAAGTAGTGTAACAGTGATCTATGAGCCGAGGACCAGTGAACACTCTATCCAACAGCGACGGCACACCTCGGTAAGACCATGCTTAGGCCCAGTGTAAAATATTAACGCTACCCAGGGAATCAGACAACCACCACCACCGGCCTAGGAAATCTAAATTCCCCCACCAACATAAGTGTCTAGATCAAGTGTCGTTCATCCTAACCAATCTGGTCCTGTACTTTATCCTGCATGATACTATTATTCTATATCTGCAGCCCAAGAATTATCATTGTCCAGTTTATCTGTATTTGTGACATATGCTCGTTCCTGTGTAAGATTTAGTAATACACATGTAATGTGTTGCCTTGAGTTTTTGTGTCCTGCCTCTCTCTTATTTGTCTAAGCTCCGGTCTAGAAAAAGAACCCAGCTATTCACTAGGTGCTCTAGGGATGGGAGGCCGACCCAAAAACACCTAGCATTACACTGGTGGACAGCAGTGGTTCTTGAACGGGCATACGAGAGAGGTGATCAGGAAATACTCAAAATGGCAACGAAACCCATGTGCAATTACCAAAATTCGACCCCGAACAGTATGATGTTCATACATACCTAGCAATTATTAAACCTTTGCTGGAATGGGATTCGAGGACGATAAGCAAAAAATTGCAGTCATGCTCCCATTACTAGGCAAAGCGGCAGCTAATATAACACCGAAAATCTTTCTGGAGCTCGGCAAAATTTCAAGAAACTCGTGATTCAAGCTATCACTCCCTCATCAGGGAAAGCAGTAGCGCTGTCCCAGTTGGATACCCTAACCTTCGATGGATATTTGGATGATACCCTAATCCAGGCTAGACGCCTGGTCACTGCTGCCTACCTGGAGGCAGATGATGACACCCAGGAACAACACACCTTCAATACTCTCCTGAGAGTGCTCCCTAGTATGGTGAAAGAGCATTTCACAATCCATGACCCTACAGGAGACATGAATAAGGATATCCAACTGATACGCTGCATCCTGACCTCCCGCCCTGCACCCCAGCAAATCAACGTGGTAAAGAAGTTTCCCACAAATGCTCTGGCTCCCCCAGTCAAGCCACGCCCATCCATGCCCCACACCAGCCCCACCCCGGCACCCAGCCTACCTACTTTAGAGCACACTCTGCCCACTGACGCCCCAGTCACAAGGAGAACCCCAACTTCATCTTAGTCAACCCTTGGGAGTTTTCTGCCTGCAGCTCCCAATGTCCCCTGCACGACATCAGGGACCAGCTAGAGGTTGCCAGATGAAAAACCACCACCCTGGGCAGGTGTAAAGTCTCCTCCCTAGATAATGAGGAGCCAGACGACTAATCTGGCCCCGTGGAGGAAGCCAAACCCAGGGAGCAGGAGCCGGAGGAAGAAGAAGGAGGCCCCTGACAGTTGGATTTTTAGAACCGCCCCCACACCTTCCCATGGTGGCGGGGGCTACTTGCCCCAAATACCGCCCCCAGTTTACCAAGAGATGAAGCTGAACGGGGTAAAAGCCAGATTGCTGGTCAACACAGGAGGAGTGAGATCTTGCCTATATAGCTACTACTTCCCCCATCACAAGTCGACCTTTGACCCACTACTCCCGATGGATACTCACCTGGTGGACACGGAGGATGGCCTCCTGCTGATCCGTGGGAAAACATGGGCCCTGTGTGTCGACACCCATCAGCCGGCATCAGCGATGCACAAATTTATTGTGTTCGACTCTTCCTGCCGAAACTACGACGGCTATCTGGGGCTGGACCTGCTGCAGAAGCTGGGCACCACCATCGACTGCCAGAATAGGCAGCTCCAGTTCCAGAAACCCCCCGGCCCCCCCCTTCCCACGAGGGCTGTCTGCACTTGCACGCCACAGCCACAGCAGGAAGACTCCCCGATCCCCACCTCCCCCCCTCTCTTGTCCCCCCTTTCCCCCGTCTCTCTACCCCCCTCCCCCTCCCCTCCTTCCCCGCCACCACCTCCTCCTCGACTGTCACTATCTCCCCTCATCACTAGGCTTGGGTGCCCCTTAACCGGCCCTCAGGTACCTCCATTCTGTTCTCCCCCCTCCTTCCACCCGGAACCCTCTCGGCCTGCCTCCTGCCACCAACCTTCCTTCCCCCTCATCACTCGGCAGTCTGGATTGCAAATCTTGCTCCCTTGCCCCTCACCCTCCTGAAAGGGCTCATAATCGGAGAGATGGATGAAGCCGAGCCCTGTGCCCCTTCCCCATCCTGGTCCCCCGCCCCTCTGCTCCCTATCCCAGACCATCCCTCTGCCCACCAATCCAACACCCTCTGCCACCTTCTCCTGGACTTCCAGGACCTATTAGTGGCAGGAACCGCCGACATTGGACATACCACCTACCTAGCTCACGAGATCCATATGACGGGCCCACCGATCTGACAGCCGTCCCGGCGGAAAAACCCCAAGCAACAGGAAGAGGAAGACAGCCAGGTTCACGAGATGATTGAAGCTGGAGTCGTCTCCCCCTGTACCAGCCCTTGGTCCTCCCCCGTTGTCCTCGAGAAGAAAAAGGATGGCACGTTGCGGTTCTGTGACGATTACCGCCGTCTGAACGACGTCACTATCAAGGACACCACTCCACTCCCGCGAATAGATTATTCCCTAGACTCCCTATACGGCGCCTCCTGGTTCTCCACCCTTGATCTCCAGTCGGGGAACTGGCAGGTCCCGGTGCAACCAGAGGACAGAGGCAAAACTCTGTTTTCCACCAGCAACGGGAAACATTATGAATTTAATGTTTTACCTTTCGGCCTCTGTAATGCCCCTGCCACCTTTTCAAGACACATGGAATTCGTCCTCAGTGGCCTTACTTGGGAGATCTGTCTGGTGTACTTGGACGATGTCATTGTGTTCAGGCAGACCTGGCCGACCACCTGCAGTGCTTCCGCCGCGTTCTTTCCCGAATCTGACAGCCAGGCCTCAAACTCCGGCCCTCCAAGTGCGTTCTGGCCGCCAGAACTGTCTCATTCCTGGGGCATGTCATTCCCAGGCTGGCATATCTCCCAACCCCGACAAACTCCACCCCATCACGGACATTCCCCCACCCAATGATGTCCATGGAATCTGAGCATTCCTCGGCCTGACTTCCTACTACCGCCGTTTCGTGAAGGGATTTGCGCACATTGGCAAGCCCCTCCACGACCTCACCCGAAAGGGAGAGCCGTTCATCTGGACAGACAAGAGACAAGCCTCCTCCCAACAACTTCAGGATAAGCTCATATCCGCCCCTGTCATCGCTTTCCCCGACTACACCCTTCCATTTCGGCTCTACACAGACGTCTCTCTCATTGCAATTGGGGCCGTGCTGGCACAATTCCAAGAGGGCCATGAACACATCATCACCTGCGCCAGTCATACTTTAAATTAGGTGGAGAAGAATTACACCACCACCAAGAGGGAATGCCTAGGTATTGTCTGGGCACTCGAGCACTTCCTGGTGTATGTATCAGGGACCCAGGTCACCATCATCACTGATCACCAGTCACTCCAGTGGTTGCAACAGTCCGACACAGAACGCACACTCATCAGGTGGCGCGAAACTCTGGAGGAGTTTAACTATGAAATCTCGTACTGCCCCGGCAAACTCCACACCAGCGCGGATGCCCTTTTCCGACTCCCTATCAACGCCACCCAGCCGGGGGCTGACCTCATGCAACAATGGCATCAGAAGGAAAGGCCACCCTGGATTCCTTTGCCCCTCTTCAAAAAATTGTACTGCCAAGGCGACTATCTGCTAACTCCATCTGGGCATATCATCCTGGCCCCGGACGCCACTCTAGACGCCCTTTGACACCTGCACGCCCACAACGGCATTCACCTGGGCACGAAGAAACTCCTACAGGTTTTCAACGACGCCTATTGGATGCCAAATCCGTCCACCCTCACCGAGGAGATTATCCAATCCTGCCGAGCGTGCGCCCTCAGTAAAGACATCACCCGTACCACCGGCCCAGCTGGGCATATTATCACCCACAAACCTTGGCAGCTATTGACACTCGATGTAGTGGGAACTTTGCCCCCGAAATCAGGCTATAGGTACGTGATTACATTCATCGACACGTACTCTAAGGTCATCGTAGTTTGCCCAGCGAAACAACACCACGCTCTTGCAGTGGCTGATGCCCTGGTCCAACATGTTTTTCCCTACTTTGGTATCCCGCAAGCCATCCATTCAGACAACGCTCCAGAATTCACCAGCAAAATCTGGCAGGAACTCGTCTATCTTTTCGGTTATAGCATCTCCCACTCATCCCCTTACTGGACCCAAGGAAATGCCGTGTGCAACTGCAGCCATCGTACACTAATGAATCAACTCTACACCCGAATAGAAGCCACCAAAAACGACGACTGGTCTGCCCATGTAAAAATTGTGCAATGGGGCATTAACTCCTGCCCCCAAGAGGATGGCATCTCGCCCTACGAGCAAGTGTTCAGAGAAACACCCCTCCTCCTGCCCCTTAGCCAACACTTGCAACCCCCCGCTTCGACTCCCACCTCTGACCCCTTACACCACCTCAAATGACGGCTGACACACCTCCAAAACAACCTGGATCTCTGCCCTGACACCATCTCCAACCCCTACAAGCCAGGCGATACCATGATGATTGCACAGCTCTCCACCCTCCACAAGCTTGCCCCGCACTTTACGGGGCCACACACCATACTCACGTCCCTAACCCCTACTTGGTGACCGTAGAATTCCATGGCATGTCCGACAACCTCAGAAACTGGTATGTCCGCCCCTTCCATGCCCCCACCTCCCAGGCTCTGGCCCCACGTCCCACCCCACCCCCACCCCCACGCCACCTTTCTCTACCTCCTACGACTGCTATATCTCCCCCTCCCCTTCTCTCTCTCTCTCTCCCTCCCCCACCGCCCCCACCTCACCCCCCGCCACGTCCAGCACCTCACCTGAGAGCTCACCAACACCAACGAGCCACTGCACCTCCCCAACCCCCTCACCACCTAGTACCCGGGCCCCCACACCCCCACACCCTTGCCGCCCACCACATCCCCGCATCAACCTCCGCCCCCCCTCCGACAAACCCACCAACCGCCACCTGCCCACATCCTATTGGTCTCACCCACCCCAGCTCCCACCCCTGCTTCTGCCAGAGCCACCCACTCACCTGCCCCACCACCAACCCCTACACCCACTCCCCGCTCCCCTTGTGCTATCCACCCACTGACCACCCCCAAACCAACCGCCTGTGCTCCATGCCCATCACAAGCGGGTCAATGCCGCACACCCCCATCGCCACCCACACCCACCCTCAGAACAACCACCACCCATTCTGGCTGCCTCTCCTGCCCACCCGCCTGATATGCCCACTCTCCCACCCCACCCACCTCACTGCAAATTCACACGTCGACCCCTGCCTCAAGCCCTCTCACATACAGGATACACCAAGTTCAGATCCCGACCACCTATACTCCGCAGAGACTCCACACCGCATTACCCTGGCATAAAACTCCACACTTGCCCTCCATCTCCAGCATTCAGCACAGCCCAACACCCAAGACGACATCTACCATGAAGATCTGCTGAGCCATATGGGCACCACCCTTCAGGCACAGACAGCGTGTCCGATGACCTTGCCACTTCCTATGCCTCTTCTGCTCCTCCACCGACCAATCCACCCTGTTCATCACTTGTGACGAACAGCACGAAGAATATCCTGCTACCACAGCCTGGCACGCCTTCCTCCAACACCTCCAGCCAGTCTACGCCACCTACGATACAAGAGTTTGTCACCTCCAGTCACGAGGCCATGACTTTTTCCCAGCTGACGGTGGTAATATGCAGCAGGACATCGAAGCAGACAGCAACAATCCACCAGAAGGAGCCCACAGAGGAGTGTACATGGCGCGAATGAGCTGCGGGTGGAAACTGCCTAAGTCCACCCGGGCCGCACTCCCCTATGACACAGAACTCACCCGCCGCCACCATAGCAGGAATATAACACGACCTGCCGGGCGAGCTGCCCATCAATCAGACCAGGGTGGAACTGTTTCTCCGTTCCAAACAGCACCACTGAGATGGCCGGTAGCCACTCACCCTCCTATAGGAGACGGCCTGAAGCTGCTCTGGAGGAAACGAGGAGACGGCCTGAAGCCGCTCCTGCCTTCTTCAGGAGACTGCCTGCAGCCACTCCGGAGGCTAATCAGGAGACAGCCGGTAGCCGCTCCTGCCTTCATCAGGAGACAGCCAGAGGCCGCTCTGAAGGTGCCCCTGGAGAGACGGCCTGTAGCCGTTCCCCCTCCTATGGGAGACAGCCTGAAGCCACTCTGGAGGTCAATCAGGAGACAGGCAGTAGCCACTCCCATCTTCAATGGGAGATGGCCGGCAGCCACTCTGGTGTCCCCAGAGAGTCAGCCTGTAGCCGCTCTACCCTCCTGTGGGAGACGGCCGGTAGCCACTCCGGAGGAGCCCTGAAACAGCCAAGGCCAGTAGCCGGGCCCTACAGCCAGAGACGGCCTGAAGCCGCTCCTTCATCAGGTGCTGAGCCCAGTCCACCCACCCACGACTTGGAGGGAGCCCCCAGCCTGGAGGAGTATTGAAGACTCCCTGTGACCATCACCGGGCTCTTCTCCCAGCAGCCGGTGGAGATGCCCCTGACAGACCCCGACGTTGGCTGATGCCGCAGCTCACTCCTGATGGTGTCCCCGACCTTCGGGGACAGCAGCTCCCGCGACCTCCCGACTGCCCCTCAGACTCCCGGGCGTGACCTCCCTGCACCCAGACACTGGAGATCCTCATCCTCCGTCAGGTGCCTGACTCAAAAGTTCAGGTGTCTGTTCAGCCCCAGCCCAGAAGGCCAGACTCCCACCCCGAACCCAGAAGCCTCAGGCCCCTACGACCCCAGCAGCTCCGAACGAGAGAGGACGCCCCTACGTGCTGTCCCCTGCCCCTGGGACCCAGCAGCCCATGGCGGATCCCAGCCCCATCAGTTGGGAGGCTGAGACTCCGCTGCTGCCCTTGTGCCTGACTGTGACATATCTGACCTGACAGTGAGTGAAAGTGAACACACGCACCATAAAAACAGTGTACGAGTGACAGAATAAAGTGAGCTGGTGGTTAGAGCGTAAAAGAAAGTGGTGGAAAAAAATAGTGCAATAGTGAGACAGTGAAGGACGGGTCTACCATAGTGAACAGTGCCGCCGTATCACATAAAGATCATACGTAGGCCCCCGTGTTGAAATTCCAATACCGCCAGCTCCATCCAGGTACATAGTGAAGTAGTGTAATAGTGATCTACGGGCCGAGGTACAGTGAACACTCCATCCAACAGTGACGGCACATCTTGGTAATACCATGCTTAGGCCCAGTGTAAAATATTAATGCTACCCAGGGAAATCAGACAACCACCACCACCGGCCTCGGAAATCTAAACTCCCCTACCAACATATGTGTCTAGCTCAAGTGTCGTTCACCCTAACCAATCTGGTCTTGTGAAGTATCCTGCGTGATACTATTATCCCATATCTGCAGCCCAAAAATTATAATTGTCCAGTTTATTTGTGTTTGTGACACCTGCTCGTTACTGTGTAAGATATAGTAGTACATATGTAATGTTGCCTTGAGTTTTTGTGTCCAGCCTCTCTCTTATTTGTCTAAGCTCCGGTCTAGAAAAAGAACCCAGCTATTCACTAGGTGCTCCAGGGACGGGAGGCCGACCCTAAAACACCTAGCATTACACTCCTCCCAGTATTCTACCCGGGTCAAGAACCATCGCTGGCCACCAGTGTTATGCCAGGTGTTTCAAGGCCAACTTCTCGTCCCTAAAGCACCTGGCAATTGAGCCGAGGTCCTCTTTTCGAGACCAGAGCTAGAATACACAACAAGAAGAGCAGTACACAAAAACTCTAGGCAACAACCTTACATGTATATTGACCAAATCATAACCTCTATAAAATACAATGTGGATTGCACACAATGCACTATTTATGATCACTTGGGCTGGATGGACTATAGGGTTCTGACTGGTTAATGAGTATCACGCAGGATACTGGACGGACACTGTATAACAATAG
This sequence comes from Coenobita brevimanus, assembly GCF_032717465.1. Lineage (NCBI taxonomy): Eukaryota > Metazoa > Arthropoda > Malacostraca > Decapoda > Coenobitidae > Coenobita > Coenobita brevimanus. The sequence continues at coordinate 24,043,647 of NC_137063.1, read as the reverse complement.
TAACTTAACACACCAGTCTGAGTGCCTTGTTAGTTATTACACAGTGATACAGGCACTAACACAACACTGTCTTATATCTGGGCACAAGAGTATGTTGGGTTCTCTCAGGGTACAAGTACTGCACTGCATGTGAGTTCTATAGGCACTGTAATCACTTTTACCTGAGCAGTCACTATTGCACTTAGTAGGGCGAGGGGCTCCGGTTATGCAATGGGGACCAGGTGAGTCTCAGGTGTTGGCCAGGTGTAGGAGGGTTCCCATCAGGTGTTTCTTCCTTCCAGGGCCACGGGACGACCCTCAGGGGTGATGTCGTCAGTCGGGGGCTGTGGTCGGGCGTGGAGAGGGGCCCTTTGCTCGTGGGGCCTGCCAGGGTGGTCTGGTCCTCCGAGCTGGAACCAAACAGGCTGAGCAAACGCTCTTGCCAGTGCCCACTCTGGGATGAGGGTTGCCTGGAGCTGGAGAGGGCACACCCCAGGGGAGTGGGGGTGCCTTGGGCAGGAGTCTGTCAGGTGGTTGCTTCCCACGGGCGCCAGCTGGATAGTACACACTCCCAGGGGCTGCATGGGACCGTGCCACACTGTCTCCAGGCTGAGGGGATCCTCCTGAAGGCAGCGTTGGGGAAGAAGAACAGGGGGAGGGCAGCTAGAGGCCGTCCCTATTCTGCAGGCGTGGCTGGGAGCCATCGCCGGTGCCCTGCAGCGGGAGTGACGTTCAATCGAGGTGCAGGCAGAGGCCGTCACCAGTGTTGTACTCCTGTGGGCAGCTACAGGAGGAGAGGGGACATACCCTTCTCTCCCCAGACGCGGCTGGAGGCCATTGCTGGTTCCTGTACGACGGGAGGGGGAAGGAGCAGCACCTGAGCGGCTGGAGGCCATCTGTTTGGGAGCAGCTGAGGCCATCTCCTTTTAGCAAGTGGCTGAGGCCGTTTCCGTTCGTGAGCGGCTGCAGCCATCTCTTTTTCTGGTGAGCGGCAGAGGCCTTCTCCCTTTTGTGAGGGGCTGAGGCCCTCTCCTTTTGTGTGCTGCTGGAGGCCATCACAGGGGTGCTGCTCGGAACTAGAGCTTTAGTCTCACCCCGAACCTGTCGAGGGCTAGTCCGGTTGAGATATAGTGCCCCCAGACTGAAATCTTCCCGCTGGCTCTGTTGTGGGCAATATGGGCGCGGGACCATAGGGGACATGTGTCCCTCTAGCTGGGACGACCCACGCTCCTTATTAATCCCTCTGTGGTTTCCTCCTGGGGTGGGGATCGCGATGTTTTGGTGGAGGTTTGCCATGGTGGGTATTTCAAAAAGCATCATGGCCACCATCCTGCTTCACCTCACCGGTTCCTTCCAACTTGTGGCATTATTTATATTTATATTTATGTTATTTCAGTATGTACTGCATTTATATATATGTTATTGTGTCAGTGTTATTATTTTATGTACTGGATGTGTTAGTTATGTTGGTACAGGTAGCCTACATTCCAGAATGCTCTAGAATATCGGAATAATTGCTGGACAGTATTGGAGAATTTGGATAAAGTATTGTAAAAGTAAGAGGAATGGTATGTGGTGCTGGACTTTAGTCCGGGAAATGGAGGGTCGAGTGTATTATCTAAAAAAAAAAATGAGGGTCATGTACAGACTATATGGTCAACTAAACGGTTGTGATGATGTGAAACGGAGAAAGAGAGGTGTAATCTTAGAAGGGGGGGGGGTGCCACTGAGCTCTATAAGATGGAGAGGCTATCTCCGCTGTGAGCGTGTAATTTTGGCCGCCATATTGAAACACCAGCACTCAGTTTGAAATTCAAATACTTTATTTCCACTAAGCAGTGGTTATTGATAAAGATACACTCGTGGCTTATAATGCAAATACATATATGGATTATGATTTTTATCTGCCTGGTTCAACGAATTATATCGGGTACATTTAGCCTGAGTATAAAGCAGAGATACTGGGGAAGAATCTTCCCACCCCAACCCAGGGGACAGTAATGTTATTGAATTATATATAATATGTATTTCTTACCTGTAAAATGTAACGCCATATCTCTTCTATGAAATCCTGTGCCCATTTTTGTATCCGTAGGCTGCACAGTGGACCATGGCACTATATTTTCTGGACTCATCAGCTGCTTTCAAAAACCCACAGGGGAAACAGTTGAAGGGCGTACAGTGGCCATCCCTTCCCCAGTATGTACAGTGGCTGTTAGCTGGGTGCTCCCTGGGACTGTATCTGGAGCAGTCCCACCCCGATCCTGGCAAAGGCTTGTCCGGCCAAGATGTAGTTGGCCATCACGCGACGTCGTGGTTGGGCAAGTTAAGGGGAAGAGGGACATGAGCCCAGGGCGCACCTGGGCCTGTCTTGCTCTGGGCCTGCATCATGTTCACCTGGCCCACTGTGGTGTCTTCCTGGGATGGGGGTGGGGCTGTGGCTCCGTAGTGGGGTGGGGGGTTTGGTGGTGGGAGCGTGCATTTCACCACCATCCACGTGGAGAAAGTCACGGCCCCGTGACTGGAAGTGATATGTGCTTGTGGTGGTGGTCTGGTGTGTTGGTGTGATGTGATGGAGGAGGGCAGTCCAGTGTAGTGTAATCTGGTTGGGTTCTTGGTGTGGGTTGTAGGTGATGTGGAGAGTGGAGGTATGTGGAATGTGGCGGAGGCAGTGGAGCAGTTGTCTTGTCCTTCTGATTCTCAGGCCAAGTCCCTGTGCAGGGTGCCAGACGGTGTGACATATTCTCATCGCTGGTGGTGTCGAGTGATGCAGGTCTTCTGGCTGTGTAGGGGCGTATCTGTATGGTGGGCGTGAGGTGTGCCCAGATTTGGTGGTGGTAGTGGTAAGGGCGGGGGTCGGGGGTGAGGTGGTGGAGCCACGTGGTGGTTTAGAGTCGTGGTTTTGAGTGGTGATATGGTGTGGTGGGGGCGTGTGTGGGAGGCAGCGGTGGATATAGCTGGTGTGATTGTGGGAAGTGTGTTGGGGGCATGAGGGCGTGTGAGTGAGCTTAAGAGAAGTGGATGTTGTTGCACGTGGGTGTAGCGTTGGTGGTGTGGGGGGTGGGGAGTGTGAGAGGGTGGTGGGGGTGTGGGGCAACGTACTGAGGTGTGGTGTGGTGCGGCTGGGTGTTTCCGCTGACGTAGTGCAGGATCGTGGAGGCGTGTTGCCGGGGGTGTGGGTAGATTGTGCGGCATTTACAGGTGTGTTGGGTGGGGGTGTTGATGCGGTGCGAGATGAGGGGTCGGGTGGGGTTGCCGTTGAGTCATCATGGTCGGGTGAGGTGGGGGAAAAAATCTGCGGTGGTCGAGAGGTGGCAGGCAGTGAAGCGTCCGGTGAGGTTATTGGAAATGAGTTAGGGGTCTGTGGGGATGGCAAGGTTGAGGATGGTGCGGGGTGGTGGGTGGGAGATAGTAAACAGGAGGAGATGGTTTGGGGAAGTAGGTTAGGGGAGGATGAGGTATGGGTTCTAGGAGGCCTGTTAAGAGGGGGGCAGGCTTTATGTTGAGGGAGGACAGGAAGGGGGGAGGCGATAGTAGTGGAGAAAGTGGTGTGTGAGGTGGGAAGGTTAGGAATAGGGGAAGGTAAAACAGAAGAGATAGTGAGAGGAGAGCGAAAGGAAACATGACGTTTCCCCCTGTCGTAGACTGGGGGAGGGATGTGAGGTGGCCCCAGTCATTAAGGTGGGGTGCGGGGACTGTGGGGGCGCCTTCTGTGCCTTTTCCGTCGCATTTTCTTTCCCTGAGGCTCGGGGCAATCGGCATATGGTGGGGAGGCTTGCAGGTGCCCTTGTGTCGTTTTGCTGCGCCGGGCAGCTTTTAGCTGCTCGCGGATGTCGTGGATTGGGCATTCGTGGCAGCAAGGAGAAAATTCCCACGGGTTAATAGCGATGATATTCGTGGGGAATTGATTGATTTTGCCGATGTGTTGAGGGGTGGAGTGGATGGCTAGAAGGCTCCTCATTATTTGGATATCTTTATCCAGGTCTTCTGTCGGGTCATGTATTATAAAATGTTCTTTAATGAAACCGAGGAGGATCCTGAGGAGTATGTTAAATATAAGCTGTTCTCAGGTTTTTGCGTCTGTTTCCGGGTACACGGCGGTGACGAGCTGCCTAGCCTGGATGAATGTGTCATCAAGGCTTCTGTCGTATGTGAAGGCATTCAGTTGTGATAAGGCTACAACTTTGCCCAGGGATGGTGTAACTCCCTGTTTCACAATTTGTGCGAACTGGTCCCATTTTAATCCCGGGATGATTTTCGTAGCTATGCATGCTACTACTTTGCCCCAGTGTGGCACTGTGATGGCAATTTTCTCTCTGTCTTTTTCAAACCATATGTCCAGCATGGGTTTTACCATAACCAAGTACACATCGATGTCGTATTGTTCGGGGTTGAATTTTGGCAATTGGATGTGTGGTTTGGCTGCCATTGTGATAGATTTCCCTGTTTGTTCCTTCGTGTTCTATCGGGTCCAGATCCTACCGCTGCCACCAGTGTTATGCTGGATGTTTTTAGGTCGACTTGTCGTCCTAAAGACATCAGGGACTGAATGGGGTCCTCTTTTTAGACTGGACCTAGAACAATTACAAAGGAAGACGGCATAAAAATTTGGCAGGACACCTTAACACATATATTGCCTTAATCCAATTTCCCTTACAATATACATACAATGGTATACAAGATGTGGAATGGGTATAGTGACAGGCTAGTTAACAATAATACATCACGTCACACATACACTGTGATAACACCCAAGTTATTGTACAGAATAATACAGAGGGATGGTGGCACTGTTCATACAGTCCTATCTCCTCAGTCCTGGTATAGTATACTGGTCTGTTGTACTTAGGTATCGCCACAACATTTGTATATTGCTATAGTCCTGGGAACTTAGGCACTGACACAGCATACCTAGTACGTTAGGTTAGAGACACGTTCAGTGGTGATGTTCCTGTCTCACTGTCTTTAGAATATACGGGCACTGTCACTTCCAAGTCTTTGGTACAACACTGAGATCTCACTGTGTCATAACTGGGCTGCCGATGTCTGGGCTTAGTTAAGATGGCGCTTTGGGGTCGGAGGGAGCACTACAGGTGAGCTCTCCCGCAGTAGGCAGGGGACTGCTACTGGGGGCATTGCAGCCCGGGCACATTTCTGGTCCGGGGTGCAGGGAGGCTCTCTCTTGTCAGGGCCTCGACCTGGTGAGGGGCCCTGAGGGCTGAGGCCAAACAGTGTCAGGAGCTGGGCTTGCTGCTTCTTACTTTAGGCAGAGGGCTGACGGTGAGTGGGGCCAGGGCGGTCCCACCCTGGGGTCTGAGGGGTGTCCCTGGAAGGCCGGGAACTGAGGTCACCTCTATGCTGGGGCGCCGTCAGGGGCTGGCTGCGGCATCTTGTCCATGGGGCATCTGTCAGGACCAGGCGGCGTCCAGAGGCAGGCTGAAGGGCATGGATCCTGCCTTCAGCTATCGGGCCTTGCCACCACTCTTAGAACGGCAGCACCTCCGGGGAACCACACCTGGAGGGAGAGACAGAAGGGTGTCCTGCGCAGCCGCCAGGTGAAGAGTGGGCCGTGCAAGGAACCTTCTCCGAGAGAACCCTCGGGACTGTGGACAAAGGGAGTACAGTGGCAGTCCCTTCCCTGTCATGTACAGTGGCCATTGCCGCGGTTCCACAGGCCCTTGGGATAACAGCAGAAGGACGTACAGTGGCCGTCATTCCCTGGTACGTAGTGGTCGTTACCGCGGTGCTTCTCCTGAAGGAGGAAGAGGCAGATGAGAGACGTACAGTGGCCGTTCCCTCCCCAGCTCATACAGTGGCCGTCGCTGTGGGTCTGCCTGGGAAGTAGCTGAGGGACGTACAGTAGCCGTTCCCTCCCTGGTACGTTCAGTGGCTGTTACTGCGGTGCTACTCCCGTAGGAGGAGGAGGAAGTGGATGAGGGACGTACAGTGGCCGTTCCCTCCCTGACGCTTACAGTGGCCATCATTGTGGTTCCACTTATCCTGACTTTGTCTGTCAGTGTGCATACAGTGGCCATCACACCGAGATGGGCTCCAGATGTGGCTGCAGCAGAAGGGCGTACTGTGACTGTCCCTTCCCCGGTACATACAGTGGCCATTACCGCAGTGGTGCAGGGGGAAACAGCTGAAAGGCGTACAGTAGCCGTCCCTTCCCCGGTGCGTACAGTGGTCATTACCGCAGTGCTGCCTGGGACTGTATCTGGAGCATTCCCACCCCGATCCTAGCAAGGGCTGGTCCGGCCGAGATGTAGTTGGCCATCACTGTGACGTCGTAGTTTGGCGAGTTGAGGGGATGAGGGACATAAGGCCGGGGTGCACCTGGGCCCGTCTCGCTCCGGGCTTGCATCGTGTTCACCTGGCCCACTGTGGTGTCTTTCTGGGGTGCGGGTGGGGCTGCGGCTTCATAGTGGGGTGGGGGGGTTGGTGGCTGGAGTGCTTATTTCAGTTATCATCAAAGTGTGTCCACACTGCACTTTGCTTTCTTACATTTCTTGAAGCCATCATCGCTGTTATTTAATAACTGAATTATGATTTTTTGTTTTTCCTAAGGGTAGGCTACATCAGCTGGTTAACAGTATAAAATAACACCAAGTTCACGTGCCCTGTGCTAGACACTCAGTGGACTGGAGATGATAATAAACAAATGGGAATTCGAGTCTGCTATTAAATAATTTTGCTTGCCAAAGTAAATTACCGGTAGACTTTATTATATAATTAATACTGGGACATAATATACCTCTTAAAATAGACTTTATTGTATCATTAATAATGAGACATAACATAGCACTTAAAATAACTGTCATTATTCTCAATATGAAAAATGTAATTAATTTTGTTTCGAACGCTATTCCCCTCCTCCGATCCACCCAACTACCCGAGACCCCGCAATAATGTGATGACAGACATATGACGACTAACAAAACCAGTAGAAAGTGGGAGGGAGTAAAATAATTAGTCAGATTTAATAATTTGTTTATAAAATACTCAGAGTACTCGATACTTCACAATTTGTATCGATATTTTCGATGAAAAGCTAATATCGAAAGTATCGATACTTTGGTATCGACACGCCCACCACTAGTCTCTGGTGCAGGGTGTAGGTGACATGGAGGATGGAGATTTGCAGTGTCTTCAAGAGGAGGCAGAGAAGTTGAGGTATCCCTCAGATACGCTGGTGTTTTCCCTGGGCAGGGGTCCATGTCACTCGTCATAGCTTCATTTCTGGAGATGGTGAGTGGCCGACGTCTCCTGGCTGAAGGCTGGAGACGGGTGAGGTGACCTGGATTTTAGAGGGTTGCCAGGTGCTGGTGGAGGTGGTTGGTTTGGTGGGTGTTGGGGGCGTTGGGGGCGTGGGTTTGGGTCTGAATGTGTATCTAGCTGTTGGGTGGGACAGCCAGCTGGATCTGGTAGTGGCAGTGGTGAGGACAGGTGTGGGTGAGGGTATGGATGTGTATCGAAAGCTGGTGGGCGAGAGAGCCGGCTGGATATGGTAGTGGCGGTGGTGAGGAAGGGTGTGAGTGGCGAGGAGCTTGGGCCATGTGGTGAGGTGGCTGGGCATGGGTGGGTGGTTGATTGTCTTGGTGGTGGAGTAAGTGTAGTGGTGGTGGTGGTGGTGGGTGAGGGGCTGGTGTGTGGGGCGTGTGTGAAGGGAAACTGTGTGGGTGTATGGGTGGTGGTGGATGGCGATGTGGTGGGGCCACGTGGTGCATCGGCTGAGCATGGGCAGATATTGATTGTCTTGGTGGTGGAGTACATGACGTTATGGTGGTGGTGGTGGGTGAGGTGCTGGTGCGTGGCTTGGCATCGGAGGTGGTTGGGGAGTGGGTGTGTGGGGTGTGTGCGGGGGGAAAATTGAGTGGGTATAGGGGTGGTGGTGGGTGTTGTGCGGTGTTGGTGACGTGTTGAGGTGGATGGAGGTGGGTGGGGGTCTCTGCAGGGGTGGGCCTGCATGTCTGGTGGTGGCGGTGCGGCAGTGAGTGCTAGGGTAGGAGGTGAGGTCAATGTGGGTGAGTGGAGGGTCTGTGGTGAGGGTGTGGAGTTGGTGAGAGGCGTGATTGTGGAGGGGGGAGTGAGTGAGGGTGAGAAACGTGATGGCGTGACATAGCAGGTGTATGAGTCAGTTGTGTGGTCAGGGGAGGCAGGTGATGGTGTGGCACGCTGGGTTGGGGAGTTAGTGTGGCGTGGTTGAGAGGTGGAGGGCGGGGGTCAGAAGAGATGGATATGGCAATTGTGATACATGCTGGGGGCGTTGTGATGTTGGATGGAGGAGACCATGTGACAGCCTTGGATAGCTGGTCTCCGTCGGGCAGCTAAGAGTTGTTTCCGCAGGTCAAGAATGTGGCCCCGGTGGTGACATGCTGAAAATTCCCACGGATCTATGGAAATCTGGTTGGTATTTTCATCAGAAGGGGGGACGCCTTTTGGTGGGGCATGCCCTGGCCCTACTGGGTGGTGTTGGTGAAACTGTACGTCTGGGGGGCGTCTGTGGTTTTGGGGGTTGTGCCAGATTCATCGGGATTCTGCTCACTACGCCAATGTGTTGTGGGGTGGTGCGAAGGTCAAGAAGATGCCTGATAAGTTGAATATCCTTGTCAAGGTCTCCCGTTGGGTCAAAGATTATGAAATGTTCCCTTATGGTGCTGGGAAGGATCCTTAACAGGGTATTGAAGATAAGTTGTTCCTGGGTGGCTGTGTCAGTCTCTGGGTAAGCAGCAGTGACGAGTCACTTGGCCTGGGTGAGTGTGTCGTCCAGGTTGCCGTCATAGGTGAGGGCATCAAGCTGTGTCGAGGCTACTACTCTTCCCAGAGATGACGTGACTGCCTGCATCATGATTTGTGTATACTGCTCCCACTTCAATTCCGGGACAATCTTGAAAGCGATACTTGATACTGCCATGCCCAGGTGAGGCAGGGTGATAGCAATCTCCTCCCTGTCATTTTCAAAGCCTATGTCCAGTAGTGGCTTAACCATGGACAGGTATACATTGATGTCGTATTGTTCAGGATTGAATATTGGCAGTTGAATGTGAGGTTTCGCCGCCATTGTGCTAGATTTCTCTGTCTTGCTCGTCTCTGTATTCTGATTGGGTCAAGAACCACTGCTGGCCACCAGTGTTATGCTAGGTGTTTTTAGGTTGATTTCTCGTCCTAAGAAGTCCAGCTACTGAACCGGGGTTCTCTTTTGAGACTGGAGCTAGAATACACAACAAGAGGAACAAGGCATAAAAACTCAGCTGACCAACCTTACACGTATATTGCCCTACTTACAGTCTTTACAATATACAGCAATTATATACATATACAGGTTAAGGGGGACACTGTCAGACTGATAGACCTTGGCCCAGGCTGCTGGGGGCTGGGCTGCTTACAGGTGGTGCCCAGGCGTGGGAGGTAGCTCATCGTACGTGCCTTCCCATAGGAGGCACGGGACTACTGCCAGAGGTGACGTCGTCCAGATGGGGCTGCTGGTCTGAACAGGGCCAACAGGCGTGCTTGCCTCCGCCTGCTCCTGGAGGAGGGTCGTCTGCGGGTGGGGCTGGGGAGGCCCCGCCCTAGGGTCCCAGGGGTGCCCCTGGGTGTCTGGGGGCTGCAGTCTCCACAGGGTTGGTTCACTGTTGGGAGCTGCCAGCGGCATCCCTTCCTCATGTAGTCCGTCAGCGGCGGGCATCGTCCAGGGGCAGGCTGCATGGATCCCCGGGCTCAGGATGGGCCCTCACCACAACTCCTCTAACTACAACTCCTCTGGGGAACTGCACCTGTGAGGATAGAGAGGGAGAGGTGTCCCACTCAGCCTCTGGATAGGTGGTGAGCCGAGCCAGGGACTTCCTCCAAAGGGGTAATCTCAAGGGCTATGGATGAAGAGCTTACCATGACCATCCCTTCCTGCCCGGTGCTTACAGTGGCCGTCACCACGGGTCCATGAGTCCTAGAGACAACAGCCGAAGTGCGTACAGTGGCCATCACTTCCTGCCCGGTGCATACAGTGGCCGTCACCATGGGACTGATTCTAAGGAAGTGGCAGACAAAGTACGTACAGTGGCCATCCCTTCCTTCCTGGTGTGTACCGTGGCCATCCCTGAGGGTCTGCCTCTTCTGGCTAACCAGCCGAAGTGCTTACAATGGCTGTCACTTCCTGCCTAGTGCATACAGTGGCCGTCACTGCGGGACTGGTTCCAGGGGTGGCTGCAGCCAATGTGCGCACAGTAGCCGTCATGTCCTGCCCGGTGCGTACAGTGGCCGTCACTGCGGGGCTCCAGAGGGTACCAGCTGAAGGGCATACAGTGGCCATTCATTCCCCGGTGCGTACAGTGGCCGTCACCATGGTGCTGCTTGGGACTGTGCTAAGACAAGTCCCACCCCGATCCTGGCAAATGCTGGTCTGGCCGGAGTGTAGTGTACCAGCACTGCTTACTTTTTGTTGGGCCTGCTTGAGAAGAAGAGGGGCACATGGTGGGGGACATAGGACCCTCTGGCTCGGATCCCTTACGCACTCTAAGCGCCTCCCCGTGGCTTCCCCTATGGGTGGGTATTTTGCCACCCTGGCCGTGGGTCCTCTGTGGGGTGGGTGTTGCGACACCCCTACATGGGCTTCCCGTGGGGGTGGGCACTTCAAAAAAAAAAAAAAAAATGTAGACAAGGTCTCACAGTGTTATCTCAGGGATAAAGGAATGAACAGAGAGGTGGTTAGAGATCAAGCAGCATGGATAGCTGTCATCAGGTGATCAAGTTCAACGCATTCAAGCATGTTGGACCGACTATGAAAGAAATGAATCTATGTAACGATATCACCCTTTTCACTTCATTCACAGAGCTGATAAATGCACAAAGTAGCAGTTAAAAAAAAAAAAAGTGAAGCATTGGTGATACTTTTTGCTTACTAACTAGACAACTTGACTGTATCATACATCAGTGACGATGTTTTCACTGATTTCCACTCTCTCAAAGTCATGATGCTTCCATGACCCATTCATTCGGTTTACTCACTTTCACTTTATACAAATGTACAACAGGCCTTGAACATTCGCAAGGATTGGGTTATACGAGGTCTGTTCAGAAAGTATCTGATCTTAGGCTAAAAAAAAAATTAATAGCTAATCTGTTGAGTTAGGACACCAATCCCCCTCAAAGTAGGCCCCTTCTGACTTGACATGTAGCCCACAGCATTCTTCCTGCTGCCTTATACGTCTTTCAAAGTTAGTTTCAGTATCTCCTGCAGGTACTTCATCGCATTCATCATGATCTCTTCTCTTGTCTCGAATCGGAAACCCTAAAGCAGAGTTTTGAGCTTGGTGAATAACCAAAAGTCATGTCTGGTGCATATGGAGCCTGCCGGACCTGCAGGATGTTGTGCTTGGCCAAAAATTCGTGAATCAGTTGAGAAGCATGGGCAGGGGCATTGTCATGGTGCAGCTTCCAACTTGTCGCTTCCTAAAGGTCTGGTCTCTTCTGCCGAACTGCATCATGAATATGACAGGTATGTCACGAATTCGCGCGAGTGTATTTATACAAATTCGTTACACTGTACTTTGGTGAGAAAACCACGAACTCTAGTGGAATTCCCGCTGGGCATCATTCAGTTCAACTGTCCTCGTATTCACTTCGATCAGGATGGTTTTCAGAACATTTGTCACTGTTTCACAAATGACCATTCTTATGCACGACATTAGCACTTTCACTGAGTGATTTATTGCATTTTTATATCTTTCGCCCTCTTTCCGTTGATCATCGAAGTTAGGCCACGCCTATTTCCGGCAAACACAGCCATCTCTTGCCCCCTTTCCCAGTTTGAACTCAGTCAGCTTTGAGTCGCCTCAAGGATAGGACCAATTGTGCCCAGCGTAGAGCAGCACCTCCATTGTACAGCGAAATCCTGAATCTCCACCTAGACGGTGAATTGGCAAAGCGGGCTTAGCGAATAGCAGCGTTTGGTATTCATCACACAGGCGCCAGACTTTCGTTTGGCTCCCCTCCACTGACCAGTATTTCTGTTTGTTTTTCTAGGCTTAAGTTTGATTAGCTTTTGAATGAGCAAGTGAGTGTATTCTCTTTGTTATTTGAATTCATGAGTCCCCTAGTGACTGTGAATTCCCCTTTTGAATTTATTTTCATATTCATAGAACATAAATTTATTTTATTGTAATCAATAAATTTACAGTTCTTTTGTTTGAGCTTAATGTAATTAGAATCATGTTTTATATCTCCACATTAAGCTTACTTTAGTTGCTGCTCCTAGTTTGAACAAACTCTTTACATTATTCATATCTGGTACTTAGGCCAGTTCTTTTGTATCAAACTTAAATCCGTTGTGCCAGCCAGGAGATAAGCACCAGCAAGAATCTGTCTATTATTATTAGGATTAGTTATTGATTGTCAGGGATGGAGTCACCTTCTCAAGAGGCTAACAGTACTAACAAACAGCACTCGTGAGTAATTAGGCTCTGCTGTGTACTGTTGAGAAAGTTTATACATTCTCATCCTTAGAGAATCGACAAAGCAAGCCGGCATAAAGTAAAACTTACTACTTGATTTCCACAAGTCAATTCCTTGTCTCTATTTTCAAGTAACATTTAGTAATTTTTAATTCTTAAATTTACATCACCCTGTGACATCTGGCGATCTCGCCAGGATATTAACTCCTAGCTTTAAAGTTATTTGCAAAATAATACTCACTCACTCACACCTAGGTATTTGTTATCATTAGAGAGTATAGGCACTATCTTACTGGTAGTTACTGATTCACCTTTATTAATTTTACGTAATAGTTTTCTCAGTCAGTTGCATTTTTTTCCCTTCTTATTTTCTTTATTAGTTTAACTAGATAAAACTGGTCACCACCACCCTGTGCCTATATTATTTACTTTTGATTATTAGTATTTCTCTGCAAAATAGCAGTCAGCACTCAGTCTTTAGTCCACTCAGCCTTAGTTGAGTTAGCATCATGACCACTAATATATGTACAGGAAGCCAAAGATATGGGGCTTACTATCTATCTATCTATTGCCAGACGCCTTAATCCCGTTTGGGGTGGCCACAAACAAATCGCCTCCAAGTCGCCCTGTCCCCCGCCATTTCACTGCCCTGCTCCCAACTCACACCCCCCTCTCTCATATACCTCTCCACCCCATCCCTCCATCTCATCCTCGGCCTCCCCCTCCCTCTTCCCCCCTCCACCTCACTCACATACACTCTCTTCGTCAGTCTTTCACCCTCCATCCTCTCCACATGGCCAAACCACCTCAGTGTGTTCCTCATAACGCTTCCTATCACATCCACATCCACACCACAACGCTTCTTTATATCTTCATTCGTCAGCCTGTCTCTCCACGTGACTCCACAGGCTCCTCTTAAATAACTCATTTCCACTGCTCTCACTCTTGACTTGTGCCCTTCCAACAATGTCCAAGCTTCACTTCCGTACGTTAGAGTTGGTATCACAATACTGTCATATAGTAACTTTTTCACTTCCATGCTCACTTCCCTGTTTCTTATCACTGCTTTCAAAGAACCAGCAACCTTTCTTCCCTGCTGTACCCTTTCAAGCACTTCACCCTCCAAACCTCCATCCTTACTCATCACACTACCCAAGTACTTAAACGTACTCACATTTTCCAATTCCTCACCATCTAACCTCACTATACATTCACTGACTTCACCTCTCTCAAAGACCATCACTTTACTCTTCCCTACATTCACCTTTAGATTCTGTTTCTTACACACTCTCTCAAACTCATCCACCAAGCCTTGCAGCTCCCCTTCGTCATCACTCAACAACACAGTATCATCTGCAAACAACAGTACAGGGAGTTTCCAAACACTATCCTCTCTCACCTGGGCCACTCCAGCATCCACTACCCTACCTTGTACCTCTTTTATTACCCCATCCATGAACAGATTGAACAACCATGGAGACATGACACATCCCTGTTTCAAACCAACTTTCAAAGAGAAAAATTCACTTAGTTCACCATCCACACGCACTGCAGCCTTCGCACCATCGTACATACTCTTCACAGCATTCAACAACTTCCCATCTACTCCATATATTCTTAACACTTTCCACAATCCTTGTCTATCCACCCTGTCATATGCTTTCTCCAAATCCATGAAAGCCGCATACAACTTCTTTCCCTTCTCTAGAAACTTTTCCACTAAAGATCTAAGAATGAATATCTGATCTACACAACCTCTTCCCTTCCTAAAGCCTCCCTGTTCTTCTCCAACAAATTTCTCTGTTCTTTCTCTAACTCTGTCAATAAGTATCCTACCATACACTTTTCCTATTATACTAAGATATGGGGCTTACTATCTATCTATCTATTTTGTACAAGGGAATAATTATACCTGACTTCCAATCCTCCGGGACTCTACCTTCCTCCCAGGCCAATCTGCACATCTTCCACATCCATTCTACTACTATCTCTCCCCCATGCTTCAGCATTTCACCACACACTCCATCAATTCCTGGGGCTTTCCCCGATTTAACTTTCTTCATTGCTTCCACAACTTCTATCCTACTGATTTCTTCCTGTCTTCTCACCTCCCTCCTTCTCCCAGCCATTCCCCAGCCACTTATACTCGCATTACTTCCATCCTCTATGTTCAACAATTCCTTAAAGTGTTCTCTCCATCTGCTCACTTTTTCTCCCTTCTCCACTAGTAACCTACCATTTTTATCTTTCACTCCCCTGCTAACTTCACTTCCACCCTGTCTGACTCTTTTCACTTCTCTCCAGAACATTTTCTTACAGTCCCTCCACTTTACACTCAAATTCCTTCCAAATTCCTCATCCACTCTCTTCTTACTTTCTCTTACTAATCTTTTCACCTCTCTCTTTCTTTCCACATATAACTCCCTCTTCCACCTCTCAACTTCTTCCACGCCCCTATTTCTCATCCATTCATTGTATGCTTTCTTCTTTTGTGCCACAGCCTGTTTCACCTCTTCAGTCCACCACGCTGTTCCTTGCACCCCCCTCCGTCTTCTCTTCCTTCCACACACCACATCACATGCTGCACATATTTCTTCTGTAAATATCTTACACACACCTTCCACGTCTCCCATCTGCTCCAATTCATATTTGCCCAATCGTTCCTCCACTTCTCTCTTATACTCTGCCTTTTTCTCATCCCCTTGTAACCTTTCCACTCTCCTTGCAACTACTCCTTCCTCTCGTCTTTCCCTTCTTCTATTCCTCCATCTTACTTGCATTCTAATTCTGACCACCACCAAGTAGTGGTCAGAAAGTCCACTCCCCCAACCTCTATACACTCTTGCATCCTTTACACATCTTCGCATCCTTTCATCCACACACACATAATCAATCATTGCCTTCCTTTCATTCAGTTCACCACCCACCCTTCTCATCACTCGCCATGTATACCTGTGGATCATTTTATGCCTGAAGAGGGTATTGGCTATCACCAACCCCCTCCCAGCACAAATGTCCACTAACGCACTCCCATTCTCATCTATCTCTGCAGGCACACCCCACTCACCAACTATTCCATCCACCTTCACATTTCCAACTTTACCATTCATATCACCAGTCAAAAACACCCTCTTATTCCTTCCAAACTTTTCCATGCACACTTCCACATTTGTCCAGAACTCTTCTCTCACTCTTCTAGCACTATCTTGCGTTGGCGCATACACACACACAATCGCCCACATTTGTATTCCAACTTTCAACTTTACCCACACAATCCTTGACCCAACTGATCCATACTGTCTTATGCTCCTCTTCCATCTTTTACTCACAACTAAACATACTCCTTCCTTTGCCCTCTCATTCTCACCTACTCCTGCACATATACCCCATCCATACTCCCATTCTCTCACACTTTCTCCTCTCCATTTTGTTTCAGTTATTCCACATACATCCACTTTCGCACCTGGACAATCTCTCTCTCTTTCACCTCATCATTCGCTCCTCTTACATTCCATGTACTCATTACCAAGTCCTTTGTCCGGTCCTGGGTCGTCATCGTTTGGTCAGTCCTTGTCCGAGGCTTCTTGTTTGTTTTTTTAGTTAATTGTTTTCCGGGGAGGGGCACTAACCCTCCGGGGCTTACCGATCCCCCCAAAATTAAAGAATATATTCTCTCACGGTTTAGTTACAAGCAACAACATGAGAATGATGCCCGTGAAGAGCATAGAATTCAGCACGAGGAACACGAGACAGAACGTGAATACGAGCGAAAACAACATTAACATGAGCGAGAACAACACGAACACAAGCAAAAACAATGCAAAGAACTCGATAGAGAACGTGAATACGAGAGAGAACAACGAAAGAGAGAACGTGAACACGAGCGAGAACAACGCAAGAGAGAACGTGAATACGAGCGAGAACAACGAGAGAGAGAACGAGAACACGAACGTGCCGAGCACGAGGCATGTGAGAAACATGAACTTGAGATGCTGAAGCTCAAACAAGGCTTCTTGGCTTCAGACACATCTGGTGCAGCTAACCCAAGCTCCACGAGCGCTCTCCCTGCACATGTTCTGGAAACCCCACGCCTCAAGCTTCCTTCATACAAGGAAGGCAAGCGAATCGAGCTGATCATAGTTCGTTTTGAAGACATGGCACAGCTGTACCAGCTGGATGAGGCAGCTAAGCGGCTCCAGTTTCTTAGCTTGTTTGAGGGCCCTGCCCTCGATATTCTCCACAGAATTCATAGAGACAATCTCATGTATGAGATGATGAAGGCCGCACTCATCAAAGCGTACGGTCTCACAGTTGACAACGCCAGGAGTCAGTTTATGAGGGCGCGTCTACAAGAAAATGAGACTGCTGTTCAGTTTCTTGATCGACTTACTGCTTACTTAGATGAGTGGATGGAGAAAAATTAAACCCCTCCCACACGAGAGGGGATAATTGACCTTATGCTGTGCACACAGCTAGAAAAGTCGTGGCCTGGTGAGCTTATAGCTCAGCTTAAGATCTGCCAGGTAAGGGATGCCAGCCAAATGGTAGAGAAGGGTGATGCATTCTTCACTGTGTATGGCTATGAAACTCGTAAGCAACACTCCTGGAACAGGAAAGCTAACAAATCTGGGAAACCGTCTCAGACTGAACCCCAGCATCAAGGCCGTTCTCAGAGTAATGGCCAAGGTCCAAACAGACCGCAGAAGAAGGGCCAGGGGCAAAATGTTCAGAAACCTGACTGGAAGAGGTACATCAAGTACCCTAACCAGCAGCAGTATCAGCCACGTGATCGACAATCGGGACAATCCTTTTCAGCACCAGCCTCAGTGTATCAGAGACAGGAAGCAAATGCAGCCTTCATTCCTCAACAGCAGTATGGTGGTGTCGTCCCTAGCAGCACAGGTACTTCCCCACAGTTCACTAGTCCCCCAGCGACAGTGAACCCTCCTCCACAGGTGGTCAATGCTCCATCTCCCCAGACAGTAAGTATGACCCCTCAGGTATCTAGTTCTCAGGGCACCATGTTTGCTGCATCATTCATTCAGCAGCCTCATCAGTGGCTGGCCGCTTCCTCCACAGGCCCTCCCACAGGTAACAGTGCCTTCTTTGTTCAGCCAGGGTTTGTGGGAGGCGTTCCTGTAAAGGTCCTGAGAGACCATGGTTCCTCAGGTTGCTCTGTCAGGCAGAGTCTAGTTCGACCTGAGGAATACACAGGTCGTCAGATCCAAGCTCATCTTATTGATGGATCAGTGAGATTGTTCCCTGAGGCATGTATCCAGGTGGCATCTCCATTTTACACTGGTACGACACTTGCAGTTGTCATGCCAGAAACTTTGTTTGACCTTATTATAGGCAACATAGCAGGTGCCAAGTATAGTTGCACCATAGATGACGCTACTCAGACTTCGGCTGCAGTAACACGAGCCATGGCCAAGGATCCGAACTGTGTCACCCTGGTGACCATTGCATCGCCACAAGATCTGATTTGTAGCCAAGATGTTGTTCAAGAACAACATTCTGACCCAACACTTGCTGCCGTGTGGAAGAAACAAAAGGGTAGAGTGATTAAGTATTCACAGGGAGGTCAAGTCAGGTTCCTTCGTAAACAAGGACGGCTCTACCATGAGTCATGAACACCCAAGGGTGAGGTTCAACTGCAGTTTGTCATTCCCGCTAAGTATCGCCAAGCAGTGTTAGAATGAGGTCATTGTTCAGCCTCAGGTCACGTGGGCAAAAGGAAAACCCAGGGCCATATCCACGCTGACTTTTTCTGGCCAGGAATGGGACAAGAAGTAGATAGCTTTGTGTGTTCCTGCAATGTGTGTCAACTTACCACCAATCAGGGACATGTCCTTCCTGTGCCATTTGAATCCACGCCCATAATCTCTGAGTCAGTCGAAAGAGAGGACAGTGGTGATGTGGGTGCAGACCTGATGTCAAGCCCATTGGCCCCACAGGACACATTATGTCCAAGGCCTGTACATACATATGTACCGTAGGTTAAGGGGAAAGTTCGAGACCCCATAGGGACAGTCCGAGGCTGTGTTTGAATTACCTTGTGGTGTCTTGAGCTGTGGGCCTCTCTGAGGATTCTCAGAGAGTGCACATTATCCACATGAGTGTTCACAACCACGTTGGGTGTTAAAATGTGACCTGCCCGAGATTGTGTAGGGATTCTCAGCTTGCCAATATTCATCGTAAGTGTAGAGTTAGGCTTAACCAGTAAACTATAAGGGTCCTTTGAGATTCTGTCCTGGGACCATGTTTCCTGGTTAATAATAATGCAGGTTTAACCAGTAAACTATAAGGGTCCTTTGAGATTCTGTCCTGGGATTACGTTTCCTGGTCAATAATGTTTCCAATAAGAAAATAATGGCGACCTTGAATGTCCAAAGCTTTGCTGTCACTTAAAATTTTTGGCTAGGACGTACTTTTTGTAGCATATGTACTGACTACTAGGCAGAGAGAGAAATTGTAATCTAATAAAAATGTTTGTTGCCCTGACACTTTTGATGCTCCACCTCAGGGGTGGATCCAGGAATTTTCGGTGGGTGGGTCTGATTCGCTGATTCAACCAAAAGACTTGATGCGATATACTGATATTGCAATGTTGAAATTGTCTCTTTATTCAATGATGCATGGCTGGTGGGGGGGGATGCATCCCCCCTTGCCCCCCCCCCCCGGATCCATCCCTGCTCCACCTAGATTGATTTCACAGGTCCAGCTGGCAGGTGTACCAGTTTTTTCATGCAGATCAGCTGATCGTCTCTGCCGCATGCTGCCGCCTCTTCTCTTCTGCCTCGTCGTCTCCATTTACTATTAATTTGTATCATATCATTTTACACACAGGTACAGTTACACTAGAACTGTCACAACTACACCGTGTATTACATACACCACGCTACATAACAATTACTTGTTAATGTAAATGTAGCGAATTTTCGCTCAGTCTGATCTGAGTACAGGATTTTTCACCGTCGTCACAGAGTTTTCTCCCTCAAGCTTGCTCTTATTAACGTAAATACGAGATTTTTATGTTCATGGGCAACTGTGATTTTCTCCTGTAGCAGGATAGTACACACATCACAGTGTGAATCTTGTGTGATTGAATTAGGATTTATATGTATGTATATCGTAAAATTTTTCTGAAGAAAAATTTGATTTTGATGGGGTGTAATGTCACGAATTTGCGTGAGTGTATTTATACAAATTCGTGACATTGTACTTTGGTGAGGAAATCACGAACTCTAGTGGAATTCCCACTGGGCATCACTCAGTTCAACCGTCCTCGTATTCACTTCGATCAGGATGGTTTTCAGAACATTTGTCACTGTTTCAGAAGTGACCATTCTTATGCACGACATTAGTGCTTTCACTGAGTGATTAATTGCATTTTTATATTGTTCACCCTCTTTCTGTTGACTGTTGAAGTTAGGCCACACCTACTTCCGGCGAACACGGCCATCTCTTGCCCCCTTTCCCAGTTTGAACCCAGTCAGCTTTGAGTCGCCTCGAGGATAGGATCGTTTGTATCCAACGTAGAGCAGCGCCTCTGTTGTACAGCGAATTCCTGAATCTCCACCAAGACGGTGAATTGGCGAAGTGGGCTTAGCGAATAGCAGCGTTTGGTATTCATCACGCAGGCACCCAGACTTTCGTTCGGCTCCCCTCCACTGACCAGTATTTCTGTTCGTTTTTCTAGGCTTAAATTTGATTAGCTTTTGAATGAGCAAGTGAGTGTATTCTCTTTGTTATTTGAATTCATGAGTCCTCTAGTGACCGTGAATTCCCCTTTTGAATTTATTTTGAGATTCATATAACGTTAATTTATTTTACTGTAATCAATAAATTTACAGTTCTTATCTTTAAGCTTAATGTAATTAGAATTGTGTTTTATTTCTCCACATTAAGCTTACTTTAGTTGCCACTCCTAGTTTGCACAACTCTTTACATTATTCATAACTGGTACTTAGGCCAGTTCTTTTGTATCAGACTTAAATCTGTTGTGCCAGCCAGGAGTTAAACATCGGCAAGTACCTGTCTATGATTATTAGGATTAGTTATTGATTGTCAGGGGTGGAGTCACTTTCTCAAGAGGCTAACAGTACTAACAAACAGCACTCGTGAGTAATTAGGCTCTGCTGTGTACTGTTGAGAAAGTTAATCAATTCTCGTCCTTAGAGAATCGACGAAGTAAGCTGGCTTAGAGTAAAACTTACTACTTGATTTCCACAAGTCAATTCCTTGTCTCTATTTTCAAGTAACATTTAGTAATTTTTAATTCTTATTTTTACATCCCCCCGTGACAAGGTAAAGTTAAGATAGTAATGTTTGTTGACAGTCTGATCTGGTGCATATTTGTGTTGCACAACTCCATGGCGATTGAAAAAAAAAATGTTAACATGCTTTTCATCTTACTGTGGACCTGTTGTGCATTTTTGGGCCAAAGTGACCCTGCTTGCTTTGGCTGGGACGACTGTGCCTTGGGTTCTTGGTCATACCTGTACACCCAAGTCTCATCTTCAGTGATAACATTCTTCAGAAAATCTGGGTCGCGATTTGCACACTCCAGCATGTCTTGGGCAACGTTCATCCTCAGGGCTTGTTGACGTGAAAGGAGCTTTGGAACGAACTTGGCGGCAACCAAAATACCTGAGCGGTGGGGTGAACCCAACACCACAACCCCAGGAGGAGAGTACGAGGGGGCGATACCCACCCCACAAGGGGATGACGGAGAGCCTGGCTTACCTGGCTCACCATCCAGGCAAAAGTGACATATCATTCCTGTGACTCGGCACCCCTCTTCCCTGCAACCAGACCAACCGGCAGTGTACAGGAAAAGTACACGACTCTTCAACAGAGGGAAAGCTTGCCATAATCAGAGTGGGACTTGCAGTGGCAAAGTCCCAAGCAATCCCTCGGATGCTGAGTCCCCTGGATTGGTCTCCTATTTAACAGAGGAGTCAGGAGGAGCCTCAAGGGTTGCTATCCCCCTACCCCAATGGAAGGAGGGCATGCTCCATTGGAGGTGTGGTGCAAGCCAAGAGAGTACATCTGACCTCTTCCTCCCGATGTCCCTGGGACAGACCCTTCCCCGACGGAAGGAGGGCAAGCTCCATCGGAGCTGTGGCGTAAGCCAAGAGAGTAGGTCCGACCTCTTCCTCCCGACATCGCAAGGACAGGAATCCCTACTCCAGCAGAAGGAGGGCATGCTCCATCGGAGTTGTGGTGCAAGCTGAGAGAGTACATCCAACCTCTTCCTCCTGACATCACTGGGGCAGGGGTCCCAGGTCCTATGGCAGGAGTGCAGACTCTGTCGGATCTGTGGCTGTGGCCGGGAGAGCCCGACGGGCACCCACTCCCAGCCACCAGGATCGGCAGTGTCCGGGAGAGTCTCCCCCGACTCCTCCAGCCCTCCAGTCATCCGTAGGAGCACAGGCAGTGCCCAGTGGAGCTGCCTGATGGAGGAACATCCCCCAGACCTCCCCCGCACACCCTGGACCGGAGTTTTGATGGGGCCTCACGGGCCCGCCCAAGTAGGAGGATTGGCCCTCAGCTGCCCTCCCTCTGCTAGTCCCCAAGCTCCTACAGAGGGAAACACCTCTGGCTCCACCCACCACTCCTGCAGCAGAGCAAGGCATCCTTCTCCCTGTCTCTCTCCTCGAGAGGGCAGGATTTGCTTACCTACAGGCACCTCCCCTCAGACCAGACTCTGCAAGACGTCCCCAAGACCAAGTGTCCGGTCCTTGCAGCCCCTTCCTCCCCAGGTGCTGATGGGCTCCGCCAGGACAAGAGGCAGCAGTCCACCCCTGATGGCCTCCTCCCGTAGACGAGACCTCAGTTCCCGGAGTCAGCAGGCCTCCTGGACGCTCACTACAGAGGCTGGACTTCCCCCTGGTGCAGGTGGTTGCAGTCCCTCCATGACAGCCACCCCTGCCGGACGTGACAGCAGCCCAGTGGGGGCATCGCCCTCCTCCCGGACGACCCTAGGCTTGGGCCTCCCCAGGTCCTTCCCCAGGACCCCTACAATGACTAAGGGCCAGTGCCGAGCAGTGTGTCTCCTGGCCCTCTTCGGCCCTAGCCTGGAGAGCCTTGTCTTGTGCCGGGCCGTAGCAGCTAGAGAGCCACCCAACACACCACCTGCCCACTCCTCCAGGACTAGTGGCGACCTCAGGGACCACCCTCCCCTGTACAACTCGCCAGACAGCCCACCTCCCACGCCCAGCCGCCATCTAAAGCTCCAGGCATAGGCCCTCCCGGCTCGTGGGCCATGTCCTCCCCTCCGCCAGAATCGTGAGTATCAGATCCTGTGATTGTTCATTCTCTGAGTGCTGTTAGACCCCTCCCCAGTGAACCAACCCCTGTGACTCCTTCCCTGTACCTGCAATGCCTCTCCCCAGTGTTGTCCAACTCTCCCCAGTGCTCTATTCCCTTCTCTCCTCCCTGCCCCCTGGCAGCTGCTGTGTTACCCCCCCCCCCTTCTAGTGCCATAGTAAACTCTACTACCTGTAATCTTGTGCACTGAATACTCGACATCCATGCATGGGTTGGTTCTCCAACAGTGACAACCCTCCTCCCAGAGTCGACCCCACAGGACAACATATGCCAGTGTGCCCCTCCCCCAGTGTGCTCCCCCTCCCCTCCCCAGGCCCCCAGTCCCTACCCCCACGTGAATAAACCCACCCTAGACTCACTAATACCCCCTTCCCCCCTTTCAATCAAGTGCGGGACATTATATACTCTCGTCCTATGTGACCCATACATAGCCTAAGATTAGCTAGGGCATCGTCCATGTCACCCAGATATATTGTACTAGCTAGGACCTCGTCTGTGTCACGCGAATACCTAGACTTAAGGGCTTAAATATATGTCGTCGTCCCTGTCACGCGCCTGTCGTAGTGGGTATACTGTGCTATGCTGTCTGTGCGTGTGTTGAATGTGATGTACCTGACATATTTGTAATACTCTCCATGACACTGTGTGGTCATAACCTTATCTCAGGAAGGTGCAATTCCATGTACAGATCAGGCTTGCTGAAGTAGCAGAAAAGTGATTGTTGTAAACATTATTTTCAGTCATTGTAAGTTCCTCAGTTTTGCTCATAAAATGGTGTGTGTATTTGTCTTTTGATAATATATAAGTGTGCCTTTTGACCAGTGGTGTTTGTGTTTTCCTTCTTTGCTAGTACTGACCCGGTCGGGAACAAAGAACCCAGGACTGCACCGTGTCTGTACCTGAGAAGCTGGGACTTAGAACACTCTGCATAACACTGGTGATTGGCAGTGGTTCTTGACCTGGCAGTGGAACGGCAAGGAACGGAAAATTCGCAAACATGGGAGCCAAACCGCATGTACAACTTCCTAAGTTCGACTCCAAACTGTATGACATTCACATGTATATGATCAAAGCTATACTAGAAATAAGTTTTGAGAATGACCGAGAAAAGATAGCAGTCATGCTTCCCCATCTCGGAAAGATTGTCTCAAGTATAACCACTAAAATAGTCCTGGAGTAGAAATGGGACCAGTTTCAACAAATCGTGACCCAAGCTGTCACACCCTTACTAGGGAAGGTCGTCGCCTTCTCCCAGCTGGACACACTCACCTACAATGGGAATTTAGACAACACCCTCATTCAAACACGACGTCTCATTGCCACAGCCTGCCCAGAGGTGGATTTACAAACCCGGGACGAACATGTATTTAATACCCTGCTGTGAATACTCCCCAGCATGGTCAGGGAACAATACCATCTACTACCCGACTGGGGATATCAACAGAGATATCCAGTTGGTGAGGCCCCGCTCGCCGCCCGCACCACTCCTCAACAAATAGGGGCAGTAAGCAGAGTCCCCACCCGAAAGCCTCCTCCTAACAAGCCTCGCACGCCCACCCCAAACCCGCTGCCCCAGGAGCTGCCAGCCCTACCACAAGCCATCCCTACTAGAATGCAACCCACTCCCAGGGAAACATCCAACCTCCTCTCCATCAATCCCTGCGAGTTCACCGCATGCAGCCATCACTGCCCCATACACGACATTTGAGAACAACTGAAGGCTGCCCGGTGGAAGATTGCATACCAGGGGCGCCGCAAGGTGTCGACTATCGAAGACAACCCACCGGGCGAACCTTCCCCTCCCACCAAGGCCCCCGATGCTGAAGAGGCTGACATAGGCGGCGAGTGGGAGAGTGCCTCACCCCAACTGGATTTTTAGGACTGCCTCCGCACCTCCCCACGGTGATGGGGGCCACCTCGCACAAGTCCCGCCCCCTGGTCTACGATAAGGCCAGGCTGAATGGGGTGAAGGCTTGACTGTTGGTTGACATAGGAGCAGCCAGGTCTTGCCTATACCATCACTTCTACTCCCATCACGCCAGAGCTTTTTGCCCTCTCCTCCCCACCTCAGCCCACCTCGTGGGCCCCCTGCCAATCCGTGGGGAGACACGGGTTCTCTGTGTTCAGACACATCAGAAAGCAACCGCCCAACATCGGTTCATTATATTTGATTCCACGTGTCTTGCTTACGACAGTTACTTTGGGTTGGATCTGTTGCAGAAACTCAGCGCCAACATTGACTGCCACGGAAGATGGTTGCACTTTAACAAGTCACCAGATCCTCCCCCTCATCCTCTCTGCACGTCCCACACCACGGCATCCCCCCCTGCCACCCCCTCCCCTTCCCCCCTCCCCCACTTCTGCCCCTATGCCGCCCTCCCCACCACCCACCTTCCCCGCTACGCTCTCCTCCATCATCACCATTCTTCCCCACCATGAGGCCCGGCTCCCCTTGCACCTGCCTGCATGCACCAATGTAATATTTTCTCCAACTGCACCAGCTTGTGCCATCACCTCCTGCCTGCTTTCCTCCACCTTTCTCCCCCCTCACCTCGCCGCAGTCCGCGCGGCTAACCTCTCCACCTCACCTCTGACCCTCTCTAAGGGCTTAGTAGTGGGTGAATTGGAGGAAGCTGAGCCCTGCACCACCCCCTCCCCCCCCACCTCCCCAGCTCTGCCCCCACTACCTGACCATCTCTCCCCACAACAAACCACCGATCTGCGACGACTTCTCCTGGACTTTCAGGACATCTTCTCATTGGGACCCATGGACATCAACCATACCACCACCCTGTCCCACGAGATACACGCGACAGGCCCTCCCATCCGGCAACCTGCTTGCTGGAAGAACCCCACACAACAGGCGGAAGAACACCGGCAGGTCCAGGACATGTTAAATGCCAGCATGTTATCTCCCTCAACCAGCCTGTGGTCCTCTCCACCAGCAACGGGAAGCACTACAAATTTAACATGCTCCCCTTCGGCCTCTGTAATGCCCCAGCTACGTTTTCCCGCCTGATGGAGTCCATACTCAGTGGCCTCACGTTTGAGATTTGCCTCGCCTACCTCGATGACACCATCATCTTCATTAGGACCTGGGCTGATCATCTCCCCTGCCTACGCCAGGTCTTCCCCAGGATACGCCAAGCCGGGCTCAAGCTCTGCCCGTCCAAGTGTGTTTTGAACCAGAGATCGGTCTCCTTCCTGAGGCACGTCATATCGAAGGAAGGCATCGCACCTGACCCTGAAAAACTCAAGACTATAGCTGAACTCCCCCTGCCATGGGACGTGCTTGAGATCTGTGCATTCATAGGCCTTGCTTCCTATTACAAGCGTTTTGTAAAAGGGTTTGCAACCATCACCAAGCCGTTGCATGACCTCACCAAGAAGGGGGAACCATTTACTTGGACAAAAGACTGCCTCCAAGCCTTCTGGACTCTCAAGGACAAGCTCATCACGGCCCCCATAATGGCGTTCCCCGATTACACTATACCGTTCCGCCTGTACACCGACATCTCGCTTGTGGCCATCGGCCCCGCACTGGCCCAGGTACAAGACAGCAGGGAGCATATCATCGCCTGTGCCAGCCGCGCCCTCAACAAGGAGGAATGTAACTATGCGGCCATGAAATGGGAGTGCCTCGGTATCATCTGAGCATTTGAATATTTTCGTGCATACCTGGCGGGTACCTATGTTACCATCATCACAGATCATCAGTCCCTACAATGGCTCTGCCCATCCGACACCAAGAATGCGCAGATGATCTGCTGGAGGGAGACCTTTGAAGAATTCAACACTGATGTATCATACTGGCCTGGCAAACTCCACACAAATGCCGATGCCCTCTCTAGGCTCCCTGTGAACACCATCCAGACTGTGCCAACCCTCATGCAACATAGGCAGGCCAAGGACCACCCTGATTGGATGCCCACCCATCTATTTTTCAAGTTACAATGACACAGCGACCTATTATGCACCCACTCCAGTCGCATAGCCCTTGATCCCGATGCCACCCTAGAAACCCTCACCCACCTTCACGCTAACAACGGGATACACCTCGGCACGAGAAAAATGCTGCAGACTTTCAATGACACCTTCTGGGCCCCACACCCCTCGAAACTCGTGCAACAAGTTGTGCAAGCATGTCAAGCATGCACCCTCAGGAAAGACGCCACTCGCACGCTGGGTCCCTCCAGCCACCTCGTGGCCAGTAAACCGTGGCAACTGCTATCAGTTGATGTCATCAGCCCCCTTCCACCCAAATCGGGCTACTGCTACATCATTACGTTTGTAGACACCCATTCTAAGTTCCTAATAGCGTGTCCGGCAAAAGAACACCACGCTCTCGCTGTCGTTGATGCCCTGACTCACCATGAGTTCCCATACTTCGCCATCCCCCACGCCTTCCACTCTGATAATGCACCCGAATTCACAGGAAAAGTTTGGAAGGAACTATCTGCCCTTTTCGGATATAATTTCTCCCACTCCTCCCCATACTGGCAGCAAGGGAATGGCATCTGCGAGCGTAGCCACCGCACTCTGCTCAATCAAGTGCAGACCAGGATTCAAGCCACACAAGATGACGACTGGCCAGCACACGTCAAAATAATACAGTGGGGCATGAACATCTGCCCTCGCGAGGACAGCATCACATCACACGAGCGGGTATTCGGCGAACCGCCCCTATTCCTCCCCTCCACCGTCACCTACAAGCCCTCGCAAACCCCACCTCTTCTGACTCCCTACACCATCTCAAGCGGAAACTCCAACACCTACAAGCCACCCAAGACCTAGCCCCTGATGCTACACCAGCCAGTCCGTACAAGCCAGGTGATCTCGTCATGGTCGTCACCTTGCCTACCCCACACAAGCTTGCCCCTCACTATACGGACTCCTACGAGGTAGTAAGCGTCCCTAACCCCTACCAAGTCACTATCAACTACCACACTACCCACACCTACAGGAATAGACACGTGCGTCGCTCCCCACCACTGAACACACCACCCCCTCAGCGACACAGCCCGCCGGCTTTTCCCTCAGCGCCAGAGAACTTCTACACCTGCTACCTCTCCCTTTCCTTCTCCCCCACCAACACCCCCACTCCAACTGCCACCCCCCCTTCACTCACACCTGGCCCTCTGACATCCTTCTCCCCAACCTCAACCCTCACCCCACCCCACCCCCTTGGGTCCTGCACCCTCTCCCGACACATCTCCACCACCCTTGTTCCCTTCAGCCGACATCACCCACCACCCTCCAAGTCCTGCCCGCACACCTGCCCACACCACCCATGCCCGTGCCTCACCCCATCACCTCTCATCACCGCGGCCACCCTCTATGCCATCTCCACCCTCCACACCACCTGCCCGCCCTTCCCCCACCAACCCCTCCCCACCCATGCCCGTCCTCACCACCACCCGCACCAGATCCGGCCACCTATCCCGCCCACCTGCCCGCTACACCCACACACCCTCCCAACCCTCCACCCCCACCCCAAACACCACCCCCCTCCTCCATAAACCATGGCACTCCCGGAGAATATCCCAATTGCCCGCTCCACTAAGCCGATTACCCCGAGATGCCCTCATAATAGCACGACAACGTCCTCCCTCTCCAGTCTACAACTGGACTTCTTCCAGCATGCTTCATCACCACCACCAGAGACGAAAATCACACTCGTGATCTGGACCCCACCCCAGGGGTGCAAGCGGCACCTCCAAGACACCGGCCAGCTCCTCAGCCTCCTACAGCAGACATCTACACCTTCATCTCTCACCGTGCTTTACTCACAATATCTCCAACCCAACCAGTGGACAACCGATTGGACAAACTTCCTTCGCCACCTCACACCCTCACACCGCACCACCACCTCTGACACTTTCTAACTCCAGTCACGAGGACGTGACTTTTACCCCCAAGACGGTGGTGAAATACCCACACAGCGGGGGGAACCCAACACCACCACCCCAAGAGGAGAGTATGAGGGGGCGATACCCATCCCACAGGGGGATGATGGAGAGCCTGGCTTACCTGGCTCACCATCCAGGCAAAAGCAACATATCTCTCTCGTGACCCGGCGCCCCTCTTCCCCACAGCCAGACCACCCGGCAGTGTGCAGGAAAAGTACACTACTCTTCAGCAGAGGGAATGCTCGCAGAATTAGGGTGGGACTTGCAGTGGAAAAGTCCCAAGCAAACCCTCGGACGCCGAGTCCCCTGGATCATCCTCCTATTTAACAGAGGACTCAGGAGGAGCCTCAAGGGTTGCTATCCCCCTATCCTGATGGAAGGAGGGCACGCTCCATTGGAGCTGTGGTGTAAGCTGAGAGAGTAGGTCTGACCTCTTCCTCCCAACATAGCAGGGACAGGAATCCCTTCCCCAGCAGAAGGAGGGCACGTTCCATTGGAGCTGTGGTGCAAGCCGAGAGAGTACGTCCAACCTCTTCCTCCTGACATCACTGGGGCAGGGGTCCCAGGTCCTATGGCAGGAGTGCAGACTCCCCCGGATCTGTGGCTGTGGCCGGAAGAGCCCAGCGGGCACCCACTCCCAGCCACCAGGATCGGCAGTGTCCGGGAGAGTCTCCCCCAACTCCTCCCGCCCTCCTGTCATCCTTAGGAGCACAGGCAGTGCCCAACGGGGCTGCCTGACGGAGTGAACGTCCCCCATACCTCCCCCACACACCCCGGACTGGAGTTTCGGTGGGGCCTCACAGGCCCGCCAAGTAGGAGGACCAGCCCTCGGCTGCTCTCCCTCCGCTAGTCCCCAAGCTCCTACCGCTCCTGTGGCAGAGCAAGGTGCCTCTCTCCCCGTCTCTCTCCTTGAGAGAGCGGGATGTGCATCCCTACAGGCACTTCATCTGAGACCAGACTTGGCGAGACGTCCCCAAGGCCAGGTGTCCGGTCCTTGCAGCCCTGCCCTTCCCAGGTGCTGATGGGCTCCGCCAGGATGAGAGGCCACAGTCCAGCCCTGACGGCCTCCTCCCATAGATGAGACCGCAGTTCGTAGGGTCAGCTGGCCTTCCTGGATGCTTGCTGTGACAGTTGGACCTGGCGCAGATGGCCGCAGTCCCTCCCTGACGGCCGCCCCTGCCGGACGTGACGGCAGCCCAGTCAGGGCACCAGCCTCCTCATGGACGACCCGAGGACCGGGCCTCCCCAGGACCTCCCCCAGGACCTCAATGACGACTAAGGGCCAGCGCTGAGCAGCACATCTCCTGGCCCTCTTCAGCCCTAGCCTGGAGAGCCCTGTCTCCTGTGAGGCCGTAGCAGCTAGGGAGCCGCCCAACACACCACCTGCCCACTCCTCCAGGACTAGTGGCGACCTCACGGACCACCCTCCCCTGTACTACTCGCCGGACGGCCCACCTCTCACTCCCAGCCGCCATCTGAAGCTCCCAGCGTAGGCCCTCCCGCCTCGTGGGCCGTGTCCTCCCCTCTGCCAGAATCGTGAGTACCAGATCCTGTGATTGTACATTCCCCCAGTGCTGTTCGATCCCTCCCCAGTGAATCAACTCCTGTGACTTCTCCCCTGTTCCCACAGTGCCTCTCCCCAGTGTTGCCCAACTCTCCCCAGTGCTCTATTCCCTTCTCTCCTCCCCCACCCCCGGCAGCTGCTGTTACCCCACCTTTCAGTGTTCCATAGTGAACTCCACTACCTGTAATCTTGCGCACGGAGTGCTCGACTCTCACGCACGGTTGGTTCCACAACAGTGACAACCCTTCCCCCAGTGTCGCCCCCACAGGACAACATACGTCAGTGTGCCCCTCCCCCAGTGTGCTCCCCCTCCCCTCCCCAGGCCCCCAGTCCCTACCCCCACGTGAATAAACCCACCCTAGACTCACTAATACCCCCCTCCCCCCCTTTCAATCAAGTGAGGGGCATTATATACTCTCGTCCTATGTGACGCATACATAGCCTAAGATTAGCTAGGGCATCGTCCATGTCACGCAGATATACTGTACTAGCTAGAACCTCGTCTATGTCACGCGAATACCTAGACTTAAGGGCTTAAATATATGTTGTCGTCCCTGTCACGCGCCTGTCGTAGTGGATATACTGTACTATGCTGTCTCTGCGTGTGTTCAGTACGATGTACCTGACATATTTGTAATACTGTCCGTGACACTGTGTGGACATAACCCTATCTCAGGAAGGTGCAATTCCGTGTACAGGGCAGACTTCCTGAAGTAGCCGGAAAGTGATTGTTGTAAACATTATTTTCAGTCATTGTGCCTTTTGACCAGTGGTGTTTGTGTTTTCCTTCCTTGCTAGTACTGACCCGGTCGGAACAAAGAACCCAGGACTGCACCGTGTCTGTACCCAAGAAGTCGGTACTCAGAACACGCTGCATAACAGCAACATTTCGCATGCCCAAATAATCCATTGAAATTTCATGTGCTGATTCATCACTGATTCTCATTTCATTGGCAATTTCTCTGACAGTCAACTGACATTTTCCCATGATCAAATCGCAGACTTTCTTCACATTTTCAGCACTCCTTGTCAATGGCCTCCAGGGACGTGGATCTCTCTCAACTGACATTTGGCCATTTTTGAAGGGATTGTACCACTCCTTCATTTGCGTTACTCCCATGGCTTCATTCCCCAAAACCTGCTGGATCTTTCTGATAGTTTCAACTTGGGTATCACCTAGATTTTGGCAAATTTTGATACAGGAACGTTGTTCGACTTTTTCGGTCGTTGTGGCAGGCGTGGGAACGTGACAAGCGTGACCGTGAACACAGGCTGACTGACAGCCAGTGATGCACTCATGGTGGCTGGCATTAATCACACAAGTGCAAGAAAGTCCTGCACTGTGCTACACAAAACCCCACCCCTATCCTCCAGTTGGGTTCTGAGGAAAAAAATGAGGCGGATACTGAACAGTCCTCGCAAGGCTCTCTCATGGTGATTTTTGCTAACGTGTGATACATTCAGAAGTAATGAGTTATATACATTGTTATGCAGCGTAGTCTGGGCCCCAACTTCTCGGGTCCAACGGTGCAGCCTTGGGTTCTTTTTTCTCGACCGGGTCAGAGTATACAGACAAGGAAGGGAAGTCCAAACACGGCTGGTTAAAGGCACACGTATATATTAACAATAATCAACTACACACTACAGTCCGTGACCAAACCTAAATGATAGAGAATATTAATACGACGCAGAAGACTATACCTTACATTAAATATCTCCACCTAGTTCATATACAGTTTGACCAACACACACACAGTGATATGTCTCTACTTATATAGAACAATTCCCACACAGTAATACACATATATCTCCTACAATATACCAGGTGTGTTCTATTCCCGTGTGTATAACACTCCCAATACAGTCTATTTCAGTATACACAGCACGTGACATAGACGGCAGTATATTCTCATTCCAATACACATTAGCGTGACATAGACGGCACCTTATGCTAGTTATACACATCCGCGTGACATGGATGATATCCTAGCTACCTTATGTTACACCCGCATAAAAGGGAATGGAAGAATTTATCACTTACTATCTACTCGCGTGACAGGGACGGACGGGAACTATTGTTACACAGCATCTCTACGTGGGCCAGTCACAGTATTTTTTTGTACGTGAGGATGAAGGAACCAAAGGCCGCAAGCCCGCAAAATTGTTCCTTCCAAGAGAAAAACAAAATACAAGAGAGAGCCAAATTCAAGATACGATCATTTCAAGATGCCTGGACACACCGCGTTTGAAAGACTGGAGATCATACGAAGCAGGAAATACAGAGTTGACCTGTTGCATAAATAAAGGACTGGGAGTAACGGTTAACTCTTGCATTAGAGAGTTGGACAGGAAAAGAATGAGAGTTTGCTGCTAGACGGGTGCTACGCGCCCGTTGTAGAGGTGGAGGAATGCATGCAGACAGTTCAGAGGAGCAGTAACCATTGAAGTAGCAATAGAAAAGAGATAAAGATGCAACAGTGCAGCGAGGAGACAGAGGTTGAAGGGAGTCAGTAAGAAAAGGAGAGTTAATAAGACGAAAGGCCTTTGACTCCACCCTATTGAGAAGAGCTGTATGTGGGGAGCCTCCCCACACATGAGAGTTGAACTCCACACAGGGACGGATAAAACCCCTGTATAGAGTCAACAATTGTGCAGTGGTAAAGAAGGAACGGAGTCGGCTTAGCACACCTAATCTCTTGGAAGCAGATTTTACAAGAGATGTAATATGATCTTTCCAAGATAAGTCCCAAGTAAATGAAACCCCAAGCATGTTCAAGGATGATGCAGGATTAAGCTGAATATTATTAAACATTAGTGGGTATACCTGTGGAAGATTTTGTCGGGTTGATAGGTGTAAAAACTGAGTCTTTGATGCATTAAAAACAACCAGATTATTTTTACCCCAGTCACGGATACTAGCCAAGTCAGACATTAAGTGTACCATAGCCTCATCCCTTGTTTGCTGAAGTAACTGCTGAGATGGGCGTCGTGGGAACCGAATGGAAAGGTGAAGGGTGGAGTCATCAGCGTATGAGTGGATAGGGTTAGATGTACAGCTTAGAAGGTCATTGATGAATAAAAGGAAGAGAGTTGGTGATAGGACACAGCCCTGAGGAACACCACTGTTAATAGATCTAGGAGAAGAACAATGGCCGTCTACAATAGCGGCTACAGAACGACCAGAAAGGAAGCTATAGATGAAGGCACAGATAGAAGGATAGAAATCGTAAGAGGGCAGTTTGGAAGTTAAGGATTAGTGCCAGACTCGATCGAAAGCCTTTGAGATGTCACGTGCAATGGCAAAGCTTTTGCCAAAGTCCTGAAAGGAGGATGACCAGGAGTCTGAGAGGTAGGTGACAAAATCGCCAGTGGAGCGTCCCTGACGAAACCCATGCTGACGATCAGAAAGAAGGTTGTGATAGGAAAGATGCTTTAAAATTTTTCTATTAAGAATTGACTCGAAAACTCTTGAGATACAGGATATTAAAGCATTTGGACGATAGTTAGAGGGTTGGAAATGGTCACCCTTCTTTGCGACTGGCTGAATGAGAGGCGGTGGCTCAGTCAGTAGAGAGGTGGCCTGCAGTCCTACCGGACCCAGGTTCAAATCCCGGCTGGGGCAGGGAACAGTTTAAGGATTTGAATTTCATTAATCAGACTTTAATGATCTACCAGAAGACCCGCCGACATGTCGTAAAAATACCCCCGCTAATACCAATACACCAGTCCTGTATGAGACAGCCCTAGCATGTATTCAGTATGGACGGTGGGTGTTAGCGCCGAAGTGGTGACATGAAGAGGTGTATGGTATGTAGGAGGACTACTGGGCCTTGGGAGCAGGCTGTGAAGCCTATGCCCAGAGTTGGACACATTAAAAAAAAAAAAAAAAAAAAACTTCCAGCAAGAAGGAAAGGTACAAGTTGATAGACAATGGCAAAAGAATTTGCCTAGGCAGGGTGTAAGCACAGAAGCACAGTTCTTGAGAACAACAGGAGGGACTCCATCAGGCCCAGATGCCTCATTAGTATTGAGGCCTGTGATGGCAGAAAATACATCGGCTGAAGAAATTTTAATGTCAGCCATGAGGAAGTCAGAGGGGGAAAGGGATGGAGGAACAGCACCGGAATCATCTAAGGTGAAATTGGAGGAGAAAGTCTGAGTGAAGAGATCTGCTTTATCAGTAGAAGAAATAGCTACAGAGCCATCAGAGTGGAAAAGAGGAGGGAAGGATGATGAGGTAAAGTTGTTAGAAAGGTTTTTGGCAAGGTGCCAGAAGAAGCGGGAAGAATTCCAGTTGGAGAGTTGAGAGCATTTAGTACGGATGAAATTATTCTTAGCAGAGCGAAGAACAGACTTAGCACGATCCCGGGCAGAAACATATACAAGATGTGATTCAGGGGTGGGTTGGCTCTGGTACCTTTTATAGGCTCTCTCCTTGTTGCGGACAGCATTAGAATAAGAGTGATTAAACCAATGCTTTCTTGCATTAGTCAAAGGATACGAGAAAGGAATGTATGCTTCCATGCCCAAGAGAATAACCTCCGTAATGCGCAAGGCACACTCAGATGGCTCCCGGCCATGGAAGCAATAATCATTCCAGGGAAAATTAAAGAAGTACTGGCTGAGGGCTTCCCAATCCACAGCTCCAAAGGGCCACAGACAACGTTTCTTTGGAGGGTCCACAGGCCATACCGAAGCGATAGGACAGGTTAGGGTAATAAGGTTGTGACTGAAGTAGCCCAACGGAGAGAAAAGATTAACAGTGTAAGCTGAAGGATTAGTTGTAAGGAAGAGGTCATGTATGTTGGAGCTCTCTCCAAGGTGGTCAGGGATACAGGTAGGTTGCTGTACAAGCTGCTCTAGGTCATTAAGGATAGAAAAAGTGTAGGCTTGTTCACCAGGTGGATCAGTGAAAGGAGAGGAGAGCCAAAGGTGGTGGTGTACATTGAAATCTCCTAGAATGGAGATTTCAGAGAGAGGAGAAATGGATAGAATGCATTCCATCGTAGAAGATAGTCAAAGAATTTTTGATAGTAAAATTAGGAGATAAGTAAACAGCGCGGATATATTTAGTCAGAGAATGACAGGAAAGCCGAAGCCACAGTGTTGAGAATTCAGAATGATCAAGTTCAGGAAAACGAGAGCAACATAAGTCTTTGCGTATATATACACAACAGCCACCTTTAGCTTTGAAATGAGTATAGAGAAACTAAGAGGATACAGAAAAGGATCTGCTGTCAATTGCCTCAGACAGCTGAGTCTCAGTTAGAAAAAGGAGGTGAGGTTTACAGGAGAGGTGGTGCTCAACAGAGCGAAAGTTAGACAAAAGGCCGCGAATGTTGCAGAAATGAAGAAGGAGTCAGACAGTGGTTCCAGGCAGCTTGAGTCGTCACCGGGAGAGGGGCAGAAGGTGGGACATTTATGGTCCCCCCCCTTGGGACTCCGAGACCATGTGTTGCGGTGCCATGATTTTTTAATTTTGGAAAAAGAAGTGTAGTGTGTACTGTGAATGTAGTTTGATGTTGATAGGTAGAGAAACTTGTATTGGAGAGCATGCTGGCTTACTCTCTGTGTTACTGAGACACTGAAAAAGTTCAGCAAAGGGGGATGGTCGGGACCTAGTCCCGAGGGCTGATGAAACCGGAGCTCCAGCTCTCCCTGTCATCAGCTTTCCATCCACCTTGGGAGTACTGCCCTGCTCGACTGGTGCTACAGTCTACTCCTGTTAATATATAATATATCCTAAGTGTATGCACTCAGCATATACAGAATCAGACTAGTCAATGAGGGACGGGCATACAACAGTTACGGGGGCAGAGGACACAGCACTGATACTTAGAGGGAATTCGCCGTGTATTGCACTGGGGGGGGGGGGTTCACGCTGGGGAACAGCCCAGGGCCCTCTCACCCCGTACCACTATAACTAGTGAACGTGGGTTTCCCCTGGGGTAGCAAGTTTACTGGTTCAGAAAGGGGGAGGGGTAGCACTGGGGACACTGGGGGGGGGTCTGTTTTACTGGGGGTCGTGTCTTTATGTTACTAGGGGACAGAACAATAACCTCAGGGTCTTTCTACTCACAGGTACAGGCGGAGAGGGCGCTAGTGCAAGCTGAGGAAGAAGCCCCTACACCGGTAGCTGCAGGTGGCAGTCAGGCGTTGGGGGTGGGCAGTCAGGATGATATTCCGGGTGTAGGTTATCGTCAGATCGCCATGGGTCCTACAGGAGCTGGTGGGCACTGTGGTGGGCGGCCCTCTTTCTGTAGGGGCCCTGGGCTAGGTGGGGCCCTCGGGGCTAGGGCCAAATAGGGCCAGGAACCACGCAGCATGGCATCGGCCCTTCATTGTG
Source organism: Coenobita brevimanus (assembly GCF_032717465.1). Lineage (NCBI taxonomy): Eukaryota > Metazoa > Arthropoda > Malacostraca > Decapoda > Coenobitidae > Coenobita > Coenobita brevimanus. The sequence continues at coordinate 24,007,068 of NC_137063.1, read as the reverse complement.
GTCAGAGTCCTAGGGGCAGACCTGGCTAGGCCCGGGCTGAGAGTCAGTTGTGGGTCAGGCAGCGCCCTAGCAGGGCTGCAGTCTTGTCCGGCAGGGGAAGCCATCAGGGGCTGGCTGCAGCCACCTCCGCCGAGAAGGGTCCAGCAGCTACAGCGGGTGTCGGAGGTGTTCTGTCTGCACAGGGGACTGCGGCCTCGCCTGGAGGAGGAGGCTGTCAGGGGTGGACTGCAGCCTCTCGCTCTGGGGGAGTCCAGCAGTGCCAGTGGGTGGTGAGGGAGGAGCCACAGCGACAGGACACCTGGCCTTGGGATTGTCTTGCCCTGGCTGGTCTTTGATGGGGTACCTGCGGGGGGGCAGTTCCCGCTCTTCTGGGGATAGGGGTGGAAAGAAGGGCACCACGTTCTGCCACAGGAAGGGCGGGCAGAGCAAGAGGCGTCGCCCTCAGTAGGAACTCTGGGGGTCGCGGAGGGGAAGCGACTGGTGGCCTGCTCCCTGACTTGGCTGGCCTGATGGTCCCTGCCGGAGCTCCAGACCAGGGCACGAGAGGGAGACCCGGTGGGTGCTCCTTCGGCCAGACTGACCCGGTGGGCACTGCCTGAGTTCCTACTCAGGAGAGAGGTGGAAGGAGGTACGGAGTGTGCTCCTTCGGGTGCTGCTGAACCTGACGACGACGGGAAGGGGAGGCCCAGTGGGCTCTCCTGGCTACTGCCACAGCTCCAGTGGAGTCTGTCCTTCTGCCGTTGGGACTGGGGCACCTGTCCCGGGGATGATGGGAGAGGAAGGCCTGGTTGGCTCTCCTGTCCAAGGCCGCAGCTCCGGTGGAGTGTGTCCTCCAGCCATCGTGGCTGGGGCAGCTTAGGAGACGACCAGTGGTCTGTCCCATGTAGGTAGCTCTGGTGGAGTCTACCTCTGGGCCTGCCTCCCTCCTGAGGAGTTCCAGTGAAGGTCGTCTGTGAGATGGGCTGATGTGCTGGCTTCCAAAGGTGGGTGGTAGAGGGTGGAGAACTGGTGGTCATTCCACCCACAGTAGATTCAGTGGATGCTACTGTGCCACTGCCCCCCTGGGGTGAAGCAAGATTGGAGGCTCCAGTGGAGTCCTCTCCTCTTGTGAAGGCCGATCCGGTGGACACGGCATCTGAGGGCTTGATTGTGACTTGAGGGTTGGAATTCCCACCCCGATTCTGGTGAGTGCTTCCTCCGCTGGAGGGTAATGCATTCAAACTACACACTGCCTGGTGGTCTGGCTGCGGGGAAGAGGGGCGTCAGGTCACGGGGGAGATACATTGTTCCTGCCTGGAAGACTTGTGAGGTGAAAAAGCCTCCCCGTCATCTCCTTGTGGGGTGGGGGTCACCTCCCTGTACCCTCCTCCTGCGGTTGATATCGGGCTCACTCCGCAGTGCAGGTATATCATATATTACTCCCAAAGGTGGGTCTGAGAGTCTGACATTTCTTGGTCCTTAGGCGTCCGTCAGTGGCTACCCATCAGGCATTTAAACCTACCCATACCACAGCTAGTTATCAAGAAACCAAACTCCTAAGGCTTGTTTTAGGTAGTGTTATTCATTAAAAGTGAGCAAGATACATATATGAAAATGAGTGATGCCACAGAGGTAGGAGAGCTGTCACTGAGCCCTGACCTTTTTGGTTTTATTATAAATATAGTAATCCCTCATTTATCCGGGCATGCAGTATCTGGACTTGTTCATTATCCACATACTGGATCTTGGCTCTATTAAATCATTATCCAAATTTATTTGCTATTATCCGGACATAAAAGTCCTGAAGAACTTCGGCTGGCCAGCTGACTAGTTCAAACATTCAGTATCATGTCTGCTGGGTTCGAGCCGTGAGCAGGAAATGGCTGTAACCCACAACCAGAGCTAAAATGTCTATTTGCCCCTGTACTGAACGGTCAAAGTCACATGCTGATTCAGTCACTCCTAGCAAACCTCCAGCACCCCAGTAATACAACTGTAACCCACATGCAGTGTCAAAACATCTACGCATCCCCACCGATGTCCAAAGTTCCATGGCCACCGGGCTAAGCCTTTCTCAACTGCCACCATGCATCAAACACAGACCACAAGCCACGAGTACATGTTCAATGACAGCAGCCATCTGCCCCTCTACCGAACATCCAAAGTCTCCCAGTCACTGGGAGTTTTGTTTCCTAATGGCCACCATGTGTCTAACACAGACCACAAGCCACGAGTAAATGTACGGTAAAAGTGCCCATCCGCCTCGTGACAGAAGGGGGAAAATCCTGCCCACAGCTTCGCTTCTCTCCTCCTCCCGGAGATTAGCTTTAGAACAGAGAGAGAGAGAGAGATAGCGAGACAGGGAGGTAGCTACCCAGGACTTATACTATTATACCTGTTTAATATTTCCAAGACAAATAAAAATAGTCCCATACTATTCTTTACCTCTCCCGTCACTACATGACATCTGGTGGGGAAACTACTACAAGATATAAAAGCCGCTCGACCACAAGTCTAAAATATACTTCTCTACAAGTAACTACAAAGTCTTTATGACATTTGGTGGCAGCGGTGGGATACGAACCCACGCCTCCGAAGAGACTGGTGACTCAAACCAGTCTCTTCGGAGGCGTGGGTTCGTATCCCACCGCTGCCACCAAATGTCATAAAGACTTTGTAGTTACTTGTAGAGAAGTATATTTTAGACTTGTGGTCGAGCGGCTTTTATATCTTGTAGTAGTTTCCCCACCAGATGTTCATACAATTATGTTACTTTACAATATTATGTATTTCACTTAATTAGCTTATAAGTTCATTATAATGTGTATGTAGTATGTATTAATATATTATAACTATTAAATGTCGATGGTACGCCATTTTTGCGCGGCAGAGCAATGTGGTAGGTCTCCATATTATAATTGCAAATCATACTAGATAGATAGATAAATAGATAGATAGAGAGACAGATAGAAGCAGGAAGTCAAATGATGAGAAGGTGTTGTGTAAGCGTTTAGCGCTGCTCGCTTCTCGCAAACACAACACCTTCTCATCATTTGACTTCCTGCTTCTATCTGTCTCTCTATCTATCTATTTATCTATCTATCTAGTATGATTTGCAATTATAATATGGAGACCTACCACATTGCTCTGCCGCGCAAAAATGGCGTACCATCGACATTTAATAGTTATAATATATTAATACATACTACATACACATTATAATGAACTTATAAGCTAATTAAGTGAAATACATAATATTGTAAAGTAACATAATTGTATGAATATTGTATACATATATTATTTATAGTAAATAGTGATTATTCAGTAATATTACATTTTAAATAAGTTGAATACATATTGGAATAAATGCAATATAATTGTGCAATGGTAATACTGCTAAGTTATACATTACATATTTGAGTTATCACTTTAGTAATGTCTAATATTTCATCTAACTTGTATGATGATACTGGTAATATAGAATTGTGCTATAATTGTATGACTTATAATATTGTACTAACATTGTGGTACTACATAATTGTGTTGGCCTTATAATTGTAGTTACATTTTGTTAATGCAACTATTACATATGTGTCTTGGCCTTATAATTGTAGTTAAAGTTACATAAAAGTTACATCTTGTTAATGCAACTGTTTTGTCGTTACATAATTGTTACATATCGTTTGTAGGTACATAATTGTTGTTAAAGTTACATAAAAGTTACATCTTGTTAATGCAACTGTTACATAATTGGCAAAGTGTAACATAATGCAATCGTTTGTCGTTACATAATTGTTAATTATCGTTTGTAGGTACATAATTGTAGTTAAAGTTACATAAAAGTTACATCTTGTTAATGCAACTGTTACATAATTGGCAAAGTGTAACATAATGCATAATTGTTACATATCGTTTGTAGGTACATAATTGTAGTTAGTGTAACATAATGCAATCGTTTGTCGTTACATAATTATAGTATGGAGTTACATAATTGTAATAACTGCAGTCCTAACATATGCTGCGGTCGATGATAGTGATGATGTGTCGTGCCACTTGTATGTGGAGACAACAATTTGCTTTTTTGTTTGTAGTTTACGTGGTATTTTGACTTATGTAGTAACACTTACACTTATTTTCATTTGTTTGTTATGTGATCTTACTCTATTTCTCTTTTTTCTTTCTTACTTTTCTTTCTTTCTTTCTTTTTTTTTTCTTTTTTTTTCTATAGTTTGTTTTTCTTTGCTTGTGTACGCTTTTTTCCATGTTGTTCATGGTTACATAATTACTGGCTAATTTCCTTGGGATACTTTTTCAAAGTTTAGTTTATATTGCACAGATACTATAAAATGATATTATATAGTCCCATATTTTGTTATTTTATATAAAAAAATATATATACATATATACAGTATTAACTATACACACTGACTTGTTCACCTGTACCTATCGTGGGCAATATGTGTGTCAGCACTGTGTGGAAATCATTGTCTTCACGATTGTGTTGAAGATGTTCACTCTTGCTAACGGCATTTGTGTTGGCCATTTTTTTCTTTTCTCTAGTTTACCTTGTAACTTAATTTATATGTTTCCACTAGGTAGCTTTAATTAATAAATGTTTAATACAGTTCTTTTAATCGCTCACTGAGTAACTGTGATGGTATATTTTCTTTATCGCTTGTAGATATAATAATGTATAGTTGTATGTATGAAACACGTATTTTATGTAGGTATGAATGGTAACACTCGTTGGTAGTAAATAAATGTTATAATAAATGAATGAATATATACAGTGTAGAATATTTATTGTTGGTGATTATTTAGTGTTTGAGTTATGGAGATAACTGAAGTAAGTATGTGTATTTAAACTGTAACTATACAGCACGTTTTATATGTTTGTGCAGAAGCTTATTGTCTATCACTGTGTATTGTATAAATGAAGTAACTATGTAACTTACTAATTTTTACCGTAGTGGGAAATGGTGTGAGTGTGGTGCAGGTGGTGTGTTGACTGACGTGGCGTCTGTTCAGCAAGCACGCATGATGACCTCAACTTCCCACACTGGTAGCTGTGGTGAGTGAATGAGTAGCGATGAGTAACTTGAGTGAAGACGAGTGAGTAAGATGAGTTGTGAATCGTGTCTCACTCTTCGTTTGTTTGTTCCCTTTATTCTATGTGGAAGTTTTCTCTGTCCTTTTCTCTAGTGATTTATTCGTTGTGGGATGAAGACTGCCGCTACTTGTAGGTGCGTGTAGAAGATTATACAGACGACGTAGAGTTGTTAATTGTAGTTGATTGTAGATGGCTGTAGACTTTGTAGAACTGAAGCTAACCTTGTAGTCTCGGTTGCTTTTGTAGAAATTTGCTTTTAATTCGGAGACGATGTCCGCAGATTTGCTGGTTTGTCGTTAAGCTACTTGCAAGGCGTCGAGTGATCTCTTGACCTCTGCATCAGCGTAATGATCTGGGAGACGGAGGGGGCAGGAGCTGATATTGTTGGTTGTTGTCAATCTTGATATTTTGTAGGAATTTAATGTTGATTCGTAGACGAGGTTCGTATACGTTCGCTGCTACCAAATGTCATAAAGACTTTGTATCATAAAGCAGCGACTTTGTATTTGCTTGTAGAGGCGTATATTTTAGACTTGTGGTCGAGCGGCTTTTATATCTTGTAGTAGTTTCCCCACCAGATGTCATGTAGTGACGGGAGAGGTAAAGAATAGTATGGGACTATTTTTATTTGTCTTGGAAATATTAAACAGGTATAATAGTATAAGTCCTGGGTAGCTACCTCCCTGTCTCGCTATCTCTCTCTCTCTCTCTGTTCTAAAGCTAATCTCCGTCTCGACCTCTCTATAGGGTCGCTTGTCTCCTTCTAAAACTCTCTTTCCTCACATCTCGTGTAGTAGGGTGTGTGTGTCACGTATCTTCCTCATGGCAACAGAACTTTCTCACGAGAGGACTGCTGACAGCTAACTGAATCATCTCCTTACTGGCCGCTGTCGTCAGCTTTCCCCCGTGTAAGCGTTTAGCGCTGCTCGCTTCTCGCAAACACAACACCTTCTCATCATTTGACTTCCTGCTTCTATCTGTCTCTCTATCTATCTATTTATCTATCTATCTAGTATGATTTGCAATTATAATATGGAGACCTACCACACCTCTTCCTTACCCTTCCGGCTCCCCCTCACTCCATCAGTCCCTACCCTCCTCCATGGTGATAACATCAACTTGTGAGTTTTTATTTTTTTGCAATTTATTTGAGCACTATTGGTCATATCGAAATTCCGAGGTGACCACAAGAAAGCTCAAGAAATTCTGCATTTAGCCCGCTGTGTCCCATCATATTTTTCACCACTGACCCCAATCCCAGCAGATTTTTTTTTTTTTTTTTTTTTTGGCTCAAACCTCTGCTTTTTGTGAGAAACAATGGAAAATCACAGAGTAATTGCTCACCTGAGCCTAGAAGTGGTCTAAACAGGTGACCCTCCACAGACCTGGTACCATGTTCTCTGGAGGTGCGGTGCGGCAGTCACGTTTTCTATGGTAAGGATTAGTATGGGAAACCATTCAGAATAGGTAGATATTTATTAATTTGGTACAAAAAAAAAATATGTAGTACAAGAATATATTGGTTTTCAAACAAATAGGCATTATAAGCATTGTTCCATATAACGATCACCTGAAAATCACCCGATTCCTGCACATATGACCCACTATGACAGTTGTTTCAACTCGCATTCTATTTTTCCACTTACGTTATACTTTTCCACTAACATTATACCAGTTTCCACCTTATATAACTATTATTACATATGTACAGGCCTTACTATTATAGTGAGCATCAGATTATCACATATTTACAGGCCTTACTGTTATAGTGTCATATTATCGTATATTTACAAAACTTAGTATTATAGTGAGCATCATATTATCGCATATTTACAGCACTTAGTATTATAGTGAGCATCATAATTATTACCACATATTTACAGCACTTAGTATTATCGTGAGCGTCATATCGCAAGCACACACAGTATCAGTAATGCACTAAGGTATGGTAGTCTTTGAAACAAGGCTCAGTGCACAATCCTACATTGCATTCCACACACTCATATCTAGTGTCTTTTCTCTGAGTGGTTGCTCTCACTCTCAATGGGCTGCCTATGTGACAGCGGCGCTGGGGTGTAGGACGGTTCAGTTGAGGAGAGATAGTTTTTTTTTTTTATGTGTCTAACTCTGTGCATAGGCTTCACAGCCTGCTATCAAGGCCCAGCAGTCCTCCTACATACCATACACCTCTACATGTCACCATGGTGGGGAAGTGGCGTCCCGAGAGGCATAGGGGAGTCTTGGCAGCAGTGGCATGGCGGTTGCGGTGGTGGGGCCTGTCCTCTACATTCCTTGCGATGATTTCCCGAGACAGCTCCCTCACAAACCCCTCGAAGGTCTCAGAGGTTCCCGTAGTCATGGCGTGCAGGTGGTGGGCGTCCAGGACCGTGATATCGAGCAAGTGGAAGAAGAGCTTTTTGTACCACTTCATCGTGGTCCTGGCACATTCCACACTGGAAATCATGAAGTCTGACTGGTCTACTTGCCTCATGTTGACATTGTAGTCCAGTACTGACTGTGGTTTCAAAACGTGGAGCCTCCTCTTGCTGCTGTAATCCACAGAATTGGTGCAGTACATCAGGGTTCGGTGTACTGTTGACAGGAGGAAAACTTCCCTGTTGTGGTTCCATACGGTGGCAAGGATGTTGTTTGCCTTGAAGAAAACCACCTCATACTTGTCAGGTTTCCTCCCAACTTTGACCATATGGGAACGGTTTTTCTTTGTGCCACAGACTCCGATGTTGTGATGGTGGAGGTACCAAGCGAGAAGGGGGCTAGTGTACCAGTTATCCAGGTACAGGACATGACCACGATGAAGGTACTGCTCTATCATTGTCTTTACCATGGCCCCAGAGAGTCCAATACTTCAATCTTCTGTTATGTCTGTCTGTGCACCAGTGAACAAGAGTATGTCTTGCACATAACCAGTTTTACAGTCACATATAACAAAGATCTTGAACCCAAAATGGTGTCTCTTGCTGGGTATGTATTGCTGAAAAGAACAATACAAGACTCTCGTCGATGACAAGGTCTCCGTAAAGATAGAAGGATGAGCAGAACTTTTCCTGCAGGTGATCAGATACCATCCTTATTCTCCTCATTCTATCGGTGTTATTTGCATTAGCAGGGTTATTGGCATCGTAAAAGTGGAGGCGGCTCAGAATTTACTGAAATCTATTCTTCCCAAAGAAGGGTGTGCTGGTCATGGGGTCCGTAGACCAGTTTCCTGGAATTTGTCTTTTCCATACAATACCCATCAAGAACACTTCACCTGTGGTAATTGAGTAGTAGTCATATTGCTAGGAGTGCTTACTTGTCATACCTTCACGCTCACTTTCATGGTGCTGGCTGCTTGCAAATGTGTTGGTCTGCTCCACAATTCGCTCCACAAACTCCTCACCAAAGTATAGGTGGAAGAAATCCACCCTGGTGGAGCCTGCACGGAGCCCCAAAGCAGTACAGCCCAGCCAGGCTGCCACCCCTCGGTGAACTGGTGAACGATAGGCATGAAGTCACTCCCATCCTCCCAGTCCCACGACACACCAACGTCCCTGTCTTCCACTTCATCGGGGTGGGGATGAGAGGGTGGTGGGGATGGGGGGGTGGTTGGGGAGGTGGAGAGTGGTGCCCTTCCCCACTCACGCTCCTCTTCCCTCTCCCTTTTCCCTTCCCTTTTCCTTCCTTTCCCCACATCACAGGGCTGTTAGGAGGAAGTGCGGGAATATTGCTGGGAGAAAGAGGTGCTAGAGCACGGCCGCTCCTCACCTGCCCGCTGCCTGGGTACACCACGTGGTTTTCCAGGTGCTGCCTCCCTGCCACCACCACTTTCACTGCTCACTCCCGCCACACCACTAGCACATTCCCCAGACAAAACAGAAGCACCATACCGTATGAAATAACGACATGCAACAGCAGCACGAAACCCCCAGGAGGTGACATGGAGGGTTAATCAGGGCAAGTGGGACGTCCATGCTATATGGGCGCAAGTCCCTAGTAGCCACACACCCCTACTCCCCGGAACTGGCCTGACCCAAACACCTCAGCCCAGGCGTATTACCCTCTCGCCAGCCCAGCTTGCATCAGGATCAGGGTGGAGCTGAACCTCACGCTCCATACAGCATCCCAGAGATGGCCTTCAGCTGCTCATACCAGGAGACGGCCTCCAGCTGCTCCACCTGGACCACCCACTCCACTTACAGAGCCTGTGACGGCACCAGCTGCAGTAGTCACAGAGGGCATGACACCTGCAACAGCCTCCAGCCACTCCAGGCCCATATGTCGCCCTCCATATGGGACTCAGGCGATGGCCTCCAGCCACATCCTGTCTGCAGTCCCATCAGGAAGTAGGGTCCTGGCGACGACCTCCTGCCATGCCAACAGGGTAGGGACAACCTCCAACCATCCTTCTCCTGTTGCCCAAGGGACCTCGGCGATGGCCTCCAGCCGTGCCAGGGAGGGAAGTTACCAAAGCCCCTTGCTTCCTCTGACTTCGCAATGCCCTTTCCCCTCCAGCTGTAGCAGAGTCGAGTGTGGCAGTCCCCAGATGGAGAGTTCCCTGCTAATGGACTGGTGGCGAGGCCCTGTGTTATTCTTGGGGCTATTCTTCTTGCAACCGGTGCCCGAGGAAGACCTGCCCCAGATGGACCCCTCCCCAGGACGATGACGCAACCCTGCTGTGACGGCAGAGCACCAGGAAGGGGACCGCAGCCTCTGGGATCCTGATGGCACCACTAGCATCCCAGGGTGGGGCCTCCCCAGCTCCCGGCCCAAACGGCACCACTCCCCCACCAGGCGTATATGGGAATGCCTGGAGAGGCTGTTTGGCCACTGCCCTGTGGGCCAGACCCCTGTTCACCACCCCCAGCATGCCCAGCCACAGTCCGCAGAAGGAGACGACACCCACCCTTGCCCAAGAATACTGTAAGTGCCCCAGTGTGTGTGTAAGTGACTTACAGTGAAGTACAGTGCCAAGTGGAAAACATGAAAACTCCCATCCAGTGTAATAATGACAAGACATGCCTAACCTCCCCCTCCTTTGTGACTGTGCCAACATGACGTGAACTTTAGTTCTCCCACCACTACTTCCTCCCCCTCACAGTCATCAGATCCACACTCGGTAAGACTCCTAGAACGAGTGCATAATAATAAATCAATGAACTCCCATAGAACAGGAGCCACTAAAGTGAGAAACTGTGTGCAGTGGAGTATCCAGATCTAAACTCCCACCCCTAACCATACGGCAGTGGAATAGAAACAGTGAATTGTTACTACACGCACTCACCCTGATATAATTATACCTATTGTGTCTATTTCGTATCCTGCAAGGTACGCTCAAACAGATTAGCAGCCCAAGGATTGATGTAACATAAATATTGTGAGATTGTCTGCTCGTTCCTGGAAATAAGAATTTATGTATATACATGTAGGTTGTTGCCCAGAGTTTTTATGTCCTAGCTGTTCCTCTTCTGTTTGTGTCCTAGCCCCAGTCTAGAAAAGGACCCAACTATAAGCCAGGCATTTCTAGGACGGGAAGCCACCCTAAAAACACCTAGCATAACACTGGTGGACAGCGGTGGTTCCTGACCCGGGCAGAATTAATATTTAGAGAGGAACAAAACAGGGAAAATATCAAAATGGCGACAAAATCACACATTCAATTATCCAAATTCGACCAGGAACAGTATGACATCCATACATATTTATCTATCATCAAACCACTGCTCGATATCGGATTTGAGGATGATAGACAGAAAGTAGCTGTAACCCTACCCCTGCTGGGCAAGGCAACAGCCAGCATTGTGCTCAAAGTCGTCCCCAAACTAACATGGGCGAATTTCACAAAAATAGTAACACAAGCCATCACACCCTCCCTGGGAAAAGAGTGGCACTGTCGGAATTGGACAGTTTAACATACGACGGTAATCTGGACAACACACTGATCCAGGCAAGATGGCCTGTCACCACTGCATACCCAGAAGCAGAAGCAGAAACCCAGGAACAGCATACATTCAGTACCCTGCTCAGAGTCCTCCCCAGCATGGTCAAGGAGCACGTCATCATACACGACCCAGTGGGAGCTCTAAACAGGGACATCCAGCTGATACGATGACTCCTTACCTCCTGCTTCGCCCTCCAACAAATCAACGCAGTTAGCAAGTTCCTGACTAGCAAACTTGCACCGCACGGCAAGCCCTGACCATCACCAGCCCGCATCAGCCCCACAGAGGCATCCCACTTACCTCAGGCTTAACCCCCAAGCAAACACCCCAACCAGAAGGAGAGCCAAAACCTCATCTCAATCAACCCCTGGGAGTTCTCCGCATGCAGCCACCGATGCCCACTCCACGACATAAAGGAGCAACTCAAGGCTGCCAGGGGGAAACTAAGCACCCCAGGCCGATGCCAAGTGTCGTCCCTGGAGGATGAGAGCCCTGAAACCAACACCTCACCCGCCGAAAACACCGACCCGGGGGAACTGGAGCCGAAGGAAGAGGAAATTCCCCAGCAGCTGGATTTTTAGGCCTGCCCCCGCACCTCCCCATGGTGGCAGGGACCACTTCTCACAAATATCGGCCCCCAGTCTATGACAAGATGAGACTGAACGGGGTGAAGGCAAGGCTGCTGGTTGACACAGGAGCTGCCAGATCTTGCCTATACAGCCACTTCTACTCCCATCACAAGTCGGCTTTCGGCACGCTTCTCCCTATGGCAACTCATCTTATAGATGCCAGGGATGGCCCCCTGCCCATCCATGGGGAAACCCAGGCCCTACGCGCCAACACCCACCAGCGCACCTCCACTCAACATAAGTTTATTATCTCTGATTCCACCTGTCATAACTACAATGAGTACCTGGGGCTGGACCTCGTGCAAAAACTACAAGCCACGAAAGATTGCCACAAGTGGCAACTTCAGTTCAAGAGATCGCCAGCCTCTGCCCCCAATCCTCCAAAATCAGTATGCACCTGCACCCTCGCCCCCTCCCCTCTCCTTCCCCTTCTCCCTCCTCCCCTACCTCTCCCAACCCCCCCTCCCCCACCTTCCCCACCGTTATCGCCTCCACCACGACGATTCCCCCGCATCAAGAAACTTGGCTCCCATTGAACAGGCCCACAGGAACATCAGTCCTCTTCTCCCCTGACCTGCCACCAGTAATGCTTTCACCCTGTCTCCTGCCCCCCATCTTCCTTTCCCCACACAGTGCAGCAGTGAAGATAGCCAATATCACCACAACCCCACTCACACTACCAAAGGGGCTCATAGTGGGAGAGATGGAAGAAGTGGAGCCCTGCCCCACCACTGCCCCCTCTGCCTCCACCCCCCTGCTCCCCTACCCGAGCACTTCCCACCCCACCAGACTGACACTCTCTGCCACCTCCTCCTGGACATTCAGGACCTTTTTGCATCAGGCCCCTCCAACATCGGCCACACCACCTACCTGACGCATCAGATACACACCACAGGACCACCAATCCGCCAACCATCCCAAAGGAAAAACCCAAAACAACAGGCGGAGGAAGACAGCAGGTCTAGGAAATGCTCAATGCCGGCACGATCTCACACTCCTCCAGCCCTTGGTCCTCTCCTGTCATCCTCGTCAAGAAAAAGGATAGCACCATGCGATTCTGCATGGATTACTGCTGCCTCAATGACATGACCATCAAAGATGCCACCCCACTTCCCTGGATTGACGATTCCCTTGACTCCTTGTATGGTACCTCTTGGGACCTCCAATCGGGGTATTGGCAAGTCCTGGTGCACCTGGAGGACAGACAGAAGACTGCATTTTCCACCAGCAACAGAAAACACTATGAATTCAATGTCCTGCCCTTCAGCCTCTGCAATGCCCCCGCCACCTTCTCCCGGTTGGTGGAGTCTGTCCTCAGTGGCCTTACATGGGAAATTTGTCTGGCATACTTGGACGACGTCATTATTTTCAGCAAGATGTGGGCTGATCACCTCCAATGCCTCAGGAGGGTCTTGCAACATATCCATCAGGCTGGCCTGAAGCTATGCTCCTCCAAGTGCGTCCTGGCCACCCAGACCATCTTCTTCCTGGGGCATGTAATCTCAAGAGATGGAATAGCACCCAACCTGAACAAATTGCATGCCATCGCCGACATTCCTCTACTATGAGACATCCATGAAGTCCGGGCCTTCCTAGGCCTTACTTGGTATTACCGACGGATCGTTAAGGGGTTCGCTGATACCACCAAACCTCTCCATGACCTGACCCAGAAGGGGGAACCCTTTACCTGGACCAACAAATGACAGGAGGCATTTCAGGAACTGAAGCACAAGCTCACCACCATCCCGATCATCGCCTTTCCAGACTATGCCCTACCCTTCCAACCATATACAGATGTTTCCCTGATAGCCATTGGTGCCATCCTCACACAAGTGCAGGAAGAACGAGAGCACATCATTGCCTGTGCCAGCCGCACCCTAAATCAGGCGGAGAGGAACTATGCCGCCACCAAGCGGGAGTGCCTGGACATCATCTGGGCCTCAGAGCATTTCTGGACCTATCTTTCCAGGACCCATGTCACGATTATCATTGACCACCAGTCGCTTCAGTGGCCCCGCCAGTCTGACTCTCACAATGCCCGGCTTATCAGACAGAGGGAGACCTTAGAAGAATTCGACTATGAGATCTCCTATCGCCCTGGCAAACTCCACACTAACGCCGACACTCTCTCCAGTCTCCCCATCCACGCACTCCAGCCTGGATCGGAACTCCTTGCCCAGTGGTGCAACAAAGACTGGCCACCCTGGATCCCACCCCACTTGTTCACCAAGCTTCAACAGCAGGGCGACCATTTATTCACCCTATCAGGGCACATCGTCCTCGCCCCCATCACAGCCCTAGATGCCATGAAACACCTCCACTCCGACAACGGGATCCACCTCGGGACGAAAAGGCTCCTCCAAAATTTCAATGATACTTAATGGACCCCCAACCCCTCCTAACTGGCCAAGCAGATCACCCAATCCTGTCGGGCGTGTGCATTGGGCAAGGACATCACCCGCACCTGCAGGCCTTCAGGGAGCATTACCACCCACAAACCCTGGCAGCTGCTGTCCGTGGACATGGTAGGACCCTTGCCACCAAAGGCGGGTTATCGGTATATCATCACTTTTGTTGATACCTACTCTAAGTTACTCATTGCGTGCCCAGCCAAAGAACATCATGCCATGGTCATAGCCGATGCCCTAGTCCACCACATCTTCCCCTATTTTGGAATCCCTCAGGACCTGCACGCGGACAACGCCCCTGAATTCACAAGCACCATCTGGAAGGAGCTAGCCAACCTATTTGGCTATCGCATCTCTGACTTCTCCTCGTATTGGCCGCAAGGAAACGGAATTTGTGAAAAGAGCCACCGTACCCATATGAATCAAGTACGGGCCCGAATCAAGGAAACAAAAAATGAAGACTGGCCGGCCCATGTTAAAATCGTCCAATGGGGTATGAACTCCTGCCCCAGGGAAAACAGCATCTCTCCGCATGAGCACGTGCTTGGGGAAGCACCTCTCCTCCTTCCCCTGTGACAACACCTGCAGCCATCCTCCACTCCTCCTGTGTCTGATCCCCTCCACCACCTCAAGAGTCGACTACACCACTTCCAACACGGCCTAGACCTCCAACTTGATGCTACCCCCTACAACCCTTATAAGCCAGGCGGCACCATGATGGAGGCAAAGCTACCAGTTTCCCACAAGCTTGTCCCGCGCTTCATGGGCCCCTACACTGTCATCCATGTTCCCAACCCCTACCAAGTGACTATAGACTACAATAACACTCCCCGCACCTACAGAAATCATGTCCGCCCTTTTTGTACCCCCGCCCCTTCCCCCATTCACCCCACCTGCCCCAACACCTCCCTACCTTCCCTCACCACCCCAGGCACCCCTCTCGATTCCTTCAATTGCTATTTCATCTCCTCCTCCTCCCTCCCTTCCTCCCCCTCCCCATCATCGCCAACGCCTCCCCCGATCACATTGCATCACACCTCTCTGCCACCCTCACCAATGCCACAAAAACCCCCCACCTCTCCACTGCCTCCCTCCCCCACCACCTCACCCACTCCCCGCCCACCAATCCCTGCCCCGGCAACACCCAGACCACCCAAAATCACAACGCCCTCAACTGCACACACACTGCCCCCTACCACTGCTGCCCCCACACCATCATCCCACATTCCCCCACTCATCCTCACCATCCCCCACACCACACCACGCACGACCAGAGCAACCCAAAACCATATACCCACATCACCGCCCACACCCATCATCAGAACCACAGTCACCTGCTCGGGCAGCATTTCACACCCTCCCACCAGATACACCACCACCCCATCCCCCACCCTCCATCCTCATCCCCACCCCAACATCAAACTACCCCCAGCCCTCCCACTCCTAACACAACCCTTATCACCCTCATGATACACCAGGCTCAACCCTCTCCTACCTCCATCCCCAGGGAGACCCTATGCGCGGCGCTCTGGCATAAAACCACTGCCACCTCCCCACTTGCCAGCATTCATCCGAGGCTCCTAACAAGACAACAACCTCCAGCCTTGAAAGTATGGCGTGCCACCTGGGCACCAACCTTCTGGGAGAAGCACCGTGTCCACGGGCCACATCACCTACTCAAGCTCCTGCAAACAGCTGCCCAACCATCCATCCTCTTCCTCACCTGCGCCCCACCCAGAAACGAAGACAGAATGACCGAACACTGGACCACCCTACTACAACACCTGATGCCAGCTCATGATACCAACACCACTAAGACTTACTACCGCCAAGCACAGAGACATGACTTTTCCCACCCCAACAGTGGTGAAATAACAACATCCAGCAGCAGCACAACACCCCTAGGAAGTGACAACACAGGGTTAATCGGAGCGAGTGGGACGTCCATGCTATATGGGCACAGGTCCCTAGTAGCTGCATGCCCATACTCCGTGGAACTGGCCCGACCCAAACACCTCAGCCGGGTGCATTATCCTCTCACTAGCCCAGCCTGTGTCAGGATCAGGGTGGAGCTGAACCTTACGCTCCATGCAGCGCCTCAGAGATGGTCTCCAGCAGCTCCGCCCTAGAGACGGCCTCCAGCCACTCCACCTGGACCACCCACTCCACCTGCAGAGTCTGTGATGGCCTCCAGCTGCACATGGGGAAAGAAGGGTACGTCCCCTTTCCAACTGCAGTAGTCACAGAGGGCACAACACTGGCAACGGACTCTAGCCGCTCCACGCCCACACGTCACCCTTCATACAGGACTCAGGCGACAGCCTTCAGCCGTGCCTGTAGGCAGACGACGGCCTTCAGCTGCGCCTCGTCTGTGGTCCCATCTGGAAGTCAGGCCCCGGTGATGGCCTCCTGCCGCGACGACAGGGTAGGGACAGCCTCCAGCCACCCTCCTCCTGTTGCCCAAGGGACCTCGGCAACAGCCTCCAGCTGCACCAGGGAGGGACCCCCTTGCTCCCTCTGACTTTGCAATGCCGAGTCGAGTACGGCAGTTCAAGACGGAGAGTTCCCCGCTAGTGGACTGGTAGAGAGGCCCTGTGTTATCCCAGGGGCCATTCTCTCTGCAACCAGTGCCCGAGGAAGACCTGCCCCTGATGGATCCCTGCCCCGGACGACGACACAGCCCTGCCCTGACGTTGGAGCACCAAGAAGAGGACCGCAGCCTCCAGATTCCCAATGGTGCCCCCAGCCCCCTGGAGCAAGGCCTCCCCAGCTCCCGGCCCAAACGATGCCGCTCCCCTATCAGGTGCATAAAGGAGCACCTGGAGAGGCTGTTTGGCCTGTGCCCTGTAGGCCAGACCCTTTTCACCACCCCCAGCATGATGGGCCCCTCACCATGCCCAGCCACAGTCCACAAAAGGAGATGACACCCACCCTTGCCCAAGAATAAATGCCCCAGTGTATGTGTAAGTGACTTACAGTGAAGTACAGTGCCAAGCAGAAAACGTGAAAACTCCCATCCAGTGTAACTGTGGCAAGACATGCCTAACCTACCCCCACCCTCTTTGATCGTGCCAACCTGACGTGAACTTTAGTTCTCCCACCATTAACCCGCCTCACAGTGATCAGATCCACACTCGGTAAGACTCCTAGAACGTGTGCATAACAGTGAATCAATGAATTCCCATAGAACCAGGAGCCACATAAGTGAGAAACTGTGTACCTTGGAATATCCAGATCTAAGCTCCCACCCCTAACCATTCGGCAGTGGAATAGAGACAGTGAATTGTTACTGAAATGCGTGGTGTACAGCATAGTGCCCCCGGAGACTCACCGACACCCCCACCTGGACCCCACGGAGTAGCCACAGCCAAACCACGGGATGCCGTGCAACAATGGCATAAGTCAGCCCGGGCCGTGCGCCCCTATAGCACCCAGCCGTTGCACCGTCGCCCTAGCAGGAAGATGACACTACCTTTGGGGAGTGGGACCGCTAGATTAGATCGAGGTGGAGCTACTTATCCAGCTCCAAACAGTGCCCCTCAGGAGTGTGCCTACAGCCGCTCCTGCCTTCGTCAGACGGCCGATTGCCGCTCCGAAGGTGCTTCCCCCGAGTTGGCCTATTGCTGCTCCTCCCTCCGGCAGAAGGAGACGGCCAATTGCCGCTCCCAAGGAGCTTCCCCCGAGTTGGCCTATTGCTGCTTCTCCCTCCGGCAGAAGAAGACGGCCGATTGCCGCTCTGAAGGTGCTTCCCCCGAGTTGGCCTATTGCCGCTCCTCCCTCCAGCAGAAGGAGACGGCCGATTGCCACTCCTGCCTTCGTCAGATGGCCGATTGCCGCTCTGAAGGTGCTTCCCCCCAGTCGGCCTATTGCCGCTCCTCCCTCTGGCAGAAGGAGACGGCCGATTGCCGCTCCCGCCTTCGTCAGACGGCCGATTGCCACTCCCGCCTTCGTCAGACGGCCGATTGCCGCTCCTGCCTTCGTCAGACGGCCGATTGCCGCCCCGAAGGTGCTGCCCCCGAGTCGGCCTATTGCCGCTCCTCCTTCTGGCAGAAGGAGATGGCCTGTGGCTGCTCCTGCCTTCGTCAGACGGCCGATTGCCACTACGAAGGTGCTGCCCCTAAGTCGGCCTATTGCCGCTCCTCCCTCTGGCAGAAGGAGACGACCTGTGGCCGCTCCCGCCTTCGTCAGATGGCCGATTGCTGCTCTGAAGGTGCTGCCCCCGAGTCAGCCTATAGCCACTCCCCCTCCCTCCTGCAGGAGACGGCCTGTGGCCGCTCCCACCTTCGTCAGATGGCCGGTTGCCACTCTGAAGGTGTCCAGAGGTGTGCTGATTCCCCCACTCAGGCCACGGCCAGTACCCGGGCCTTGGCACCTCATAGTTGCACCCCTGGGCAGCCACGGCCGATTGCTGGGCCCCACGGCCAAAGAGAGGTGTTGGCAGTGTCATTGCCCCAGCGTGAGACGAGAGCCCGGACCTCCAGCATTGGAGAACCCCAGCAAGGCCTTACGGCTTCCCCTGGCCTCCACTCCCTATGCCTGGCCCTGGAGAAGACCCACATGACGGACGTCATGCCACAGCCCCTCCCTGACGGCGCCCCTCGAGTCTGGGGACCGTAGCCCTCAGTCACTCCAGACCCTCCCCAGGACGCCCGGCTGTGATCTCTCCCCCCCCAAGATGACGTAAGACCTCCACCTCCGGCCGAGACCTGAGCCAGAGATTCCTGGACCTGTTTGGCCCCAGTCCTGAGGGCCACACTCCTGAACCTAGCCCGGAGATTACGGACCCCTTCGCCACCTGCAGCCCTGGGTGAGAGAGGACGCCCCTGCGAGTCGTCCCATGCCCTCTCGGCACGCCCTCCCTTGGCGGTGCCCCTATTCCAGCAGAGTTGTCGCCGGCGTGTCTCCCTGCCGCCCCCACTATATGAGTGAATTATGTTAAGTGTGGTGTTGCCCCAGAATTAGTTAAGTGACTTATGTTAAGTGTGGTGTTGCCCAAGAATTAGTTAAGTGACTTATGCTAAGTGGACGTTGCCCCAGAATTAGTGCAACAGTGATACAGTGACTTAATGTATGTTGAATATCAGGGCAAGTGAAATCACGGGCGGATGAGTAAGGACGAGTGCAGAAGCTAAGTTCTGGTGAATCAGACTCACGAGGACGCCCTTACAGAAAACCAGTAAGACTACTACCCCGAGAAATCCTCTATAGTAAAATACACCAATGTCCTTTGTTACAGGAAACAGTAGAGAAAAGTGTTCATAATATTCTCCCGCTTGTATTACCGTAAACACAGTGAATTCCCAGTGTCCTCCACCCTTTCTTTAAGAATCTCCTCCCAGCAGCTAGTGTGAACGTAAACGAGGAATAGAATCAATTGTCAAAACCCCTTTGCTATCAGAAAATACTGTTTGAATTAATAATACTTACTCTCTCCCAATATAACTATAACTCTGTTCTGACCCGCCGCGAGTCACTCCCCTCGCCCCCCCCCCCCGTGTGAGACTCACTCCCCGCGCTCCCACGCGCACCTGTATTCCTTGTACACCTGTGCACTAGAATTACTGTGTTGGCATCAGTATCAGTTAAGCCAGTATCCTGCGAGATACTAATATCCTAGTTTAGGTTTTATTTCTCTACCACACACTGTGTTGAATATCTGCTGTTTTGTCCTGTGTCTGACTGTGGTAACATACTTGTAAGGTTATTGCCTGGAGTTTATGTGTCCTACCCCTCTTTATTGCATTAAGCCCCGGTCTCGAAAGAGGACCCCGCTACACGTTAGGTGTTCTAGGACCGAGGAGTCGGGCCTTTCGCACCTAGCATTATACTGGTGGCCAGCGGTGGTTCTTGACCCAGACGTAGAAGAGAGGTAGTGAAGGAATATTTGGCAAAATGGCAACTAAACCGCACGTACAGTTACCCAAGTTTAACCCTGACCAGTATGATATACACACGTATGCGGCAATAATCAAACCCTTACTGGATATTGACTTTGATAATGACCAACAGAAAATTGTAGTCACACTCCCACTATTGGGCAAAGTGGTGGCGAACATAGCACCGAAAATCGTCCTGGAGCTCACCTGGCAGAACTTTACAAAGTTCGTTGTTCAAGCCATCACCCCATCATTAGGGAGAGTGGTGGCTCTATCCCAACTGGATAGTTGTTCATTTGATGGGGATTTAGATAATACCCTGATACAGGCAAGATGCCTAGTTACTGCTGTCTACCAAGAGGCAGATGAGGAAACCCGGGATCAGCACACATTTAACACTCTGCTCAGAGTGCTTCCGAGTGTTGTCAAACAACACTTCACTATCCATGACCCAACTGCAGACATGGATAGAGCTGTCCAGCTCATACGGCACCTCCTGACTGCCTGCCCTACTTCCCAGCAAATTAATGTGGTAAAGAAATTTCCCACTCAACCCCCGGCTCCTCCAACCATGCCACGACCGCCCTTGCCTCACACCAGCCCTACCACGGCGCCCAGTCCACCTAGGGCACACCCCTCCTGCCGGCATCCCGCCCCGCGGGAAAATCTGAATCTGATCCTAGTGAATCCGTGGGAATTCACAGCCTGCAGCTCCCGCTGTCCCCTACATGACATACAGGACCAGCTTAAAGCTGCCCGCCACAGAACCACAGCCCCAGGTTCACACAAGGTGTCCTCTTTAGAAGTTGAGGCCCCAGAAGACGAACTGGCACCCATGGACGAGCCCCATCCAGGAGAACAGGAGCAGGAACAGGAGAATAAAAGCCCCTGACAGCTGGATTTTTAGGCCCGCCCATGCACCAACCCATGGTGGCGGGGGCCATTACCCCTAAGTATCGCCCCCCAGTGTACCACAAGATGAAATTAAACGGCGTGAAGGCCAAACTGCTATTCGATACGGGAGCAGCCAGGTCCTGCCTTTACAGTCACTATTTCTCCCGCCACAGATCGACCTTTCGCCCACTCCACCCCACTGTCACTCACCTTGTGGACACGGGGGATGGTCCCCTGCCCATCTGTGGGGAGACTCGGGCCCTACGGGTCGACACCCACCAGCTGATGTCCACCCAACGTCAATTCATTATTTTTGACTCCTCCTGCCGGAGCTACGACGGATATTTAGGACTAGACTTACTCCAAAAACTTGGAGCTACAATTGACTGCTGCTACCGACAGCTCCAGTTCTGTCCCCCACCCCACCCCACCCAGGCCGTTTGCACCTGTACGCCACGGCCCCGGCCGGAAGATTCGCCCCCTACCCCCCTCCCGTGCTCCTCTCCTCCTCCTCTCCCTCTGCCCCCCTCTCCTCCTCCCCCAGTGTCCACCCTCGCCACCCCTCCTCCTTCCTTCCCCGCCACCGTCTCCGCCGCTGTTACCATTCCCTCCCACCACGAGGCCTGGGTGCCCCTTAACCGGCCTTCCGGTCCCTCTGTTTTGTTCTCCCCCCTCCTCCCGCCGGGAGCCCTTTCTGCCTGCCTTTTATCTCCCACTTTTCTCCCTCCACGCCACACCATCGTCCGCATAGCCAACCTCGCCCCTTCCCCCCTTACCCTCCCCAAAGGGCTCATTATCGAAGATATAGAGGAAGCCGAGCCCTGTGCCCCATCCTCCTCCCACTTCCCTGCCCCCCTACCCCCCATTCCCGACCATCTCTCTGCCCAGCAGTCAGACACCCTACGTCGCCTCCTCCTGGATTTCCAAGACCTGTTTGTGACAGGACCAGCAGACATAGGGCACACCACATACCTGTCACATGAAATTTACACGACAGGCCCACCCATTAGACAGCCTTCCTGACGGAAGAACCCCCGACAAAGGGAGGAAGAGGACTGCCAGGTACGTGAAATGATAAAGGCCAGTGTCATTTCCCCCTCCACCAGCCTTTGGTCCTCCCCTGTCGTTCTAGTGAAGAAGAAAGACGGCACGATGCGATTTTGCATTGATTACCACCGCCTGAACAACGTCACCATCAAAGCTGCCACTCCCCTCCCACGAATTGACGATTCCTTAGATTCCCTTTATGGGGCATCTTGGTTTTCCACCCTCGACCTCCAGTCCGGGTACTGGCAGATCCCTGTACATCCAGAACACCGAGGCAAGACAGCCTTTTCCACGAGCAACGGCAAACATTATGAATTCAATGTCTAGCCGTTCGGCCTCTGCAATGCCCCTGCCACTTTCTCTAGGCTAATGAAATCTGTCCTGAGTGGCCTCACCTGGGAGATATGTCTGGCCTATTTGGACAACGTCATTGTTTTTAGCCAGACCTGGGCCGACCACTTGCAGCACCTCCACCGAGTCTTCACTAGGATTCGCCAGGCAGGCCTCAAGCTCCATCCCTCTAAGTGTGTCCTGGCCACCAGGACTGTCTCGTTCCTGGGACATGTTATCTTCCGGGCAGGAATCTTCCTGGACCCCGACAAGCTCCGTGCCATAGCGGACATACCGCCACCACAGGACGTCCACGGTGTCCGTGCCTTCCTAGGACTCACGTCCTACTATCGTCGCTTCGTGAAGAGGTTCGCACAAATTGCAAAGCCTCTTCACAATCTGACCAGGAAGGGGGAGCCATTCATCTGGACTGAAGAAAGACGAGCTGCCTTCCAACAGCTAAAAGACAAGCTCGTCGCTGCCCCCATCGTAGCCTTTCCTGATTATGCCCTCCCTTTTTGCCTCTACACCGATGTTTCCCTCACTGCCATACGCGCCGTACTAGCCCAGGTACAAGCCAGTCGGGAGCACATCATCACCTGCACCAGTCGCACCTTGAATCCAGCCGAGAAGAATTATGCCGCGGCTAAGCGAGAATGCCCCGGCATAATTTGGGCCCTCCAACATTTTAGGGCTTACCTTTACGGGACCCAGGTCACGATTATCACCGACCACCAGCCACTCCACTGGTTACGCCAGTCTGACTCACATAAAGCCCAACTCTTCAGGTCGCGCGAAATCCTGGAGGAATTTCAGTATGAAATCTCCTACAGGCCTGCAAAGCTCCACACCAATGCAGATGCCCTCTCCCGCCTCCCCATCCATGCGGTACAGCCAGATCTGGACCTCCTACAACTATGGCACTGCAAGCAACGGCCCCTCTGGATTCCCACCCACCTGTTCACCAAACTATGCCGACAGGGTGACCACCTCCTAACTGTGTCTGGGCATATCCTCCTGACCCCCGATATGATGCGTGACATCCTATGCCACCTTCATGCCCATAACGGCATCCACCTGGGCACCAAGAAATTATTACAAGTGTTCAGCGACACCTACTGGGTGCCAAACCCCTCCACCCTTGCCAAGGAAATCATTCAAACTTGCCGCGCCTGTGCACTGGAAAAAGATGTCACTCGGACCACCGGACCCTCGGGCCACATCACCGCCCACAAGCCCTGGCAACTCCTGGCGATAGATGTAGTAGGCCCCCTCCCTCCCAAATCTGGATATAAATATGTGATCACCTTTGTGGACACATATTCGAAATTTGTAGTAGCCTGTCCAGCAAAAGAGCATCATGCCGTTGCCGTCGCCAATGCCCTTCTCTGACACGTGTTCCCTTATTTTGGCATCCCTCAAGCCATCCATTCTGATAATGCCCCTGAATTCTCCGGGAAAATCTGGGAGGAACTCGCCAGAATCTTTGGGTATAAACTCTCCCACTCCTCTACTTACTGGCCACAGGGGAATGCAGTATGTGAACGTAGCCACCGTACTCTCATGAATCAATTACGCACACACATCGAGGCTATGAAAAACGACAACTGGCCGGCTCATGTGAAGATCGTTCAGTGGGGCATGAATTCCTGACCCTGAGAGAACGGGGTTTCCCCACATAAAAGGATATTCGGCAAAGCCCCCCTTCTATTACCACTGCACCAACACCTGCAACCACCTGCCTCCGCTCCCACTACAGACCCGATGCACCTTCTGAAGGGCCGACTGCACCACCTACAAAAAACTCTAGACCTCGGCCCTGACACAGCCTCAAACCCCTTCAGCCCGGGTGACACCGTTGTCATCGCCCAACTTCCCACCCCCCACAAACTCGCCCCCCGCTTCACGGGGCCCCACACAATCACCAATGTCCCCAACCCTTACCAGGTTGTCGTAGATTATCATGGCACCCTGCACACCCTCCGAAACTGCCACATGCACCCTTTCCGCACGCCTGCCTCTGCCACCCCAACCCCACACCCCTAACCTCCCCCTGCTCCTGCACCGCCCTCCACTTCCACATATGAGTGCTACATTTCCTCCTCGCCTTCCCCCTCCAACCCCCCTACCGCCTCAGCCTCACCAGCCGCCACCACCCCCTGAACCTCACCTGACATCTCACCCTCCCCTCGCTCTCCCTCACCCCTTCCCTCCACCACCCCACCCTCACCGCCCAACCCCACGTGTCCCACCCATGCCGCCACACCCTCACAACAACCCACTACCACTGCGCTCTGCCCACCGCCCTTGCATATGCCCACTCCGATGGCCTCACCCCCCACCGCGCCCCCCCACTCGCACAGCAGCCCGTAATACCCAACCCCACCCACCCCGCATGCCCACTTCCCCACCCACTCCCACCCTCAGAACCACCACCACCCGCTCAGGCCGCCTCTCACGCCCACCTGCCCGATACACCCATACTCCTACACCACGCACCTCCCCACGACTTCACACTGTCATGATACACCAAGCCTAAATCCCCTCCACCTACACTCCCCAGAGACTCGACGCTGCATTACCCCGGCACAAAGCCCGACCCCGACCCTCGGTGTCCAGCATACAGCACCCTACCGTACCAGCAGCAACACCGAGCAAGATGAAAGTGCGACAGGCCATATGGGCGCCTACCCTCGGCAGGAACCGCCGGCTCCGTGGACCACACCACCTGCTGACCCTCCTCTGTTCTGCACTCACCACCTCCACGCTCTTCCTCACCTGCGATGCAGAGCAGGAAGAAAACCACTACACTGCTGCCTGGCAGGCCCTACTACAATACTTCCAGCCTGTGTACGCCACACATGACACTCACGTATACCACCTTCAGCCACGGGGACGTGACTTTTTCCAGGGGGAGAGTGGTGAAATGCATGGTGTACAGCATAGTGCCCCCGGAGACTCACCGACATCCCCACCCGGACCCCACAGAGTAGCCGCAGCCGAACCACGGGATGCCGTGGGACAACGACATAAGTCAGCCCGGGCCGTGCGCCCCTATAGCACCCAGCCGTCACACTGTCACCCTAGCAGGAAGATGGCAGTACCGTCGGGGAGTGGGACCGTCAGATCGGATCAGGGTGGAGCTGCTTATCCAGCTCCAAACAGCACCCCTCAGGAGTGTGTCTATAGGCGCTCCCGCCTTCGTCAGATGGCCGATTGCCGCTCCGAAGGTGCTTCCCCCGAGTCAGCCTGTTGCCGCTCCTCCCTCCAGCAGAAGGAGACGGCCAATTGCCCCTCCCGCCTTCACCAGACGGCCGATTGCCGCTCTGAAGGTGCTGCCCCTGAGTTGGCCTATTGCCGCTCCTCCCTCTGGCAGAAGGAGATGGCCGATTGCTGCTCCCGCCTTCGTCAGACGGCCGATTGCCGCTCCGAAGGTGCTGCCCCCAAGTCGGCCTATAGCCACTCCCCCTCCCTCCTGCAGGAGAAGGCCTGTGGCCGCTCCCACCTTCGTCAGACGGCCGGTTGCCGCTCCAAAGGTGTCCAAAGGCACGCTGATTCCCCCACTCAGGCCACGGCCAATACCCAGGCCTTGGCGCCTCATAGTTGCACCCCTGGGCAGCCACGGCCGATTGCCGGGCCCCATGGCCAGAGAGAGGTGTCAGCAGCGTCATCACCCCAGCGTGAGACGAGAGCCCGGACCTCCAGCATCGGAGAACCCCCAGTGAGGCCTTACGGCTTCCCCTGGCCTCCGCTCCCTACGCCTGGCCCTGGAGAAGACCCACCTGACAGACCCTAGTTCAGGTCGGTGCCGCAGCCCCTCCCTGATGGCGCCTCTCGACACTGGGGACCGCAGCCCTCAGTTACTCCAGACCCTCCCCAGGACCCCCGGGCATGATCTCTCCATGCCCCCAAGATGGCATAAGACCTCCACCTCCGGCTGAGACCCGAGCCAGAGATTCCTGGACCTGTTTGGCCCCAGTCCTGAGGGCCACACTCCTGAACCTAGCCCGGAGACTATGGGCCCCTTCGCCACCTGCAGCCCTGACAAGAGAGGACGCCCCTGCGAGTCGTCCCGTGCTCTCTCGGCACGCCCTCCCTTGGTGGTGCCCCTATTTCGGCAGAGTTGCCGCCGGTGTGTCTCCCTGCCGCCCCCACTATATGAGTGAATTATGTTAAGTGTGGTGTTGCCCCAGAATTAGTTAAGTGACTTATGTTAAGTGTGGTGTTGCCCAAGAATTAGTTAAGTGACTTATGCTAAGTGGACATTGCCCCAGAATTAGTGCAACAGTGATACAGTGACTTAATGTATGTTGAATATCGGGGCGAGTGAAATCACGGGCGGATGAGTAAGAACGAGTGCAGAAACTAAGTTCTGGTGAATCAGACTCACGAGGACGCCCTTGCAGAAAACCAGTAAGACTATTACCCCAAGAAATCCTCTATAGTAAAATACACCAATGTCCTTTGTTACAGGAAACAGTAGAGAAAAGTGTTAATAATATTCTCCCGCTTGTATTACCGTAAACACAGTGAATTCCCAGTGTCCTCCACCCTCTCTTTAACCCGCCCCGTCCCGTCAACGTATGGGTACGTTGCAACGATTTGCATTTGCCAGTCCCGGCGACATACCGGTATGTCGTGCAATTGCAATGTGCATAATTTCAACAATTTTCAAATTTCGCGCTTGATTTGCGGTACATACCCTCGCATGACCTTCCCCTACCTGCCACCAGGCGGGGACACTCGGCGACCCCGCGTGACCCGTGCTAACCCACCACTCGTCCACTCACCTGGTAGCAATGGTCCTGCTCAGACATGGCTAAGAGAGGTCTCTCAGACAGCGAAATTCAAGCTGCCCTGGACACCTTTACAGGCGACAGTGATGCCCCACTGGACGATGAGGTTATGGATAAGGATTATGTGCAGCCAGAGGAGGAAGAAACCACCAGCAGTGACGAGGAAGTTCCGTCTCCCAGGAAGCGGCAGTACGTGACTTACTGTGCTGCTAGAGAGGGGCAGCAGGCAAAGAAGGCACGTGCAACATCCTATCCCTATCCCCAACGTGATTTGGAACCAGAACTCGAGGACGAGGACGAGAACGATGACGATGATGGAGCCATGGGACGTGCTGCCACGTGGTATGGACGTGAGGTCATAACTCATCGTGGCCCAGAGCGCACACCACGTCGTATGAGCAGGTATGGGCCTAGCATTTTGTTTGGGGAGTTAGGAAGTGAAGTGGAGGGAGTGGGGAGTGAAAGGGAAAGTGCAGAGAGGATTAGGGAAAGTGAGAGTGACTTGAGTGAGTCATTGCTCTCCCTACGTAGAGTGAGGAGGCGTAGTGGATCACGTGGGCCAGTGCGGGTGCGTTCATTATCACGTGAGGTTGTGAGGGAGGGGGAAGGTGGGGAGGAACCACCCCCAAGCACGTCTTATGCTCCCCAATATCCCCTAACACGTGGTCGAGCTAGGGTGCGTGAGAAAGCACGTGGTGTTGTCATGGAGGGGGAAGGTGGGGAGGAACCACTCCCCAGCACATCTTCTGCTCCCCAATATTCCCCTATTTCATCCCCACAGCCCCCTAATGTTCCTCAAGGCCGTAAGGGTAAGGGAAAGGGAAAGGGGAAAGGCAAAGGGAAGAGGAGTGACAGTGGGGAAGCCCTCCGCACTCCTTCTCCCCCACCTCCCCAACCAGGATCTCCTCCCCACCCAGACGAAGGCGGTGATGGGGATGATGGGGACGAGGGATTTGTGGCGTGGAATTGGGAGGATGGGAGTGATTTTTCTCCCCTCATTCACCCCTTCACTGAGCAGGGGCGATCTGGCTGCATTGCTCCAGGAATTCACCGTAATTCCACCAGATTGGATTTTTTCCACCTGTTTTTCAGTGAGGCATTTGTGGAGCAGATTGTATACCAAACCAACCTGTTTGCAAGCACCCAGCGCCTAGAGAGTGAAAGATTTGGAACAAGGAGTAGGCATTCTATCATCTATGATTACCCTGTCTCCCTTCCAGAAATGTTCTTATATTTTGCCCTGGTCCTTTTGATGGGTATTATACGAAAGAATAGAATTCCTGCTTAGTGGACTAGGGACCCTGTTATGTTTACCCCAATATTTGGTCAAGTGATGAGCCGTAATCGGTTTCAACAAATTCTAAGTCGCCTTCATTTCTATGATGCTCATGATCTTGCAATTGCAAACAACACTGATAAAATGAGGCGAATTAGGTTGATCTTTGATCAACTCAGGCAAACCTTTCGTTCCTCATTCTATCCCTATAGAGACCTCGTCATAGACGAGAGTCTCGTGTTGTGGACAGGCAATATTTCATTTAGGCAGTATATGCCCAGCAAAAGACACCGTTTTGGGTTCAAGATCTTTGTTATGTGCGACTATAGGACTGGATACGTGCAAGACATAGTCTTGTACACCGGTGCACAGACAGACATAATAGAAGATCGAAGTATTGGACTGTCGGGAGAAGTGGTAAAGACGATGATAGAAGACTACCTTCATCGTGGTAACGTTCTCTATCTGGACAATTGGTACACTAGCCCTCTTCTCGCTCGTTATCTTCACACGCATGAAACGGGAGTCTGTGGAACCGTGAAGGTGAACCGGCGTCACATGGCCAAGATAGGGCGGAAACTTGCAAGGAATGAGGTTGTCTTCTTCAAAGCCAACAACATCCTTGCAACTGTGTGGAACCACAATAGAGAAGTAAGCCTCTTGTCAACGGTTCACCGCCCCTTGATGCACCGCACTGATTCCGTAGATTACCGTAGCGAGAACAGGCGTCGTATTTGGAAACCTAAGTGTGTCATGGATTATAATATAAACATGCGCCTTGTGGACCAGTCAGACTCCATGATATCGACGGTAGAGTGTGCCAGGACCACGATGAAATGGTATAAGAAACTGTTCTTTCACTTGCTAGATATCACTGCTCTGAATTGCCACCACCTTCACGCCATGACAACACGAGTTCAGGAAACATTTGAAGGGTTTGTGAGGGAGCTCACAAGAGAAATCTTTGCACGGTATGCTGTTGAAAGGCCCCAACATCGCACCCGCACTGCCCTTATTGCACAAACTCCCCTGAGAATATCCGGCCGCCATTTCCCCACTCCTATCCCTCCCCAGCCAAACAGACCTAGGCCCCAATGCAGGTGTCACGTGTGCAGTAATTCCCAGGTGAGACTCACGACACAGAGGAAGGACACCCGCTATGAGTGCGTGCAGTGTGACGTGGGTCTCTGTATTCACCCGTGTTTCAGTGAATATCACACGTTGATGCAATTCTAATACGGTGTGAATGCGAAAGGACGCTGAAATTATGAGGTAAATGCGACAGACAGACGCTCAGTGAAATTATCAGTCATGTTGATCTCCAAATATTCGTATAAAGTGCATATGGGTATAACATAAGTGCAAAAATTGTATGTAAGAGTATAAATATGCCGTAAGTGGAAACATACATAGCGAGGGTTTTATGATGCGATATTCTCTCGCTCAGTGCAATAAATCTATCTATCTATCTATTGCCAGACGCCTCAATCCCGTTTGGGGTGGCCACAAACAAATCGCCTCCAAGTCGCCCTGTCCCCCGCCATTTCACTGCCCTGCTCCCAACTCACACCCCCCTCTCTCATATACCTCTCCACCCCATCCCTCCATCTCATCCTCGGCCTCCCCTTCCTTCTTCCCCCCTCCAACTCACTCACATACACTCTTTTCGTCAGTCTTTCACCCTCCATCCTCTCCACATGGCCAAACCACCTCAGTGTGTTCCTCATAACGCTTCCTATCACATCCACATCCACACCACAATGCTCCTTTATATCCTCATTCGTCAGCCTGTCTCTCCACGTGACTCCACAGGCTCCTCTTAAATAACTCATTTCCACTGCTCTCACTCTTGACTTGTGTCCTTCCAACAATGTCCAAGCTTCACTTCCGTACGTTAGAGTTGGTATCACAATACTGTCATGTAGTAACTTTTTCACTTCCATGCTCACTTCCCTGTTTCTTATCACTGCTTTAAAAAAACCCAGCAACCTTTCTTCCCTGCTGTACCCTTTCAAGCACTTCACCCTCCAAACCTCCATCCTTACTCATCACACTACCCAAATACTTAAACGTACTCACATTTTCCAATTCCTCACCATCCAACCTCGCTGTACATTCACTAACTTCACCTCTCTCAAAGACCATCACTTTACTTTTCCCTACATTCACCTTTAGGTTCCGTTTCTTACACACTCTCTCAAACTCATCCACCGAGCCTTGCAGCTCCCCTTCGTCTTCACTCAACAACACAGTATCATGGAGTTTCCAAACACTATCCTCTCTCACCAGGGCCACTCCAACATCCACTACCCTACCTTGTACCTCTTTTATTACCCCATCCATGTACAGATTGAACAACCATGGAGACATGACACATCCCTGTTTCAAACCAACTTTCAAAGAGAAAAATTCACTTAGTTCACCATCCACACGCACTGCAGCCTTCGCACCATCGTACATACTCTTCACAGCATTGAACAACTTCCCATCTACTCCATATATTCTTAACACTTTCCACAATCCTTGTCTATCCACCCTGTCATATGCTTTCTCCAAATCCATGAAAGCCGCATACAACTTCTTTCCCTTCTCTAGAAACTTTTCCACTAAAGATCTAAGAATGAATATCTGATCTACACAACCTCTTCCCTTCCTAAAGCCTCCCTGTTCTTCTCCAACTAATTTCTCTGTTCTTTCTCTAACTCTGTCTATAAGTATCCTACCATACACTTTTCCTATTATACTAAGAAGACAAATGCCCCTATGATTACCACACACTTCTTTTTCCCCTTTTCCTTTGTACAGGGGAATAATTATACCTGACTTCCAATCCTCCGGGACTCTACCTTCCTCCCAGGCCAATCTGCACATCTTCCACATCCATTCTACTACTATCTCTCCCCCATGCTTCAGCATTTCACCACACACTCCATCAATTCCTGGGGCTTTCCCCAATTTAACTTTCTTCATTGCTTCCACAACTTCTATCCTACTGATTTCTTCCTGTCTTCTCACCTCCCTCCTTCTCCCAGCCATTCCCCAGCCACTTATACTCGCACTACTTCCATCCTCTACGTCCAATAATTCCTTAAAGTGTTCTCTCCATCTGCTCACTTTTTCTCCCTTCTCCACTAGTAATCTACCATTTTTATCTTTCACTCCCCTGCTAACCTCACTTCCACCCTGTCTTACTCTTTTCACTTCTCTCCAGAACATTTTCTTACAGTCCCTCCACTTTACACTCAAATTCCTTCCAAATTCCTCATCCACTCTCTTCTTACTCTCTCTTACTAATCTTTTCACCTCTCTCTTTCTTTCCACATATAACTCCCTCTTCCGCCTCTCAACTTCTTCCACGCCCCTATTTCTCATCCATTCATTGTATGCTTTCTTCTTTTGTGCCACAGCCTGTTTCACCTCTTCAGTCCACCACGCTGTTCCTTGCACCCCCCTCCGTCTTCTCTTCCTTCCACACACCACATCACATGCTGCACATATTTCTTCTGTAAATATCTTACACACACCTTCCACGTCTCCCATCTGCTCCAATTCATATTTGCCCAATCGTTCCTCCACTTCTCTCTTATACTCTGCCTTTTTCTCATCCTCTTGTAACCTTTCCACTCTCCTTGCAACTACTCCTTCCTCTCGTCTTTCCCTTCTTCTATTCCTCCATCTTACTTGCATCCTAATTCTGGCCACCACCAAGTAGTGGTCAGAAAGTCCACTCCCCTAACCTCTATACACTCTTGCATCCTTTACACATCTTCGCATCCTTTCATCCACACACACATAATCAATCGTTGCCTTCCTTTCATTCAGTTCACCACCCACCCTTCTCATCACTCGCCATGTATACCTGTGGATCATTTTATGCCTGAAGAGGGTATTGGCTATCACCAACCCCCTCCCAGCACAAATGTCCACTAACGCACTCCCATAAATATGGCCCGTAATTATATAAGTATTATTATTGAAAATGCTTACGGGTATAAGTTCAAATTATTGTAAGTGCTGAAATGTATTCTAAGTCAAATATTCATAGCGTGTGTATAGAGATGCGATATCCCGACGCTCAGTTGAATGAATAAGGCACGTATTAGTTAAAATAAAAGTCAGCAAGTGGTAAAGTGTGTAATATATGTGAAGAATTAGTATATAAGTGTGTGAGTATTGTGTTGGTCGAAACATTCATTGCGATATTCTCACGCTCACTTGAATAAATAATGCCAGTAAGTATGTACAGTGCAGTATAGGGGTGTAAACGTGTGTAATGTAAGTGGGAAATTATAATTGGAGTGAATAAATAAAGTAGATGATGAAACACGAGTGTTTGAGATCGTGGTTGCTTCGTGAATATGCGCTAGCATATCGCTAAATGCCCTCGTAATGAATGAAAATAATTGAAAACATTTACAGTGGTGGAGGAAAGGTTCAATGTAAAGGAAAAATAATTGGAAAGTGATAAAACAATCTGGTATGTTGAAATACGAGTCATAGCGAGTGCGCTTACTAAGCTGATGTGCGCTAGACTTATGCTGCATGTCATCATAATGAATGAAAACATCTGAAAACACAAACAGTTGTAATTGGTAAAATGTCATTGAAACAGAAGTATACAAGTAGAAAAAATGATAGGTTGACTGATACAAGACACTTAGCATATAGCATATTACGACTCGGACCAAACTCTCTATGCTCGCGCGATGGTACAATGCTTATTTTTCATATATATGTGTCTGAAATCCATTATATTGTTACTGTTATTGTTTATTAGTTCAAATTCAATAAATATAGAGGTGTTGTGTGTTGTTTCTCCCAGTATTCCTTACCATAGAAAACGTGAGCGCATATCACGTCCATTATAGAACACGACACCTGGCCCGGGGGTCCTCACCTGTATGGACCACATATAGACCGCGGGAACCAGTTTCTTTGTGATTTTCCTTCGTTTCTCAACCTAAGCGGAAGTTTTAGCCAAAAAAAAAAAAAATCCAAAAAGGCTCGGGACTGGGGGATGTCGGAGGTGCGGAAAACCTCGGGACGTGACGGGTTACGACTCTCCTCCCAGCAGCCAGTGTGAACGTAAACGAGGAATAGAATCAATTGTCAAAACCCCTTTGCTATCAGAAAATACTGTTTGAATTAATAATACTTACTCTCTCCCAATATAACTATAACTCTGTTCTGACCCGCCGCGAGTCACTCCCCTCGCCCCCCCCCCCCCCGGGTGAGACTCACTCCCCGCGCTCCCACGCGCACCTGTATTCCTTGTACACCTGTGCACTAGAATTACTGTGCTGGCATCAGTATCAGTTAAGCCAGTATCCTGCGAGATACTAATATCCTAGTTTAGGTTTTATTTCTCTACCACATACTGTGTTGAATATCTGCTGTTTTGTCCTGTGTCTGACTGTGGTAATGTACGTGTAAAGCTTATTGCCTGGAGTTTTTGTGTCCTACCTCTCTTCATTGCACTAAGCCCCGGTCTCGAAAGAGGACCCCGCTACACGTTAGGTGTTCTAGGACCGAGGAGTCGGGCCTTTCGCACCTAGCATCACAGTTACTACACACACTCACCCTGATATAATAATTCCTATTGTGTCTATCCCGTATCCTGCAAGATACGCTCAAACAGATCAGAAGCCCAAGGATTGATGTAACATAAATATTGTGAGATTGTCTGCCCGTTCCTGTAATTAAGAATTTGTGAATATATGTGTAGGTTGTTGCCCAGAGTTTTTATACCCTATCCCTCTTATGTTTATGTTCTAGTCCCGGTCTAGAAAAGGACCCAACTATAAGCCAGGCATTTCTAGGACAGGAAGCTGCCCTTAAAACATCTAGCATAACACTTCATTTTTCTTCTCACCGTACCTTCAGCTCCCCGCGGCAAAATCCTTTCTCTCCCCCACCACGTGGTAACACCACGTCCCACGGCTCCGTTCTCGTCCTCTTCAGAGCCTTCGTCTAGGGGCTGGAGAGAGGTGTGTGCACGTGGTGTAGGTGCAGGCTGGCCTTCCCTCACCTTACAGTACGTCACATACCATCCCTTCATTGGCGTCAGTACCTCCTCATCACTGCCGCTCATTTCGTTGTCAGGCAGCACATAGTCCTTGTCCACCACATCGTCATCAATTGGTGAATCACTATCACCTGTGAAGGCGTCAAGGGCAGCTTGAATTTCGGTGTCAGAGAGACCTCGGCACGGCATGTCTGTGCTGAGTCACTGCTAACAGGTGAGTGACTGAGACAAGGGCGCATGCGGCTCACGCGAGACTGGGGATTGTCTCTGCCTGGCGGCAAGTAGAGGAAGGCGTCCCACGTCTACGTACCAAAAATCACACGCAAAATTTCAAAATTGTGGAAATGACGGACTTTGCAATTGCAAAACGTATGGATACATTATCAGGATTTACTGTAACAAAACGTTGCAATGTATCCATACGTTATTGGGATGCCTCGAGTTAGACATGTGCTTAACTATTGGAAAGTGCTGGCAGAATTTTGCGCTAGGATGGTGGGAAGTTATAATTATGAAGGTCAGTTTTACTCTTTGAAGGTTGGGTTGAAACAGGGATGTGTCATGCCTCCATGGTTGTTCAATCTGTACATGGATGGGGTAATAAAAGAGGTACAAGGTAGGGTAGTGGATGTTGGAGTGGCCATGGTGAGAGAGGATAGTGTTTGGAAACTCCCTGTACTGTTGTTTGCAGATGATACTGTGTTGTTGAGTGAAGACGATGGGGAGCTGCAAGGCTTGGTGGATGAGTTTGGGAGAGTGTGTAAGAAACGGAATCTAACGGTGAATGTAGGGAAGAGTAAAGTGATAGTCTTTGAGAGAAGTGAAGTTAGTGAATGTACAGCGAGGTTGGATGGTGAGGAATTGGAAAATGTGAGTACGTTTAAGTACTTGGGTAGTGTGATGAGTAAGGATGGAGGTTTGGAGGGTGAAGTGCTTGAAAGGGTACAGCAGGGAAGAAAGGTTGCTGGTTCTTTGAAAGCAGTGATAAGAAACAGGGAAGTGAGCATGGAAGTGAAAAAGTTACTACATGACAGTATTGTGATACCAGCTCTAATGTATGGAAGTGAAGCTTGGACGTTGTTGGAAAGACACAAGTCGAGAGTGAGAGCAGTGGAAATGAGTTATTTAAGAGGAGCCTGTGGAGTCACATGGAGAGACAGGCTGACGAATGAGGATATAAAGGAGCGTTGTGGTGTGGATGTGGATGTGATAGGAAGCGTTATGAGGAACACACTGAGGTGGTTTGGCCATGTGGAGAGGATGGAGGGTGAAAGACTGACGAAGAGAGTGTATGTGAGTGAGGTGGAGGGAGGAAGAGGGAGGGGGAGGCCGAGGATGAGATGGAGGGATGAGGTGGAGAGGTATATGAGAGAGGGGTATGTGAGTTGGGAGCAGGGCAGTGAAATGGCGGGGGACAGGGTGACGTGGAGGTGTTTTGTTTGTGGCCACCCCAAACGGGATTGAGGCGTCTGGCAATAGATAGATAGATAGTTTTACTCCCGAACACTTTATTCTCACTGCATTTCCGTAATCTTATTCATCAGTTTTCTATGTTTTTACTATCTTACCAGCAAAGATGATGGTATATCATTTATACCAATTTACCCAATTTCCGGTGGCATATTTGGCCCATCATCCACCCACTTAGTGTAGTGGTACTCTGTTTTTAGGGTAGCTCAACACTGAGTGGTAAGCCAAATTATTTCCTGTAAACCAGGAAAGCATTTACAACGTTGGGTGGTAAACTTATAACCAACCAACACGTGTTCCCTGCGTGACAACAAGTGGGTTGGTGGAGGGTAAATGTCCCTCCCTGGAAAACAACTTACTAAAAATACGAACAAGAAGCCTCAGACCAGGACTGACCAAAAGGTAACGACTAAGGACCGAACAAAGGACATGGTATGGATTGCGACATAAAATGTAAGAGGTGCAAATGATGAGGTGAAAGAGAGATTGTCCAGGTGCTTGAGGGTGTGAAAATGGATGTATGTGAATTAACTGAAACCAAATGGAGAGGTGAGAGTGTGACAGAATGGGAGTATGGATGGGGTATACGCGCGGGAGTAGGTGAGAATGAGAGGACAAAAGAAGGACTGTGTATTGTTGTGAGTAACAGATGGAAGGAGAATATAAGAGAGTATGGATCAGTTGGCTCAAGGATGTTTGGCGATTGTGTGCATGTATGCACCAACGCACAATTGTGCAAGCAGAGTGAGAGAAGAATTCTGGACAAATGTGGAAGTGTACATGGAAAAGTTTAAAAGGAATAAGAGAGTGTTTTTGATATGAATTGAAAAGTAGGGAATGTGAAGGTGGATGGAATAGTTGGTGAGTGGGGTGTGCCTGCAGAGATGGATGAGAATGGCAGTGCTTTAGTGGACATTTGTGCCTGGAGGGGGTTGATGACAGCTAATACCCTTTTCAGGCACAAAATGATCCATAGGTATTGTTATGCAGAGTGTTCTGGGTCCCGACTCCTCTGTTCCAGACACGGTGCGGTTCTGTGTTCTTTATTCCCGACCGGGTCAATGTCGGCAAGGAATGAAAACACAAACACCACAGGTCAAAAGCACACATATATGTTATCACAAGACAAGTACACACAAGGTTCTATGATCAAAACACAGGAACTGCAATGATGCAAAATAACAGATACAGTAATTAACCTCTACTTAGTTCAGCAAGTCTTTATCCTTTACACGGGATTACACCTTCCTGATACACAGTGTTACAAGCAAAGCTTCACTGGAAAGTCAGGCAACACAGTGTATCCTCTCTCTAATGCGTATGACAGTGTATCTCCAGTCCTTAACACTAGGTATCCGTGTGACAGTTACGAGATCCTAGCTAATACA
Organism: Coenobita brevimanus; assembly: GCF_032717465.1. NCBI lineage: Eukaryota > Metazoa > Arthropoda > Malacostraca > Decapoda > Coenobitidae > Coenobita > Coenobita brevimanus. The sequence goes on along the minus strand of NC_137063.1, from coordinate 23,969,901 downwards.
ATGTATCCGCGTGACAATTACGAGGCCCTAGCTAGTCTTAGTCTTTACACACTTTCTAGGGGAGAGGCTATATAATGTTTGGCACTAGGCATGACAGGTGTGTAACACCTGGGACGATTATATATCCTGACCCCGAAGTCTTGGTGCCCGCGGGATGATCACGAGGCCCTAGCTAGTCTTGGTCTTTACACACTTTCTAGGGAAGAGGCTATAAAATGTCTGGCACTAGGCACGACAGGTGTGTAATGCCTGGGATGATTATATATCCTGACCCCGAAGTCCAGGTGTACGCATAACAGGTACGAGCTCCTAGATAATATAATACACCCGAATGGCCTGGGTAAGTGTCCTAGTTAACCTTATTCTACACGCATGGTACAGGGGTCGGAGGTACACACTACTTTTCACTAACCATTATGGGAGGGGGGTGGAGGGTATGCAGAGGGTGAGTACACTGAGGAGAGTGGGATGGGGGAGGGACACGGGCAATAGGGAAGATCACACTGAGGATTGCGGTTCCGTGGGAGAGAGAGTAACACTGGAGAGGGTGGCCACTGTAGGGAAACTGTCCCGTATATGGGCATCGGGCACTTCGCACGAGTAATAGAGTTCACTTCGATATACTGGGGGTGAGTCAAACTGGGGAGGGTTGGGAGAGTATCTCTATGGCTCAGGGGCAGGGAGGGGACCTTCGTGAGGGCCGAGACACTGGGGAGGGATTTGGGAGGATCACAAACAGAAATCTACTCACAATTCTGGCGGAGTGGAGGACAAGCCAACAGGGCAGGAAGGCCTATGCCGGGAGCTTCAGGTGTCAGGCCAGTGTGGGAGGTGGGACGCCTGGTGAGTAGTACAGGGGCGGGTGTTCTGCAGGTTCACCACGAGCCCTCGGGGAGTAAGTGGGTGGTGTGTGGGGCAGCTCCCTAGCTGCTGTGCCCCGGCAGGAGGGCGGGCTCTCGGGGCTGGGGCCAACGAGGGCCAGGAGGTGTGCTGCTCGGTGCCAGCCCTTCATCGTAGTCAGGGTCCTGGGGGAGGACATGGGGAGGGCCGGGGCTGGGGTCGGGCATGGAGAGGCCAGTGCCTAGGGTGAACTGCTGGGGTGTCCTGCTGGGGCGGCTGTCTGAGCGGAGCTGCGGTCTCGCCATCGGGAGGAGGCTGTCAGGGGTGAGCTGCAGCCCCTCGTCCTCGGGGAGTCTGTCAACACCGGGGGCTACAGGGACAGGACACCAGCTCTCGGGGACGTCACGTCTGCTCCGGCCTCTTGTGGGGTCCCTGAAACGAGACAGGAATCGTCCTCAGGTGAAGAGGGACAGGCAGAGGGACACCTCACTTCGCCACCAGAGGGGTGGTCGGGGTGGGAGGTGCCTGTCTCTACCAGAGCCTGGCGACGGACTGGGGGAGAGCGACCAGGGACCCATTCTCCAGACTCCACAGGCCTGACGGCGGGGAGTAGGTGCCCAATGGATACGCCCGGCTACTGCCACAGCTCCGACAGAGGCTGCACTCCGGCCATTGTCCCGAAGGCTGGGAGAAGGCGCCCGATGGATACGTCTGGCTATTCCCACAGCTCCGAAGGAGGCTGCTCTCCAGTCCTTGTCCCGAAGGCAGAGCAGGTGCCCGATGGATACGCCCGGCTCTTGCCACAGCTCTGACGGAGGCTGCTCTCCAGTCCTTGGTGTGAAGGCAGGGAGAAGGCACCCGATGGATACGCCCAGCTCTTGCCACAGCTCCGATGGAGGCTGCTCTCCAGCCTTTGGGTTTGGGACTCCTGTCCCGGAGACAGCATTAATGGACAGCAGTGACTCGTCCACTGGTCCTGGTGGGGGATAGTAGCCCTTAAGGCTCCTCCTTAGTCCTCTGTCAAACAGGAGACTGGTCTAGGGGACTCGGCATCCAAGGGTCCTCTTGGGAGCTTGTCTTTACAAGTCCCATCCCGATTCTGGCAAGCGTTCCCTCTGCCAGAGTGTAGTGTCCTTTTCCTGCATACTGCCGGGTGGTCTGGCCGCAGCGAAGAGGGGTGTTGGGGCACGAGGGATATAAGATGTTCTCGTCCAGAAGCTGTGACAGGTGAGCCAGCCTCCCTGTCATCTCCTAATGGGGTGGGTATTGCTCCCTCGTACTCTCTTCCTCGGGTGGTGGTGTCTGGCTCACCCAGCCGCATGGGTATTTCACCACCGTCATGGGGGTGGAAGTCACGTCCTCATGACTGGAGCTGGAACGTGTTGGAACTGGCGGTGCGATGTGTGTGGGTGAGATGGCGGAGGAAGTTCGCCCAGTAGGTGGTTCATGGGTTGGGCTAATGGTCCTTGGAGTAGTAGATGGTGAGGGATGACAAGTCAGGGGTGCGTCGGAGGAGTTGCAGGAGTTGGTTGGTGCTCTGGATGCAACATCTGTGCCCTTGGTGTGGGGGTCCACAAAACGGCAGTGATCTTCATATCTGGCAGTGGTGGTGGGATGTATGGAGTGAAGTTTGGCTGGAGACTGGAGAGAGATGATGCTGGCATGCTTTTATGAGGGTGTCGGAGGTAAATCGGCTTAGTGGGGCAGGCCACTGGGATATTATCCTGTGGGTAGTGTGGTCTAGCGGTGAGGGGGACGATGTTGGGAATGGAAATGGGGGGTGGTGAAGGTGTGTGTGTGGGCAGGATAGGCAGCCTAATTGTGTACGGGTGGTGGTTAGTATGGGGGTGGGTGGAGAGTGGTGGGTGGGGGATGGGCGCACTGGGGGTGGGGGGTGTGGCTGGGTTCAGTGAGGGGAGGGGCGGGTGGTTGTGGGAGTGGAGCTTGGGGGTTGATCAGCTGGAGGGGACGGGGAAAATGGGGTGGGAGGGGGAGAGGTAGGGGTGGAGGCCAGGGTAGAGGGTGAGCGTGCAGGTGGCTGGATGGGTGGGGCAACTAGGTGGGGTTTGGATGGTCGTGGTGGTGGGGCTTGGGTGGGCATCGGTGGTTGGAAGCGATGAGGAAGGGAAGGTGGAAGGGGAGTGGGGGTGTGTGGTGGGAATGGAGGTCGGAGAGGGTGGGGTTAGCGATGGTGGGGTGGTGGCGTCGGATGTGGTGGGAGTGTTGGTGGAGGAGAAGGAGGGGAATCGGTAGCAGGCGTAGGAGTTATCTGGCACAGGGGAGGTGGTGAGGGATGGGGTCGGTGGGGTGGTGTGCTTGTTGCAGGGAAGCGTTGCACATGTCGATTCCTATAGGTGTGGTTGGTGTGGTGGTATTTGATGGTTACTTAGTATGGGCTGGGGACGTTCACTATTTTGTAGGGACCAGTGTAGCTGGGGGACAAGCCTGTTAGGGGTGAGCAGGGTGGCCACCATGACCAGATCGCCAGGTTTGTAGGGGTTCAAGTGTGAGGTGTCTGGAGCGAGATCTTGGGTGTCCTGCAGATGTTGGAGCTTCTGCTTGAGGTGGTGGAGAGGGTCAGAAGCGGTGAGGTTTGCAGGAGCCTGTAGGTGGTGACGGAGCAGGAGCAGTAGGGGTGTTTCCCAGAATACCCTTTCATATGGTGTGATGCCGTCGTCACGTGGGCAGGTGTTCATGCCCTGCTGGATTATTTTGATGTGTGCTGGCCAATCATTGCTTTGTTTGGCTAGAATTCTGGTGCGCACTTGATTTAGGAGCATGAGGTGGCTGCGCTGGCAGATGCCGTTCCCTTGCAGCCAGTAAGGGGAAGAATGGGAAATGTTGTACCCGAACAGGGTGGATAGTTCTGTCCATACTTTTCCTGTAAACTCAGGAGCACTGTCAGAGTGGAGGGCTTGGGGTATGCCGAAGTATGGAAATATGTGGTGGATCAGGGCATCTGCAACAGCAAGGGCATGATGTTCTTTAGTGGGTCATGCTATCAGAATTCTCGAGTAGGTATCTACAAATGTGATGATGTATCGGTAGCCCGATTTGGGTGAAAAGGGGCCGATGACATTGACTGATAGCAATTGCCACAGTTTGCTGGCCACAAGGTGGCCAGGGGGGCTAGGCATGCAAGTGGTGTCTTTCCTGATGGCACACACTTGGCAGGCCTGCATGACTTGTTGTGCTAGTTTTGAGGGATGTGGGGCCCAGAAGATGTCGTTGAAAGTCTGGAGTATTTTTTTCTTGCCCAGGTGTATTCCGTTGTTAGCATGGAGGTGGATGAGGGTGTCCATGGCGGCACTGGGGTCCAGGGCTATGTGGCCAGATTAAGTATACAACAGGTCGCCATGTAGCTGCAGCTTGGCGAAAATGTGGGCAGGTATCCAGTCAGGGCGGTCTTTGGCTTGCCAACATTGTATAAGGGTGGGAGCAGCCTGGATGGCGTTCACGGGGAGTCTAGAGAGGGTGTTGGCATTTGTGTGGAGTTTGCCTGGGCGGTAGGATATATCGAAGTTAAATTCTTCCAGGATTTCTCACCAGTGGATCATCTGCACGTTTTTGGTGTTGGATTGGCAGAGCCATTGGAGGGATTGATGATCCGTGATGATCATAACGTGGGTACCTGCCAGATAGGCATGGAAGTATTTGAGGGCCCATATGATACCGAGGCATTCCTGTTTCATGGCAGCGTACTTTCGTTCCTCTTGGTTGAGGATGCGGCTGGCACAGGCAATGATATGTTCTCTGCCATCTTGCACCTGGACTAGTACAGCTCTGATAACCACCAGTGAGACGCCAGTATATATGCGGAAGGGTAGAGTATAATCGGGGAAGGCGACGATGGGGGCTGTGATTAGTTTATCCTTGAAAGTCCGGAAGGCTTGAAGGTGATCTTCCGTCCAGGTGAATGGCTCCCCCTTTTTTATGAGGTCATGCAGCAGCTTAGCGATGGTGGCAAATCCCTTAACAAAATGCCTGTAGTAGGAGGCGAGACCTATGAACGCACAGATCTCGTGTACTATCCTTGGTAGAGGGAGTTCTGCTATGGCTTTAAGTTTCTCAGGGTCGGGAGCAATGCCCTCCTTCAATATGATGTGTCCCAGGAAAGAGACCGATCTTTGAGCCAGGACACACTTGGATGGGCAAAGTCTGAGTCTGGTGTGGCGGATCCTGGAAAGACCTGGCATAGGCGGTGGAGGTGGTTGGCCCAGGTCCTACTAAAGATGATGATGTCATTGAGGTAGGCAAGGCAGATCTCCCAAGTTAGGCCACTCAGTACGGACTCCATCAGGTGAGAAAACGTGGCCAGGGCATTGCACAGGCCGGATGGGAGCACGTTGAATTCGTAGTGCTTCCCATTGCTGGTGGAGAAAGCAGTGTTCCCTTGGTCTTCCGGGTGCACAGGGACCTGCCAGTATCCTGACTGCGGGTCTAGGGTGGAAAACCATGATGCCCCGTAAAGGGAGTCCAGGGAGTCGTTGATTCTTGGTAGGGGGGTGGTGTCATTGGTGGTGACATCGTTCAAGCGACGGTAGTCCATGCAAAACCGGAGAGTCCCGTCCTTGTTTTTGATGAGGACGACCGGAGAGGCCCACGGGCTAGTTGATGGAGAAACAACACTGGCATTTAAAATGTCCTGGACCTGCCAGTCTTCTTCTGCCCATTGCGTGGGGTTCCTCCAGAGTGCAGGTTGCCAGGTAGGAGGGCCCGTCGTGTGTATCTCGTGGGATAGGATGGTGGTGTGTCCGATGTCTGTGGGTCCTGACGTTAAAAAAGTCCAAGAGGAGGAGTCACAGATCGGTGGTTTGTTGCGGGGAGAGGTGGTCAGGGAGTGGGGGCAGGGTAGGGGAGGTGGGGGGGATGGTTGCAGGGTTCTGATTCCTCCATCTCACCCACAGGAGAGTGAGGGGTGAGGTGGAAAGATTAGTCGCGCACAATGTGGAGAGGTGGGGGGGAGGAAGGGGGGGATAGGAGGCAGGAAGCGACGGTGCCCGCCAGTGGGTTTGGGGAGGACACTACATGGGTGCCGGCGGGTCAGTGCAAGGGGAGCCAGACCTCATGGCGGGGAGGAATGGTGACTGCGGACGACAGCGTCACAAGGAAGGTGGGGGGTGGGGTGGTTGGGGTGGGAGCTGATTGTAGGGGGGAAGGTAAGGGGGGAGGGGTGGGGTGGCGTGGCACGTGCAGATGGGTTAAGGGGGCGGATCTGGTGCCTTGAAATGCAACCGCCTTCTGTGAGAGTTGATGTTGGCTCAGAGTTTTTGCAGCAGATCCAGCCCCAAGCAGCCATCGTAGGCATGACAGGTGGAATAAAAAATGATGAACTGGTGTCATGCAGTTGCTTTCTGGTGTGTTTGGACACGGAGGACCCGTGTCTCTCCACGGATGGGCAAGGGGCTGTCCCCTGCATCTACGAGGTGGGCCAAGGTGGGGAGGAGAGGGCTGAAAGATCTGGTGTGACAGGAGTAGAAATGATGATATAGACAGGACCTGGCTGCTCCCTTGTCAACCAGTAGTTGGGCCTTCACCCCTTTCAGTCTGGCCTTATTGTAGACTGGGGGGTGATACTTGTGCGAGGTGGCCCCCTCCACCGTGGGGGGGTCTGGGGGCAGTCCTAAAAATCCAGTTGGGGTGAGGTGGCCTCTACCTCGCCACCCAGGTCAGCTTCTGTGTCAGGGGTGTCGGTGGGAGGGGGAGGTTCGTCTGACAGGTCATCCTCGATGGCCAACACCTTACGGTGCCCCAGGTTTGCAGCCCTCCGCCAGGCAGCTTTCAGTTGCTCCCAGATGTCGTGTATGGGGCAGCGGTGACTGCATGCTGTGAACTCCCAGGGATTGATGGAGACGAGGTTGGACGTTTCCCTGGGAATGTGTTGCTTTTTGGTGGGGATGGCTCGTGGTAGGGCTGGCAGTTCCTGGGGTGGTCGGTTTGGGGTGGACACCCAGGGTTTGTTGGGGGGCGGCTTGCAGGTAGGGACTCTGCTCACCACTCCTATTTGTTGGGGAGTGGTGCGGGCTGTGAGTAGGTGCCTCACTAACTGGATGTCCCTGTTGATATTCCAAGTTGAGTCGTATATGGTGAAATGTTCCCTGACAATGCTGGGGAGTATCCATAGCATGGTGTTGAACACATGTTGGTCCCGGGTTTGTAAATCTGCCTCCGGGTGTCATCTAGATTCCCATCATATGTAAGTGTGTCTAGCTGGGAAAAGGCCACGACTTTCCCTAATGAAGGCGTGACAGCTTGAGTCATGATTTGTTGGAACTGGTCCCACTTTAACTCTGGAACTATTTTAGTCGCTATGCTTGACACAATTTTTCCAAGGTGAGGGAGAGTAACTGCTATTTTCTCGCAGTCATTCTCGAAACTTATGTCTAGTATTGCTTTGATCATAGACATGTATGTGTGTATATCATAAAGTTCGGAGTCGAACTTTAGGAGCTGTACTTCTGGTTTGGCCGCCATAATTGCAGTTTTCCGTTCCTTGCTTGTCTACTGCCGGGTCAAGAACCACCGCTAGCCACAAGTGTTATGCAGCGTGTTCTGGGTCCCGACTCCTCTGTTCCAGACACGGTGCGGTTCTGGGTTCTTCATTCCCGACCGGGTCAGTGTTAGCAAGGAAGGAAAACACAAACACCACAGGTCAAAAGCACACTTATATATTATCGCAAGACAGGTACACACAAGGTTCTATGATCAAAACAAAGGAACTGCAATGACGCAAAATAACAGTTACAATAATTACTCTTTACCTAGTTCAGCAAGTCTTTACCCTTTACATGGGATTACACCCTCCTGATACACAGTGTTACAAGCAAAGCTTCACAGGAATGTCAGGGAACACGCAGTATAACCTCTCTCTAATGCTTATGACAGTGTATCTCCGGTCCTTAACCCTGGGAATCCGTGTGACAGTTACGAGATCCTAGCTAATACAATGTATCCACGTGACAATTACGAGGCCCTAGCTAGTCTTAGTCTTTACACACTTTCTAGGGGAGAGGCTATATAATGTCTGGCGCTAGGCACGACAGATGTGTAATGCCTGGGACAATTATATATCCTGACCCCGAAGTCTAGGTGTCTGCGTGACAGGTATGAGCTCCTAGATAATATAATACACCCGAATGGCCTGGGTAGTGTCCTAGCTAACCTTATTCTACACGCGTGGTACAGGGGCCGGAGGTACACGCTACTTTGCACTAACCGTTATGGGAGGGGGGGGTGTAGGGTATGGGGAAGGTGAGTACTGGGGAGAGCGGATGGGGGAGGGACACGAGCAATGGGGAGGATCACACTGGGGATTGCGGTTCCATGGGGGAGCGAGTAACACTGGGGAGGGTGGTCACTGTAGGGAAACTGTCCCTTATATAGGCATCAGGCACTCTGCGCGAGTAATAGACTTCACTGTGGGATACTTGGGGTGAGTCACACTGGGGAGGGTTGGGAGAGTATCTCTAGGGCTCGGGAACAGGGAGAGGACCTTCGTGGGGGCCGAGACACTGGGGAGGGATTTGGGAGGGTCACAAATAGGAATCTACTCACAGTTCTGGCAGAGTGGATGACAATCCCATGGGTCAGGAAGGCCTATGACGGGAGCTTCAGGTGTCGGCCCAGCGTGGGAGGTGGGGCACCCAGTGAGTAGTACATGGGCGAGTGTTCCACAGGGTTGCCACGAGTCCTTGGAGAGTAAGTGGGTGGTGTGCGGGGCGGCTCCCTAGCTGCTGTGGCCCGGCAGGAGGGCGGGCTCTCAGGGCTGGGGCCGAAGAGGGTCAGGAGGCTGCTGCTCAGCGCCAGCCCTTTGTCGTAGTCGGGGTCCTGGGGGAAGACCTGGGGAGGCCTGGGACTGGGGTCGGGCATGGAGAGGGTGGTGCCCGGGGTGAGCTGCCAGGGCATCATGCTGGGGCGGCCGTCCAAGCAGGGCTGCGGTCTCACTGTTGGAAGGAGTCCATTAGGGGTTAGTTGCGGTCTCTTCTCCTGGGGGAGTCCGTGAACACCAGGGGCTGCAGAGACAGGACCCCAGCTCTCGAGGACATCACATCTGCTCCGGCCTCTGGTGAGGTCCCTGAAACGAGACAGGAGTCATCCTCTGGTGAAGAGGGACAGGCAGAGGGACACCTCACTTTGCCACCGGAGGGGTGGTTGGGGCGGGAGGTGCCTGTCTCTACCAGATCCTGGCGATGGACTGGGGGAGAGTGGCCAGGGACCGACTCTCCAGACTCCACAGGCCCTGACAGTGGGGAGTAGGCACCCAATGGATATGCCCGGCTACTGCCACAGCTCCGATGGATTCTGCACTCTGGCCGTCATCCCGAAGGCAGGGAGAAGGTGCCCGATGGATACACCCGGCTATTGCCACAGCGCCAACGGAGGCTGCTCTCTGGCCCTTGGTGTGAAGGCAAGGAGAAGGTGCCCAATGGATATGCCCGGCTCTTGCCACAGCTTCGACGGAGGCTGCTCTCCAGCCTTTGAGTTTGAGACTTCTGTCCTGGAGACAGCAGTAATGGACAGCAATGACTCATCCACTGCTCCTGGTGGGGGATAGCAGCCCTTGAGGTTCCTCCTGAATCCTCTGTCAAACAGGAGATCAGTCCAGGGGACTCGGCATCCAAGGGTCTGCTTGGGAGCTTGTCGTTACAAGTCCCACCCTGATTCTGGCGAGCATTCCCTCTACCAGAGTGTAGTGTCCTTTTCCTGCATACTGTCTGGTGGTCTGGCTGCGGGGAAGAGGGGTGTTGGGGCGTGAGGGATATAAGATGTTCTCCCCTGGAAGTTGTGACAGATGAGCCAGCCTCCCTGTCATCTCCTAGTGGGGTGGGTATTGCGCCCCCATACTCTCCTCCTAGGGTGGTGGTGTCCGGCTCACCTCGCCGCACGGGTATTTCAGGTATATGTGGCGAGTGATGAGAAGGGTGGGTGGTGAACTTTTTTTTCTTTTTTTATAAATAACAGAATGGAGGAAGGAAAAACAAATGGGTAAAAAAAAATAATCCATACACCAGATTACTGGTGTCCTCTGTTCATAAAATATCTGTAACAGTTAGACTTGAACAGTTGTGGGTTGAAACTTGGAGGAAAACAACTCTGGGGAAGCGAGTTCCAGAGAGCTGCAGTTCGGGGAATGAAAGAATTCTTATAGGCAGAAGTTCTGCAATATGGTTAAGTGACATTCCAGTCATGAGCGCTACCAGATGCCCGTGTAGCACAAAGGAAGGCATGGAGAAGTGGCACCATGGACGCAACTTCGTCTGAGCATTTGCCAAAAAAATATCTGTAAAATAATGCAAGGGAGGCAACATTCCTTCTTACTTGCAGGGGAGGTAGTTTATATGTAATGGCAGGGTTGTTAATGATTCTAACGGCTTTATTCTGAATTTTGTCTTGTTGTCTTAATGCAACCTCTCCACAACCATTCCACAAGGGTGAGCAATATTCAAGCTGAGAGCGCACATGACTCTTATAAATTATAGCTAACTGCTCATCAGCGAAGAAGTTACGGACTCTGTACAATAATCCAAGTTTCTTTGAGGCGGTTTTAGCAAGTGATCTGACATGAGAGGTCCAGCTGAGGGCACTGTTAAGTGAGACACCAAGAATTTCAATACTTTTGGAGATGGGAATATTAGTAGCATTGAAGGTAATGTACGAATCTGGCAATATCTGTCTATTAGTAAACTGTATATATTTAGTTTTACTAGCATTAAAAGAGACAAGGTTGTTTTGTCCCCATTCACTGATTGTAGATAGATCTTGATTTATGGAGATGGCTGTACTGAGTTGAGAGGTAGAGATATTAGACTTTGTAAATGGATGTCTGAGTGTGAATGAACTATGTAGTGTTGAGTCATCTGCATATGAGTGAATGGGATTGTGAGTGACAGAAAAGAGATCATTAATATGAACCAGAAATAGGGTTGGCGCCAGAACTGATCCCTGTGGCACGCCGGCGTTAATTGAGTGGAAATTCGAATATACATCATCTACTTTTACTCTTATTTTCCTGTCACTAAGATAAGAAGAAATCAAAGGAACAAAAGACGTTAGTCCATAGCAAGGGAGTTTGGACAGCAGGGAACGGTGCCATACTCTGTTGAAAGCTTTAGAGATATCAGGAGCTACTGCATGAGTTTCTCCAAAAAGATCAATTGATTGATGGATGGGATGAGTTAAGAGATTGAGTATATCAATGGTGGATCTTTCGTGGCGAAAACCGTATTGTCTATCACTAATTAAGTTGTTGGATTCAAGATGTTTAACAATATGCTTATTAATTAAAGTTTCAAATACCTTACCAAGAGAAGATGTGACAGCTATTGGTCTATAATTGGAGGGGTCAGACGAACTTCCTTTCTTCGGAACTGGGTGGATATTGGCTTCTTTCCATGAATCTGGGAATAAAGAAGTACGTATGCATAGTCTGAATAATTTAGCTTTGACAGAGGTAAGTTCAGGGGAACACTTTTTCAAAACAATTGGCGGAATTCCATCTGGGCCTGGAGCTTTGTTGGTAGGTAAATTGTCTAGGATGGATTTTACGTATCTTGTCTGTATTTTAAGTGGGGCAATTTCGGGAGAATCAAGTTCCAGTACTGAGACATTCTGGCTGGTATCATCTATGGTAGAGTTTCTTGCAAAGGTACTAGCAAAGATATCTGCTTTCCCACGTGGGTCATTTGTAATATTGCCATCTGAAGATTTTAGTGGGGGAATGGAAGATGACTTGTTAAAGTTATTATTGAAAGAATTAAGAGTTGACCAGAATATTCTATTGTCATTAGGGTTGTTAAGTAGTTTTGATGCTTGCTTTTGAAGAAAGTTTGATTTAGATAGATTTAATACAGCTTTTGCATGATTTCTAGCAATTTTAAATTGAGAGAGTGATTCAGATGTTTTTGCTTTTAAGTAAGAGTTATATGCTAATGACTTTTGGGCTGTTGCTCTGGCACAATTGCCATCAAACCATTTTGGAGAGTTTGATCTTTTAGTGAATTGTTGACTTGGTTTGAATAAATCCATACCAGCTAGTATTAAGTCGCAAATGTGGGACTGGGTAGAATTGGGATCACTAGAGAAGAAAGACTGCCATGGAACATCAGCAAGATAATTTCTAAATCCATCCCAGTCTGCCCTGTCAAAGTGCCATCGGGTCACCCTGACAGATTCAGAATGGGGAGGTGTAGGAGGGTTAACTAATGAGGCTTTGATGAGATTGTGGTCAGAGGATCCAAGTGGTGACAGTACCTCTATCCTGTACTGATCTGGATTATTTGTCAAGAATAAATCCAAGAGATGGGCATTATGGTCAGGATTATCAGGTATTCTGGTTGGTTGCTTTACCAACTGGGTGAGATTAAACGAATCTGCAAACAGCTCGCATTCTAGACCCTCGTCGTCAGTCCGGGCAGAATGCAATAACCATTCAACATTGTGTATGTTAAAATCACCCAAAATGGTAATTTCATTGCCAAGGGCAAGGTCAAGGTTACTCAACTGAGTGGATATGGAATCAATTACACTGGGTTCCGAAGAAGCATTGGGGGAACGATAAACTACACAGATATATTTGGTAATGTTTTGGCAATTTAATTTTTATAACGAGTAATCAAAACTGGATGAAGTGAAGTTTAAAATAGTGTCGACTGCATATTGGGATTTGATATAACAACAGGTGCCGCCCTTGTTTCGAAAGTTTGTAAGGAGATGGTAACCGGGAAAACAAAATGGAGATATATCAGTAGAGGGTGAGATTTGTGGTTCTGTGAGGAAAAGGGCCAAAGGGGATATGGACTGAAGGAAAAAATTAACTGAGTTTAAATTTGTGGTAAGGCCGCGGATGTTGGTAAAGAATAAGGCCGCACCGTCACCTCTTCGCCGACGAGCATTCCCGGAAATAGCAACAGTCGCTGCCGGCACAGTCGCTTGATGGCGACCGGGAGGACCCTGTGCCTCCAGCCCTACCCTGCCGGTGGTGGCAATCCGAGGTACCACCTCATTTGATAGTAGATTGCAGCAGCCATTACTAAAGATGTGGATAGAAGGTGTGACATGTTACGCGCATGTGGTGTGATGTAGACAGTTGAAGGTAGAGGTATTATGAGAGCATGCTGGCCTACTCTCTGTGTAAATGAATGCACTGAAAATGTTCAGAAAAGGGAAATGGTCAGGATCAAGTCCTGAGGGCTGGTGAAACGGGAGCTCCAGCTCTCCCTATCACCAGTTTGCCATCAACCTCAGGAGTACTGCCCTGTTCGACTGGTGCTACAGTCTACTCCACGTAATAAATGGAAGGCAATGACTGATTATGTGTGTGTGGATGGAAGGATGAGGTGTGTAATAGGTGCAAGGGTATACTGAGGTTGGGGGAATGGACTTTGATTCTCGGACCATCACTTGGTGGTGGTCAGAATCAAAGTCCAAATGAAATGGAGAAATAGAAGAAGGGAAGGCCAGTTGGAAGCAGTTTTTACAAGGATGGTAGAAAAGTTACAAGAGGATGGAAAAAAAAGCCGAATATAAGAGGGAAGTGGAGCGATTGGGTAAATATAGTTTGGAGCAGATGGGGGACGTGCAAGTTGCGTACAAGATATTCACAGAAGAAATCTGTGCAGCATGTGAGGAGATGTGTGGGGAAGAGATGGCGAAAGAGGGTGCAGGGAACAGCATGGTGGACTGAAGAGGTGAGAAAGGCTGTGGCACAAAAGAAGAAAGCATATAGTGAGTAGATGAGAAACAGGGGCATGGAAGAAGTTGAGAGACGGAAGAGAGAGTTATATGATTGTAGAGAGGAAGAGAGAGGTGAAAAGATTAGTAAGAGAGCATAAGAAGAGAGTGGGTGAGGAATTTGAAAGGAACTTGAGTGTGAAGTGGAGAGCATGTAAGAAAACGTTCTGGAATGAGGTAAAGTGAGATAGACAGGGTGCCAAAGAACTTAGTTGGGGAGTGAAAAAAAAAAAAAAAAAAAAAGGTAGATTACTAATGGAGAAGGGAGAAAAAATGAGCAGATGGAGAGAACACTTTAAGGAATTGTTGAACGTAGAGGATGGAAGTAATGCGAGTATAAGTGGCTGGGGAATGGCTGGGAGACGGAGGGATGTGAGAAGACAGGAAGAAATCAGTAGGATAAAAGTTGTGGAAGCAATGAAGAAAGTTAAATCGGGGAAAGCCCCAGGAATTGATGGAGTGTGTGGTGAAATGCTGAAGCATGGGGGAGATATAGTAGTAGAATGGATGTGGAAGATGTGCAGATTGGTCTGGGAGGAAGGTAGAGTCCCAGAGGATTGGAAGTCAGGTATAATTATTCCCTTGTACAAAGGAAAAGGGGAAAAAAGAAGTGTGTGATAATCATAAGGGCATTTGTCTTCTTAGCATAATAGGAAAAGTATATGGTAGGATACTTACTGACAGATTTTGGGAATTAGTTGGAGAACCACAGGGAGGTTTTAGGGAGGGAAGAGGTTGTGTAGATCAGATATTCATTCTTAGATCTTTAGTGGAAAAGTTTCTAGAGAAGTGAAAGAAGTTGTATGCGGCCTTCATGCATTTGGAGAAAGCATATGACATGGTAGATAGACAAGGATTGTGGAAAGTATTAACACTATACGGAGTAGATGGGAAGATGTTGATGTTGATTGCCGTGAAGAGTATGTATATGGGTGCTAAGGCTGCAGTGCGAGTTGATAGTGAATTGAGTGAATTTTTCTATTTGATGGCTGGACTGAAACAAGGATGTGTCATGTCTCCATGGTTGTTCAATCTGTATAAGGATGGGGTTATAAAAGAGATAAAGGGTAGGGCAGTGGATGTTGAAGCAGCCTTAGTGAGAGAGGGCAGTGTCTGGAAACTCCCTGTACTGTTGTTTGCAGATGATACTGTGTTGTTAAGTGAAGACGAAGAGGAGCTGCAAGGCTTGGTGGATGAGTTTGGGAAAGTAAGAAACGGAATCTAAAGGTGAATGTAGGGAAGAGTAAAGTTATGGTCTTTGAGAGAAGTGAATTCACTGAATGTAAAGTGAGGTTGGATTAAGGGGAAATGGAAAATGTTAGTGTGTTTAAGTACTTGGGTAGTGTGATGAGTAAGGATGGAAGTTTAGAGGGTGAAGTTTTTTTTTTTTTTTTGCAAGGAAGAAGGAACCAAAGGCCAGGAGGACACAAACCGTTCCTTCTAAGAAAAAAACAAAAACAATACAAGAGAGCCAAATTCAAGATCTGTTCAATTTTTGAGATGCGGACACACTGCGTTTGAAGGACTGGATATCATAGGAAGTAGGAAATATAGGCAGAGGGAGACAGTTCCAGAAGGAACCCTAGGCCAGGAGGCTACAAACCGTTCCTTCTAAGAAAACAAAAACAAAAACAGTACAAAAGAGAGCCAAATTCAAGATCTGTTCATCTCGAGATGCCTGGACACACTGCATTTGAAAGACTGAAGATCATAGGAAGAAGGAAATAAAGACGGAGGGAGACAGTTCCAGAGTTGACCTGTTGCATAAATGAAGGACTGGGAGTAATGGTTAACTCTTGGATTAGACAGTTGGACAGAAAAGGGATGAGAGTTTGTTGCTAGACGGGTGCTACACACCCGTCACAGAGGTGGAGGGATGCAAGTGGAAAGTTCAGAGGAGCAGTGACCATTGAAGTAGCGACAGAAAAGAGATAAAGATGCAACAGTGTGGCGAAAAGACAGGTCGAAGGGAGCCAGTAAGGGGAGGAGACTAAATGAGACAAAAAGCCTTTGACTTCACCCTATGGAGAAGAGCTGTATGTGGGTAGCCTCCCCACACATGAGAGTTGTACTCTACACAGGGGCAAATAAAACCCATGTATAAAGTCAACAACTGTGCAGGGATGGAGAAGGTACGGAGTTGGCTTTGCACACCTAATCTCTTGGAAGCAGATTTTACAAGAGATGATATATGATCTTTCTAAAATAAGTCCCGAGTGAATGAAACCCCAAGCATGTTCAAGGATGATGCAGGAGTGAGCTGGATATTATTAAACATTAGTGGGTACTCCTATGGAAGATTTTGTCAGGTTGATAGGTGTAAGAACTGTCTTTGATGCATTAAAGACGACAAGAAAATTTTTACCCCAGTCAGAAATACGAACCAAGTCAGACATTAGGTGTGCCATAGCCTCATCCCTTGTTTGCTGAAGTAACTTTTGAGATGGACATTGCGGGTATTGAATGAAAGGGTGAAGGGTGGAATCATCAGCGTACAAGTGGATAGGGTTAGATGTACAGCTTCGAAGGTCATTGTTGAATAAAAGGAAGAAAGTTGGTGATAGGACAGAGCCCTGAGGAATACCACTGTTGACAGATTTAGGAGAAGAACGATGGCCGTCTACAACAGTGGCTATAGAACGACCAGAAAGGAAGCTATAGATGAAGGCACAGATAGAAGGATAGAAACCATAAGAGGGCAGTTTGGAAATTAAAAATTTATTCCAGACTCAATCGAAAGCCTTTGAGATGTCAAGTGCAATGGCAAAGCTTTTGCCATAGTCCCGTGAAATACACACCCGAGGAGGAGACCCCGGGGAGGGCGAGACACCCAAGAGGAGTCCATGGGGAGGTGTAAGGGGCCCCGAGCCACACCAGCCCCCATCCCTCACTACCATATGCCCCTCTTCCACCCAGCCAGACCAGCGGGGAGTGCATCACCCAGGTGCATTACCCTCCAACCAAGACAGCACTCACCAGACTCGTGGTGGGACTTGTTTCTATACAGTCCCACGTAGGCCCTCAGTAATGTCCACCGGACTTGACACTAGAGGCAGAACGACCACCAGTCTTCCCAGTCCTACACACCCCAAAGGAAGCAGCGGCACAGTAATGTCCACCGAACTTGCTGTAGAGGAAGTGTCCACTGGATCTCCCTCTTCTGCCACCCACCTGCAGGAGCAGGGGCACAGTAACGGCCATTGGACGTGCTGTTGGAGGAATGTCCACCAGACTTCCCCCACCTGTCGTCCCAGGGAAAGGAGTAGAGCCTTGGCAGCGTCCACCGGACCTGCCATAGAGGAGGCATCCACCGGATTCCCCTCGGCTGCAACTTTCCCTTGACAGCGGGACCTCTGTAACGTCCACCAGACTTACCACAGGCACAGGAACGTCCGCCAGACTTCTTCCCTCTGCTGCCCTTGAGACGAGTGGTGCCCCGGTAACAACCATTGGACTTGCCAGGCAGAGGGAGCATCCACCGGGTCTCCTTCCACTGCCCCAGAGTGGAGTTCTGGTAACATCCACTGGACTTGCCAAGCTGATGGAATGACCACCAGTCTTCCTTCCTCCACTACCCGAGGCTTCCACCGAGGGCAGCATCCCTGGCCCGTCCCGCCCCTCCAGAGGCCGAGCAAGATGCCCCTCACGCTACCCCCGTACCACTAGGGGTGGAGATTGCTCCCCTGCGGAGTTCCGGTTGGAGAACGTCTGGAGTGAACCCGTCATTAGCCTGGGTGCCCTGTCCCTGCAGCCCAGCCCTCAACACTCCCCAGCAACTGTTGGACTCCCCAGAAGTGGGCAGACGAAGGCAGCCCCTGATGGCCTCCCCTTCCCGACGAGACTGCAGCCCCCGATCCTCGAGGGCCGCCCTGATGACCCCAGGCCAGGACCAGCCTGAATCCTCCACCAGGACTCTCACCACTTCCAAGGGCAGGTGATGAGCAGCGTGCCTACTGACCCTATTTGGCTCCAGTCCCAAGGGCCATCACAGTCCTAAGGGCCCCACCAGGATGAGGGCCACCCGCAATGCCGCCCTTCAGCCCATACTGAATGCCCAACTACACAGCCCGAGAAGAGCATCTCTCCTGAAAGCGCACCCCGGATGGCCCCCCTCCCACACCTGGCCGCCACCTTCACCTACCTGTGATTTAGTTTCTGTGTTCCACTTGTGTACCAATTAGTGTAGAATTGTGTTACATGTATCGTGCAGTGCGTTGTATTTTTGTAAGGTAATATACATGTAAGACTGGTTAGCCTGTGTTTGAACCCTGTTCCTTTGTTGCATGCTCTTGCCCAGTCCTGAACAAAAGAACCCAAGTCTGTGCATGTGTTCTGTGTTCAAGAAGTTGAACCGTGAACACACTGCATAACACTGGTGGCTAGTGGTGGTTCTAGATCCGGCAGAGAGCAACAAGGAGCAAAGGGAAAGTAACAAAAATGGCTTCCAAACCGCATGTTCAATTACCTAAGTTTGACACAGAACAATGCATCATAGACACTTACGTGTGCATAGTCAAATCTATATTGGACATAAGCTTTGAACATGACAGAGAAAGATCACAGTCACCCTCACCCACCTGGGAAAAATAGTCTCCACTATTGCTGCAAAAATCGTCCCTGAGCTGACATGGACACAATTTAACCCGTGGTGTCCCGTCAACGTTCTTTAACATCCACACGTTTTGACACTGCCGATCCCGTTGACGTACATAAACGCGAATCAATTACAAGGTCCCTAATTTGCACAATTTTCAATTTTCGTGAGTGATTTTTGGTACGTATACACGTGACACCTTCCTCTACGAGATGCCAGGCAGGGACAATGCCTTACCCAACATGACCTCCTCACCCCCCCCCGCACGCCATTGTCTCAGCAATTCACCTGTTATCAGTGACTTGGCCAGTAAAGCCATGTCATGCCACAGTACGAAATTCAGGGCCAGAGTGATTCCCCAATCGATGACAATGTGGAGGACAAACTTTACATAGCATTAAAGGAAGAAAGAGTCAGAAATGATGATCAGGTAATGTGGCAAAAAAAGGTCAGGTATGGTGATGAGTTAGTGAGTGAAACAATGCTTGTAATGCCTATATTACTGCTTGAAAACCAATATACTCTCGTACTGCATATAAATTCGTACCAAGTAAATAAATAAGTACCGTTTATGAGTGGTGTGAAATAGTTATCCTCCCATAGAACTCGTTTTCTTTGGTGCCAGCCTGTTAGAAAACCCTGTAAGGTGAAGAGGTACTCCTACCTGTATCGAGTATTTTAAACCTCAGGTGAGCGATTTCTCTATGAATTTTCGATGTTTCTCACCAAAAGCGGAGGTTTGAGCCAAAAAAAAATTTTTCCAAAAATGGTTGGGATTGGGGGGAGTCAGTGGTGGAAAAGTGGTCGGGATGGGACATATTAAGCAAATCACGACCTAGGCAGTCACACCATCACTGGGGAAGGTTGTTGCCTTCTCCCAACTAGACGCCCTCACCGACGACAGTAGTTTGGATAACACTCTCATCCAGGCCAGGCGACTCGTCACCGCCGCCTACCCAGAAGGGGACCTCAATAAGGACATCCAGCTGGCCAGGCTCCTCCTTGCCACCTGTACCACGGCCCAACACATTGGGGTGGTTAGCCGAGTCCCGACACTCAAACCACCACCACCCAAACCCCGGACGTCCCCCAGTAACAGTGCTCCAACTTCACCCACCATGCTAAGGGCACTCCCCACCAAGAGGTGCCCCAACCCCAGAGAAAACACCAATCTCATCTCCATCAACCCGTGGTGCCCCATACATGACATACAAGAGCAGCTGAAGGCCGCCCGATGCAGGGCAACCAACCAGGGGCGCCACAAAGTCTCAACCGTAGATGACAACATCGAGGATGAGGCCCCCACAACAGACTACTCCAAGCCTGGGGAATCAGAGCTCGGAGAGGAGGATGCCCCACAACAGCTGGATTTTTAGGGCCACCCTCGCACCTCCCCATGATAGTGGGGGCCACCTCACACAAATACTGTCCCCCAGTCTATGACAAGATGAGGCTGAACAGGGTGAAAGCAAGGCTACTGGTTGATACGGGAGCAGCCAGGTCCTGCCTCTACCACCATTTCTACTCCCACCACTCCTTCGCTATTGGCTCACTCCTCCCCACCTCTGCCCATCTTGTAGATGTGGGGGATGGCCCCCTGCCCATATGTGGGGAGACTTGGGCCCTACGTGCCAAAACCCACCAAAATGTGTCCACTCAACACCAACTTATTATCTTTGATTCAACCTGCCATGCATATGACGGCTACCTGGGGCTGGATCTCCTACAAAAACTCCACACTAGCATTGATTGCCACAAGCAGTGCCTCTACTTCAGGAAACCACCAGATCCCCCTCCTTAGCCACACTGTATGTGCACAACCACCCCCCCTCCCTCCACCCCAACACACCCCATCATGTCATCCACCCTACTCCTGCAGCCCCTAGCCTCCCCCCCACCACCCCACCCACCAACATCCTCGTCACCATCGCCTCCACCCCTACAATCCCCCCCCACCACGAGGCCTGGCTCCACCTGCATCGACCCACTGGAAATTCCATCCTGTTCTCCCCTAGCTTAACGAAGGGAGCCATCACCTCCTGCCTGTTGTCCCCCAACTTCCTTCCCCCCATATCAGAGCAGTGCACATCGCCAACATTTCCACCCCCTCCCTCACCCTCCCCAAGGGAATAATAGTCGGCGAGATGGAGGAAGCTGAAACGTGTGCCTCTCCCCCCTCCCTTCCCCCTAGCACCCTGCCCCCCCATACCTGAACACTTCTTATCACAACAAACTGACAGCCTTCGATGCCTCCTTTTGGACTGCCAAGTCATCATCTCGTCGGGACCAACAGACATCGGCCACACCATGTATATGTCTCACAAGATACACACCACAGGACCACCTATACGCTAACCATCTAAGAGGAAAAACCCTAACCAACGGGCTGAGGAAGACCGGCAGGTCCAGGACATGCTAAATACCAGTATCATATCTCCATCCACCAGCCCTTGGTTCTCCCGCACTGTCCTAGTGAAAAAAAAAAAGAAAAAAAGACGGCACCATGCACTTTTGTGTAGACTGCAGGTGGTTAAATGACATGACTACCAAGGATGCCACACCCCTGCCCAGGATCGACGACTCTCTCAACTCTCTATACAGGGCATCCTGGTTCTCCACCCTCGACCTGCAGTCAGGATACTAGCAGTTCCCAGTGCATCCCGAAGACAGAGACAAAACAGCATTTTCTACGAGTAACGGAAAACACTGTGAATTTAATGTCCTCTCCTTTGGCCTCTGCAACGCCGATGCGACGTTCTCCCAGCTGATGGAGTCAGTGCTTGGCAGCCTCATGTGGGAGATATGCCTCGCATACTTGGATGATGTGATTATCTTCAGCCAGACCTGGGCTGATCACCTCCACTGCATCCAGCAAGTTTTCCTCAGAATCCAGCAGACAGGGCTCAAGCTTAGGCCATCCAAGTGTGTCCTAGCTCAACATTCTGTCTCCTTCCTGGGACACGTCATCTCCAAGGAGGGCATAGCACCTGGCCCAGTTAAATTATGTGCCATCACAGGCCTCCCTGCCCCTGCCCCAGGACGTCCACAAGGTTTGCACCTTCATTGGCCTCGCATCATACTACCGGCGTTTTGTAGAGTATTTCACGAACATAGCAAAACCACTCCACAACTTGACAAAAAAGGACGAAGCTTCAACCTGGACAGAAGACCGCGTACAGGCATTCAACACCCTCAAAAACAAACTGATCACCGTTCCAATAGTCGCATTTGCTGACTACACCCTGTCTTTTTGCCTGTACACCAACGTGTCTATAGTAGTGACCGGTGCCATCCTAGCTTAAATCCAGGAGGGGGAGGACATCATCGCCTGCACCAGCTGCACCCTTAACCAGGCAAAGAAAAATTACTCCGCCACCAAGTGGGAATGCCTGGGCATCATCTGGGCCCTGGAATACTTCCGGGCTTACCTGTCCGGCACCCACATCACCGTAATCACTGACCACCAGTCCCTCCAGTGGTTACAGTAATCAGAAACCCACAACGCCCAAATCATCAGGTGAAGAGAAGCCCTTGAGGAGTTCAACTTCGATATAGCATATCAGCCAGGGAAATTACATACAAATCCCAATGCCATATCCAGACTACCCATCAACTCCATCCATGCCACCCCCAGCCTCCTACAGCGATGGCAAGAGAAAGACCGGCCCGAGTGGATTCCGTCCCACATATTCTCCAAACTTCAGCAGCATGGCGGCCACCTGTGCACACACTCAGGACACATAGCCCTCGATCCAGACACCGCCCTAGACTCCCTGACCCACTTACACTCAGATAATGGTATACACCTCAGAACCAAGAAACTCCTACAGATTTTCAACAACATCTACTGGACACCAAACCCCTCCCACCTAGCCATGCAAGTTGTTCAAGCCTCGGAGCATGTGCCCTCGGGAAGGACACGAGGCCTCTTTGGAAACATCCTCGCCAGTAAACCATGGCAGCTCCTCTCAGTGGATATTGTGAGGCCCCTTCAACCCAAATCAGGCTATAAATACATTATCACATTCGTCAATACCTATTCTAAGTTCCTGATTGCCTGTCCAGCCAAAGAACACCATGCCGTCGCCGTGGCAGATGCCCTAGTCCACCATGTATTCCAGTATTTCGGCATTCCCCAGGCTTTCCACTCTGACAATGCCCCGGAGTTCACCAGCAGGATATGGACGGAGCTCGCCGAAATATTCGGGGACAACATCTCCCATTCCTCCCCGTACTGGCCTCAAGGAAATGGCACTTGTGAGAAGGAGCCACTGACCCTGCTCAACGAAGTGTGAACCAGAATCTAGGAAACACAAAACAAAGACTGGCCAGCCCACGTAAAGATCGTGCAATGGGGTATGAACTCCTGCCCATGCAAGGACAGCATGAGCGAGTATTCAGCAAGGCACCACTCCTCCTGCCACATCACCACCACTTGCAGCCACCAGCCACCTCCCCCATCTCTGACCCCCTACACCATTTCAAACGAAGACCAAGCCACCTTCAAAACACCCAGGATCTCAAACCCAACACCATTGCAACTAGCCCCTACAAACCGGGCAACTCCGTCATGCTGGCCAGACTACTGGCCCTGAACAAGTTGTCACCACACTGCATGGGGCCTTCCACAATCGTAAAAGTCCCTAATCTCTACCAAGTGATCACACAATATCACAACACCACCCGCACCTACCAAAACCGCCATGTGCACCCCTTCCATTCATCTCCAACTCCACCACCCCGCCACCCTCGCCCTCCTGCCCAGCGCGCCACCCCATCACCTGATCACAGCGCTGACTCATACTCTTTCTATTTCACACCTTTCTCCCCATCCTCACCCAGCCCCCCTCCACAATCACCTCTCCCACCGCACCCCCCTCTGACCCCTCACCTTCTCCTCAGACCCCCTACTCACCTTCAGCAACCTCACTTCACACACTTGCCTCCACTACCACGCCGTTGTACCCAACCCTGACACCACATGGCCAGCCTTCCCCACCCTCATCTCCTGCCCATGCTACCGCCACTCCCAGAACCAAAGCACACCTCCACACGTCCCTCACCTTCACCCACTCCGCACTCCACCCCCATGCCCCACTCCAGGCTCCACACCACTTCCCCAACCTCCAACTCCACCTCCCCACCACCATCCCACATCACAACCCCACCGCCTCAGCCACAAACCACCCATGCCCACCCAGCTAACGCACCATGCACCTCTTAACCACCCACTCCTGTACTAACCACCACCACAACCAGATAAGGACGCCTATCCTGCCCACCTGCCAGGTATGCCCCAACGCCCTCACCACCCACACTACCCACATGAACCTCCACCATACCATCCACACCCAACACCTCCCCCCTCCCCCTAAAAATACACCACACGGGATGGAAAATTCCTGTAGCCCAGCCTACTAAGCTGATTAAGGCGACCCCCCCACGACCTCATAAAAGCAGGATGACCTCACTAATCTCCAGTCTGCAGCTGACAGCCACAGGTCACTCACCTTACTCCCTGCCACTCGAGATGAAGATCAAGCATATCCTGTGGACTCCTGCCGAAGGAAGCAAACGCCTGCTGAAAGGAACATCTCAGCAGATCCACCTCCTACAGCAGACACACCAGACCTCCACCCTAGAAGTTATCTGTAACCCCCATCAGGAGCTGAACCACCCTACATGCCACGCGATAGATCTACTCCACCTCCTCACACTCCTCCACCAGACGTCCACTTCTGATACCTACCATCTCCAGCCTCGGGGATGTAACTTTCACCCCAGCAATGGTGGTGAAACACCCACCCGAGGAGGAGACCCCAGGGAAGGCGAGACACCCACCCCAAGAGGAGGCCACGGGGAGGCACACAGGGGCCCCGAGCCACACCAGCCCACCTCCCCCACTACCATATGCCCCTCTTCCACCCAGCCAGACCAGCAGGGAGTGCATCGCCCAGGTGCATTACCCTCCAACCAGGACAGCACTCACCAGACTCGGGGTGGGACATGTTTCTGTACAGTCCCCTGTAGGCCCTCAGTAACGTCCACTGGACTTGCCACTAGAGGAGGAACAACCACCGGTCTTCATAGTCCTACACACCCCAAGGGGAGCAGCGGCACAGTAACGTCCATCGGACTTGCTGTAGAGGGAGTGTCCACCGGATCTCCCTCTTCTGCCACCCACCTACGGGAGCAAGGGCATGATAACATCCATCAGACTTGCTGTTGGAGGAACGTCCACCTGACTTCCCCCACTTGTTGTCCCAGGAAAGGGAGCAGAGCCTTGGTAGTGTCCACCAGACCTGCCATAGAGGGGACTTCCACCGGATTCCCCTCAGCTGCGACTTTTACACAGCAGCAGGACCTTGGTAACGTCCACCGGACTTATCGCAGTCCACTGGACTTCCTCTCCCTGCTGCCCCTGGGAGGAGTGATGCCCCAGTAATGTCCACTGGACTTGCCAGGCAGGAGGAATGTTGAATGGACTTCCTTGCTCCACTACCCCGGAAGGGAGTCTTGGTAAAGTCCACCAGACTTGCCACCCAGAGGAAGCATCCACTGGATCTCCTTCCACTGCCCCAGAGTGGAGTTCCGAGAATGCCCACCAGACTTGCCAAGCTGAGGGAACAACCACCGGTCTTCCCTCCTCCACTACCCCGGAGGCTCCCGCCGAGGGCAGCGTCCCTGGCTTGGCCTGCCCCTCCAGAGGCCGAGCAAAACTCCCCTCATGCTCATCCCGTACCACTGTGGGTGGAGATTGCTCCCCTACAGTGTTCTGGTTGGAGGACGTCTGGAGTGGACCCGTCGTGAACCTGGATGCCCTGTCCCTGCAGCCGAGCCCTCGACGTCCCCCAGCAGATGTCCGACTCCCCGGGAGCGAGCAGCTGCAGGCAGCCGCTGAGGGTCTCCCCTTCCCGACGAGACTGCAGCCCACGACCCTCGAGGGGTGCCCCGACGACCCCAGGCCAGGACCAGCCCAGACCCTCCACCAGGACTCCCACCACTTCCAAGAGCAAGCGCCGAGCAACGCGCTTACTGGCTATATTTGGGCCACCACAATCCTAAGGGTCCCACCAGGATGAGGGCCACCCTTCAGGCCACACTGGACACCCTACTACACAGCCCAAGATGAGCGCCTCTCCCGAGAGCGCACCCCAGACGGCCCCTCTCCCACACTTGGCTGCCACCTGCAGCCACTTGTGCACCAATTAGTGTTGCATTGTGTTACATGTATTGTGTAGTCCATTGTATTTTTGTAAGGTAATATATGTGTAAGACTGGTTAGCCTGTGTTTGAGCCCTATTCCTTTGTTGCACGCTCTTGCCCGGTCCTGAACAAAAGAACCTAACTCTGTGCGTGTGTTCTGTGTTCAAGTTGAATCGTGAACACGCTGCATAACATCTCAAAAGGAAGATGACCAGGAGTCTGAAAGGTAGGTGAGATGATCACTAGTGAAGCGTCCCTGACGGAACCCATACTGACGATCAGAAAGAAGGTTGTGTTTGGAAAGATACTTTAAAATTTTTCGGTTAAGAATTGACTCAAATACTTTTGACACACAGGATGTTAAAGCAATTGGACGATAGTTAGAGGATTGGGAATGGTCACCCATCTTTGGGACTGACTGAATGAGAGCAAACTTCCACCAAGAAGGAAAGGTACAAGTTGATAAACAAAGGCAAAAGAGTTTACCTAGGCAGGGTGTAAGCAGAGAAGCACAGTTCTTGAGGACAACAGGAAGGACCCCATCAGGCCCATATACCTTGTTAGTATTGAGGCCAGTGATGGCAGAAAATAAATCAGCTGAAGAAATTTTAACGTAAGCCATGAGGAAGTCAGAGGTGAGAAGTGATGGAGGAACAGCACCAGAATCATCTAAGGCGGAATTGGAGGAGAAAATCTGAGCGAAGAGATCTGCTTTATCAGTCGAAGAAATAGCTACAGGGCCATCAGAATAGAAAAGAGGAGGGATGGATTATGAGGTAAAGTTGTTAGAAAGGTTTTTGGCAAAGGTGCCAGAAGGAGCAGGAAGGATTCTAGTTGGTGAGTTGAGAGCATTTAGTACGGATGAAATTATTTTTAGCAAAGCGAAGAACAGACTTAGCACGATCCCGGGCAGAAACATAAAAGAGATGTAATTCAGGGGTGGGTTGGCTCTGGTATCTTTTATAGGCCCTCTCCTTGTTGATGACAGCATTAGAACAAGCATGATTAAACCAAGGCTTTCTTGGATTAGTAAAAGGATATGAGAAGGGAATGTATGCTTCCATGCCTAAGAGAATAATTTCTGTAATGTGCAAGGCACACTCAGATGACTCCCAGCCAGGGACGCAATAATCATTCCATG
This sequence comes from Coenobita brevimanus, assembly GCF_032717465.1. Taxonomy (NCBI): domain Eukaryota; kingdom Metazoa; phylum Arthropoda; class Malacostraca; order Decapoda; family Coenobitidae; genus Coenobita; species Coenobita brevimanus. Next base: position 23,943,391 of record NC_137063.1, on the reverse strand, counting down.
GAAAATCAAAGAAGTACTGCCTGAGGGCCTTCCAATCCACAGCTCCAAAGTGCCACAATCGACGTTTCCCTGGAGGGTCCACAGGCCGTACCAGAGCGATAGGACAGGTTAAAGTAATATGGTTGTGATCAGAGGAGCCCAACGGAGAGGAAAGGTTACAATGTAAGCAGAAGGATTAGTTGTAAGGAAGAGGTCAAGTATGTTGGAGCTCCCTCCAAGGCACTCAGGGATACGGGTAGGTAAGCTGCTCTAGGTCATTAAACCGCCACGTCCCGACCGATTTTTCACCAACAATCCCCCCCAATCCCGACTGATTTTGATTTTTTTTTTTTTGCTCAACCCTCCGCTTTTTGTGAGAAGCAATGGCAAATCACAGACAAAGTGCTTACCTGAGCTTAGAAATGGGCTATACAGGTGACCCTTTAAACACCTGGTACTGTGTTCTCTGGAGCCGTACTGCAGGTGTCGCATTTACTATGGTAGCAGTACCTATTGCAAACCACTCAGAATAGGTAGATATTTGTTTATTTGGTACGAAGTTACAATTATGTAGTACAAGAATATAGCCTATTAGTTTTCACACAGTAATATAGGTGATATAACCATTGTTTCACTCACTGAACACATCAACATACCTGTAATGCTAGGTGCTTTAGGTTCGGCTTCCTGTCCCGTAAACACCTTGCGTATAGCGGGGCTCTCCTTCGAGACCAGGGCTTAGACAAATAAGAGAGAGGCAGGGCACAAAAACTCCAGGCAACAACCTTACACGTGTATTACTTAGTTGGACAGAGGAACGAGTAGATCTTACAGGCACAAGTACACTGGGCGATTACAAACTCTTAGTTCTAAATATGGTTAGCAGTATCATGCAGGATACTGTTTTGGGTCACAGTGAATAGCACTTGAGGCAGAGTGTCCTTAATTAGGGACAGTCCAAGTTTTCTATGATTGTGGAGTTGTTAAGGTTATTCCTCACTGGGGAGTGTTGCTTATGGCACTTGGGTCTGATTATGGTCTTAGTATTATGAGATATTTTCTGATGGTAGCGTATTTACCTCGTTAGATTCGACTCGTGCTGGGTGGCCGTATTTCCGTTTAAACTGTTGCTGTCACTCACTCCACCACTTTGGTATTATCACTGACTCTTGTCAGAGGGATAGTTCACTGCTCTGTCTCTTATACCCCTTGGTCACATGCACTGTTCACTGTAGTTATTATTCACTCCACCACTTTGGTATTATTACTGACTTCCATTAGAGAGTTAGTTCACTATTCTGCTTTTGTATCATTGGATCACTGACACTGCACTATTATTGTCACTCCGGTTGAATCTGGCGCCGTGGCGGTCAGATGCACGGGGCGGCACAGCTCCGCTACTGATGGGGCTGGGCACCACCGGGGGCCTCTGTACCTAGAAGCCACAGGATCACGTGCAGGGGCGTCCATTCTAATCCAGGGCTGTGGGTGGCGAAGGGTCCCGTGCTCTCAGGGCTGGGGACAGGAGTGCGGCCCTCAGGGCTGGGGCTGAACAATTGCCTGAATCGGTCATTCAGGCTCCTGACGAAGGATGAGGACCTCCACAGTCGAGGTGTGGGGAGTTCCCGCCCGGGAGTTCTGGGGGCAGCCTGGGGTTCCCGAGGGCTGCGGTCCCCGGGGCTTGGCGGCGCCAACAGGAAGGGGCTGCGGCACCAGTCTGCATCGGGATCCGTCAGGTGGGTCTCCTCCAGAGCTAATTGTAGGGAGCAGAGGCCGGGGGAGACTACGGGGCCTCTCCAATGCTCCTCTAGGCCCGAGACTCCCTCTGTGTCAGGGGTTGGGGAACAGGCATCAGTTTCAGGCGGAGGAGCGGCTACAGGCCGTCTCCTGCCGTAGGGCTCGGCTACTGGCTGTGGCTTCCTGGGGGCGTGGCTACAGACCGTCGCCAAGGTCTGGCTACTGGTCGTGGCCTGGGAGAGTGGGTGGCTGCCAGCAAACCCAAGGGCACCTTTGTAGCAGCTACAGGCCATCTCCTGACGAAGGCAGGAACGGCTACTGGCCGTCTCCTTCAGGAGGGTTGAGCGGCTACAGGCTGTCTCAGGGAGAACACCTTCGGAGCAGCTACAGGCCGTCTCCTGGCAAAGGCAGGAGCAGCTACAGGCTATCTCCTTCAGGAAGGGTGTTGAGCAGCTACAGGCTGTCTCAGGGGGAACTCCTTCAGAACAGCTACAGGCCATCTCCTGATGAAGGCAGGAGCAGCTACAGGCCATCTCCTCGTTACCCTCAGAGCGGCTACAGGCCGTCTCCTCGTTACCCTCAGAGCGGCTACAGGCCATCTCCTTCAGGAGAGGTGAGCTGCTACAGGCCGTCTCAGGGGGAACACCTTTGGAGCAGCTACAGGCCGTCTCCTGATGAAGGCAGGAGCGGCTACAGGCCGTCTCCTTCAGGAGGGGGTTTGAGCAGCTATAGGCCATCTCCTGACCAAGGTGGGAGCGGCTCCAGGCTGTCTCCTGATTACCCTCAGAGCGGCTACAGGCCATCTCCTGACCAAGGTGGGAGCGGCTCCAGGCTGTCTCCTGATTACCCTCAGAGCGGCTACAGGCCATCTCCTGATTACCCTCAGAGCGGCTACAGGCCATCTCCTGATTACCCTCAGAGTGGCTACAGGCTGTCTCAAGGAAGACACCTACAGTGCGGCTACAGGTCGTCTCCTGACAAAGGAGGGAGCGGCTACAGGCTGTCTCCTTGAAGCCCTCAGAGCAGCTACAAGCCATCTCCTTAGCGAGGGGTGAGCGGCTACAGGCTGTCTCTGGGGTGCTGGCAGAAGCTGGATAGACAGCTCCACCCCTTAGCTGGTTGATGAAGGCTCGCCCGGGAGGTAGTCTGGTATTCCTGCTATGGTGGCGGCGGGCAAGCTCCGGGTCATAGGGGCGTGCGGCCTGGGCTGACTTATGCCATTGTCACTCCGAGTCCTGGCACGCTGTCATTGCTCCTCTGTGGGCTCCTTGTGGGGGTGTCTGGGCATTCTCGGGGGCACTATGCTGCATTTTACCCATCACATCCCGACCGATTTTCCACCACTGACTCCCCCCAGTCCCGACCAATTTTGGAAAAAAAAAATTTAGGGTCAAACCTCCATTTTTGGTGAGAAACATCGAAAATTCATAGAGAAATTGCTCACCTGAGGTTTAAAATACTCGATACAGATAGCATTATTACCTTACTGGGTTTTCTATCAGGCTGGCTCCAAAGAAAACGAGTTCTATGGGAGGGTAACTATTCCACACCACTCATAAATGGTATTTATTTATTTATTTGGTACGAATTTATATGCAGTACAAGAGTATATTGGTTTTCAAACAGTAATATAGGCAATATAAGCATTGTTTCACTCACTAACACATCAACATACCTGACATTTTTTGGCGACCTGATCATCATTTCTGACTTTCTTCCTCTACTGCTATGTAAACTTTGTCCTCCACATTATCATCGATTGGGGAATAACTCTGGCCCTGAATGCCTTTATTGGCCAGGTCACTGGTAACAGGTGAATTGCTGAGACAATGGCGTTCAGGGGGGGGGGAAGGTCATTCAGGGTAAGGCATTGTCCCTGCCTGGCATCTTGTAGAGCAATAGAGGAAGGTGTCCCGTGTATACGTACCAAAAATCACGCACGAAAATTGAAAATTGTACAAATTATGAACCTTGCAATTGCGCAATGTACCGGTACATCGACGGGTCTAGCTGTGACAAAACGTTGCGACGTACCCATACGTCGTTGGGATGCCTCAGGTTACCACCATCTGCTGGGAAAAAGTCATGTCCCCGTGACTGGAGGTGGTAATGGTGTCGTAGGTGGCGTAGACTGGCTGCAGGTGTTGGAGGAGGGCGTGCCAGGCTGTGGTGGCGGTGTTCTCGTCTTGTTCCTCATCGCAGGTAAGGAAGAGGGTGGATGTGGCGTTGGAGGAGCAGAGGAGTTGCAGGAGTTGGTGTGATCCTTGGACTCGCTGGTTATGTCCAAAGACGGTGCCCATACAGCTCGCCGTATTTTCATGGTGGTAGTTGTTGTTTGTGGTGTGGTGTGGTGTTGAATGCTGGAGATAGATGGTGAGTGTGGGTTTTTATGCCGGGGTAATGCGGCGTAGCGTCTCTGGGGAGTGTAGGTGGCTGGGATTTGTGCTTGATATATCATGAGCATGAGATGGTTTAGGGCAGGGGTAGGAGTGTGATTTTGCAGCGAGGCAGGTGGGGTGGGAGAGTGAGTGTATCAGGCAGATGGGAGGGAGAGGCTCCTGGAGCGTGTGATAGTTGTTTTGAGGGTGGGTGTGGGTGTGTGGGGTTGGCGTGGGCGTGAGGTGCATGGGGCACGTAAGGGCAGGCATGGGTGTAAGGACTCCATATTATAAATACAATTAATTATAGAAAACATGATAGATAGATAGATAGATAGACAGAGCACCAGGCAAGCCTGGGAACGGGATATGAGCTTGCAAGTCTAAGTGAAGAAATGTTGACAATACACTGGAAGCAGCAAGTCAGGCGATGAGATAGGTAGTGTGTCAGCGAGATAAGCACACGAACAATGCCTAGTGACCATACACACACATACACACATACTCACACACAGGCTTCTAGAACATTTCAACAACAGTGTAACACACGTGACACGACCCCTGCTACATCAGAATTTAGGAAGGAGAGCTCAGGAGGTTAGCCATAGAACCGACAGGTAGTGGAGAGAGTGAATAAGAAGAGGGGTCCAACTAGACTTAGTATATTAAGTCTTTGTAATACATACGCTGCTCAACTTAAGACTTTCTCTGAAGATAATAAATCAAGATCAACTCCCTGTATTCATCTTTAACTCCTCCTGCTCTTCAATTATCAAAATAACAATAAAAACTCAAGACTCACCTATTACAAGAATAGAGAGTCACATTGGTGGCAGCGTACAAGCCTACGAGCCTATGAGCCTACAAGTCTACAAAACAACTCTATAATCTTCACGGAACTTCAAACAGCAGCAAGAAGAATAAAAAACAAAGCAAGTAAAGGAAAAGAAAGACCAAAGCAACAAGCACACAAAACCCCAACACTCTCTCCCACCTACCTCCATCGCTGACGCAGAGGTCAAGACACACAGCAAAACACCAGAGCCACATTTATAATGCATCTTATTCACCTTTCTTCACCCAGGTTACGCATCGCTACTCAGTTACTCACCACAGCTACCAGTGTGGGAAGCTGACGTCACCATGTGTATCTGCTGAGACGACATCACCACGCGAGTTTGCTGACACAAGGCCACGCCAATCAACGTGTGACAGACACCAGGCACTTAGAACATAAGAACATAAGAAGAGAGGATAACTGCAGTAGGCCGGTTGGCCCATGCTAGGCAGCTCCTAGAAGAGTAACTGAACTACTAGAATGAGATAAGGATAGCAAAGAAGAAAGCTCTCCCCCGCCCTCCAAACCCTCCAGCTGAAGCCGGCAGGAAAAAGTCAGAAAGAACACCACGCCGTATAGAAAAACTGGCGGGGACATTTTACAGGAAAGTGTGAAAGGAGAATAGAGACTATCACAGTGTAACCTGAGGAAAAAATATGATTAGTATTGGTTATAAGATTTTCTTTTTTCTATATCCACCCCTTATTAGTCATATGCTTATCTAGCCTATGCTTGAAACTCTCAATGGAAGAGGCAGCAACTACTTTACTAGGTAGCTTATTCCATTCGTCTACTACTCTATTACCAAACCAATTTCTACCTATTTCCTTACTGAAACGGAATTTTTCTAGTTTGAAACCATTATTTCTAGTTCTATCCTGTATGCTCACTTTAAGTACCTTGCTGATATCTCCCTTATTTATACCCTTCATCCACTTAAACACCTCAATTAAGTCTCCCCTTACTCTACGCCTCTCTAGCGAATAGTCTTTTCAGTCTGTCTTCATATGACAGGTTCCGGACGTCATGTATCATTTTTGTCATTCTTCTCTGTACATTTTCTAACGAATTAATATCCATTCTACAGTATAGCAAGGACACCAAAATTGTACTGGATAGTCTAAATGTGGCCTTACTAATGCTAGATAAAGTTTCAGTATTACTTTAAATGATCTATTGCTCACGCTTCTCGAAATAAATCTTAGGACCCTATTTGCTTTATTTCTCGCATTAATACACTGTTGCCTTGGTTTAAGGTCGTTACTAATCATAACTCCTAGATCTCTTCGCATTCCGATTTGTTAATTTCTTTGTTATCTATGCTGTATTTAGTATCTCCAATGGTCTTGCCTACGTTAAGTACTTTACATTTTTCAACGTTAAATTCCATTTGCCAAGTTTTAGACCATTTGGACAATGTATCGAGGTCTTTTTGTAAGTTATGGCAATTGTCAGTCGAGTTAATGATACGCCCTATTTTTGTATCGTCGGCAAATTTGCTGATGCTGCTATTGACTCCTAAGTCTAGATCATTTATATATATGATAAATAATAAGGGACCGAGTACTGAACCCTGTGGTACACCGCTAGTTACTAATCCCCAGTCCGACTTAGTTCCATTTATTAATACTCTTTGCTTTCGTCCTTTCAGCCAGGATTCTATCCATTTTAAGATATCGCCGTCTATACCGTGTGCTCGAACCTTTCTAACTAAAATATCGAGTGGGACCCTATCAAAAGCTTTACTAAAGTCCAGATAAATAACATCGTAAGCTTTATCGATATCTACTGCCTCGTAGACCTCCGAGCAGAATGACAACAAGTTTGTGAGGCAGGATCGTCCTTGCCTGAATCCGTGCTGACTTTCGTTTATAAGATTAAATCTTTCTAAGTGTTCTCTAATCTTATTTGCCAAAATTGACTCTAACATTGTTCCTACTATTGACGTTAGACTTATCGGACGATAATTCGACGCAGCTGATTTATCACCCTTTTTAAAGATGGGCACTACGTTTGCGGTCTTCCACGCCTCGGGAACTTCTCCTGAACTTAAAGAGTCATTAAATAATGTTAAAAGTGGCTGACATAGTTCTTCTTTGGTTTCTTTCATAATTTTTGCATATATATCGTCCGGACCTGGCGATTTTTGAGGTTTTAACTTATTAATTTCTTTCAATACGTCCTCCTTACTAATGGTTATTTTACTAAGAATATTTTCCGTATTCTCATCGTAAATATTTGCTGCTTGAGGGACCAGGTCTAGATTTTCCTTGGTGAATACTGATATGAAATACTTATTTAGGATGGAGCACATTTCTTTATCTTCACTGGTAATGTCACCTGACTCTGTTCTCAGTGGTCCTATCCTATCTTTATTTTTCGTTCGGTACATTTGATAAAAACCCTTGGGGTTTTCTTTTGATTCACTAGCACCTTATTTTCATAACTTCTCTTTGCTTTTCTTATCTCCCTCTTTACTTCTCTATTTAAAATCGTGTATCGGTTACGTAAGTGTTCCTCTCCACGTTTTATTTTTCTATATATTCCTTTCCTTCGGCCTATGAGAGATTTTAATCTGTTGTTTAACCATCTTGGTTCTGAATTATTCGTTCTAAACGGTTTTGAAGGGATATATCTATCTTGGCCTCCGTGTATTATATTTATTAACTCGTTATACTTCTCACTGGTCGAACGTCTGTTTGGTACTGGAGCTGAGTTAATTCCCGTCACCTGGTAGACATTCCTATCTACCACCTCCCCCCTCACAGACACCTGACGGCCATCCCAACGTGTTTCCTGCCCCACACCTATGACCTGGGGTTCTCCACTGACCTGGCATTCCCTCAAATAGCTAATCTCCCTGTGGAATACCGTTCGAAAATAAGCTCTTAAGCCATCGAAATCTCCTAGACGAAAATTAGGAACGGTGGAGGTATTTTCAGTGGAACAGACATCCCAAATAAATTTGAACTTAATTTCTTCATGATCGCTATTACCAAGTCGTCCACCAACCTCTATATCATTAATGATATTTTCTTTATTAGCTAAAACCAAATCTAGTATATTATTACCTCTGGTGGGCTCCCTGATATACTGATAAAGAAAATTATCTTGTACTACCTCTAGAAATTCCTATGACTCTGCATCCCCTGTCTGATTTCTCCAATCTATCCTTGGTAGATTAAGGTCCCCTACAATTATTACTAAGCTGGACTCTGATGCTTTCCTAATTTCCTCCCAAAGGTATTTACTATCAGCTCTACTTAATTTAGGAGATATGTAAATTGCTCCTAAGACTAATTTCTCCCTATTGTTACTAATTTCGACCCAGACACTTTCTGTGTCCCTATTTACTTTAATGTCTGCTTTATTGTAACAGTTTAATGAATCCTTTACATAAATAGCTACCCTCCCCCCTTTCTTCCCTGACGGTTTGACACAAAAATATTATAGCCTTTTATCTGATATTCTGCTAAAAATTCTCGTGTGTCCGTATTCATCCACGTTTCACTAATAACGGCAATGTCTATTTTCTCTGTACAAAATAAAGCCATCAGTTCATCCATTTTATTACGCAAACTCCGGCTGTTTGTGTAGTACACTTTCAGATTATTACCAGTAGTTATGCCTTTACCTTGGCATTCACTGTTATTTATTTTGTTACTAACTGGGAAACTCTTTACTTTACTAATATAACATTTTTTTTGTACTATCGCCTATCGCCCTTCTATCATCGCTTGTTCTATCATCTGTCATCACCTGCTCAATTTGAGGTGCCTGAGTGGATGTATCTACACTAATGGTTGAACTTTTGTTCTTAATTTTGTAAGTATTGATGCATCTCTCCAAACATGGTAATAATGATTTCTGAGTGTAGTTGCTGCAACTTCCTGTACACCTACTTCTCAACCTCGAAAAAATCGCTCCAACTCCCTATCTATCACTCCAGCTAAAACAGTAACTCCCTGCCTGGTAAGATGAGTCCCATCCCAACTATACAAGGCACTCCGTCCATAAAACCGGTCCCAGCTGTCTATGAAAGGTATCGCATTATCTTTGCAATACCTTTCAAGGCGGCAATTAAACCCTATTGCCCTGCTCAACCACTCTCTTCCAACCCGCCACCTGGGTAAAATGCCAAGCACTACAGGGGTTCCTCCCCTCTCCCTAACCTTTTCTAACATCACCTTGTATCTTTGCCACAGTACCTCACTCTTACGGCTACTAATATCATTGCCTCCTACACTGAGGCACACAGTGGGTTTATCACCACTATCCTTTACGATATTTGAAATTTTTTCTGTCACATTAGCCACCCTGGCCCCTGGAAGACACATATGTTTAGCGAGTGGAGTATACATGGCCCTGTTCAGATATCTCACCTGGGAGTCTCCAACAACAGCAACATTTTTCTTACCTTTCTTGTTCTGTTTATACTTACCTGTACTGGAAGTTCTCTCACCGTCCTTCTCCTCTACTTCCCTCTCTGCCTTCCCTTCACATTCTTCCCGTAGTGCGTCGAAGGCATTAGTGGTCTTAACTTCCGTCGAAGGCATTAGTGGTCTTAACTATTCATACTCATTTATTTCCACAGTATTGAGTTGGAAATTCGACATTCTATGATGAGGTTTGCCTGTGACTACAACTGTTAATCACTACATGCACCAGGCCATGGAATTTCCTGAGTAATATCGTCCATCAACACAGCCCTAGAATTATCAAGAGATCTTCACTCAACCCTGCATTTTTCTTCCGAGATCGACAGTTGCATCGACACGCCTCTCCGATCTGTATCAAGTGGGTGTAATTATACTTAGTACTCATTTCTTCTCAGTGCTAAAATTAGGTATATTCAACTCCTTTACTTATTTTTATATATACATTTATACACTCACTATCTATCATTTATTACAACTCATTTACTCATCTATTTAGTTAGGACATAAACAAAAGGCGTATTTCATAACACCATACCTTAATGACAGGGATATTTTCGCCACCACCCACGTTAATACCAGATGATAAACAAGGAGCGCCCACAGCGGATCCACAATTAGGAGAGCACCAAGGCAACACACCCATTGTGCAAAACTCAACACAAACTAAAGATCAAAAAACAAATACGTCAGTTCTAGATGATGAGTGGGAAACCCCCTCTGATATAGCAAGTGAGGACTTTGTCTCTGACTTGCACACATATGACAATATACTTAACAGCGTTCACCATTCGTGCCGAACCTATTCCACTATTCCCTCACACAGCGATAAACAAGTCCAAGTTAAATTAACAGAGCAAACAGTGAAAATGAATAACGCAACAAATACCGTCGATCAAACATCCCCACCTCATGTTTATGTTTACCATAAAGATAAAACTGCCCCAAAATTCTCTGGCACAGAAAAAGATAGTATTGACGTCATTTCATTGGTCAGTCAGTGCGAACAAATCTTTATCAAAAGACACATACTAGATGAACGAGAGAAAATTGCCATTTTTTCATCTTGCATAAGCCAGGAAAGATGTCCAGCACGCAATTTACTAAGGTCAGATAAGCTCCTCAAGGCTAAGACATATGATGAATTTAAAACTGAATTTTTGAAGAAATTTTCTGGAGGTATGAAATTCTTGCCAGGTATAATTCCAGAATTACATAAGATTGTAGATCTTGTAAGGGAGCACACTACAAACCATGTGCTCAGTGAAATAACTGCTGATGTCTCCACAATCAAAAGAACATTATTAGCTACTTTGGAAAACTCAAACTGGATAACAGATGATGGAAAGATGTCCCCAGACCTCGTCGTGGACATCATTGGTTATGTAGCTGCCTTGTGTAAATTACCTGATAGGACCCTTAAGATCGCCAAGACGATCGCGTACACCCCAGGCATGTGCTTACTAGACTTAATGAACGAGGTAGAGATGCAGTGCAGTAAAGCAGGGATGATCATCACACACGCACATTCTAGTAGAATGAGAGTACCTGAGACAGTATCAGCTGTGAAAACATCTACAACGACCCCAAACAGAGAACAAAATCGATCGCAACCCGAAAGCAGGCAGAGCAAACAACTAAACGTGTCGAGGGTTCGATCACAAACACCAGGCTACAGGCAGTTTCATAAGTTTTCGCGCAGCCCGAGCAGATCTCGCACCACAAACAACACTACGTATGGGAAGTCACCTCGTAGATCACAGTCAAGAGATAGGTCCATTCTATGTCATTATTGTGCAAAACCAGGACACACAAGGAATTAATGCTTTATCAAAACAAAAGAGGATAGACAAAAGACACAAGGATTTGGTCCCTACTGTAGGCATCATAGATGCCAAGGGCACTGGACCAGTAACTGTAAAACAGTAGAAAAAATTGTGACTATGTTCAAATCGGGGGAAGACCAAGTCATGACAAAAAATGAACAAACGTAAAGAAAAGCAAGTCTAAAATTCACATAGGAGGCATGTTGGGAATTGAGTGTATCTTGATACCAGCTGTATGTGAGGATCAAAACGTTTCCTTATTTCTAGACACAGGCATGCATAGTTAATATTGAAAAATGTCCCGCCCCTGTGAAGGAAATAGTTATAGTTGGAGTGACAAGTGAGATAAAATCTACAGATAAAGAAAACATAAAAGAGAATTTAATTTACTCAGGTGAATTTGATGAAGAAAATAATTTGATAACCCTGCTGGAAACACACAGGGACACCGTAGCTTTACCTGGAAAACAGTTAGGGTGTACTAACCTAATCACAAGATTTATGTGCACCCAGAAACACCACCAATTTTCGTACCAGCTTACCGCATCCCACAATCTCAACCCACACTTGCAAATCAGTATGTCGATGAAATGTTAAAACTTGGAATTATTGAACCTTCAGTCTCCCCGTGGAATGCCCCATTATTCTTCGTGCCCAAACGAAATGGAGAAATGCATGCAGTAGTAGATTACCATAAACTAAACAATCACACAATCCCAAACCGATTTCCCATGCCATTTAAACTACCCGCCGCCGCCGGACCACCCACCCCACCACCCCCCACCCCACCACCATGCCACTACCACACCGCCACCCCAGAAGGACACCACGGCGGGGCTATTGACCCGGAACAAAAGGGTCACTGGGACACTCCTGTCCTGAGTCCCTCTTCCCCGCAACTGTCCCAACACCAAGTAAGCGGGAAGAGACAATGACCCTGCGAGCGGGGCGGCCTTCGCCAGGTTCGGGGTGGGACTGATCCAGAGTCAGTCCCAGGCAACACCGTGGTACGGCCACTGTACGTGCTGGGGAAGGAGCGGCCGCTGTACGCCCTTCAGTTGTTTGCCCCCTGTGACACCGCCATCACGGCCACTGTATGTGAGGGGGACGGAGCGGCCACTGAACGCCCTTCGGTCACAGCCACCTCTGGGGACAGCCTCGGGCCGTTAGTTATTAAACGTGCCCCAACTGGCAGAGACGGGAGTAACACTGCACTCACGGCCACTGTACGTGAGGGGGAAGGAGCGGCCACTGTATGCCCTTCAGTTACTTCCTGAAGGGTAGGCAGGCCCACGGCTACGGCCATAGTACATACCAGGGTAGATAGACCCATGGCTATGGCCTCTGTACATACCGGAGAGGGCGCGGCCTCCGTGCATCCCTCTCCTGTCTTTCCCTTCTATGGGAGCAACACCGCGTTCACGGCCACTGTACGTGATGGGGAAGGAGCGGCAACTGTACACCCTTCAGTTGCTTCCCGAAGGGCGGGCAGGCCCACGGCTATGGCCACTGTACGTACCAGGGTAGACAGACCCATGGCTATGGTCTCTGTACGTACCAGAGAGGGCGCGGCCTCCGTGCACCCCTCTCCTGTCTTTTCCTCCTTCAGGAGCAGCACCACCAGCATGGCCACTGTACGTACGGGGGAAGGAGCGGCCACTGTACGCCCTTCAGCTGCAGGCCCTAGGAGTCACGAAACCACACTCATGCCCACTGTACGTGACGGGGAAGGAGCAGCCACTGTATGCCCTTCATTCGTGATTCTGAAGGCCCTCCCGAAGCAGGAAGTCCCTTGCGCAGCTGACCCCTTTCCTCTCGGCTGCGTGGGACGCCTTTTGTTCCCTTACAGGAGTCTTTCCCAGGAGGTGCTGCCGGAGTGGTGGCGTGGCCCGATCCAGGCCATACCACCTACCCCTGGGAGGTCGCTGCCCCTGCCGGACACCCGAAGGAGAAGGCGCCGCAGCTCACCCCTGTCGGCGCTTCCCCCTACAGGCGACCGCAGCCCCAGGACCCCCAGGCCTGACCAGCAGCCCCCAGGCCCGAGCAACCCAGGCTCTCTCTCCCCTCGAAGCCAGAGGCGACAGGCCTGCCTCCTACAGCTGTTTGGCCCTAGTCCCAAGGGCCACCACTCAGGTCGAGGCCCCCAGACCGGAGGGCCTCCCTGAACCCCGCCGACGAGGCTCCAGTAATAGGGCCTCCTCCCAGGTCAAGGCCCCCAGACAGGAGGGCCTCCCTGCACTCCACCGACGACTGAGACCAGGGCCATGACGCTCCCGCGGGCAGTGCGTTGCCCCCTTCAGGAAGGCTCTCCATAGGGCCTCCCCTCACGCCCAGGCACCGCAGCAGATTATACCCAGGAAACATGGGTATATAGTGATGTCAATGCCTCTTGTGTCGTGAACTGTCGAGACGGGAATATAATAGTGACAAGTGACAAAGTGAGGGCCAGAATAATACAAGTGACAAAGTTACCCATAACACACTAAGGCCCGATACCCAGCAGAATAGAAAACATCCTTAATTCTAAACAAAAGAACTTATAGAAATCACGGGCCAAGACCAGGGTGCGCAGGAGAATCAAAAACCTGTGAATAAGTGTTACCGCAACTAAGTGACTTCATCGAGTGTCGCGACCCACACCCTATCCATTTATAGTAATATTCACTCCCCTAACTCTTGGCCCTGTCCACGCCTAGTGCATCATCATCATCATCATCATCATCATTGCCAGACGCCATGTATCCCAGACGGGGTGGCCAAGGGCTTAGAGTTAATTGTTTTACAGGGAGGGGCGCTAATCCTCCACCAACCTCACTTGACACGTAGGGATGCCAACAGCATCTGGTGTTCCCAGGCGGTCACCCATCCAAATACTAACCAGACCCAACATAGTGCATCAGACTTAATATATTAAATATCAATTCTGCCTATAAACAGAATACGGGTATCACGATAATTTAAAGTATTATCCAAGTGTAAGTGAAGAATACTATGTCCTAAGTGTAACTATAAACATTTGTATTAAACGCTAACTCTGTGTCCCTGTCTAAAGCATATCCAGTACAGTACCTCTCTGTTTTATATTGTAACGGTGTAGGAATTAAGACAATAGATGTGTTAAGGTGTCCTGCCTGGTTTTTATGTCCTGTTCCTTTGTGGGTGCTTTACTTCCGTCCGGAAAGAGGACCCCGCTCAGTCGCTGGTGTTCTTAGGACGAGAGGTCGGACTAAAAACACCCAACATAACACCATTGTTAAGCGACGTTCTACAGAATATTGGACAGGAAAATTATGTATTTTCCACAATCGATCTACTAAATGGTTATTACCAAATACCGGTTGAACAGGAGTCACGTAAATACACTGCCTTTTCTACAAATAGAGGACACTACCAATATACAAGGATGCCGATGGGACTGAGGACAGCCCAGGCACATTCCAGCATCTTATGAATTACGTATTGTCCGGAATTTTAGGACAAGGAATATTTGTTTATCTTGAAGATATTATAATCGCAACGAAAAATATTACAGAACATCTCAAGAAATTACTTACTCATACAAAAGCTTAGTGATGCTGGTTTAAAATTTAAGCTTTCTAAATGCAAATTTTGCTTTAAGGAAATAAATTTCTTAGGCCACAAATTAAGTTCTAATGGTATTCACACCACTGATGACAAAATACAGGCAGTGAGAGATTTTCCTGAACCCACTATGACTGACGAAGTTAGACAATTTTTAGGTCTAGCTGGGTACCATAGGTCATTCGCACCACAGTTCTCTCATATAGCCTTTCCTCTATTCCGACTACTCAAAAAAGATGCTGTATTCCAATGAGAAGAACAAAAACAAGCATTTAACACTCTAAAAATTAAACTAACAAATGCACCTTGTTTGGTATATCCGGATTTCACAAAATTATTTATTATCTGTACAGACGCATCAGTTAAAGGATTAGGGGCTGTACTGATGTAGGAAGATAAAAGAGGAAAGAATCAACCAATTGCATTTGCCAGAAGACAAACAAAAGGTGCAGAGAAAAATTATTGCACTACAGACTTAAGAGGCACTTGCAGTGGTTTTTGCATTACAAAAGTTTCGAGATTTGGTATATGGTTACGAAATACACTTATTCACCGACCATAAACTACTAGTGGGTATGTTTTAAAAAAAAACTCCTCTCTGGGAGGAGTGTTATGCTGAGTGTTTTTAGGCCGACTCCTCGTACTAAAAACACTAGCTACTGAGCGGGGTCCTCTTTCCGGACCGGAAGTAAAGCACTAACAAAGGAACAGGACATAAAAACTAGGCAGTCCACCTTTAACACATCTATTACCTTAATTCTAACACCGTGACAATATTACATAGAATGATATTCTGGACAGGGGATACAGATATACAAAGTTACGTTAAGACAACACGGGATATTCACACACACTATAATTATACTTTACAATGGGTTAAGGGTCCATAAGTGAATGTGACTAACTTTCATTACAGTCCAAAAGGTCTTAGTGCACTGGTACAATAGAGATGTATGGGCTTGATGAGCCAGGGGAGGATTACTACTATAAAACAACAGGGGGAGCAAATCACTATAATTTACTGGCTGGGCTCGGCGCGGCGACTCTCGCCCACGCGTGCACCGATAAGGGGGAACTCCTCTATTCTGGGCTGGGGTATAACATTAGTTTCACGGGCCCAGAACTTATAGTCTTTATCAAGGGAAAGTAATCACGGACACTTATAGGTGGGATCCCTCTTATTCACTTTGTAACTGTATCACTGTCTCTGTCTCACTGTAGAAGGGAAAGTCACTAATCTTGCCCGATTTTCTGGGGCGATATCACTCTGTCACTTTAAGGGGACCTCCGGGGGCTCTACCCGTGGCGGGAATCACCGTACCCACTGGGGGGAGACTCGACCCAGGTCCGATCCACTGAGGCGTTGCAGGGAGACCCTCTTGCCTGGGGTCTCGACCTGTTGTAGACCCTCTTTCTGGTCCCGTCGTCACGGTGCAGGGAGACCCTCTTGCCTGAGGTCTTGACCTGTTGTAGACCTTCTTCTCAGGGTCCCGTCGTCGTGGTGAAGGGAGGCCCGTCTATGTGGGGCCTCGACCTGTTGTGTTGGCCCTCAGGACTGGGGCCAAACAGGTGAAGCAGTCGTGTCTGGCGTCGGAGGGTCTGCGGCAAGGGGAGGTCAGCGTTGGTAGGGTGCTGGGCTCGCCTGGGGGTCCGAGGACTGTGGAGGTCTGTCAGGGGACGTGCCGTCAGGTGTGGGCTGCGGCCTCGTCTCCTGCTGGTACCTGGGGAAGACAAGAATTTCCCGGGTGTGGGAGGTAGGTCCCGACTGGGACCGGGTCTCTGCTCGGGTGACACCTTCGGGGCAACTCTCCCGGGTGGTGTCCAGCTACTCCTGCAGGATTTGACTGAATTTAGAGGACACACGGAGGCCGTGATCTCTCTCTTACACAGGGAGGGTAGCACAGAGGCGACTCTCTCTCTTGTCTCCGATACAGCCGTGGCGCCAGGTCGATCGGTCCTGGGACCCACTTGTGGCTTTATACAAGGGGCTCTTACCCTTGGGGTGGCTAGGGGTGTTGGCCCCATATAGTCCACTATTGGGCCTCCTGCCCTGTTTGTGATAGAGGGTATTTCTCCCTCGTTAAAGGACCTCCTGTCCTGGTAGTGGCAGAGGGTATTTCTCCCTCGTGGCTCACTGTGGCAGAGGGTTCTAGACCCTCATGGCTCATCAGAGTAGCGGCAGAGGATGGTATTTCCTCGTGGCTCGCGGTGGCAGCAGGTGCGAACACCTCGTGGCTCACCAAGGGACCTCCTGCCCTGTTGGGGTGAAGCTGTGGTCGTCACCACAAAACTACTAGGGACTGATATTAGATCAGTCCCACCCCACTGCTGTCGATGGTCAACCCGCCATGTAAGTTGTTGCGGATCTAGGCTCACCTGGTGTTGGGGCAGTTGCGGGAAGAAGGGGCACAGGTCAGTGGTGGTTGGATGACCCTCTTGTCCCGGGTCATTAACCTGACCGTTATCTCCTCCTCGGGTGGTGGGGTGGTGGTGGCCCGGTGGTGGTGTGGGGGGTGGCGGGGCGGAAGGTCCGGTCGCGGGCATTTTAAGGAGAGCAAGATGGAAATGTACGGTTGAAAACTACAATGTACAAATTCATTATATACAAGGTAAAATGAACATAGTAGCCGATGCATTATCTAGGAACCCGAACCCACCGTCACTAATTTAAGAGTTGCCATTGATCGCCAGCTAGTTCAATATGGAAGTCGGGCTACTCATGCAGAGACCACAGAAATCGCATATCTTTAAAAATCTCTCCCGTGATATTTAATGATATACCGTACGTAAGTTCTTCATGATATTATTCTTTACTAGTTATACTAATTTCCTAGATATGCTTTAATGCGGTAAATGCTGGAAAACGTTACTATAGCCGCTGTGAAAGTACACCGAGTGTGACAGCATTCATCACACATTTACAAGTCTCTAGGTGCACATTTTGTATGAAACCCATAAAATTTAGCTTTCTAAAAGAACAATGCTTCATCTCCAAAATGCTGAAGAATATCTACAAAGTTTACAATTTTTACAGCCGAAATCGTGCAGAGACGAGATCGCCGGCCGAAATCCGACGATGCCGAGGGCTCCAAAATACCGTACAAAAACTCAAAACAACACGCCAGTGGTGTACCCTGAACAGGGTATTCCTCTAGACTTCAGGAAATACTTCAGTCTAGGCACTGTCCATTTTTCTCTGCAACGATTTTCCATGATCTTTGTGAGGTAGGTCCAGCGGGGCAGTAGACACACGTGAGTTTGTTATTGTTTATAATCGTAATGTACGATCTTCAGCCTTGTCGTGCTAATATTTCATAATGAAGAATCGTTACATGTTTCTCAAAACACTTTATTTTGTTTTGATTGACAAATACATGAAATGGATGTATAATAAAGCTTATCGATATTTAAGGAAGGAAAGAATAATAACCGTCCCCAAACCAAGATGGTAGACTCAGCCCACCATTTCTTTTTTTTTTCCTTGACTATAATACAGCCTCTCTTCCTTGAATAGTATAACACATTTTAAGTGGCCCCTGAAGGCTGCGTCTGTCACCTGTGCCTTGCTGCCACACTTCCACTGACCTCTTGTAGGCCAAGGCTATTTTTAGGTGGCCTTGGTACAGCCCACCATTTACCCTCTCCCCTCTCACTGTATATGTGTGTCTTCATTATCTCTTGCATCTTTGCATATTCTATTTATTGTTCTTTCGCTTACTTTTGTTGCCTCAGCTGTCCGGCAAGTGGCCTTTGATAAGCTGGTAATAAAATCCCCCTTCTCCTTCTCTCGCTGAAAATACTGGTTTACATTGTATATAACTCCTTTGGCTTGACTGTGCAAGTGTTTTGATTGAGGCTTTGGAGAGGTATCCATTGTCCTCGAGTGCGGAAGAACGAATGAAGCGTGCAGAACAGGACAGGTTGTGTGTATGCGTGCGTGCGTGCGTGTGTGTGTGTGTGTGTTGTGTGTGTGCGTGCGTGTGTGTGACACTAATCTGACCCAAATCCGCCTCGAAAGACCGGGCAGCACAGCATGAGCAACACTGCCAAGTTGTACAAAGTTCTTTGTAATTACTATAACAAAAAGCGATTCTTTCATAAAAACCTTATAGCTTTTTTGTATAAGTAAAACTATACTAGGCTGTACCAAAGCCATCCACAAATATTTTTAGATGACCTTGCCTGTATGGGAGGTCAGTTGGAAGTATGGCAGAAGTGCACAGCTGACAGGCACACCTGTAGGGGCCGCTTTAAGCGTGTAGGACTATAGCAGTGACTAAAACAATGTTGTTATAATTCCTCCCTTTTAGTGACACAGAGGGCACATAAAATGAACGGAGTTTAGTAGACCGACTTTGATGTCGAAAATTAAATAATCTGATGAAGAGTGGCAGTTTTTCCTTGGTTAGGGACATCGAGATTTCAGGTCGCGGCATTAGATCTCAAAGGAAATATCCCAAACCACGATGATATCGTAAAAGCACAAAGACTTGACCCAGTGTGGTCTAAAGTTAGAAAGTGGAGATGACATACAATTACCCAAACTGCATGTACCACTCGAACAATTCACAATAGTCAATAATACTTTATACAAGATCAACCCGAAACAACCAAAACGCCAAAGAAATACTAACCAGTTGGTAGTACCTAATGACATGATACCCCAAGTATTACGAACGATACATGATAGACCACATGCAGGACATCCTGGAAAGGATAGGACATTCAAACAAGCCCATCTGTTATATTACTGGCTTTCATTACAAAAAGATATAAACAATCATATAGACAGATGCGAATCATGTGCAAAACACAAAGGATACCCAATCACCTGCACCGGTGGGTAATTGAGTAGCGCCGAGGGAGAAGAATCCAAGCGCCACCACCCGCCAAACCCCAATTTCCCGCTCAAATGGCAGCCCATGTGGTAGGAGATGGATGCTTCTTTCTCTGTGCTGATAGGGTCGAAAATGCTATAGAATAACAACGTGTGCCAGCCCGTATGACAGATTGTCACAAGATGTACAACACCGCCGAGAGAGAAGAATCCAAGCACCAAACAGGGTGGCGTGGTGGCCGCCAGCCATCAAAGCGTCAAAAGGAATGACGTGCTCTGCCGTCACAGCCAGCCGGCCAATGGCTCGGAGCCTGATGCCGTGACGTAGGCCGCACGCTGCCAATCAGCTTGCTGCGGCTGTCTCGAGGAAGCAAGGACAGCCTCAGGGTCACTCTCCCTCGGCCGCCATTAACATTGACTCTTGGATTATCTGTGCTTTTTTGGATTTTATAGCCATGGCTGCTCATGATTCTAGCAGTGATGTTGATAGCCCACAAGCTATTGCTGTTCTTCGTGACGCAAGTGATAGTGAGAGTGAAGTGGAGCAAGGAAGAGAGAGAAAAAGGCCTCGAAATGTGGAGGAGTGGGGCAGTGTTGTGGCCAAGGTGAAGCATAATCTAGGCCAAGCCTACACGAGTTATAAAACCAAGAAAGGGGTTTCTGCACGTGCAATTGGTAATCCTTGCCGTGATGGGTGCTTTGGGAAGGTTATGAATGAAAGTGTGAAAAAAATATTTAGTGATTTTTGGGCTCTGGGGTCATATGATGCCCAGAATGCATACATTCAGAAAATGGTTAGCCTGGCACCAGTTAAACGAAAGCGTACAAAGAATGAACATAGTAAACGTAGCAATACCCGTCATTACAGTGTGGTGTATGATAAAGTGCAGACTACAGTGTGCAAGGAAGGTTTCATGGCAATGCACGCCATTGGTACGACACGGCTTACAACGGCATTGCGTAAGGTGACGAGCACAGGTATGCTCATTCCTGACCAGCGAGGACGGCATGAACCAGCAAACAAAATAAACGGGAATAAAGCTCTTCGTGTGAGGGAGCACATTAAACTTCTACCTGCTATGTCATGCCACTATAGCAGGGCTAACACTTCTCAAAGAAAATATCTGGAGTCACACCTTACCATTGAAAAGCTGTATGTGTCGTACATGGAGTGGCTCCGTGACATCTATCCTGGTGAAGAAAAAGTGAGCATGCATTATTATTCCGATGTGTTCACAAAGGAATTTAACATCTCTTTTGAGCCACCACACACTGACACTTGCACCACCTGTGACACCTTTGACGTCTGTATTGCAAATGAAACTGGCAATCAGGCTGCAATAGAAAATCTCACCCGGCAAAAAGAGGAACGCCAGCGGTTAGCACAAAGGCACAGGACTTTCTGAAGAAGACTGCATCAGACAATGACCCCGAGACTCGTGCAATCTGTGTTGACTTACAACAGACTCTACCCACTCCCAAGATCACCGCTAGTGTTGCTTACTACAAGCGCAAGATGTGGACCTACAACCTGTGTATCCACAACTTGAAAACCAACACAAGCACTACGTACATATGGGATAAGACACAAGCAAAGCGGGGGTCATGTGAAGTTGCAAGCTGCATCAAACACTGGATAGACCATGAGAGCAGCATTGACGACTTTTCACACCTAGTGGTCATCTCAGATAACTGTGCTGGCCAAAACAAAAACATTAACTTGGTGATGTATCACCTCCGTGAACTCCACTCCAGGCGCCTGATCTCTATCGACCATGTTCACCTGGTGCCAGGCCATAGCTACATGGCCTGCAATCGCGCGTTTGGCAATATTGAGAGGCATCTTAGACGTGTGCCAAACCTCTATACGCCAGACGACTATGCTTACCACATTGCACAGTCTATGACACGGGGGTACAAAGTGGTGCGCATGAAGCAGGCCATGTTTCTGAACATTGGTGTGCTGAAGGACCACATCACCAAACGTCAGGCACCAGGTAGCACATTCAAAGATGCCCGCAAGCTTCTCTTCCGCATCAGTTACAAGGAAGGCTTCATCATCAAGTCAGACAATGGGACTGACAATAACTGCATCAAGGTCCGACTGATGAAGGGAAGAGGAGCCTGGTCCCGTGACAGGTTCAACCTGAGTGCCATCCCCCTCCCACCCCTGTATGACGCTCCCCTCCAGTTCACGGAAGACAAGCTCAATGATCTTCGTAGCTTGTTCACCCTCATGCCAGACGACAAGAGAGCTTTTTATGAGGGCCTTCAAGCTGGCAGAGTCGAGCATAACGTCGCCCTCCCTGATGAGGATGACGACTTGCTTGATTATTGCAACTAATCCTGGGGGGACGCGGGGGGAGGGGGGATGAATCAACATTCAACAGTCAAGTCACTCCAGTGTGGTAAGTACCCCTAATATTAGTGTTATAATCATGTCTCTAATCATTCTTTGCAGGAAAAGATGACATTTAGCTGAACTCTTCATGCACATGATTGGTATTATTAATTAATAATAATTACTAAATAAGTATTGTCATAAGTTTTTTTCATACCATTATGAAGCTGATGCTTTAAGGTTTATTTTGATATGTGAAACATAAAAATCGTAGGGTTGGTTATTGAGATTTTTTACATTTCTTAAAGGCAAACTTTAGGAGCAATTTCTGCCATTTTTTAAAAAGGGCGCTTGGATTCTTCTCCTGCGGCGCTACTCAATTACCCTGTACCACATCAACCATGGAATGTCGCTGTTGATTTACTCAAGATGCCATTATCATACAATAATAACGAATACCTATTCGAAGCAACGGTTCATTTTTCCCAATATGTCATTTTAGCTCCAATTAAAGATAAAACAGCAGAGACAGTAGCAAAGGCAATAACAGTGAAATGCGTGGCTTGCAAATCAGTGCCCCTGGAGATGATGTGAGAGAAGGACAACATAGTGTCCCCAGAAACACAGAAGAACAACGTAGTGCCCCCAGAAACACAGTGAGAGAGAAACAGGAAGAACAACGTAGTGCCCCCAGAAACACAGTGAGAAAGAAACAGTGTAGTGCCCCCAGAAACACACTGACACCCCTACCCGGACCCCACGGAGTAGCCACACCCACACTAGGGGATCCAATACGACAACGGCATAAGCCAGCCCGGGCAGTGCGCCCTTATCACACTCAGCTGTCGCACTGCCACCGTAACAAATGGAGGACACTACCTTCAGAAAGCAGGACAGCCGAATCAGACTGGGGTGGAAGTGATATTTCAGTTTCCTTCAGCGCCCCTCTGGAGACGGCCTATTGCCGCTCCCGCCTTCATCAGTCGGCCAAGCGTCGCACTGAAGGTGTTTCTGCTGAGACGGCCTATTGCCGCTCATCTCTTCTTCCCCAGGAGATAGCCGATTGCCGCTCCACCCTCCTGCCGAAGAAGACGGCCGATTGCCGCTCTGGAAGCGCCGCCCCTGAGACGGCCTATTGCTGCTCAACCCTCCTGCTGAAGGAGACGGCCGATTGCCGCACTGGAGGTGCTGCCCCTGAGACGGCCGATTGCCACTCAACCCTCCTGCTGAAGGAGACGGCCGATTACCACTCAACCCTCCTGCTGAAGGAGACGGCCGATTACCACTCAACCCTCCTGCTGAAGGAGACGGCCGATTGCCGCTCTGGAAGTGCTGCACCGGAGATGGCCGATTGCCGCTCCGGAGGTACTGCCCCTGAGATGGCCGATTGCCACTCCTTCCTCCTGCCGAAGGAGACGGCCGATTGCCACTCTGGAAGCACTGCCCCCAAGACGGCCAATTGCTGCTCACTCCTGCCGAAGGAGATGGCCGATTGCCGCTCTAGAGCTGCTGCCCCCGAGACGGCCGATTGCCACTCACCCCTCCTGCCGAAGGAGACGGCCAATTGCCGCACCTGAGATGGCCGATTGCCGCTCCCCCTCCTGCAGAAGAGATGGGCCCACGGCCTCTGGAGAGACCACCAGAGGTGTGCTGACTCCCCCACACAGCCACGGCCTATTGCCGGGCCCTACGGCCAGACAGAGGTGCCGACATCGCCCCTGCGTGAGACAGACGCCTGGCTCTCCAGCACCAGATAGACCCCGCGAGACCTAACAGCCTCCCCCGGCCTCCAGTCACTACGCCTGGCCCTGGAGAAGACTCACCTGTCAGGCCTCAGTACAAGACGGTGCTGCAGCCCCCACCTGACGGCGCCCCTTGATTTTGGGGACCGCAGCCCTCAGCCTCCCCAGGCCCTCCCCAGGACTCCCGGGCGCAACCTCTCCACGCCCAAGAGACGGCGATGGACCTCCACCTCTGGCCGAGACAGGAGCCAGAGACTCATAGACCTGTTTGGCCCCAGCCCTGGGGGCCACACCCCTAGTCCCAGCCCGGAGACTACGGGCCCGTGCGCTGCGTGCAGCCCTAGACGAGAGAAGACGCCCCTGCGAGCGATCCCATGCCCTCTCGGCACGCCTTTCCCTGGCGGTGCCCCTAGCCCGGCCAAATAGACGCCGGCGTGTCTCCCCGCTGCCCCCACGACACGAGTGAATATATGTCAAGTGTGGTATTGCCCTAAGACTAGTGATGGAAATTATGTTAAGTGTGATGTTGCCCTAGAAAACAGGTTACAGCGATATAGTGACTAAATGTGTGTTCAGTAGCAGGGCAAGTGAAATCACGGGAGAGTGAGTAAGGATGAGAACAGTGAGCGAGTCTCGAGAACTCTGACTCATAAGTGACGCCCTCGTAAGAAAACAGTAAGAACTCTCCCCCCTGAGGAAGTCTCTGTAGTGAAAATATACATATGTCCCTTGTCGTCAGAAAACCATAGAAAGTGAGAGTAATACCCGTCCCTTTGTATTACCGTAAATATTCAGTGTCCCGCTATTCCCTCCCCCTCTACAACATCCCCTCCCCATAACTAACGTATATAAACGAGAGCTAGAATCAAATGTTAAAAATCCTTTCTCTATCGAGTGATACTAAGAGTGAAGTAGAAAGACGTATCCTTTCCCTATATTACTATAACTCTGTTCCGGCTCGTCACGAGTCCTTCCCCTTCCCTCCCCCCGTGTGAATTCCCCCTCCCGCGCTCTCATGCGCGCCCGTGATCCCTGTTCACCTATTCACTAGACTTTCTTTATTGGCAACAGTAGTGGTTAAGTCAGTATCCTGTGAAATACTAATATCCTAAGTAAGGTTTTATTTCTGTGTCACTATCGTGTTGTAATATCTGTATTTTGTCCTGTGTCTGACTGTGGGAATATACGTGTAAAAGGTTGTTGCCTAGAGTTTTTGTCCTGCCTCTCTTTCATTGCACTAAGCTCCGGTCACGAAAGAGGATCCCGCTACATGTTAGGTGTTTTAGGACCGAAGAGTTGGGCCTTTTTCACCTAGCATTACAAACAGATAATGTAATATGTCTCTTTACTACCCCAAAGATACTAATAAGTGATAATGGAGGAGAATTTAATTCTGATATCTTACAAGAAATATGTAAACAATACAACATCAAAAAGGTTAATGTTTTAGCCTATCACCCAGTATCTAATGGGTTAGTAGAGAGACAAAAAAGTATTAGATGTGCTACAACACATTCTCAATGAAAATTATGCAAGCTGGGATGATTGGATTCCCAGAGAAGAAGCCTCAATTAATGGATCTATAAATAAATCCATAGGTGACACACCACATTTCATTATATATGGGACAGATAAAAAAAGTACCATATGAGCTCCTAGGTGACAGTCTGCCCATATACAATTACGATGATTACTCTAGACTCCGTTTACGTGAATTCCAGGACATACACAAGAGTCAAAAAAGAATTAACGATGTCCAAGGAAGAAATGATGGAGGCATTTAACAAGAAGGCAAGAGATTCACATATCAGCTTAGGAGACATTGTTTATGGTATCATTCATACGAGAGACAATAAATTATCCCCAAAATTTGAGGGCCCATACAGAGTAATTAACATAAAAGCAAACAAAGTTTTAATTAAGTCACTGTCTAGTGGCGAAGAGAAACAAGTTCATATTGACCATTTAAAATGAATTTCAGGGGAACTATCTGAAATGCGTAGATATGAACAACATAGTGCCCCCAGAAACACAGTAAGAGAGAGACAGGAAGAACAACGTAGTGCCCCCAGAAACACAGTGAAAAAGAAACAGTGTAGTGCCCCCAGAAATACACCGACACCCCTACCCGGACCCCATGGAGTAGCCACGCCCACGCCAGGAGATCCAATACGACAACGGCATAAGCCAGCCCGGGCCGTGCGCCCTTATCACACTCAGCCGTCGCACCGCCACCATAGCAGATGGGGAACATTACCTTCGGAAAGCAGGACTGCCGAATCAGACTGGGGTGGAACTGAGATTTCAGTTCCCGTCAGCACCCTTCTGGAGACGGCCAATTGCCGCTCCCGCCTTCGTCAGTTGGCCAAGCGTCGCACTGAAGGTGTTTCTGCTGAGACGGCCTATGGCCGCTCATCTTTTCTGCCCCCAGAGACGGTCTATTGCCGCTCCACCCTCCTGCCGAAGGAGACAGCCGATTGCCACTCTGGAAGCGCCTCCTCTGAGACAGCCTATTGCCGCTCACTCCTGCCAAAGGAGACGGCCGATTGCCGCTTTGGAAGTGCCGCCCCTGAGACAGCCTATTGCCACTCACCCCTCCTGCCAAAGGAGATGGCCGATTGCCACTCTAGAAGCGCTGCCCCTGAGATGGCCTATTGCCGCTCACCCCTCCTGCCGAAGGAGACGGCCGATTGCTGCTCTGGAGGTGCTGTCCGTGAGACGGTTGATTGCCGCTCACTCCTCCTGCTGAAGGAGACGGCCGATTGTCACTCTGGAGGTGCTGCCCCTGAGACTGCCGATTGCCACTCCCCCCTCCTGTAGAAGAGACGAGCCCACGGCCTCTGGAGAGATGACCAGAGGTGTGCTGACTCCCCCACACAGCCACGGCCTATTGCCGGGCCCCACAGCCAGAGGTGCCACCATCGCCCCTGCATGAGACAGGTGCCCGGCTCCCCAGCACCAGAGAGACCCCGCAAAGCCTAACGGCTTCCCCTGGCCTCCGGTCCTTACGCCTGGCCCTAGAGAAGATTCACCTGTTGGGCCCCAGTACGAGACAGTGCCGCAGCCCTTCCATGACGGCGCCCCTTCATCTTGGGGACCACAGCCCTCAACCTCCTCGGGCCCTCCCCAAGACTCCCGGGCACAACCTCTCCACGCCCAAGAGACGGCGACAGACCTCCACCTCTGGCCGCGACAGGAGCCAGAGACTCCTAGACCTGTTTGACCCCAGCCCTGAGGGCCACACCCCTAACCCCAGCCCGTAGACTATGGGCCTGTGCGCCAAGTGCAGCCCTGGACGAGAGAAGATGCCCCTGCGAGCCGTCCCGTGCCCTCTCGGCACGCCTTTCCCTGGCAGTGCCCCTAGCCCGGCTAAATAGATGCCGGCGTGTCTCCCCGCCGCCCCCACGACACGAGTGAATATATGTCAAGTGTGGTATTGCCCTAAGACTAGAGACGGAAATTAAGTGTGATGTTGCCCTAGAAAACAGGTTACAGTGATATAGTGACTAAATCTATGTTCAGTAGCAGGACGAGTGAAATCACGGGCGAGTGAGTAGGGATGAGAACAGTGAGTGAATCCCGAGAACTCTGACTCATAAGTGACGCCCTCATAAGAAACCTGTAAGAACTCTTCCCCCGAAGAAGTCTCTGAAGTGAAAATATACATATGTCCCTTGCTGTCAGAAAACCATAGGAAGTGAGAATAATATCCGTCCCTTTGTATTACCGTAAATACAGTGAATATCCAGTGTCCCGCTATTCCCTCTCTCCCTCCAACCTCTCCTCCCCATAACTAACGTAATATAAACGAGTGATAGATCAAATGTCAAAACTCTTTTTCAATCAAGTGATACTAAGAGTAAATTAGAAAGACGTATCCTTTCCCAATATTACTATAACTCTGTTCCGGCTTGTTACGAGTCCTTCCCCTCCCCCCCCACCCGTGAACTCCCCCTCCTGCGCTCTCACGTGCGCCCGTGTTCCCTGTTCACCTGTTCACTAGACTTTCTGCATTGGCAACCGTAGTGGTTAAGTCAGTATCCTGCGAGATACTAATATCCTAAGTAAGGTTTTATTTCTCTGTCACTTATCGTGTTGTAATATCTGTAATTTGTCCTGTGTCTGACTGTGGGAATATACGTGTAAAAGGTTATTGCCTAGAGTTTTTGTGTCCTGCCTCTCTTTCATTGCACTAAGCTCCGGTCATGAAAGAGGACCCCGCTACACGTTAGGTGTTTTAGGACCGAGGAGTCGGGCCTTTTTCACCTAGCATTACACTGGTGGCCAGCTGTGGTTCTTGACCCGGGCGTAGAAGAGAGGTAGTGACAAATATTTGGCAACATGGCAACTAAACCACACGTACAATTACCCAGGTTTGACCCTGACCAGTACGATATACACACATATCTGAACATAATTAAACCCTTACTGGATATTGGGTTTGAGAATGACCAGCAGAAAATTGCAGTCACACTCCCACTATTGGGCAAAGCGGCGGCAAACATAGCACCGAAAATTGTCCCGGAGCTCACCTGGCAGAACTTTACAAAGTTCGCTGTCCAAGCCATCACCCCATCTTTAGGGAGAGTGGTGGCTCTATCCAAATTGGATAGTTTTTCATTTGACGGGGATTTAGACAATACCCTGATACAGGCAAGACGCTTGGTTACCGCTGCCTACCCGGAGGCAGATGAAGAAACCCGGGACCAACACTTGTTTAACACTCTACTCAGAGTGCTCCCGAATGTTATTAGACAACACTTCACCATCCATGACCCTACCAGAGACATGGATAGGGACATCCAGCTAATACGGCGCCTCCTGACCACCTGCCCTACTCCTCAGCCGATCAGTGTGGTGAAGAGATTCCCCACCCAACCCCCGGCCCCTCCAACCATGCCACGACCGCCCATGCCTCACACCAGCCCTACCCCGGCACCTAGCCCACCCAGGGCACACCCCTCTCGCCGGCGACCCGCCCCATGGGAAAATCCAAACCTGATTTTGGTCAACCCGTGGAACTTCACGGCCTGCAGTTCTCGCTGTCCCCTACATGATATACGGGACCAACTCAAAGCTGTCTGCTGCAGACCCACAGCCCTGGGTTCACGTAAGGTGTCCTCTTTGGAGGGTGAGGCTCCAGAGGACGAGCTGGCACCCGTGGACGAGCCCTATGCGGGAGAACAGGAGCAGGAACAGGAGAGTGAAAGCCCCAGGAAGCTGGATTTTTAGGCCCGCCCCCGCACCAACCCACGGTGGCGGGGGCCACTTCCCCTAAGTATCGCCCCCCAGTGTATCACAAGATGAAATTAAGCTGCATGAAGGCCAGACTGCTAGTCGACATGGGAGCAGCGTGGTCCTGTTTATACAGCCACTATTTCTCCCGTCACAAGTCGACCTTTGGCCCGCTCCACCCTACCACCACTCACCTTGTGGATGCGGGGGATGGCCCCCTGCCCATCCGTGGGGAGACTTGGGCCCTATGGGTCGACACCCACCAGCCGGTGTCCACCCAGCATCAGTTTATTGTTTTTGACTCCTCCTGCTGGAGTTACGACGGGTATTTAGGACTGGACTTGCTCCAAAAACTCGGAGCTACCATTGACTGCCGCTACCGACAGCTCCAGTTCCGTTCCCCACCCCGCCCTACCCAGGCCGTTTGCACCTGCAAGCCGCAGCCCCGTCCTGAGGATTCGTCCCCTCCCTCCCTCCATCCCGCCCCCCCTCCCCCTTCCCTCTCCCCCCCTTTCCCCTTCTTTCCCACTACTTCCCCCCACCGCCCCGGCCCCTTCCTTCCCTGCTACCGTCTCCACTGCTGTTACCATTCCTTCTCACCATGAGGCTTGGGTGCCCCTGAACCGGCCGTCTGGCCCCTATGTACTATTTTCCCCCCTCCTCCCGTCGGGAGCCCTCTCTCCCTGTATTTTATCACCCACCTTTCTCCCCCCCCCACCACCGCTGTCCGCATAGCCAACCTCGCCCCTTCCCCCTTACCCTCCCCAAAGGGCTCATTATCAGAGAGATGGAGGAAGCTGAGCCCTTCGCCCCCACCTCCTCCCACTCTCCCGCCCCCCTACCCCCTATTCCTGACTATCTCTCCGCCCAACAGTCAGATACCTTACATCGTCTTCTGGATTTCCAGGACCTGTTTGCGACCGGACCAACAGATATAGTGCATACTACATACCTGTCTCACGAGATCTATATAACAGGCCCACCAATTAGACAGCCTTCCCGACGCAAGGACCCCCTACAAAGGGAGGAAGAGGACCGCCAAGTGCGTGAAATGATCGAGGCTGGCGTCATTTCCCCCTCAACCAGCCCTTGGTCCTCCCCCGTCGTTCTGGTAAGGAAGAAGGACGGTATGATGCGGATTTGCATTGATTACCGCCACCTGAACGACGTCACCGTCAAAGATGCCACGGATTGACAACTCCCTACATTCCCTTCACGGGGCATTGTGGTTCTCTACCCTCAACCTCCAGTCTGGGGACTGGCAGGTCCCGTTACACCCAGAACACCGAGGCAAAACTGCTTTCTCCACAAGCAACGGGGGGCACTTCGAGTTCAATGTCCTGCCGTTTGACCTTTGCAATGCCCCTGCCACCTTTTCCCGGCTAATGGAATCTGTCTTGAGCGGCCTCACTTGGGAGATATGTCTGGCCTACCTGGACGACATCATCGTTTTCAGCCAGACCTGGGCCGACCATTTGCAGCACCTCCGTCGGGTCTTTACTAGGATCTGCCAGGCAGGCCTCAAACTCCACCCCTCCAAGTGTGTCCTGGCTGCCAGAACTGTCTCCTTCCTGAGACACGTTATCTCCCAGGCAGGAATTTCCCTCGACCCAGACAAGCTCCGCGCCATAGCGGACATACCGCCACCACAAGACATCCACGGTGTCCGCGCTTTCCTAGGACTCACGTCCTACTATTGTCGTTTTGTGAAGGGTTTCGCCCAAATTGTGCAACCTCTGCACGATCTGACCAGGAAGGGGGAACCATTCATATGGACTGAAGCAAGACAAGAGGCCTTCCAACAACTGGAAGACAAACTTGTCTCTGCTCGCATCGTGGCTTTTCCCGATTATACCCACCCGTTCCGCCTCTACACCAACGTTTCTCTCACCACAATAGGCGTCGTGCTCGCCCAGGTACAAGCCGGCCGAGAACACATTATTGCTTGCACCAGCCGCACTTTAAATCCAGCTGAGAGAAATTATGCCACAACCAAACGAGAATGCCTCATCATAATCTGGGCCCTCCAACATTTTAGGGCCCACCTGTCCGGAACCCAGGTCACAATCATCACTGACCATCAGTCTCTCCAGTGGTTACGTCAGTCGGACTAGCATAATGCCCAGCTCGTAAGGTGGCGCGAAATCCTAGAAGAATTTCAGTACAAAATCTACAGGCCTGGGAAACTGCATACCAACGCGGATGCCCTCTCCCGCCTTCCCATTCACGCGGTACAACCAGATTCGGACCTCTTACACCTATGGTACTGAAAGGAATGGCCGCCCTGGATCCCCGCCCACCTGTTCACCAAACTATGCCGACAGGGCGATCATCTAACTCCATCCGGACACATTCTACTAACCCCCGATGCGGCATGCAACACCCTGCGCCACCTCCATGCCAATAACGGCATCCATCTGGGTACCAAGAAGCTAGTTCAAGTATTCAATGACACCTACTGGGCATCAAACCCCTCCACCCTCGCCAAGGAGATAGTTCAAACTTGCCGCGCATTTGCGCTAGGGAAGTATGTCACCTGGACCGCCAGACCCTCGGGCCACATCACCGCCCAAAAACCTTGGCAACTCCTGGCAATAGATGTAGAGGGCCCACTCCCTGCCAAATCTGGGTATAACTATGTGATCACGTTTGTCAACACATTCAAAATTAGTTGTAGCTTGCCCAGCGAGAGAACATCATGCCGTCGCTGTCGCTGATGCCCTTCTCCGGCATGTATTCCCTTATTTTGGCATCCCCCAAGCCATCCATTCTGACAATGCCCCAGAGTTCTCTGGTAAAATCTGGGGGGAACTTGCCAAGATATTTGGATATAAAATCTCTCATTCCTCACCTTATTGGCTGCAGGGAAACGCTGTATGTGAACGTAGTCATCGTACACTGATGAACCAACTACGTACACGCATCGATGCTACGAGAGATGACTGGCCGGCCAGTGTAAAAATCATTCAGTGGGGCATGAATTCCTGTCCCTGAGAGGACGGGGTTTCCCTACATGAAAGAATATTTGGTGAATCCCCTCTCCTGCTACCCCTACGCCAGCATCTACAACCACCTGCCGCCACCCCCACTACGGACCCCTTGCACCTACTAAAAAGTCGGCTGCACCACCTACAGAAGACACTGGACCTTGGCCCCGACACTGCCTCCAACCCCTTCAGCCCAATTTCCCACCCCCCACAAACTCGCCCCCCGCTTTACAGGACCCCACAAGATCACCCATGTTCCAAACCCCTACCAGGTTGTCGTGGATTACCACAGCACCCCCCACACCCTCCGAAACCGCCACATGCGCCCTTTCCGCACGCCCACCTCTGCCACCCCGACCCCACACACCCCACCTGCCCCTGCTCCCGCACCGCCTGTCACTTCTACATACGAGTGCTATGTCTCCTCCTCGCCATCCCTTTCCACCCCCCCTACCACCTCAGCCTCCCCCCCTGCCACCACCACCCGCACCTTACCTGACATCTCACCTGCCACACCAACCTCATCACGCTCACTCTCACCCTTTCCCTCCGCCGCCTCACCTTTCCCACCCACACCCACGTGCCCCGCCCACACCACAGTACACCCCACTACCACCTCCCCCTCCCCCCACACTTGTGCACACCCACTCTGACAATCTCACCTTCCGCCGCTGCCCCAACAAGTGCAACAACACGTGCTAACCAACCTCACCTGCCCACTTCCCCACCCACCCCCACCCTCAGAACCACCACCACCCGCTCCGGCCGACTCTCACGCTCGCCCGCCCGATACGCCCACACCCCTACACCTCCTGCCTCCCCTTCACTTCACACCATCATGATACATCAAGCCCAAATCCCCTCCACCTACACTCCCCAGGGACTCAACGCCACATTACCACGGCACAAAACCAGGCCCAGACCCTCAGTAGCCAGCATACAGCCCCCTACCACACCAGCGACAACACCAACCAACATGAAGATCCGACGAGCCATATGGGCGCCGACCACAGGCAAGAATCGGCGGCTTAGAGGACCATACCACCTACTGACCCTCCTCCGATCAACCATCACTGACTCCACGCTCTTCCTCACCTGCGACGCCGAACAAGAAGAAAACCACCGCTTGGCAATCCCTACTACAGCATCTCCAGCCTGCATACGCCACCCACGACACGGGGACGTGACTTTTTACAAGGAGAGAGTGGTGAAATGTGTAGATATGAACAACATAGTGCCCCCAGAAACACAGTGAAAAAGAAACAGTGTAGTGCCCCCAGAAACACAGTGAAAAAGAAACAGTGTAGTGCCCCCAGAAACACAGTGAAAAAGAAACAGTGTAGTGCCCCCAGAAACACAGTGAAAAAGAAACAGTGTAGTGCCCCCAGAAACACAGTGAAAAAGAAACAGTGTAGTGCCCCCAGAAACACAGTGAAAAAGAAACAGTGTAGTGCCCCCAGAAACACAGTGAAAAAGAAACAGTGTAGTGCCCCCAGAAACACAGTGAAAAAGAAACAGTGTAGTGCCCCCAGAAACAGTGAAAAAGAAACAGTGTAGTGCCCCCAGAAACAAAGTGAAAAAGAAACAGTGTAGTGCCCCCAGAAACACAGTGAAAAAGAAACAGTGTAGTGCCCCCAGAAACACAGTGAAAAAGAAACAGTGTAGTGCCCCCAGAAACACAGTGAAAAAGAAACAGTGTAGTGCCCCCAGAAACACAGTGAAAAAGAAACAGTGTAGTGCCCCCAGAAATACACCGACACCCCTACCCGGACCCCACGGAGTAGCCACGCCCACACCAGGAGATCCAATACGACAACGGCATAAGCCAGCCGGGGCCGTGCGCCCTTATCACACTCAGCCGTCGCACCGCCACCATAGCAGACGGGGGACACTACCTTCGGAAGGCAGGACTGCCGAATCAGACTGGAGTGGAACTGAGATTTCAGTTCCCGTCAGTGCCCCTCTGGAGAAGGCCAATTGCCGCTCCCGCCTTCATCAGTCGGCCAAGCGTCTCACTGAAAGTGTTTCTGCCGAGACGGCCTATTGCCGCTCATCTCTTCTGCCCCCGGAGATGGCCTATTGCCGCTCCATCCTCCTGCCAAAGGAGACGGCCGATTGCCGTTCTGGAAGCGCCTCCCCTGAGACGGCCTATTGCTGCTCACTCCTCCTGCTGAAGGAGACGGCCGATTGCCGCTCCGGAGGTGCTACCCCTGAGATGGCCGATTGCCGCTCCCTCCTGCCGAAGGAGACAGCCAATTGCCGCTCTGGAAGCACTGCCCCCAAGACAGCCTATTGCCGCTCACCCCTCCTGCAGGAGGAGACGGCTGATTGCTGCTCTGAAGGTGCTGCCCCTGAGACGGCCGATTGCCGCTCACCCCTCCTGCCGAAGGAGACGGTCTATTGCCACTCCATAGGCGCTGCCCCTGAGACGGCCTATTGCGACAGGTGCCCTGCTCCCCAGCACCAGAGACCCCGCGAGGCCTAACAGCTTCCCCTGGCCTCCAGTCCTTACGCCTGGCCCTAGAGAAGACTCACCTGTTGGGCCCCAGTATGATGGCGCCCCTTCATCTTGGGGACCGCAGCCATCAACCTCCTCGGGCCCTCCCCAGGACTCCCGGGCGCAACCTCTCCACACCCAAGAGACGGCGACGGACCTCCACCTCTGGCCGCGACATGAGCCAGAGACTTGTAGACCTGTTTGGCCCCAGCCCTGAGGACCACACCCCTAACCCCAGCCCGAAGACTACGGGCCTGTGCGCCAAGTGCAGCCCTGGACGAGAGAAGACGCCCCTGCGAGCCGTCCCGTGCCCTCTCGGCACGCCTTTCCCTGGCAGTGCCCCTAGCCCGGCTAAATAGACGCCGGCGTGTCTCCCCGCCGCCCCCACGACACGAGTGAATATATGTCAAGTGTGGTATTGCCCTAAGACTAGTGACGGAAATTATATTAAGTGTGACGTTGCCCTAGAAAACAGGTTACAGTGATATAGTGACTAAATGTATGTTCAGTAGCAGGGCGAGTGAAATCACGGGCGAGTGAGTAGGGATGAGACCAGTGGGTGAATCCCGAGAACTCTGACTCATAAGTGACGCCCTCATAAGAAACCTGTAAGAACTCTTCCCCCGAAGAAGTCTCTGTAGCGAAAGTATACTTATGTCCCTTGCTGTCAGAAAACCATAGAAAGTGAGAATAATATCCGTCCCTTTGTATTACCGTAAATACAGTGAATATCCAGTGTCCCGCTATTCCCTCTCTCCCTCCAACCTCTCCTCCCCATAACTAACGTAATATAAACGAGTGATAGATCAAATGTCAAAACCCTTTTTCTATCAAGTGATACTAAGAGTAAGTTAGAAAGACGTATCCTCTCCCAATATTACTATAACTCTGTTCCGGCTCGTTACGAGTCCTTCCCCTCCCCCCGTGTGAACTCCCCCTCCCGAGCTCTCACGCGCGCCCGTGTTCCCTGTTCACCTGTTCACTAGACTTTCTGCGTTGGCAACCTAAGTAAGGTTTTATTTCTCTGTCACTTATCGTGTTGTAATATCTGTATTTTGTCCTGTGTCTGACTGTGGGAATATACGTGTAAAAGGTTATTGCCTAGAGTTTTTGTGTCCTGCCTCTCTTTCATTGCACTAAGCTCCGGTCACGAAAGAGGACCCCGCTACACGTTAGGAGTTTTAGGACCGAGGAGTCGGGCCTTTTTCACCTAGCATTACACTACCCAATAATTATTCAGCATCGGATACAACCGTACAAGCGAACGTAACTCATGAAATCAATCAAGAAAACAACAATAATTACAAAAATAAATTAAGGTCATATACCAAACAATCAAACATAGGTGCAACTGTTCCAATAAAATCTACAGTACATTATTTACGAGAATTAAATATCGATTTAAACTCCTTCTATAAATGAAATAACAATCAACCTTTAACGCACATCATCACTATCATCGACCACAGCATGATCATATTAGGAAATTAATAGATTTTTTTGTCGGTAGGTAGCGATGAATGGACTTATGCTATGGATTCTCCTCTACATAGCAAGAGGATATGCACACTTAGACCCCCAACACATAGTACGGCAAGGATGCCTCATAGCTCCAACGGCCACGACTTCAATCGTAAAAGACGTCATGAGTACTGAAATAAGTCTGGATTACTTGTATGAATTACCTTCTTATCTCGAAAATATCGCAAATATCGCAAACCCCATGAGAACCCTGGACTTCATGATAGGAGGCTATGTTTCACAAGCACATAACACAAAGGAAGTGGATGAAATAGTAAAGTTAGCGAAATGGAAAATAGAACAGGCTAAGTCAACTATGCTCATCATGATCCAAGATCTCCCATTTTATGGAACGGAGGTATTGAGCAACAAGAACAACATCACACGTACTCGCCAAAAGTGCGGTTTATTCTACCTGGGTGGCGAAGTTCTTGGGAACATCTTCGGATTGGCTACAGAGGAAGACCTTAAAGAAATAAACAACAAATTTAATAAAATAGCTCAGGTACTAACATACCAAGATAAATTCATCACAGGACATAACTCAGCAATGAAGACAATTGTGAAAAATCTGAAAAAGGCAGAAAACATAGCTCTCGAAAGCGTAGATAAAATAAATGAAATGCAAGGTAACATAACACTTTTCCAACACTTCTCCATCATCACAGAACATATTGACACAATTCTACTACAATTAGATAACACTAGAGCTCGTTGAAGGGCACTTATGCAAGGAATTTCGAATGCTGGTGATGGCAAGATCACAATTGACTTACTTCCAGTTCATGAGCTATGTCAGATAATTAGTCAAGGCATACATAAACATAAATTGAAGCCTTTGTTCCGAAGTGGGGAATTCATGCAATATTATCCATATTTAGAAGCAACACTAACATCAACATCAGTAGTAGTTCATGTACCATTCATGTTATGCTGGGTGTTTTTAGTCCGACCTCTCGTCCTAAGAACACCAGCGACTGAGCGGGGTCCTCTTTCCGGACCGGAAGTAAAGCACCCACAAAGAAACAGGACATAAAAACCAGGCAGTACACCTTAACACATCTATTGTCTTAATTCCTACACCGTTACAATATAAAACAGAGAGGTACTGTACTGGATATGCTTTGGACAGGGACACAGCGTTAGCCTTTAATATAAATGTTTATAGTTACACTTAGGACATAGTATTCTTCACTTACACTTGGATAATAAATTATAATATCGTGATACCCGTATTCCGTTTATAGGCAGAATTGATATTTTATATCTTAAGTCTGATGCACTAGGGGTGGACAGGGCCAAGAGTTAGGGGAGTGAACATTACTATAAATGGGTAGGGTGCGGGTCGCGACACTCGATGAAGTCACTTAGTCGCAGTAACACTTATTCACAGATATTTGATTCTCCCGCGCACCCTGGTCTTGGCCCATGATTTCTGTAAGTTCTTTTGTCTAGAATTAAGGATATTTCCTATTCTGCCGGGTATCGGGCCTTAGTAGGTTATTATTCTGGCCCTCACTTTGTCACTTGTCACTATTATATTCCCATCTCGACAGTTCATGACACAAGAGGCGTTGAGGTCACTATATACCCATGTTTCCTAGGTATAATCTGCTGCGGTGCCCGGGCGTGAGGGGAGGCCCTATGGGGAGCCTTCCTGAAGGGGGCAACGCACTGCCCGCAGGGGCGTCACTGCCCAGGTCTCAGTCGTCGGTGGAGTGCAGGGAGGCCCTCCTGTCTGGGGGCCTCGACCTGGGAGGGGGCCCTCGTACTGGAGCCTCGTCGGTGGGGTGCAGGGAGGCCCTCCGGTCTGGGGGCCTCGACCTGAGTGGTGGCCCTCGGGACTAGGGCCGAACAGCTGTAGGAGGCAGGCCTGTCGCCTCTGGCTCTGGGGAGAGAGAGAGCCTGGGTTGCCCGGGCCTGGGGGCAGCTGGTCAGGCCTGGGGGTCCTGGGGCTGCGGCCTTCTGTAGGGGGAAACGTCGACAGGGGTGAGCTGCGGCGCCTTCTCCGTCGGGTATCCGGCAGGGGCAGGGACCTCCCAGGGGTAGGTGGTAGGGCCTGGATCGGGCCACGCCACCACTCCGGCAGCACCTCTAGGGAAACACTCCTGTAAGGGGATAAAGGGCGTCCCACGCAGCCGAGAGGAAAGGGATCGGCCACGCAAGGGACTTCCTGCATCGAGAGGACCTTCGGAACCATGAATGAAGGGTGTACAGTGGCCGCTCCTTCTCCGTCACGTGCAGTGGCCATGAGTGCAGTTTCGTGAATCCTAGGGCCCGCAGCTGAAGGGTGTACAGTGGCCACTCCTTCCCCCGCACGTACAGTGGCCGTGCTGGCGGTGCTGCTCCTGAAGGAGGAAAAGGCAGGAGAGGGGTGCACAGAGGCCGCGCCCTCTCCGGTATGTACAGAGGCCATAGCCGTGGGTCTGTCTACCCTGGTACATACAGCGGCTGTAGCCGTGGGCCTGCCTGCCCTTTGGGAAGCAACTGAAGGGCGTACAGTGGCCGCTCCTTCCCCGTCACATACAGTGGCCATGAACGCGGTGTTGCTCCCATAGGAGGGAAAAGCAGGAGACGGGTGCACAGAGGCCGCGCCCTCTCCGGTACGTACAGAGGTCGTAGCCGTGGGTCTATCTACCCTGGTAGGTACTATGGCTGTAGCCATGGGCCTGCCTGCCCTTCGGGACGTAACTGAAGGGCGTACAGTGGCCGCTCCTTCCCTGTCACGTACAGTGGCCGTGAGCGCGGTGTTACTCCCGTCTCTGCCAGTCGGGGTGCGTTCAATAACTAATGCCCAGAGGCCATCCCCAGAGGTGGCTGTGACCGAAGGGCGTTCAGTGGCCGCTCCTTCCCCCTCACATACAGTGGCCGTGATGGCGGTGTCACAGGGGGCAAACAACTGAAGGGCGTACAGTGGCCGCTCCTTCCCCAGCACGTACAGTGGCCGTACCGCGGTGTTGCCTGGGACTGACTCTGGATCAGTCCCACCCTGAACCTGGTGAAGGCTGCCCCACTTGCATGGACGTTGTCTCTTCCCACTTACCTGGTGTTGGGACAGTTGTGGGGAAGAGGGACTCAGGACAGGAGTGTCCCGGTGACCCTCTTGTTCTGGGTCAATAGCCCCGCCGTGGTGTCCTCCTGGGGTGGTGGTGTGATAGTGGCTTGGTGGTGGGGTGGGGGGTGGCGGGGTGGGTGGTCCGGCGGCGGCGGGTATTTTAATTCATAACTGACGACCTGTTCACAGTATACAAAATACACCCCTTCCCTTCTAAGAATAATAACACTTTGGTCATCATCAACATCAACACAGACACCGAACTCATCATGGTCTCCAAGAGACGGAACACTGTCACTTTCACAAGTGAATCAACGATTGAATGAAGTGCCACACATCCGTACATGCTGTTCACCTTTGTCCTGCGTACATTTTCACGTTTCAGCCTACTGATACAGTCCCTTGTGAAATGGCTATCATCAGAAATAACAATATGCATCATCAATGTAACTTCACTTTTGCTCCAGATAAGCTTGTACACCATCAACGCATCGGACACACAGTTTTTTTTTATTTCACTCATAACACATCAGTTTACATAGTCTGTCCAGATATACCACCATCTCATACTTCAGCCTCAGGATTATACATAGGACCAGACTACTGTGCGGTATTTACACCATCCATGTCCACTTTATCCACCATCAATCACTACGCCATCCTCAGTCATACACACAAACATTTCCACCCACTGCCTAATATGGACTTAAACATGAGCACAAGTATTAAGTTGACTTCACCTAAGTTTGAAACTATGCAACTGATCAATGAAACAATGAAGCCCTGGGAAGATTTGAGTTTGAGTATGTTCAACCCATATTATGTGTATAGCCCAGCACCTACTGTCTTTATAATCTTCTGCATTGTATTTGCAGCAGTGCTGTTCGCAATGCACAGAATGCATGCAAGAATTGCAAATTTGGAGTCAGTATTTAGTGGGGATAGAGTTAACATCCAAGTTAACCCCCCTGAATGAAGTGTACATATTTTGTCTATAGTATTAATTATATACAAAGAAGAATGACCTGTGATATAGAAGTATGCTATACCGGTAGCATTATCTTTAAATGAAATATTAATAACTCTTACCATAATCTTAACTTTAAACTATTTTTTTTTTCTTGCATGTATGCATTTTACTACAATAACCAATTTACAAACTGTATTACAGTTCAATAGTTTAACTTTAGTGCATTTATTCAAATATGTATACAACTTGTTTAAAATGTAATATTACTAGATCATTGCAATTTACCATGAATATTATATCTGTACAATATTATAATCAATATTATATATTAAGAGTTAAGAAGACTATTATGTATTAATGGATTAGCATATGTCAATAATGATTGCTGTAGGAGGACCTCCAGCGGTGTGACCGAGCAATGTAAGGACTCCATATTATAAATACAATTAATTATAGAAAACATGATAGATAGATTGATAGACAGAGCACCAGGCAAGCCTGGGAACGGGATATGAGCTTGCAAGTCTAAGTGAAGAAATGTTGACAATACACCGGAAGCAGCAAGTCAGGGGATGAGATAGGTAGTGTGTCAGCGAGATAAGCACACGAACAATGTCTAGTGACCATACACACACATACACACATACTCACACACAGGCTTCTAGAACATTTCAACAACAGTGTAACACACATGACATGACCCCTGCTACACCAGAATTTAGGAAGCAGAGCTCAGGAGGTTAGCCATAGAACCGACAGGTAGTGGAGAGAGTGAATAAGAAGAAGGGTCCAACTAGACTTAGTATATTAAGTCTCTGTAATACATACACTGCTCAACTTAAGACTTTCTCTGAAGATAATAAATCAAGATCAACTCCCTGTATTCATCTTTAACTCCTCCTGCTCTTCAATTATCAAAATAACAATAAAAACTCGAGACTCACCTATTACAAGAATAGTCACATGGGGTGGTTGGGGTGTTGGCGGCACAGCGTGGGGAGCTGGGGGTGGGGTGAGTGGGCAGTGGTGTCGTGGGGCTGGTGGTT
The DNA here is from genome assembly GCF_032717465.1 of Coenobita brevimanus. Taxonomy (NCBI): domain Eukaryota; kingdom Metazoa; phylum Arthropoda; class Malacostraca; order Decapoda; family Coenobitidae; genus Coenobita; species Coenobita brevimanus. The sequence goes on along the minus strand of NC_137063.1, from coordinate 23,902,384 downwards.
GTTTTTAACAGGGGTCGGGGTGGGTGGTGGGCTGGAGGGTGTGGGGGCAGCAGTGGGTGATGGCTGGGGCAGGGGTGTGAGGGTGGAGGTGGGACACATGGTGCTGGGCACGAGGGAGGGGGTGGCGGGTGGGGAAGAGGTGGAGGAGTGGCGGGGTGTTGGTGGTGTCGGCGGGTTGTCAGGTGAGCTGTGATGCGGCGTGACGGCCGGCGAGGTGGAAACGGCGGTGGAGGGGGAGGGAGAGGGGGATGGGGAGGAGGAGATGTAGCAGTCATAGGTGGTAGAATGGGGTGGCGCAGGAGTGGAGGGTGGGGCAGGGCACTGGGCCGGGGCGGTGGGGGCAGGAGTGCGGAAGGGGCGAACATGCCGGTTTCGGAGAGTGCGAGGAGTACTGTGGTAATTGACAGTGACCAGATAGGGGTTAGGGACGCGGGTGATGATGTGGGGTCCCGTGAAGCATGGCACGAGATTGTAGGGGGTAGGGAGCTGGGGTATCATGACTGTGTCACCCGGCTTATAGGGGTTGGAGGGAGTGTCGGGACTAAGGTCCAGGTTGTGTTTGAAGTGGGTCAAGTGGCGTTTGAGGTAGTGTAGTGGGTCTGTTGTGCGGGCAGAGGTGGGGGGTTGCAAATGCTGCCAAAGGGGCAGAAGGAAGGGTGTTTCCCCAAACACTCGCTCATATGGCGAAATTCCGTCCTCTCGGGGGCAGGAGTTGATGCCCAATTGTACTTTTTTTTACATGGGTGGGCCAGTCATCATTCTTAGTGGCTTCTATTTGGGTGCGGAGCTGATTCATCGGTGTACAAAGGCTGCGCTCGCATACGGCATTCCTTTGTGGCCAGTAGGGGGAGGTGTGGGATATGGTGTACCTGAAGATATGGGCCAGCTTTTCCCAGATCTTACTGGTGAATTCGGGTGCGTTGTCTGAGTGGATTGCTTGAGGGATGCCAAAGTAGGGGAACATATGCCGAAGGAGGGCGTCAGCCACTGCGGTAGCGTGGTGTTCCTTCGCTGGGCAGGCCACGACGAATTTGGAGTATGTGTCGATGAAAGTGATAACGTATCTATAGCCCGATTTTGGAGGTAAGGGTCACACCACGTCAATCGCTAACAGCTCCCAAGGTTTGTGGGCGGTGATATGGTCCGATGGACCTGCGGTACAGGTGATGTCTTTACCAAGGGCACAGGCGCAGCAGGTTTGGATAATTTCCTTGGCAAGGGCGGTAGGATTGGGCACCCAGTACAGTAGGTGTCATTGAAAACCTGCAGCAGTTTTTTTGTACCTAGGTGAATGCCGTTGTGGGTGTGCAGGTGTCGCAGGGCTTCAAGGGCAGTGTCAGGGGCTAGGAGGATATGGCCTGACAGGGTCAGGAGGTGGTTGCCCTGGTGATACAGTTTTTTGAAAAGGTGCTGGGGGATCCAAGAGGGCCGTTCCTTGCGATGCCACTGTTGGAGGAGGTCTGGCTCCGGCTGGGCTGCGTGGATGGGGAGCCAAGAGAAGGCGTCCGCATTGGTATGGAGTTTGCCAGGGCAGTATGAAATTTCATAACTGAATTCCTCTAGGGTTTGTGCCAGTGGATGAGCTTGGCGTTGTGGGAGTCAGACTGTCGTAACCACTGGAGGGACTGGTGGTCTGTAATGATGGTAACTTGGGTCCCGGAGAAGTATGCCCGGAAGTGCTCAAACGCCCAGATGATGCCCAAGCACTTTCACTTGGTGGTGGCTTAGTTTTTCTCCGCCTGATTTAGGGTATGACTGGCACAGGCGATGATGTGTTCACGGCACTCTTAGACTTGCACTAGCACAGCGCCGATGGCAAGGAGGGAGACGTCGGTATAGGGGCAGAACGGGAGGGCATAGTCAGGAAAGGCCACGATGGGGGCGGAAACGAGCTTGTCTTTAAGCTGTTGGAAAGCAGCTCGTCTCTCTTCGGTCCAGAGGAATGGTTCCCCCTTACGGGTAACGTCGTGGAGTGGTTTGGCGATGTGGGCAAACCCCTTCACGAAGCAGCAGTAATAGGATGTCAGGCCGAGGAAGGCCCTGATCCTGTGAATGTCCTGTGGTGGAGGCATGTCCGTGATGGCGCGGAGTTTATCAGGGTTGGGAGATATGTCTGCCTGGGAGATGAGATGCCCCCAAAACGAGACATTTCTGACAGCCAGATCGCACTTGGTGGGCCGGAGTTTGAGGCCTGCCTGTCGGATCCTGGTGAAAACCCGGCAGAGGCGCTGCAGGTGGTCGGCCCAGGTCTGGCTGAAAACGATGACATCATCCAAGTATGCGAGACAGATCTCCCACGTGAGACCGCTGAGGATGGATTCCATTAACCTGGAGAAGGTGGCGGGGGCGTTGTGGAGGCCAAACAGCAGGACATTAAATTCGTAATGTTTCCCATTTCTGGTCAAGAAAGTAGTTTTGCCTCTGTCCTCGTGGTGCATGGGGACCTGCCAATACCCTGACTGGAGGTCAAGGGTAGAGAACCAGGAGGCTCCATACAGGGAATCCAGGGAATAGTCTATATGTGGGAGTGGAGTGGTGTCTTTGGTAGTTATGTCGTTAAGCCAGTGGTAGTCGATGCAGAACCGCATCGTGCCATCCTTTTTTTTTAATGAGGATGACAGGGGAGGACCAGGGGCTGGTGGAAAGGGAGACGACTCCAGTCTCGATTACCTCCTGTACCTGGCAGTCTTCCTCTTCCCGCTGTTTTGGGTTCTTCCATCGGGATGGCTGTCGAATCGGTGGACCCATCGTATGAATTTCATGAGCCAGGTAGGTGGTGTGTCCGATGTCAGCTGGTCCTGCTGCGAACAGATCCTGGAAATCCAGGAGTAGGCGGCGGAGTGTGTCTGACTGTTGGGCAGAGAGATGGTCGGGGATAGGGGGCAGGGGGGCGGGGGAGTGGGAGGGGGAAGGGGCACAGGGCTTGGCTTCCTCCATCTCTCCGATTATGAGCCCTTTTGGGAGAGTGAAGGGCGAGGGAGCGAGGTTGGCAACCCAGACTGCCGTGTGATGCTGGGGAAGGAAAGTTGGGGGCAGAAGGCAGGCTGAGAGGGTTGTGGGTGGCAGGAGTGGGAAGAATAGGACGGAGGGGCCGGAGGGTCGGTTATGGGGCACCCAAGCTTCATGGTTGGGGGGAATGGTGATGACGGAGGAAATGGTGGCAGGAAAACAGGGAGGGGGGTGGGTGGTGGAGGGGGAGGAATGGGGGGGGGGCAGAGTCTTCCGGCCGGGGCTGGGGCGTGCAAGTGCAGACGGCCCAGGGGGAGGGTCGGGTAGTGTACAGAACTGGAGCTGTCTGTTGAGGTAATCTATGGTGGCTCCTAACTTCTGCAACAGGTCCAACCCCAGGTATCCGTCGTAATTTCAGCAGGAAGAGTCGAATATTATGAACTGATGTTGAGTTGACACCGATTGGTGGGTGTCGACTCCTAGGGCCCCTGTCTCCCCACGGATGGGCAGGGGACCATCCCCTGCATCCACAAGGTGAGTAGCTGTGGGGCGGAGCGGGCCAAAGGTCGATTTGTGATGGGAGAAGTAGTGGCTATAAAGGCAGGATTTGGCCGCTCCCGTATCGACCCCTTTCAGCTTCATCTTGTGGTAAACTGGGGGGTGATATTTGGGGGAAATGGCCCCCGCCACCGTGGGAGGGTGCAGGGGTGGACCTAAAAATCCAGCTGTCTGGGGCCTCCTTCTTCTTGCTCCAGCTCCTGTTCCCCGAGGCCAGTCTCCTCCACAGGTGCAGGTTTGTCCTCTGTTACCTCATCCTCCAAAGAGGAAACTGCATTGGCCTGGGGTGGTAGCTTTCTGTCGTGCAGCCTTTAACTGATCTCTGATATCGTGCAGTGGGCACTTGGAGCTGCATGCCGAGAATTCCCAGGGATTCACTAAGATGAGGTTGGGGTTCTCCCAGTTGGCAGGGCACCGGTGTGTGGGGTGTGCCCTAAGTGGGCTAGGTGCTGGGGTGGGGCTAGTACGGGGCATAGGCGGACGTGGCTTGACTGGGGGAGCCGGAATCTTGGTGGGAAACTTCCTTACTATGTTGATCTGCTGGGGTCCAGGGCGGGAGGTCAGGAGGCGCCGTATCAGTTGGACGACCTTATCCATGTCTCCAGTCGGGTCATGGATTGTAAAGTGCTGTTTGACTACACTGGGGAACACTCTCAGGAGAGTATTAAAGGTGTGTTGTTCGCAGGTTTCATCATCTGCCTCCGGATAGGCAGCAGTGACCAGGCGTCTTGCCCGGATTAAGGTATCGTCTAAGTTCCCATGGAAGGTTAAACTATCCAGTTGCGATAGTGTCACCACTTTCCCTAGTGATGGGGTGATGACTTGGATCACGAGTCTCGTGAAATTCTGCCAGGTGAGCCCCGGGATGATTTTGGGTGTTATATTAGCTCCCGCTTTGCTCAGCAGTGGGACTGTAACTGCAATTTTCTGTTGATCGTCTTCAAAACCGATATCCAGCAAAGGTTTAATAATCGCCAGGTGCATGTGAACATCGTACTGTTCAGGGCTGAACTTGGGCAGTTGCACGTGCGGTTTGGTTACCATTTTTCAGGTATTTCCTGATTACCTCTCTCATATGCCCGGGTCAAGATCCACCACTGTCCACCAGCGTAATGCTAGGTGTTTTAGATTCGGCTTCCTGTCCCATAAACGCCTAGTGTATATCGGGGCTCTCTTTCAAGACCGGGGCTTAGACAAATATGAGAGGGGCAGGACACAGAACTCCAGGCAACAACCTTACACGTGTATTACTTAGTTGGACAGGGGAATGAGTAGATGTTACAGGCACAAGTACACTGGGCAATTACAAACTCTTAGTTCTAAATACAGTTAGCAGTATCAAGCAGGATACTGTTTTGGGTCACAGTGAATAGCACTTGAGGCAGAGTGTCCTTAATTAGGGGATGTCCAAGTTTTCTATGCTTGTGGAGTTGTTAAGGTTATTCCTCACTGGGGAGTGTTCCTTATGGCACTGGGGTCTGATTATGGTCTTAGTATTATGAGATATTTTCTGAGGGTAGCGTATTTACCTCGTTAGACTCGACACGTGCTAGGTGGCCGTATTTGTGTTTAAACTGTTACTGTCATTCACTCCACCACCTTGGTATTATCACTGATACTTGTCGGAAGGGTAGATCACTGCTCCGTCTCTTATAGCCCTTGATCACATGCATTGTTCACTGTAGTTATTATTCATTCTACCACTTTGGTATTATTACTGACTTCCATTAGAGGGTTAGTTCACTATTCTGCCTTTGCATCATTGGATCACTGACACTGCACTATTATTGTCACTCCGGTTGAATTTGGCAACGTGGCAGTCAGGTGCATGGATGGAAGGGCGGCACAGCTCCACTACTGACGGGGCTGGGCACCACCGGGGGCCTCTGTACCTAGAGGCCATGGGATCACGCACAGGGGCAACCGTTCTCGTCCAGGGCTGTGGGTGGCGAAGGGTCCCGTGCTCTCAGGGCAGGGGACAGGAGTGCTGCCCTCAGGGCTAGGGCCGAACAATTCCCTGAATCGGTCGTTCAGGCTCCTGAAGGAGGATGAGGACCTCCGCTGTCGATGTGTGGGGAGTTCCCGCCCAGGAGTTCTGGGGGCGGCCTGGGGTTCCCAAGGGCTGCGGTCCCCGGGACTTGGTGGCACTGAAAGGAAGGGGCTGCGGCACTGGTCTGCATCAGGGTCCGTCAGGTGGGTCTCCTCCAGAGCCAGTTGTAGGGAGCAGAGGCCGGGGTAGACTATGGGGCCTCTCTAATGCTCCTCTAGGCCCGAGACTCCCTCTGTGTAGGGGGTCGGGGAACAGGCGTCAGTTCCAGGTGAAGGAGCGGCTACAGGCCGTCTCCTGTCATAGGGCCCGGCTACTGGCCGTGGCTTCCTGGGAGCGTGGCTACAGGCCATCGCCAAGGCCCAGCTACTGGCCATGGCCTGGGAGAGTGGGTGGCTGCCAGCAGACCCAAGGGCATCTTCAGAGTGGCTATAGGCCGTCTCCTGATGAAGCGGGAGCGGCTACAGGCCGTCTCTGGGGTGTTGGCAGGAGCTGGATAGGCAGCTCCACCCCTTAGCTGGTTGGTGATGGCTCACCCAGAGGGTAGTCTGGTATTCCTGCTATGGTGGCAGCAGGCGAGCTCTGGGTCATAGGGGCGCATGGCCCTGGCTGACTTATGCCGTTCTCGTTCCGAGTCCCGGCGCGCTGTCGTTGCTCCTCTGTGGGCTCCTTGTGGGGGTGTCTGGGCATTCTCGGAGGCACTATACTGCATTTTAATACCACACCTTCCTTGGTGACATTACCTCCTCATCACTTCTGCTTGTTTCTTTCTCCAGTGCCACTTAGTCTGTGTCCTCCACATCGTCATTGATTGGGGAATCACTCTCGCCTTGAATTTTATACCGTGGCACAACATGTCTTTACTGGTCAGATCACTGCTAACAGGTGAGTTGCCAAGACAATGGCATGGGGGGGTCACGGGGGGTAAGGCAGTATCCCCACCTGGTGGTGGGTAGAGGAAGGTGTCCTGCATATACATACCAAAAACATGTGCAAAATTTGAAAAATGTGCAAATGATGGACCTTGCAATTGCAAAACATATGGGTATGTTGTCCAGACTGAGCATGACAAAACGTTGCAACATACCTATATGTTACTGGGACACGGCAGGTCAAGGATAGAAAAGATGCAGGCTTGTTCACCAGGTGGATCAGTGAAAGGAGTGGAGAGCCAATGGTGGTGGTGTTCGACACCCTTCCCCCGGGGTCAGGTCCCCGATAGTGACAACCCTCCTCTCAATGTCGCCCCCCCCCCCCACTGGGCGGTATACATCAGTGTGATCCTTCCCCCAGTGTGCTCTCCCTCTCCCTCCCCCAGACCCCCAGGCACCATCCCACACACGAATAAACCCACCCTAGACTCACTAATCCCCCTCCTCCCTGTCTCTTCCCCCCATGAAGTGTGAGACATCATAATTATACTCTCGTCCCATATGACACGTACGTAGTCTAAGGTTAGCTAGGGACTCGACTATGTTACACGTATATATTGTATTAACTAGGGCCTCACCTATGTCATGTGAATCCCTAGGTTTAAGGACTTGAATATATGCCATCATCTATGTCACACGCCTGACGAAACGGATATACTGTATTATGCTATCTGTATAGGGAATATGACATACCTGATATCTTGTGGTAATATTGTCTGTGACACTGTGTAGATATAACCATAATTCAGGAAGGTGAAATCCCGTGTATAAGCCAGACTTCCTGAACTTGGTGGAAAGTGATTGTTGTATATGTTATTCTAAGTCAATAGTAAGTTCCTTAGTTTCGCTCGTAGAACAGTGTGTGTCTGTCTTTTGATATATGTGTGCCTTTGACAAGTGGTGTTTGTGTTTTTCCTTCCTTGCTAGTACCAACCCGGTCGGGAATAAAGATCCCAAGGTTGCACCACGTCTGCTCCCTAGAAATCGGGGCGCAGAACACTCTGCATAATACTGGTGACTAGCGGTGGTTCTTGACACGGAGGTGGAACGGTAAGGAATGAAAAATTCATGGACATGGCGGAAAAACCACACATACAACTTCCTAAGTTCGACTCTGAACTGTACAACATACACACGTATATGATCAAAGCTATACTAGACATAAGTTTTGAGAATGACCAAGAAAAAATAGCAGTCACGCTCCCCCACCTCGGAAAGATTTTCTCAAGTATAGCCACTAAAATAGCCCTGGAGCTAAAGTGCGACCAGTTCCGACAAATCGTGACCCACGCTGTCACACCCTCACTAGGGAAGGTCGTCGCCTTCTCCCAGCTGGACGCACTCAACGATGGGAACTTAGACGACACCCTCATTCAAACGCGACGTCTCGTCGCCACAGTCTACCCTGAGACGGATTTACAAACCTGGGACCAACATGTGTTTAATGCCCTGCTACGAATACTCCCCAGCATGGTCAGGGAACATTTCACCATCTACAACCCAACTGGGGATATCGACAGGGACATCCGGTTGGTGAGGCGCCTGCTCGCTGCCCGCACCACTCCCCAACAAATAGGGGCAGTAAACAGAGTCCCCACCTGGAAGTCGCCCCCTAACAAGCCTCGGATGCCCACTGCAAACCACCCATCCTGGAACCGTGAGCCCTACCACAACCTGTCCCTACTCGAAAACAACGTACTCACAGAGAGACATCCAACCTCATGTCCATCAGTCCCTGGAAATTCACAGCATGCAGCCATCACTGCCCCATACATGACATTCAAGGACAGTTAAAGGCTGCCCGATGAAGGGCTGTGAACCAAGGTGCAATCCCGTGTATAAGCCAGACTTCCTGAACTTGGTGGAAAGTGATTGTTGTATATGTTATTCTAAGTCAATAGTAAGTTCCTTAGTTTCGCTCGTAGAACAGTGTGTGTCTGTCTTTTGATATATGTGTGCCTTTGACAAGTGGTGTTTGTGTTTTTCCTTCCTTGCCACAAGGTGTCGGCTATCGAAGATGACCCACCGGACGAACCTTTCCCTCCCACTGAGGCCCCCGACGCTGAAGACGTGGACATAGGCGGCTAGGGGAGAGCGCCTCACCGCAACTGGATTTTTAGGACCACCCCTGCACCTCCCCACGATGGCAGGGGCCACCTCCCACAAGTACCGCCCCCCAGTCTACAATAAGGCCAGACTGAATGGGGTGAAGGTTCGACTGCTGGTTGATACAGGAGCAGCCAGGTCTTGCCTATACCACCACGTCTACTCCCGACACGTCAAGGTTTTCGGCCCCCTCCTCCCCACCTCAGCCCACCTCATGGACGGTGGGGACGGCCCCCTGCCAGTCCATGGGGAGACACGGTCTCTCCATGTTCAAACACATCAGAAAGCAACCGCCCAACATCAGTTCATTATATTTGACTCCACTTGCCGTGCCTACGATGGTTACTTGGGGTTGGATCTGTTGCAGAAGCTCCGGGCCAACATCGACTACAACGGGAGGCAGTTGCACTTTAACAAGTCACCAGATCCAATCCCCCAACCTCTCTGCATGTGCCACGCTGCATCACCTGTCCCCCCTCCCCCTGCCCCCCCTCTCCCCTTCCCTGCGTTCGTGCCCCTACTCCACCTGCCCCACTCCCCACCTTCCCCGCTACGCTCTCCTCCGCCATCACTATTCCTCCCCACCACGAGGCATGGCTCCCCTTGCACCTGCCCGCCGGCACCCATGTAGTATTCTCCCCAACCGCACCGGCAGGCACCACCGCCTCCTGCCTCCTCTCCTCCACCTTTCTCCCCCATCACCTCACTGTGGTCCATGTGGCTAACATCTCCACTTCATCCCTCACCCTCCCTAAGGGCTTAGTGGTGGGTGAAATGGAGGAAGCTGAGCCCTGCACCACCCCTCTTCCCCCACCTCCCCTGCCCTACCCCCACTCTCCAACCACCACTACCCACAGCAAACCACAGATTTGCGGTGACTTCTGGACTTTTAGGACATCTCATCGGAACCTACGGACATCGGCCATACCACCATCCTGTCCCATGAGATATACATGACAGGCCCTCCCATTTGGCAACCTGCTCGCCGGAAGAACCCTACGCAGCGGGTGGAAGAACACCGGCAGGTCCAGGACATGTTAAATGCTGCTGTGATATCTCCATCAACCAGCCCGTGGTCCTCTCCCGTCATCCTCATCAAGAAGACGGGACACTGCGATTTTGCGTGGACTACCGTCGCTTAAATGATGTCACAACTAAGGATGCCATTCCCCTACCGAGAATCAACAGTTCCCTGGACTCCCTCTATGGGGCCTCCTGGTTCTCCACCTTGGACCTACAATCAGGATACTGGCAGGTTCCCATTCACCCGGAGGATCGAGATAAGACCGCCTTCTCCACCAGCAATGGGAAGCACTATGAATTCAACGTGCTCCCCTTCAGCCTTTGTAACGCCCCAGGGACATTTTCCTGCCTGATGGAGTCCATGCTCAGCGGCTTCAAGTGGGAAACTTGCCTCACCTACCTCAATGACATCATCATCTTCAGTAGGACCTGGGCTGACAATCTCCACCGCCTACGCCAGGTCTTCAGGATATGCCAAGCCAGACTCAAACTCCACCCATCCAAGTGCGTCTTGGCCCAAAGTTCAGTCTCCTTCCTGGGGCACGTCATACCAAAGGAAGGCATCGCACCCAACCCTGAAAAACTCAAGGCTATAGCCGAACTCCCCCTGCCACGGGATATGCATGAGATCCATGCATTCATAGACCTCGCCTCTTATTACCGGCGTTTTGTGGCAAAAGCCGAGAGAGTTCATGCGACCTCTTCCTCCCCCCGTCCCTGGGACAAAACCTTCCCCATCGGAAGGAGGGCACACTTCGTTGGAGCTGTGGCAAAAGCCGAGAGAGTTCATCCGACCTCTTCCTCCCACTGTCGCCGGGACAGGAATCCTGACCCCCACGGAAGGAGGGCACGCTCTGTCAGAGTTGTGGCAAAAGCTGAGAGTTCGTCCAACCTCTTCCTCTCACCGTTGCTGGGGCAGGAGTCCCAGGCCCTACGGCCTGAGCGCAGGCTCCACCGGATCTGTGGCTGTGGCCAGGAGACCCCAACAGGCATTGTCTCTCAGCTGCCTGGGTCAGCGGTGTCCTGGAGAGTCTCCCCCGACTCCTGTCTTCCCTAGGAGCACAGGCAGTGCCCAACAGGGCTGCCTGACGGAGGGAATGTCCTCTGGACCTCCCCCGCATACCCCGGACCGGAGTTTCGGTGGGGCCCTACTGGCCCACCAAGCAGGAGGCTCAGTCCTTGGTCGCCCTCCCTCCACTAGTCCCCAGGCTCCTATAGAGGGGAACACCTCTAGTTCTGCCCACCACCTCTGCAGCAGAAAGAGGCACCCCTCTCCCCACCTCTCTACCCGAGAAGGTGGGATTTGCTCCCCTACAGACCCCTCACCCGAGACCAGACTGGACGAGACGTCCCCGAGGCCAGGTGTCCGGTCCTTGCAGCCTCGCCTTCTCCAAGTGCTGTCAGGCTCCGCCTGGACAAAAGGTCACAGTCCAGCCCTGACGGCCTCCTCCTCCAGCTAAGACTGAAGTTCCCAGAGTCAGCGGGCCTCCCCAGACACTCGCTGTGGCGGTCAGACCTCCTCCGGTGCAGGTGGCCGCAGTTCTTCCCTGACGGCTGCCCTTGCCAGACAAGACGACAGCCCAGTAAGGACATCGCCCTCCTCCTGGCTGACCCTAGGCCTGGGCCTCCCCAGATCCTCTCCCAGGACCCCAACGATGACTAAGGGCCAGCATTGAGCAGTGCGATTTCTGGCCCTCTTCGGGCCTAGTCCGGTGAGCCCTGCCTCCAGCTGGGCCGTCACGGCTAGGGAGTTGCCCAACACACCACCCGCCCACTCCTCCCGGAGTAGTGGCAGCTACACGGACCACCCTCCCCTAGACGACTCACTGGACGGCCCACCTCCCATGCCTCGCCGCCATCTGGAGCTCCCAGCATAGGCCCTTCTGCCCTGTGGGCCGTGTCCTCCCCTCTGCATGTATTGTGAGTACCAGACACTATGATTATATGCTTCCCCAGTGCTATTGGACCCCTCCCCCAGTGAACTAACCCCTGTGACTCCTCCCCGTACTCCCAATGTGTCTCCCCAGTGTTGTATAACCCTTCCCAGTGCTCCACCTCTCCCTCCCCCCCCCGTACATCTTCCCCCTCCTGGCGGCCGTGGTATTATCTCCCCTCAGTGTGTTATAGTTAACTCTACCTGTGATCTCATACGCGGAGTGTTCGACACCCCTCCCCCGGGGTCGGTTCCCGATAGTGACAACACTCCTTGCAGTGTCACCCCCGCCCCCCACTGGGCAGTATACATCAGTGTGATCCTTCCCCCAGTGTGCTTTCCCTCTCCCTTCCCCAGACCCCCAGACCCCGTCCCACACATGAATAAACCCACCCTAGACTCAATAATCCCCCTCCCCCCTCTCTTCCCCCTCCATCAAGTGTGAGACATCATATACTCTCGTCCCATGTGACGCGTACGTAGTCTAAGGTTAGCTAGGGCCTCGTCTATGTTACGCATATATATTGTATTATCTAGGGCCTCATCTGTGTCACGCGAATCCCTAGGTTTAAGGACTTGAATATATGCCGTCATCTATGTCACGCGCCTGACGGAATGGGTATACTGTATTATGCTGTCTGTATATGGGAATATGATATACCTGACATCTTGTGGTAATATTGTCTGTGACACTGTGTAGATACAGTATAGCCATAATTCAGGAAGGTGAAATCCCGTGTATAAGTCAGACTTGCTGAACTAGGTGGAAAGTGATTGTTGTATATGTTATTCTAAGTCCTTGTAAGTTCCTTAGCTTTGCTCATAGAATGGTGTGTTTGTCTTTTGATAAAAGTGTGCCTTTGACCAGTGGTGTTTGTATTTTTCCTTCCCTGCTAGTACCGACCTGGTCGGGAATAAAGAACCCAAGGTTGCACCACATCTGCACCCGAGAAGTTGGGGTGCAGAACACACTGCTTAACAGTCAGCAGAATTAGGAGATAATTAAACAGCACAGATATATTCAGTCAGAGAATGACAGGAAAGCCAAAGCCAGAGAGTAGAGAATTCAGAAAATCAAGTTCAGGAACACGAACAAAAGAAGTTGTTGCATAAATATACACAACAGCCACCTTTGGCTTTGAAATGAGTATAGAGAAAGTAGGAGTATACAGAAAAGGGTTTGCTGTCAGTTGCCTCAGACAGCCGAGTCTCAGTTAGGAAGAGGTGATGTTTTGAGGAGGAGAGGTGGTGCTCAACAGCGTGAAACTTAGAGGAACGGCCACGAATGTTGCAGAAATGAAGAAGTGAGTCAGACAGTGGTTCAGGGCAGCTCATTGAGTCGTCACCGGGAGTGGGGCAGATGGTGGGGGCATTTATGGTCCACCCCCCCGTAGACTCCGAGGCTTAGTTAGTTGTCACCATTTTTCTTTTCTAATTTTGAGAAGGAAGTATAGTGTGTACTGTGCATGTAGTTTGATGTTGACAGTTAAACTTGTATTGGAGAGCATGCTGGCCTACTGTCTGTGTTACTGAAACACTTCAGCAAATGGGGATGGTCAAGAACTAGTCCCAAAGGCTGTTGAAATGGGAGCTCCAGCTCTCCCTGTCATCAGCTTTCCATCCACCTTGGGAGTACTGCCCTGCTCGACTGGTGCTACAGTCTACAGTCTACTCCTACTGTTGTTTGCAGATGATACTGTGTTAAGTGAAGATGATGGGGAGCTGCAATGTCTGGTGGATGAGTTTGGGAGTGTAAGAAACTGAATCTAAAGGTGAATGTAAGGAAGAGTTAAGTTTTGGTCTTCGAGAGAAGTGAAGTCAGTGAACGTACAGTGAGGTTGGATGAGGAGGAAATGGAAAATGTGAGTGTATTTAAGTACTTGGGTAGTGAGATGAGTAAGGATGGAAGTTTAGAGGGTGAAGTGCTTGAAAAGGTACGACAAGGAAGAAAGGTTGCTGGTTCCTTGAAAGCAGTGATAAGAAACAGGAAAGTGAGCATGGGAGTGAGAAAGCTACTACATGACAGTATTGTGATACTAACTCTAACGTATGGAAGTGAAGCTTGGACCTTGTTGGAGGGACAGAGTCAAGAGAGAGAGCAGTGGAAATGAGTTATTTAAGAGGAACATGTGGGGTCACATGAAGAGACAGACTGATAAATGAGGACGTGAAGGAGCATTGTGGTGTGGACGTGGATGTGATAGGAAGCGTTAGGAGAAACACACTGAGGTGGTTTGGCCATGTGAAGAGGATGGAGAGTGAGAGGCTGATGAGGAGAGTGAGAGTGAGGTGGAGGGGGAGAGACGGATGGGGAGGCCAAGGATGAGATGGAGGGATGGAGTGGAGAGGTATAGGAGAGAGGGGGGTGTAAGCTGGGAGCAGGGCAATGAAATGGCGGGGGACAGGGCGACATGGAGGCGTTTTGTTTGTGGCCACCCCTTATGTGATTAAGGCTTCTGGCAATAGATAGATAGATGGAGTGGTATTTGGCCATGTTTTTTTTTTTTTTGTGGCCCAGGATCAGTTATCACTGCTGTCAGGTAACTGATTCTCCAATTGTCCTGATTTTTTTTGTGGTTTGTTGTTTATGCATTGTTTCCTTGGTGGTTAACATTACAATGGATAATCCTATGTGTGTTTTGATGTCTAAATATGGCAGATTGACCTAAAAACTATGCCAAAATTAGGAGGGGTACTGTACATACAACAGTGTTAAAGTAGGGTGTTTTTTGGTTTTCAATGTTTTTTTTTTTTAATGATTTTCTTGGTGTTTAGCATTATTTTGGATATTCCTAGGTCTGTTTTCATGTTTAACTATGGCAGATTGCCCTGAAAACAGTCCCAAAATTAGGAGGGGTACTGTACAGTACATACAGTAGTGTATAGGTATGGTGTTTTTTGGTTTTCAGTGCTTTTCCCATGGTTTTCTTGGTGTTTAGCATTACTTTGGATATGCCTGTGTGTGTTTTGATGTCTAAATATGGCAGAGTGACTTGAAAACAATGCCAAAATTAGGAGGGGTACTGTACTCACAGTAGTATACTGTATAGGCAAGGCGCTTTTTGGTTTTCAATGTTTCTTTTTGCATGGTTTTCTTGGTGTTTAGCATTACACTGGATATTCCTGTGTGTGTTTTGATGTCTAAATATACCTGAATGACTGGAAAACACTGCCAGGGTAAACAGAGATACTGTACAAGTAGGTTAGGTATAAGTTGGAGGTTGGGTATAGATAGGGTCTGGGTACAGTAGGGGGATATTGTTCATTATCCAGACATTGCCAATACCCAGACATGCCTTTGGCTCTATTATGTCAGATAATTGAGGGATACTGTACATCATGAATAAACAGTAAACTAGGTATTGTGTGGGAAATATGCACACATATGGAGCATGGAAAGATTGCACCACCCATCAGAGTAAACACTTGCCTGCCAGGGTTATGATGGTGTGATAATTTGTATACAGTAATCCCTGTACTATCCAGATGCCCACTTTCCGGACTCCCCACTTACTGGACATTTTGGGCCCAGGACTTCGAAACCCCAAAATTGCCCCCAAAACAAGAAATTCCAAAAAATTCCGATTTTTTCCCCCCCATAATTTAAACTCGGTGCACAGCACGACCGGCTGTGTTTTGGTGAGTAGTTCCAATGACCTCTGCTAGAGCTTCCCTGCATCCTCCCCACTTACTGCCCATCTTTTGTTGTGAGTGCACACTGCCCATCATGGCCACCCTCATGCTCGCTTTTGTGGTGGTGCCCTACTTGCTGCAGGCTCTCCTGTTCTTCTCGTGACTCTTCTTTGTGTGTGTGATGATGGCCCTGTCGTCTGAGAAGAGGAAGAGAGTGGTTTTGACCCTGGAGAAGAAGAGGGAGATATTGGACAAGGTGGATGTGGGATGGTCGACGTCATGTATCCTCCATGAGTTCAACCTGGCCCAAACTACATTGTCTGATATCAAGAGATCCCGAGACAAACTCATGCAGTACACAGCTGACTTCTCGTCGAAGAACAAATGCAATGTGGAGAGGAAGATGATGTTTACTCCCCGGTATGCTGAAGTCGACCACTCCACACTGATTTGGTATCATCAACAGTGTGCTGCTGGTGTGCTGGTGCGTGGCATGGAATTGAAGGCTGCTGCTGAGAAGTTCACAAGGCTTCATGACACCCCAGACTTCGTGGCATCCAAGGGTTGGCTCTTCGCGTTCAAGTTACAGCATGGCCTTCCCAACTGTAAGGCTCATGGCGAAGCTTTGGACGCCAATGAGGATTGAGTACAGGAGTTTCGGCAGAAGGCAAAGGGCTTGATCGACAGGGAGGGCCTCACTCTCGGTCAAGTCTACAATGCTGACTAAACTGGGTTATTCTATTGCTCTTTGCCAACGAACACTCTAGCCAAGGAGACAGAGAAGCATGTACCTGGCCGCAAGCTCTCCATGCAATGGTTATCTGCCTTGTGTTGTGTCAATGCTATTGGCATGCACTGGCTCAAGCCCGTTATTGTTGGCCGTGAGCAGCCTCGGTGTCTTTGTGGGGTGATGGATGTCCTTCCTGTTGTTTGATACCATTCTGTGAAGGCCTGGTTCACAGCCAAGATCTTCAAAGACTGGTTCCACCGCCATTTCATCAAGGAGGTCAACCATTACCAGACAAAGAAACTGGGAATCCTGCACGATCAGGTAAAGGCCTCCTTCTCTTGGACAGTGCACTTGCGCACCCATCCGACAAGGAGTTGGCAGCTGAGAATGGCCGCATTAGGTGCATGTTTTTGCCACCTAATACAACTGCTCTCATCCAACCAATGGACCAAGGAGTGATCATGGCAACGAAGAGGCTGTACCGAAGGAAGCTCCTGGATGAGATGATGGTTGTTCTCAAGGACAAGGACAAGTGCAGGGAGGGATGGGACATGCGAGGCCAGTTGACTTTGGAAAACCTTCATCGCTACAACATCAAGTCTGCAATCTACAACTGGGCCAGTGCATGGAAGGAAGTCCCTGTCAGGACTGTAGAAAATGGTTGGTCTCACCTGCTTCTTGGAACCGACGTGGTGCACGATTTTCTAGGTTTCGACGTGGATGACTTCCTTGCACATCTCCGTGCACATGGCAACGATATTGATGTGGACGAAGTGTGTGAGTGGTTGGATGATGACAAGGGCGATCCTGGGTATCAGATTATGTCTGATATCGAGATTGCATCTTTGGTTGCAGATATAAGTACCCAGTTTGAAGATTCCGATAAGGACAGCGACGATGATGCGGACTCCTCTCAGCGTGCCACAACTCCAGCCATCCCTAAGCTGAGCGCACGCCGGGAGCACGTGGAGTTCGTTCTCAACTACCTGGAACACCCGGACTGCGACAGGGAGATGGGGCCCTTGGGACTTGTGGAGGAGGTGTGTGCTTTCAGGCAGCACATCATTAATTGCCAAAATCATTGTTCCTTGCGTCAATCAACCATTGACACTTTTTTCAGACCCCTGACCCCCACTGTGCCCAGCCCTGGCTCCACACCATTGCCTCCTCAAGACAGGCCCTCATCCTCCGAGCCACAGCCCAGCACATCAGGCACGGTGGAGTTGCCACTGGATGTGAGTTTGCGCCTCTCTTCAGAGTCGTCTGCAGTGGGTAGTCCATCACCACATCCCAGCGACGTGCCGCTAGGCCACCTGTATCAGTTACTCTTGGACTTTGACAGTGAATAAACAGCAAGTACTCGCCACTAGACCACATGGGAATTTACAGTGTTGTGCAGTGAAAAGAACAGTGCTCAGTGTTAAGAAATTAGAATTCTGAGTGCAAAGACGTAAGTGCAGAGTGCAACACTGATTTCATGAAGTAACAATGGAGCCCAAATAAGAACAGAGTGTGCAGTGTTAAGAAATTGGAGTTCTGAGTGTAAAGACGTAAGTGCAGAGTGTAACTCTGATTTCATTAAGGCAATGGAGTGCAAGTAAGACCAGAGTGCGCAGTGCTAAGAAAATAGAATTCTGGGTGCAAATGACTAAGTTCAGTGCAAAACTTGATTACTGCAGGTGCTTCAGGAACAGCTTTTTACTGTCTGAGTCTGAGAGGAGGCGGTTTCTTCATCGAGATGGCCAGGGACTTGTTGCAAGTACCCAGAATGTTTCATAATGTACTGTCTTTTCCATACTACCTCTAAAACCTCATTCTCTGGTTCCTTTGCATTGTATTTCACTCTTTTATGTCCTTTATTGGTGTGAATAGGGTCTTAGGTGCTATGCATGTTCAGCAGGGAGGTGTTTTTCTGAGTTAGGCTAGGTTAGGGTCCATAAGTACCAGTCCAGGAGCCAGGGACTAATTGTAAGTACCCAGAATGTTTAAAACTGTGCAGCAATACCTCGATATATGATACCCCTAGATGCGATACCCCAGCTTAATGATGGGGGTAGAAATTGCACCATACTCCTCCTAATGATGGCCAGACCCCAGTTTAACAATGGGTTTTTATTTTTCTTACCAATTTTGATGATATTTTAGGCTAAAATTGTGTGTTTAGGTTGATTTATAAACTCCTTTAAGACTTCAATTAATGTGTTTTAGCCACAGGTGGGGTGAACATTGTCATTTTGGGGTACAATTTACTAAGCTTGATTTTTTTTCCAGACTTATAGTTGACGATATTCAGATTATATTTGATGGTTTAGGTGAGTTATTTACAGGTGTTAGGCTTAGGTTAGCTTTCTTGACAGCTGTTAGGCCATTTTGATTGCCGTTAAACACTTAACCGCGGGGATGTCGGGAATGCGGTGTCCATCCCGCAGGGATAATCGTGCTCCGACTGACTTTTTTTTAATATTTGCCAAAAATCAATTATTAGTCCTAGAATGTTACAATTATACAAGCAAATGGCACATATCTTCAGCTTTCATCTGGGATGTTTGTTGAGCCTTCGTCAACTACCATAGGACCTGTGGAGATTTCTGAGTTGGGTAATGAAGGCTCCACTTTACACTTCCTGATACCTTGTAACATGGTTACTACTGCCTGATATTATCAATACAAACACTATTCTATGAATTCCAAGTAGTTTGGAATCCATATTAAAAAAAAAAAACCAATGTGAAAGCAATGTAAGTTACAAGCGCATACCAGCTTTCCACCCGCGCTCATTCCCCAATGGTGTTCTGAGGCGGAGCTGTCATTTATTATTTATAAACACACTCACACTTTATATTCCTAGTACTTTATTACACGTATTTATATATACAGTATTTATCCATAGGTTTCTTTCAGTACTAGTAGTTTATTTTCGCTCCAGGCATTCACTTTCTCGTTCAGTAAACTAGCGTAGAGAACGAAGCTTTCACTTTCACTTTCATTACTCCAAGTATTTTTACACGCTAGAGCGTAGCTTTCACATTCACTTTCATTACTCCAAGTATTTATACTCATATTCTTATATTACTAATTATTTACATTTCTATTTACATTTTCTATTTTATTTGCATTATTTACATTTCTATTTTATTTACACTATGTTATGCACTGTCACTTGCAGTAACTTATAAAACTACAGTATTTTCCACTGTTTAATTATATTTACATTCATTGCTTCCACTTGCTATTTACACATTATTTACATTTCCACTTGCACACTTTTAGAGTCACCAGAAAGATCGTAGTCACTGTCCATCATTATCATAGCAGAGTCACTTAGCCCTTTACCCCTTCCCACACAAGGTTTAGTAGAAGCAGAGGTTCCAGGGCCCTTTGCAGTGGGCTAAGAAGCGGCGGAATTGGACAGGAGCGAATCCGACATGATTTCACCTCGAAAGACGACAGTAAACTGAATGATGTGGCCTAGGGGCAGGAAAGGGTTGACAATGTCAGCATGGTGACAGCTGGTAATTTATATGCTATGAAATGACTGGCAGGAAATCTAGACAATACATAATAACTTGGGTAGTTCCAGTGAATGTAAATATCACTTAGGCTTGTCCCTTCCTTTCTTATATACTGTATATTTTTGTTACGAGACTAGGTCATATGGCATATTTCAAAGGGAAACAAACACGGAAAATTAGCGAACGAGTGCACGTGGGGTGTTGCCAGGTGATAATTAGCCCATTCCAGATGTATGGCAGTATCAATTACCATTTCTCATTCTTTTATATATTGTTTCATATAAGAATAGGGCATAGGGCACATTTCAATGGATAAAATGAGTTAAAAATCCGTCCAGGATTTGCGTAGTGCACTGCGGCCGGGCAGGCGGGAGGAGAGAGTAATGGAGGGGAGGTAAGGAGGGGAGTCAATGACAGGGGAAAAATGGCTAAATTGTCAACAGTGGATGGGAGTACAGATGACATTAGGAGAACTGACTATAGCTGTACACTGGTAGTACTGATAGATGATACAAGCAACCAATTGAAAGCCCGGGCAAATTCAAAATAACACAGAATCACAAAAGTGATGCCCAGCGGTATGATCCCTTTTGCCCGTGCGTCATGAGACGCACCGCGGTTAAGGGGTTAATCCTGTTTTGGGGCTCATCTGGGTGGGTTTTGGACTTGGTTTGGGAGGAAACCCTAGGCTAGTAAACGGTCCACATTGAAATACATGTTAAAAGTACCCCGATATACGATACCCCACCTAACAAAGGGATTTTACCTAACCTATTAGATCGTTAAACTGGGGTATGCCTGTATATACTCACCTCTAAAACTCATTCTCTGGTTCCTTTGCATTTATTTCACTCTTTTATTTCCCTTATTGGTGTGAATAGGGTCTTAATTGGTGTGAATAGGGTCTTAAATAGGTGCTACGCATGTCTGGTTGGGAGTTATGTAGGTGTTTTTCTGAGTTTGGCTAGGTTAGGGTCCATAAGTACCAGTCCAGGAGGCAGGGGCCCACTATCCGGACGGACCCACTTTCCGGGCATGCCTTTGGCTCTATTACATCGGATAGTGGAGGGATTACTGTATTTCTGTATTTCCACTTTAAACAAATGACTGTAAAATTATTTTCCCTCACTGCTTATTGGTGGATGCTAAAAAAGAATAATTAATATATGTCTCAGTTGTGTTATGTAGCTGCAAGTTATGGTACGTATCCTTTTTTATTTTAATTTGGTATTTTCCTCGTTTTCATCCCCCCCCCCTCGGACCAAATCACGGATAAAGCGGGGATGGAGGTGGCAGTTCTGTGCATGTTTGGGGCTGACCGTACATCTCCATGTCACACCTCATCAGCTATAGTACCGTACTACCCTGGAAACCACATCATTCTTACATGTTTTTTCTTGACAGCACAGTACTTTCAAACCTCTTACCTCACCCAGTACACAGGTGGGAAGATCACTCAAGATGATGATGAAATTACAGCACTAATTAGAGCACTAGTGCTTTAAAGTGACAAGATGACAAGCAGCATCTACATGGTACCCAACAAAGCAGAACATCACACTTACTTTCCTAGTAATTCTTTATAATGAGGAATATAAAAGATTATGTGAAATGGTAGGACTTTATATTCTACAGCTTTATTACATGCATGAGCATCACCATGGTTAACAGTAACACTTCATCAATATTTACAAGGTCTACATACTGGTGATACCTCATGAACTTGTTTATCATGAATCAATAAGACACAAAGTGAGGGAGATTGAGCAGGACAATACTAAGTTTACTGACTAACGGGTTAGTAGTCTGGAACTTGAAGTGCTAAACAACACTTCGTCACTGAATACACAAGAATAAGATCTATGTACTTACTGTACAAGCTACTAACCACCTATGTGAATTTTTGGAACATGTAAAATTATAGAATTCACTAACTAAGGCAATAATCTAAAGGAAAATCTAGACACATATACCTGTACTAAAACAATACACTCCCTCCCACCTTCCTACATACTGAAATGCTTCCCAATGGCATATCTTGAAAAACTGACAATCAGTTACTCAACACAAGCTCTCCCTGTGCACAAAAACCAACACTGAATTGGCATAAGTATTGTCCTATCCAAGCCTCCTCCAAAGACACAATATAAGGTGCATTGAGTGAGAACAGAAACTGGGAAGAGGATATTATTATGATGATGATGAAGATGATGATGATAAGATTAATATTTATACTAATCGTACTCCTTTGTTTGGGAAATGTTAACAGTTTTTGAAAAGGCATCAAAAGTAATGGCTCAAGTTATACATCATTGTTATTTAAATAACTAGCAGTACCCTCCTCCTCTAGAAATAATGCTAATTTATGATCATATGATCTAGCATAAGTAGTCATGCTGGATGGATATTTGGTAATATATAGGATCCCAATCCTTATTCCCATAGATGCATATCATCTATTTGATATCCTATGGAATTTCTAGTTACAAAAATTGATAAAACATGTAGAACATGGCTTCAGATTTCATGCACAATTATCTGAAGGTTATGCACAGATCAATTAGTGTAAAGCATTTTGAGAGATACCAAACCCAAAGTGTCTATATTTCATAATGAAAAGAGAATGATTTATACCTTTGGGTACAAATACGCCCTTCATATATACATAGCTAATATGTCCCTCACGTGTATGGCTAAAAGAAAAAAAAAAATTCTCTACCACACAAGAAAAATCTGTATGGTTAATAATTTTGCTGAAAATTCAATTGAGAATATATTTTTTGCAACTTCAAGTTTCAAACTCAATCTTACCATACTATAATTTTTCATCGTAAAATTCTGGATAGAACATACAGTACATTCATGTACACATTTCAATATACAGTATACTGCATGTGCGATGTTACACGATTATGTATAAAGTGTTATGTGTACGGGTAGTTGGGTTGTGACAGAGTACATGTGAGAGTATATAGATACTTGTCCACATTACATAGACATATGTGCCAGTGGGAAAGGGCAACTGAGATGACTGAGCGCATGAGATAAAGTATAAAGGTGAAAGTCCTGATTTCTCTCCTGTCCAGGTACACCTAATTACCAAATGTGACAATAATGCTGTATTATAAACCGGGTGTTTGATCTTATGGGTTATTATTCCACTAAGAAACTGAGAACTAAATCACAGTGCTGAGGAAATTTTTACCAAACTTACCTCTATGTCTTTCATACAGTAATAGTTTCTACACTTCATACAAGTGAACAGTACACATTTGTTTGTGAATAAGAAAACTACTTTAGAAATAATTATCTGATCATTTAGCTTTTAAAAATTGTTATTTACCTACCATTACAATAACAAAAACCCTTAATATTTCTCATTACAGAACATTTAAAATTATATCTCAAAAAGAATCAACTCATTACTGAGTTCGGCAAATATGAACAAATTACTGTACAACACAGCAGAAAGTAATGTAGACATGCCTGCAAAAATAAAAATGTATATGGGTATGTACATACATATGTGTGTGTGTGTGTGTATTTATATACTGTATATTAGTGTACATACAACAGAGCCGATATGACGTCAAATAACCATGACAACCGCATGCGGGTTCTACACAAACATCCATCACTGCAGCGTTCACAATGTAGTCTCTTGTTTCTTTCTGCTGAAAGGAAGGAAATCAATATGAATCAGGCAACCACTTACAACACTGGGTGGTAACCAAATAACCAACACATATGTGTTTCCTACATGTCAACAAGTGGGTTGGCAGAGGGTTAGTGCTTCCCTGTAAAACAACCAACTCAAAGACAAATGGCCACCCCTTACGGGATTATGGCATCTGGCTATAGATAGACAGATAGATAACACTGCTGATAGAAATAAATTTTCTTTTAATCAGCAATTTCATTTTTGCAGGCTTTCTTCTTCTTTACTCGACATAATACTTGAAAGGGTCATAAAAATAGTTTACCCTTTCCATGCTAAAGAATAGTTTAATGCAATTGAGATAGGTCAAAAAGAATTCCAGGATGCAGAAAAACACAGAAGGGACTTTACTGTAAACAATACCCAGGCGAACCAATAGAACCTGAAGTAATAATTAATTGAACCTTAAACTGACTGTACCCCCTCCACATGACTACTGAGCACATTAGGTGTATACAACAGTGACCCAGTGAAAATACTGTACTGTGGCAAAAAATAAAATCAGATTAAGTAGTTGAAAAGATACTGGTACTACAGTATGTGCTAGATTCATATGCATGATTGCTTAACTCTGTGTTTTCCTTCAAATTCATATTTTACTGAATTTTAGTGTGCTGTCTACATCAAAGAACCAAAGTATGGTACTGACCATCTGTTTAATACAGAATATTCATAGGCTTAAGCTTTGCAAGACACAAAAACAGAAGGTGGTATAAAGGAACTTTATTTGTCGGCAGTGATAAATATTACCACAAAATAAATGATAATTAAGAAAAAGTTTGCAGCCAAACCTGACACATTCCAGACATCCTAGTTTTGTAAACTTTCTTTGATGCTAGCCTTAATTTTACCTAATATTACACCAGTAGAATAAGGGAAGGTTGACATATGAATACATTTATAGTGGTTTTCACACATACACACTGATTTCCTTCCTCCCAGGAGAAAAAAACAGAGACAAATTGTAAATGCTGCAACGTCGCATGTTTATGCAGGAAGGAATAATGAAAAAACTAACACCATGGCAAATTATGGTTATATGGCACTAAGGGAGAGGGGTAAATAATTTTAGTAAATATGTAATATGAAGTGCAGTATGAAAAGTGATAATACTGGAAATAGAAACAGTGGGATGTGGGAGAATCACCAAGGAAACCAGTAAGTTGTGGGAGCCGAAGGAGTGATGAATGGAAGGGGAACGCTGCAAGACGTTGTTGGAATGTAGATAGGCAATCTAGAAAAAGATGACAGATAGTCATAGGGCAGTCACAGTGTGAGCAGGTGGGCTGAGGATCATGGCTTATCAAATGACCGTGAGTTAAGCGGGTATGACCTAAACAAGACAAGCAAGGATTGTTTCCCACTGACGACTGTGATGGGCTGATGTGCGCCAGGGAAGAACAGATGGTTTAACATTAGGAAGTTTGTTGTGAACCTGTTGGTCCCAGGAGGACTGCCAACGATCACGGAAGAGGTGGGTTAGAAGAGGGAAACAATCAAAAGCCGGAATGGGGCGAAGGAAGGACCTAGAGGAGGAAGCAGCAGAGCGTGCCAATGAGTCAGCCTGTTCATTACCTGTAATTCCAATATGACTGGGAACCCAACAGAAGCGAAATGACTTTTTTCGAACAGAAAGATGGGACAGCCACTCCTAAATATGGGAGACTAGAGCATAAAAAGGTGGTGTGGTGTTTAAGGAAACGAGCGCACTGAGAGAATCGGAGAATATAACAAAGGTGGAAGTGGGGGCACGCCCCATCCACTCACTCAATGTAGAGCTGCTTTGGGTGTCTGCCCTTTCCTCTCTTCCTTCCTTCTTTTTCTGTCGTACTATCCTTCATTCTTTCATCTTCTTTCTGCCTACGAGTGACTTTACACTCCCTCTTCTGTCTTTCTTTCCTTCAATTTTTCATCTTCCTTCTCCTTATGGGTGACTCTACACTGAGTGACATGCCAAACAATTTCCTGTACACCTGGAAACCATTTACTATGCTGGGAGGTAACTATACAACCAAATTTTGGCATCTGGTGGTTTATTGAGTAATTATGGCGCTCCAATCGGATTCAGCCGGTGCACGTTTATATCCAAAGATTGGCTGGGGTTTATTGCTCACATAATGCCACTCAAGGATGAGTGAGGCTGGTCACTCTCATCTTAAATGTCATGACTAACTTGCCTAGCCCCGGGCTCTTACGCTCCTCATGGAGCAACATAGAACTGGATGATGGATGGAAGACGAGAACCTTGGAAGAGATTTCAGAGCAAAAAGAATAACATACAGTTCTGCAGTAAGGATAATGGCAGTGGACGGAAATGTGCTGTGAAAGGAGGAGCCAGGGAACACAACAGCAAACCCAACACCATGACAAAATTTAGAGCTTAGGTAAAGATACGTGTAGCAGAAGAGTAACAGGACATGTATTTGAGAAAAAGGAAGCGAAGGGTATCTATGACTTTGAACAAGGAGGAAAAGAAGAGCAGACCACAGTAGGAGGTAGAAGCCAGGGTGGGAAAGAAACTGGATGTAGTGAAGGAATGGGAGGAAAGGAAAAATCAACTGACTGAAGACGAGTGGGGACCCAAAGGGGAAATGGAAGGAGATGGGATGCTGAGTGAAAAAAGCGTTGAAGAAGGCTGGGAGGGCAGCATAATTTATTCACAGGGAACTGAAAGAGATGTGTATAGGACCTGACAGTGAGAAGAGAACAACAATGAAAGAGAGTGAAAATGCCTGACTCAGCACAAAGACTTGCAGCGAGTCGACTGAAAAGCACCAATAGCTAAACGAAGAACAGTATGATGAACAGAATCTAGCTTTGAAACAGTGCAAGTGGAGGCAGAAGAGTAAACCTAACAACCATAATCAAGTTTGGAAAGAATAAAGACGGACGAAGACGAAGAAGTGTGACGCACCACATGAAAGATTAGACAGAGTTTGTAGCAAATGACGAGGATGAAGAGTGGAAGACTTGAAGGAAGAGATATGTGCACTCCAATTTAACTGAGTCAAATATGGGGCCAAGAAATGTGGTAGAGGATCAGTAGGGAAGAGGGATGTTATATAAGTACAGAGAGGGGTGTTGCATAGCTTGTGCAGAAAAACGAAAACCATAAGTGGTAGCCCATGTGGAGGCTGCATCAATGGTGGACTGAATAAGGGATTGGAGTCGAGGCAGATCTGAATCTGCGGCATACATAGCTAAATCATCAATATACAGAGAGGCCAAAACAGAGGGGGGGATAGAGAAAAGACAATGCCATTTATAACTATAAGAAATATAACTAAGGACACAGCCTTGGGGGACACCGTCATGCTGGGTAAAGGCATGGGAAAGGTGGTCTCTTAGACAGACACGAAAGGTCCGGAAGGAAAGAAAATTTTGATGAAAAACACCCATGTTACCATGCAGACCATGGGAAAGAAGGCAACGAAGAATATGATACCTCAATGCCATGTTGTAGGCTTTTTCTAAATAAAGACAGCAATGACCAATTGGCAGAGGGAAAAAGCAAAACGGATGAAATATTCGAGTTTAAGAAGAGGATCTAAGGTGCTGCGTGCTTTGTGATACCCAAACTGTAAGGAAGAAAGACTACGGGATTCAAGGTACCACATGAGTCTAGTATTGACCATCCATTCAAGCAGTTTACATAAACAGCTAGTCAGGGCTATGGGATGGTAATCTTGAGGATGATGTCCAGGTTTAAGAAACGGGATGATGATCACCATACGCCAATCAGTAGGAAAGAAAACCTTCAGTCCAAAATTTATTATAAATAGCCAAGAGAAAGGATATAGCTTGTGGAGATGTATTAACAGCATAGCATAATGAACACCATCAAGTCCCTCACTTGTATTCTTGCAAGATTTAAGTGAAGACGATAATTCATGAAGAGAAAAGGAAGCGTTAAGAGCTCCCTCAGTACAATATAAAAGAAATCAGTACAGATTCAGAATCAGATTTAAGGCAATGAAATTCTTAAGAGAGATGAGACCCATTATTAATGAAACTAAAATAATTACCTAAGGCATCTACAACTAAGGAGGCATCGGCTACAGTCTGGCCATTGATGCGAAGAACCAGGGCTTGGGTTGGGATATGTTTGCCTGATAACCTATGAAGTCGGGACCAAACTGCTGCAGTAGGCGTATTTACAGAGATGGAAGAAACACAGTCTCTCCAATTACAAAGTCTAGCCTGGCGAATGGTATGACGAAAGGAAGCGGAAACTTGGTGAAATATGATGAGGCTGCAAATCCAATCAGGGATGGACTGTATATGGCAGAAACTTTTCCCAGCGGCACGTTTCACACGGAGAGATTGTGAACAAGCAGTTAACCAAGGATCACGTTTGGCAGTTGACGGTCGTGTATCACAGGGAATAGCACTGAGGACAGCACTTAAAACCTGAACAAGGAAAAAGGACAACATATCTTGTGAAGACGAAAAAGATGGAGGAAGCGGGGGCAATGTAAGAGAAGAAAATAACTCAGTCAGCAGCATGGAACTGCCAGTGAGGGGGATGAGGAAGAGGCAAGAGAGAGTATAATGGGGAATTGATCACTGAAAAGAATATTTCCTCATACCAACCAATGAATGTGGAGAAAAATTGAAGGGGAGCAAAGGGATAGATCCAAACAAGAGAGGGAATAAGTCTATCTATCTATCTATTGCCAGACGCCTCAATCCCGTTTGGGGTGGCCACAAACAAATCGCCTCCAAGTTGCAATGTCCCCCGCCATTTCACTGCCCTGCTCCCAACTCACACCCCCCTCTCTCATATTCCTCTCCACCCCATCCCTCCATCTCATCCTCGGCCTCCCCCTCCCTCTTCCCCCCTCCACCTCACTCACATACACTCTCTTCGTCAGTCCTTCACCCACCATCCTCTCCACATGGCCAAACCACCTCAGTGTGTACAGAGATCAAATTGAGTAAGGGTGCCGGTGTTAAGGATAAAAAGGTCTTGAGAAGAAAGAAATTGTTCTAATAAATGTCCCCTGGTGGTAATCACGAAGTCACCCCACAAGGAATGTTGGCAACTGAAGTCACCAAGAAGGAGAATTGGGGAAGGGAATGAACAAGGCAAAGTTAGGAAAATCAAGAAGAACAGGAGAGAAATAGAGAGAACTAACAGTGATCCACCAACGAAGATAGACACAGGCTGATGTATGGAGGATAGAAGATACAGGACGAGATTCAAAGGGAACATTATTGCGGATAAAGAGGGCAGTGTCATATGAAGAAGGGGATTCAAGAAAAGTATAGCCAGGAATAGAAACTGGGGAAGTATGAAGAAAGGTTTCCTAAAGGGAGATAAGAAGAGGATTATGGGAGGAAATAAGAAAACAAAGGTCCGTACGATGAGTATGGAAGCCTCTTTTTCCACTGAAGGAGTGCCAGAACTAAAGAAAATTAAGGGTGGGAAGAGCACAGAGACTCCTCATGGCACTGAGGGAAAGTATCCAGGAGGCATAGGTAAATCATGAACGGAAGAGATCAGGGAAGACAGAGAGGGCGCAGAGATCACAGAGGAGGCGGGTAATTGAATAGGGGAAGATTGAGAAACAGAAGAGGGGGGAAGAGGAGGTGCTGGAGAGGTGGGAGGAGGTGCTGGAGAGGTGGGAGGAATGGGAGCAGGGGGGAGTAAGGAAGGGGAAGAATGTACTTCTGCAGTGACAAGGTAGGCAAGGAAGAGGTACGGTGAAGATAATTGATGATACTTTGCAGGGATTCTGCTTCCATTGGAGAGGACAAAGGTTGTATGTGAGCTGGTGGTATAGCATTCTGATGCTGTTGTCTGGAGGAGAGGGATCACTGGACAGATTGTATAGGCTGAGTAGAAGAAACCAGGGAGAGACCAGGAATATGGGATGAAGAAGACGCAACGGCACGTTTAAGTTTGTTAGCTCGGAGAGAAGGTGGTGGAGGAAAAGAACGGGAGTATAGAATATGGGACGGAGGTGGGTTGGAGGAAGCAGAACGAACAAGAGAGGGGGGTGGAAGAAGTGGAATCAGGAAGAGAGGCAAAAGAATCTGAAAGAGGAATATACGCAGAGACACTGGAAGAGCTTAAAACTTGTGATATAGGAGTGGGACTAGTCAAGCAGGAATAGATGACAAAGGAGTGCCCTAAGCAACATGCCTGGCGACGAGCTTGACAGAGGTCCCGTTTTCCACCTGATGTGGGACACTTCTACTTCAAAAATGTAGGTGGGACATTTCCTGCAGGAAGTTGTATGTTGACCCCCAAGGTTTGGGTAGGACTCGAAAGTAGACATGCAGGTGGATGCTGGGAGTCCGGCCTGCGAGAAGTTGGGGCAAATAACTGTAAACCGGCAGCTTTTTGCAGAGTGTCCAGATCGCCAGCAGGAAGTGCATTGAGGAGGAGGAGGAACGTATTCCTTGACTGAAAGGACTGTGCCACCAATAATAATGGAGGAGGGAAGGTCACGGGACTCAAAAACTATCTTAGCAATGTTTGCTGGTTGTTGGCGGCATCCTTTGGGAGGGATTGTGTAACACTGTATGGAAGGAATTTGGTGATGCTGTTCAGAGAGGATAAGTTTTACGTCCTCAGCACACCTTGAGAAAGATCTACTCCCAAAAAGGAGGTACGAGGGAAGTCAGACAGTATCAGTCGAGGAATTCAACTGAACATCTGGAAAAACAGGGACTGGATTCCCTGAGGAGTCTACTAATGTTTTGACCTCTGCTTGTGCAGCATTCTGGACTTTGAGGAGGCGAGGGCCGTTCGGTCTTACAGAGAATGTTACATCAGAACCAACTTGCCGTAGCAGGGAAAGATGAGGAGTCAGGTCATCCGTTTGGGAATATTAAAATACTGAGACCAGTTCTGGGGTCCAAAAAGAGAGGTGGTCAAAGTAGAAGTAGAGAGTCAGGAAGCAGTATAAGGACGGAACAAGGAAGCTGAAGAAACAGGTTGGATAGACGGAGGAAGGCATGGAGGTAAATGAGGTGCAAGGGTTACTATGGATGAAGAAAAGATACATGGAATAGTACATGGAAGGGACTGTAAGACAGGAGTTGGTGTAGATGAGCAGGAAGAAACACGCAGAGGAATGGTAGAGGGAGTTGGAGAAGCACCAGGAAGAGAAGCCAATGTCATTGTCAGGATCAAAAAACAGACAGAAGTGGGGGAAGGAGAACCTGAAACCTTATCCACAATTTTACTCAGGAAGGAAAAGGCTATCGTGACTGTTAAAAAAGAAAGGATTATTTAGGCAAAATGGGGAGGCTAGAGGCCCAGCCAACGACCCAAGTTAGGATCAAGCTCCAAGTATGCACTCCCTACCCTACCCTTGAAGAGATAGCAACACCGTGTGGGAGAGCTAATAGTCTCCCAGCACAATGATGGGCCACCCGCTGTTCGCTGAGAGTCCTACCATCAAGGAAAAGCACCCCCAGATCCAAAAGCTGCCACTTAGCAGCAGTTCGCCCCTGCAGAGGTCTATCTCTGCAAAGGTCCACACACCAGGGTGGTGTCGAACCATCATGATCCCTACAAATGGCCAGACCAATAGCCCACAGGCACACCCTTAGCAACCCTGTTGCAACCTACGCAAGGTAAATGATGAGAATTTTGATGAATGTGAAAATTTCCACTCTATTTAATGCCAAAGACAGAAGAGACAGGGTAGAAGGAAAAAAGAAACAATAGTACAAGAAAAGAGTCTTGCAAAATTAGTTGAGGCAGTGACAGGGACCCATGGAAAGGGGAGAGGGTAGAGCAGAGTGGTGACATGGGTGCAACATCCACCAAGCAACCAGACTCCTACACACTTTGGAGTTCATTAAGATACCCTGCTATAGCTCCCCTTCACATCAAGTCCCAATCAACGTATCAAAAGCACCCCCACGACCACAATGAGCAAGGGAACAGGGAGTGGGATGTTCATGTAGAACCAGCATATCATTGCCATGATAATGTGGCGCCGTTGCTTCGGCTCTCAATTTCTTTAAAAAGTTAATTTGTATCATTCATGATGTGTCTGCAGTACAGTACTGCTGTAACAGTTCTTCAGTCAAAATGTCCCACCTTGCTCAATAATAACTAACATACCCCCCAAAATCATTTCATTTGCTGGACCAACTGGTAAAACTGTTTTATTAAACTTACGATAGCAAAGCATACTGCATTTCTTGACCACAAACTTTGCCTGAACAAAGAGTTAGCATTCCATGGCAAGTTAGGTGATCCATTTTCTGTATATATAAATATATATATATATATATTTTTTCATTCATTCATTGCCAGACGCCATGTATCCCAGACGGGGTGGCCAAGGGCTTAGAGTTAATTGTTTTACAGGGAGGGGCACTAATCCTCCACCAACCCCACTTGACACGTAGGGATGCCAACAGCATCTGGTGTTCCCAGGCAGTCACCCATCCAAGTACTAACCAGACCCAACGTTGCTTAACTTCGCTGATCGGACGGGAAGCTGTGTACTCAACGTGGTATGGCCGTTATATATATATATATATATATATATATATATATATATACACACACACGCATTCCCCGGTTTAATGATGCAATTGGTTAGACAGAAACCCATCGCCAGGCGGGGTATTGTATCTCAGGGCAGATTTAACAAGTACTGTTGAGTATAGTGATGTGTTTTTGAGCCATGAGTCCCCCCCCCCCCCAACAAAGTCCTAAACCCACCCAAATGAGTCCTAAAACAAGTTTCTAGCTAACAACAAGTTTCTAGCTTTAAAACAAGCTAAAGTAAGCCTTAAAGCAGTTTATAACTCACCTAAACCCAAAAACAAAATTTGAAAATCACCAAAAATAAGTCTGGAGAAAATCAAACTTAGTAAACTGTACCCCAAAATGACAATGATCATCCCACCTATGACTAACACACATTAAGTCTAAAAACAGTTTATAAATCAACCTAAGCACAAAATTTGAGTCTAAAATATCATTTTTTTTTTTTTTAACAAAACCCTTTGTTATATTGGGGTTTGGCCATTGTTCGGCGGGGTAGGGTGGTATTTCTACCCCCACTGCTATGCCTAAATATTGCATCTAGGGGTATCGTATCTCAGGGTCCGCCTGTGTGTGTGTTTTTACCTAGTTGTGATATACAGGAAATGAGCTATGCTCATGGGGTCCCGTCTCTTTTTCTCAGCGAGTCAACTTTTGCTTTGAACCCGTTTAAGTTTTTAGACTGGACAATCTCTTTGTCCAGGCTGTTCCACAGGTCTATGCATCTATATGGAAAGCTATATTTCTTGATATCCTTCAAGCAACTTGGCATTTTCAGTTTCATTCTGTGTCCTCTTGTTACTCTCCCACCCCATACAAACCGATCAAAATGTGTGTGTGTGTGTAGTATATATATATATATATATATATATATATATATATATATATATAATGTATATGGGTGTCCTGAGAGGAAAGGACATAACTTTGGGAAATGGTAGATGAGGGAAGCCTAAGCAACAAATTTTATATGAACATCTGTTCAAATCTAGGCAGTTAAGGAGCTACAGTTTCCTTATGGACAAATTATGAGGGTGATCATTTTCATATTTAAGGTCATCAGTAACTGTAACTCTGAAACGGTTGAGATTTGGACAAATGTTCATATAAGATTTTTTGCTTAGAATATCCCCCATCTACCATTTCCCAAAATTATGACCTTTCCTCCTGGGATACTGTATGCATACATACATACATACACACACACACACACACACACACATATATATATATATATATATATATATATATATATATATATATATATGATTATTCGGTGGATCCGATATTTTGGCAGTTTTGAGAAATAGTCTCATTACAGTAATGAAAGTCTTTGATTGTTCGGCAGATGTCCGAAATCATCTCGGCAGTCAGAAGTGTTATCTGTGACTTGTATGCCTACTGTTTCATTATGCTTGTATATGTTCACTAGTTTCTACATTTTTCAGATTCAGGTATAGTACTGTATTCATTATAATATTGCACAGTATCATATAGTACAGTAACCACCCCCCCAAATTAGCAAGGGTTATATTCCAAGCCCCCTTGCTATTTCTTGAAATTTGCTAATTCTTGTCACCTTCCTGAAAATAACATTTACCATTAATTGCTTAGCCCATGAACAATTGATACTGTAATGCATTACCCATAAATAAACGTTGCTTGTTACATATGTTTTCCCATTGTTTCTATTTGTATGTCTGCGACAGCTCTTGTTCTTTGATTCCTCAGTGTAATGGTGGAAGGGACTGTCCTAAGTGTTTAACTAAACCTAACCTAACCGAGTTTAACTGTAACTAATAATTTAACCAAACCTAACTTAACCTAAAGTCGGAAAAATACATAAAATAAACCGGAAGAATATGAACTGGTAAAGTCTTTCTGATGAAAGTTAAACATACATTTAGTGCTCATTCTTTTGTTTGTTTTTGTGTTTATATGTTTAAGAGAAAGTACTGATGCAAACAATAATGGATTCCATTATCCCCTTAACCCCTACACTGCGGGCATGTTTACCGATGTTTTGCGTGTGCCGCGGGGTTATTCGGGCTCTGAGAGACTCTCAAAAAATATTTGCCAAAAATCAGTTATTAGTCCTAGAATATTAAAATTATATATGCTTATGGCACATACCTTCAGCTTTCTCCTGGAATGTTTGTTGAGCCTTCGTCAGTTACCGTAGGACTTGTGGAGACCTCTGAAGTTGGGTAACGAAGTCTCCACTTTACACTTCCCGACAACCCGTAATATGATTACCACAGCCAGATATTAACACTATAAACACTACTCTATGATTTTCAAGTAGTTTGGGATCCATACTCCAAAAAAAAACCCACTGTGAAAGCAATGAAAATTATGAGCGTGTCTGACCGCCGCACTTGCGCTAGTTCGCTCTTGGTACTGTCATTTATTATTCATAAAACCCCTCACACTTTATATTTCTATTACTATATAACACTTATATATATCTACAGTCTTTATCCATGTTTCCTTCAGTAGTATTAGTTTATTGTCACTGTAGGGATTCAATTTCTTTCAGTAAAATACATACAGTAGCATTCACTTTCTCGTCCTGTATACTAGCATTGAGAGTGAATGTCACTTTCATCTTCACTCTCATAACTCATAGTATTCAGACATGCTAGAGTGAAACTTTCACTTTCATTACTCCTAGGGTATATACTCGTATTCTTATAATACTACTCATTTACATTTCTATTTACGTTCTCTATTTTATTTACGTTATTTACATTTCTATTTTATTTACACTGTGTTATGCACTGTCGCTTGAAGTAACTTATAAAACTATTTTCCATTGTTCACGTATATTTACATTCATTACTTTCACTTGCTGTTTACACATTATTTACACATTATTTACAATTCCACTAGCACTGTTTTACTCAATAGAAAGATCGTAGTCACTCTTTTATCAATTGTCAGCCCTTTACCTCTTTCCACACAAGGTTTAGTAGGAGGTAAAGGTCACAGGGCCCTTTGCATGGGGGAGAAAAAGGCCCTGAAGTCAGCAAGAGGAACTGACGCGTACCTCCTCTTTGGAAGATGAGAGAGAACTGATAAAGGAGGGCCGGCCAGGGTTGAGGCCTACTTAGGGGATATTCAGCACTACCAACGTAGCTCTTGAAACAGCTATGTATTTCACTGAAATGATTGGCAGGAAATCTAGACAATACATTATAAATTAGGTAGTTCCAGGTGAATGTAAATATCATTTAGGCTTCTCCCTTCCCTCCTTATATGTATATTTATTACGAAAATAGATTATATGGCATATTTCAAGGGGAAAAAAACAGCGAAAATTAGCGAACGAGTGCACGTGAGGTGTTGTCAGGTGATAATTAGCCAATTCCAGGTGTATGGCACTCTCACTTACCTTATTTCTTTCTTGTATATATTATTTGGTATAAGAATAGGGCATAGGGCTTATTTCAATGGATGAAATCAGTGAAAAATTCCAGGGAAGATTTACTTAGCGTAGCACGGCCGGGCAGGCGAGAGGATAGGGTAATGGAGGGGGGGTAGGGAGGGGAGTCAAGAACGGGGAGAAATGGCTAAATTGTCAACAATGGATGGGAGTACAGATGAGATTAGGAGTGCTGACTAGTGTTGGACATTGGCAGTACTGATAGATGATACAAGCCCCCACTTGGAAGCCCGGGTGAATTCAAAATAACACAGAATCACAAAAGCGACGCCCCGCGGTATGATCCCTTGCTCCCAAGCGTCACGAAAGTGACGCCCCGCGGTATGATCCCTTGCTCCCAAGCGTCACGAAAGTGACGCCCCGCGGTTAAGGGGTTAATAACCTCCGGCACTGAACAACCCTTTACGGTGCCGGTGTCAGTGACGTTGAGTTAGTGTGAGCTATAAAAAAACTGAACAAGTATGGGAAGGGAACGAAGGTCACTGTTATGTTTACACGACCCTAATATATGATTCCAAGCAGTCAGGTGGTCACTTAACCCCTTAACCGCAGGGCGTCACTTTCATGACACTCGGGAGCAAGGGATCATACCGTGGGACATCACTTTTGTGATTCTGTGTTATTTTGAATTCGCCCAGGCTTTCAAGTGGTGGCTTGTATCATCTATCAGTACTGTACTACCAGTGTCCAGCTATACTCAGCTCTGCTAATGTCATCTGTACTCCCATCCACTGTTGACAATTTAGCCATTTTTCCCCGTCATTGACTCCCCTCCATTACCCTCTCCTTCCACATGCCCGGCCGTGGTGCGCTACGCAAATCCTGGATGGATTTTTCCACTCATTTTATCCATTGAAATGTATCCTATGCCCTATTCTTATACGAAATAATATATAAAAGAAAGAGAAAAGGTAATTGATACTGCCATACATCTGGAATGGGATAATTATCACCTGGCAACACCCCACGTGCACTCGTTCACTAATTTTCCATGTTTATTTCACCTTGAAATATGCCGTATGACCTAGTCTTGTAACAAAAATATATATAAGAAAGGAAGGGAGAAGCCTAAGTGATATTTACATTCACCTGGAACTACCTAATTTATTACATATTGTCTAGATTTCCTGCCAATCATTTGATAGCATACAAATTAGCAGCTGTCACCACACTGACACTGTCAACCCTTCCCTGCCCCTAGGCCACATCATTCAGTTTACTGTCGTCTTTCGAGGTGAAATCATGTCGGATTCCGCCGCTTCTTAGCCCACTGCAAAGAGCCCTGTGACCTCTACCCCAACTAAACCTCGTGTGAGAAGGGGTAAAGGGCTAAGTGACTCTGCTGTGGAACGTGAACTGGCTAATTTATCAATAATAATGATGGACAGTGACTACGATATTTCTGGTGATTCTAAAACAGTGCAAGTGGAAATGTAAATAATGCATAAATAGCAAGTCAAAGCAATGAATGTAAATATAATTGAACAGTGGAAAATAGTTTTATAAGTTACTGCAAGTGACAATGCATAACACAGTGTAAATAAAATAGAAATGTAAATAATGTAAATAAAATAGAGAATGTAAATAGAAATGTAAATACGGTAATTAGTAACATAAGAATACGAGTATAAATACTTGGAGTAATAAAAGTGAAAGTGAAAGCTTCGCTCTAGTGTGTATAAATACTTGGAGTAATGAAAGTGAAAGTGAAAGCTTTGCTCTAGTGTGTATAAATACTTGGAGTAATGAAAGTGAAAGTGAAAGCTTTGCTTTCTACGCTAGTTTACTGAACGAGAAAGTGAATGCCTGGAGTGAAAATAAACTACTAGTACTGAAAGAAATTTATGGATAAATATTGTATATATAAATAAGTGTAATAAAATATTAGGAATATAAAGTGTGAGTGTGTTTATAAATAATAAATGACAGCACCGCCTCAGAATACCATCGGGGAACGAGCGTGAGTGGAAAGCTCGTATGCGCTTGTAACTTACATTGCTTTCACAGTGTTTTTTTCTTTGGAATATGGATTCCAAACTACTTGAAATTCATAGAATAGTGTTTGTAGTGATAATATCTGGCAGTGGTAACCATATTACGGGGTATCAGGAAGCGTAAAGTGGAGACTTCGTTACCCAACTTCAGAAGTCTCCCCAAGTCCTACCGTAGTCAATGAAGACTCAATAAACATCCTAGGAGAAAGCTGAAGGTATGTGCCATATGCTTATGTAATTATAATATTCTAGGACTAATAACTGATTTTTGGCAAATATTTTTAAAAAGTCAGTCGGAACGCGATTATCCCCACGGGACGCACACAACACACTCCCGACATCCCTGTAGTTAAGGAGTTAATCTCAGATGTTTTCGCCCATTAGGTAAATGCACTTTAACTTTATCAATTCTTCCGTGAATCATAGCGAATCATAGCGTGGCTTTAGGAAGCTAAATAAGACATTGCTAGGTGCACCAGACGATCCTCTTCACATCTTTAAGAAAAACAAATTGATTTCAGAAGAATGGAAGAACTTTACTCTATGTACTCAAAGATGGATTAAATTTCTTCCATTTACTTTTCTTAAAGATATGAAGAGAATCATCTGGCGCACCTAGCAATATGTTTTTTAGCTACCTAAACCCAAGCTATGATTCGCTATGATTTCCAGAAGAATTGATAAAGTTACGGTGCATTTACCAAATGGGCAAAAATATCTGAGATTAAGCAACTGCCTGACTGCTTGGAATGGTAATGTGGAGTCGTGTACACATACCAGTGACCTTCATTCCCTTCCCATAATTGTTCACAGTTTTTTTATAGCTCACACCAATGTGATGTCACTGACACCAGTACTGTAGAGGGTTATTCAATGCCAGGGGTTATTATGGGGTTATTGGAATACATTATTGTTTGCATTAATACTCTCCCTTTCACATATAAACACAAAAACGAACAAAAGAATGAGCGCTAAATGTACGTTTAACTTTCATCTGAAAGACCTTACCAATTCATATTCCTCAAGTTTATGTATTTTTCCGAATATTTTATATTGTATTCGGAGAGAGTACTGTATACAGTACTCACTCCAAACACATTTGCAATAATATAAGACGTGATGACACTGTTCACCAATACAAATGATGTACTGAGCAGGTAGGTAATATTCCGTATCATTTCGGCCATCCGGGAAGTGTTTTCTGTGACTTGTAGGCCTACTGTGTCATTACACTTGTATATGTTCACTAATTTATATATGTATTTCAGATTCAGGTATAGTACTGTATTGATTACAGTACTGTACAGTATACAGTACTCTCTCCAAACACAACTGTAATACCATAAGTGGTGATGACAATGTTCACCAATACATTTAAGGTATTGAGTGGGTAGGTTTTTTGATTATTCGGCAAATCCTATTTCTCGGCATCAGCCCGGTCCCGTAGATGACGAATAATAGGACTTTTACTGTATATATACAGGCATACCCCAGTTTAGCGATGTACATGGTTAGGTAAAACCCCATCATTAGGTGAGGTATCATATATTGGGGTACTTTTAACATGTAGTGCCATGTGGAGCATTTACCAGCCTTAGGTTTACCCCCAAACCAAGCCCAAAACCCACCCAAATGAGCCCCAAAACAAGTTTAAAGACAATCTAAATAGCCTAACAGCTGTCGAGGAAGCTAACCTAAGCCTAACACCTATAAATAACTCACTAAAACCAACAAATTAAATCTGAAAATCGTCAAAAACAAGTTTAGAATAAAAAATTAGGCTTAGTAAACTGTACCCCTAAATGACAATGTTTACCCTACCTATGGCTAAAACACATTAATCTAAGTCTAAAAACAGTTCATAAATCAACCTAAACACAATTTTTGTCTAATATATCATCAAAATCAGTTTTAAAAAATCAAAACCCATCATTAAACCGGGGTTTCGCAATTGGTAGGCAGGGTATGGTAGTATTTCTACCCACATCGTTAAGCCAGGGTATCGCATCTAGGGGTATTGTATATCGATGTATTACTGTGTGTGTATATATATATATATATACAATACTGTGGGAGGTGGGGGCGCTCACCATCCACTCACTTGATGTAGTGCTGCTCTCGGGTGTCTGCCCTTTCCTCTCCATCCTACTTTCCTTCCATTCTCTTCTGTCTTTCTTTCCTTCATTCTTTCCTTGTCCTTCTGCCTACGGGTGACTTTACACTCCATCTTCTGTCTTTCTTTCCTTCATTCTTTCCACTTCCTTCAGCCTGTGGGTGACTCTACACTGAGTGACAAGTCAAATGGTTTCCTGTGCACCAGGAAACCATTTACTATGCTGGGTGGTAACCATATAACCAAATTTTGGCGCCTGGTGGTTTAGTGGGTAATTATTGCGCTCCGATCAGATTGAGCCAGTGAAGGTTTACATCCAAGGGGTGGTTGG
The DNA here is from genome assembly GCF_032717465.1 of Coenobita brevimanus. Classification (NCBI taxonomy): domain Eukaryota; kingdom Metazoa; phylum Arthropoda; class Malacostraca; order Decapoda; family Coenobitidae; genus Coenobita; species Coenobita brevimanus. Next base: position 23,862,839 of record NC_137063.1, on the reverse strand, counting down.
GGTTGATTGCTCATGTAATGCCACTCAGGGATGAGTGAGGCTGGTCACTATCATCTTAAATGTCGGGACCAGCTGCCTAGCCCCGGGCTCCTACGCTCCTCATGGGGCAATGTAGGATTGGATGAGATATATATATATATATATATATGATTGAAGAGTTAAGAGGTAGGATGGGACTGGAGTGTAATTGGTGTTGTGATGACGAGAGGGGGGGGCGTGGCTGAATCGGTATAGAGGCGACCTGCAGTCCTGATGGACCCAGGTTCGAATCCCGGCTGGGGCAGGGAACAGTTTAAGGATTTGAATTTCATAAAAGGCAAACTTTTCTGATCTACCAGATGACCTGCCGACATGTCGTAAAAATACCCCCGCTAATACCAATACACCAGTCCTGTATGAGACAGCCCTAGCATGTATTCAGTATGGATGGTGGGTGTTAGCGCCAAAGTGGTGACATGTGGAGGTGTAGGAGGACTACTGGGCCTTGGGATAGGCTACTGCCCTTGAGATATAGGCCCTGAAGCCATTGCCCAGAGTCGGACACACGCCACAAAAAAAAAAAAAAAAAATAAAAAAAAAAAAAAAAAAAGGGTAGTTTGAGATGGTTTGGGCATGTGGAGAGGATGGGGGATGACAATTGGGTACAGAAAGTGAGAAATGTTAATGTTAGGGGTAGGGTTGCGAGAGGTAGACTGAAAAAGCCCTGGGATGAGGTTGCTGAGTGTGACCTCAGGGATAAGGAACTGAATAGGGAGGCTGCCACTGACTGTGCAGCATGGAGAGCTGCCAGCAGGTGACTAAGGCCAACACTTGGAAACGTGTTGGAGCTTTAATAAATTAAACTCATATATATATATATATATATATATATATATATATACTGTATATACTTTCATAAATTAAACTCTCTCTCTCTCTCTCTCTCTCTACATACATATAAATGAATGAATATATATATATATATATATATATATATATATATATATATATACTCAGTATATCTCCAGTATATTATCAAGGCAATAACTGCTCTTGTAATATTCTGACTGGGAGGAATGAAGACTGAACACACTATGATCATGTAGATTTATATAAACAGGCTAATCTGATTGGAAAGCACTGCCAAACTTTTATATAACAAGTTTGGACTTAAATGACTCCTGAAATTCTAACATGTCTACTTTTAATATTTTTGAAATATATGGTAGGGGCTTTTTATCCACAATCAAAGTGAACAACAAACATGGAATGACAAGCAGAAAATTCTTTTACTAAGACATCCCTTATTCCACATACTTACAAATCATTCAACAAACTGATCAATACAAGGCATTACAATACAGGCTGTACATTTTTTTTTTTTTTTTTTTTCCCAATAGCAGAGGTGGATACTTTCAGTCATAATCAACCTCAAACCATTATTTTTTTTAAATCATTCTCTCCACTCACAAGGTTGAGGAAGGAAGGCATCAAGTAAAAACCCAAATACTGTACAGTACTAGATATTAGTAAACAGGGATGCAGCACTGTACCTGAACAAAGATATTTAATTATAAATATATATCTAGACAGACAGATACAGATGGATATAGATATTCATTTCTTAAGCTTCACAAGATGAAATTTAACCAAATTCTGCTTCATGCACATATTTAGTCACTACACACCATCAGTGTTAGCACATTTTAGTTTAAAATTTGCCAGTTCGAGTGGAGGATGTTTGCTGTGCCAGCAACCTTTACTTGTAGGCCTCCGTTTTGAAATGCTCACACCAATGTTCAGTCATACAGGGCTGCATTATAGAAGCAAATGGTTCAGTGGACTGTACACTTTAAATTATCGCATGTTTGGATGGACTTTTTGCGACCCTAATATGGCCATGTGGAGAGGATGGAGGGTGAAAGACTGATGAAGAGACTGTATGAGAGTGAGGTGGAGGGGGGAAGAGGGAGGGGGAGGCCAAGGATGAGATGGAGGGATGGGGTGGAGAGGTATATGAGAGAGGGGGGAGTGAGTTGGGAGAGGGGCAGTGAAATGGCGGGGGACAGGGCGATGTGGAGACGATTTGTTTGTGGACACCCCGAACGGGATTGAGGCATCTGGCAATAGATAGATAGATAGTGAACTGTGAAGGTGGCTGGCTGAATGGTAGGGGTGGGGCCACCTAAACAACCGAAACCACTGACCGAAGAAAAAAATAAAAGCAGAAGCACAGACTCAGGAAGAAGCATAAGAAATATAAGTTTGGCAGAGAAAGGCAAGACTAAAGTGAGATAACAGTAAGCTAAAATACAACAGGATAAAATTCAGATAGTGCTTTTGTGTGAGAGAAATAATAAGCTTGGGTAGGTTGACATCACCTGCATGACCTTTAGGTGTGGCAAGAGCGGTTTCCAAGCATGAGTGATTGTTTGAATATATATTGTCATATATATATATATATTTTTTTTTTATTCAATCCAACATTGCCTTATGAGTGTAGGAACCCAGGGCAAGGCAAGTTGGTCCTGACATTTAAGATGAAAGTGACCAGCCTCACTCATCCCTGAGTGGCATTACAGTATGTGAGCGAGAAACTCCAACCACCCCTTAGATATAAGCCTTCACCGGTTCAATCCAACTGGAGCGCTTTAACCCATTAACTGCGGGGCGTCACTTTCGTGACGCTTGGGAGCAAGGGATCATACCACGGGGCATCACTTTTGTGATTCTGTGTTATTTTGAATTCGCCTGGGCTTTCAAGTGGTGGCTTGTATCATCCATCAGTACTGCCAATGTCCAACACTAGTCAGCACTCCTAATCTTATCTGTACTCCCATCCATTGTTGACAATTTAGCCATTTCTCCCCATTCTTGACTCCCCTCCCTATCTCCCCTCCATTACCCTCTCCTCTCGCCTTCCCGGCTGCGCTGCGCTAAGTAAATCTTCCCCGGAATTTTCCACTGATTTCATCCATTGAAATAAGCCCTATGCCCTATTCTTATACAAAATAATATATACAAAAAAGAAATAAGGTAAATGATAGTGCCATACACCTGGAACTGGCTAATTCTCACCTGACAACACCTCACATGCACTCGTTCGCTAATTTTCCCTGTTTATTTCCCCTTGAAATATGCTGTATAATCTACAGTGTTCTTGTAATAAAAATATATATAAGAAAGGAAGGGAGAAGCCTAAGTGATATTTACATTCACCTGGAACTACCTAATTTATTATGTATTGTCTAGATTTCCTGCCAATCATTTCATAGCGCTTATATTAGCAGCTGCCACCACGCTGACACTGGCAGCCTTTCACTGCCCCTACGCCACCACAGCATTCAGTTTACTGTCGTCTTTCAAGGTAAAACCACATCGGATTCGCGCCTGTCCAAGTCCGCCGCTTTTTAGCCCCATGGAAAGGGCCCTGTGACCTCTACCCCTACTAAACCTCATGTGGAAAGGGGTAAAGGGCTAAGTGACTGCTGTGGAATGTGAACTGGCTAATTTATCAATGAAAATGATGGACAGTACTGTGATCTTTCTGGTGACTAAAACAGTGCAAGTGGAAATGTAAATAATGTGTAAACAGCAAGTGAAAGCAATGAATGTAAATATAAATGAACAGTGGAAAATACTTTTATAAGTTACTGCAAGTGACAGTGCATAACACAGTGTAAATAAAATAGAAATGTAAATAATGTAAATAAAATAAAGAATGTAATACTTTTATAAGTTACTGCAAGTGACAGTGCATAACACAGTGTAAATAAAATAGAAATGTAAATAATGTAAATAAAATAAAGAATGTAAATAGAAATGTAAATGAGTAGTAATATAAGAATATGAGTATATATACTAGGAGTAATGAAAGTGAAAGTTTCACTCTAGCATGTATGAATACTATGAGTTATGAAAGTGAAAGTGAAAGTGACAGATTTGCTCTCAATGCTAGTATACAGGACGAGAAAGTGAATGCTACGTATTTTACTGAAAGAGAAATTGAATGCCTACAGTGACAATAAACTACTATTACTGCAGGAAACTTATGGATAAAGACCGCAGATATATATAAGTGTTATATAGTAACAGAAATATAAAGTGTGTGAGTTTTTATGAATAATAAATGACAGAATACCAGCGGCGAATGAGCGCAAGTGGGAAGCTGGTACGTGCTCGTAATTTTCATGGTTTTCACAGTGTTTTTTTTTTTTTTTTGGAGTATGGATTCCAAACTACAGTATTTGAAAATCATAGAATAGTGTTTCTAGTGATAATATCAGGCAGTGGTAATCATATTACGGGTCGTCGGGAAGTGTAAAGTGGAGACTTCGTTACCCAACTTCAGAAGTCTCCACGAGTCCTACAGTACTCGACGAAGGCTCAACAAACATCCCAGGAGAAAGCTAAAGGTATGTGCCATAAGCATTTGTAATTATAATAATCTAGAACTAATAACTGATTTTTGGCAAATATTTTTACAAAGTCTGTCGGAGCGCGAATATCCACGCGGGACACGCAAGGAGCGCCAAAACAACCCCACAGTTTAGGGGTTAATTACCCACTAAATCACCAGGTGCCATAAACTGGTTATATGGTTAGCACCCAGCATAGTAAATGGTTTCCTGGTGTACAGGAAACCATTTGGCTTGTCACTCAGTGTAGAGTCACCCATAGGCAGAAGGAGGAGAAAAGAATGAAGGAAAGAAAGACAGAAGAGCGATTGTAAAGTCACCCACAGGCAGCAGGACGAGGAATGAATGAAGAAAATGTTGTATTTTAAAGAGCTCCAGTTAGTTTTGTAAATTTCAATTTACAGTATATACTGTATATTATGCAAGGCTTGAAAACCTGTGAAAATAAAAACTAACTGGAGCTCCTGAGAGTACAATAAAAACACTAAGACAGAAGAATAAATGTTTAGACAATCACCTATACTTGGAAATCGCTCTTCCCACATCTCAGGGTCATGACAAGTGATGTCATATCAACCCACCATTCTCCCAAGTGCATCATTTCTGCATCTCATGCAGGTGCTATATTGTTTATCCCACAGTATTTCAGCTTACTGTTATCTCACTTTATTTGTTTTTTGTTAGTTGGCTGTCCGCTTTCTTTAACATAGGGAAAAATGTCCAATTGGCTGTTTCCTTTCTTTAACATAGGAAAAGATGTCCAACTGGTTGTTTGCTTTCTTTAACATTGGGAAAAATGTCCAAAAGTGGGGAGAAGAATGCAAAAATCAGACAGGCTTGGAAGATTGCCAGACCCAAATAAATTCACTCCATAAGAAGTCCAGTTTAAACAGGAGAGATGACATTTGGCAAGTTTATTAGGAGGGGAGAGGTGGCATGAAACTTTATTCTGTGTGTGTGTGTGTGTGTGTGTGTATTTACTTAGTTGCATTTACCTAGTTAGATGATGAATGAATAAATGAATGTGATTTATGGGAAAGGAGCTGTGCCCGTACTGTCCCGTCTCCATAACTACGAACGTCCAGCTTGGTTTTGAAATTGTTAATATCCTTGGCATTTACCATCTCTTTATCCAGGTTATTCCATGCTTCAATAGTTTTGTAAGGGAAGCTGTATTTCTTGATGTCTCTCCTGCATGTGGTCCCTTTCAACATTTTTCCATGACCCCTTGCTTCTCTTTCGTCCCACAAAAACAGGTCCTCCCTATCATGCTTCTCCATTCCCTTGGATACTCTGTACACATAAATCAGATCTTCCATTCTTCTTCTCTTTTACAGAGTTGGGAGATTTAGTCTCAAGAGTCTTTCCTCGTACGGTAATTCTTTCAAGCCAGGTACCATCTTTGTTGCTGCTATTTGTATTCTTTCAGTTCTTTTTATGTGGTGACCATACCACTGCTGCATATTCCAGCCTCAGGTGACTCACTGATACAATCAACTTTTTCATCATCTCTTTGTACCAATAAGTACATGCAACTCTTATGTTTCTCAAAAGGTTATATGTATCTCTAATGATCTTAATTATGTAATTTTCCAGTGAAAGGTTTTCTGAAAACAGTAACCCTAGGTATTCCTCTTCTTTCATTTTACTAATCCACTGAACCCCCATTCTGTATTTTCCTGTTTGTCTCATTGTACTCTCTCCAAATTCCATTACTTTACAATTCTTTGCATTAAACTGAACTTGCCATCTTTGACTCCTGTCAGATATCTTATCAAGGTCCATTTACAGCTATTTACAGTCTTCCTCTTTTTTCACTTTCCTTAATAGCTTGGCATCATCTGCAAATAGACTTGTAAAACTGTCTATTCCTTCCACCATATCATTTATATAAACCAGGAACATGATGGGTGCCAAAACTGCCCTTTCCTCTCCTCCATCCTTCTTTCCATCCATCCTCTTCTGTCTTTCTTTCCTTCATTCTTTCCTCTTTCTTCTGCCTGCAGGTGCCTTTACACTCTCTCTTGTGTCTTGCTTTCCTTCATTCTTTCCTCTTCCTTCTGCCTGTGGGTGACTCTACACTGAGTGACAAGCCTAATGGTTTCCTGTACACCAGGAAACCATTTACTATGATGGGTGGTAACCATATAACCAAATTTTGGCTCCTGGTGGTTTAGTGGGTAATAAAGGTGCTCCAGTCGGATTGAGCCGGTGAAGGTTTATATCCAAGGGATGGTTGGGGTTTATTGCTCCCGTAATGCCACTCAGGGATGAGTGAAGCTGGTCACTCTCAACTTAAATGCCAGGACCAACTTTCCTAGCCCTGGGCTCCTACGCTCCTCATGGGGCAATGTAGGATTAGATGATGGATGGATGGAACATGATGGGTGCCAAAACTGACCCTTGAGGTACACCACTAATAACTTTACACTACTCTGACTGCTGGTTCTTTACGACTGTTCTCATCTCCCAATCCCCCCAGAAAATCTTTCATCCACTTAGGTAAAGTTCCTTTTAGACATCTTATGTGTTGAATTTCCACAACAATCTCCTGTGTGGTACCTTGTCAGATGCTTTCTTTAAAGTCCAAAATGACACAATCAATCCATCCATCCCTCTCTTGAGTACCGTCTATCACTCTTGAGTAAAAGCTTAGTAGGTTTGCAGTACAAGACCTTCCTTTTCCAAAGCCAAATTGACGATCTGTTACTGTAATAGTTCCATCTAAGTTATTGATCCATCGGTCTTTCACTATGATCTCACAAATTTTTGCAACAACACTAGTCAGTGATACCAGCCTATAATTCAGTGGCTCTTCCTTGTTCCCTCCCTTGTATATGGGGACCACATTTGCTCTTCTCCAATCCCAAGGGACTTCACTTTTTGCTGGTGAGCTCATAATGATGTCATGTATCCTTCCTGCTAGTTACTTTCTACAGTACACTGTACTATCCAGTTAGATACTCCATCTGCCCCAGGTGCTTTCCTAACATCTTGTTTTTCCATTAATTTCATTATTTCTTGGATATCTACTTATATTTTGTCTAGCACTAATGGCCGTATGCCTAAACACAGATGGAGAGGCCCTACATTGATCCCTACTTTACACACTAAGGAACGCACAAGCAAGCCCTCAATTTTTACATGGTATGCTATGAAAGCAATAAGAGAAAGGGGGCGTTTGGTAGCCTGCGTGACCAGTTGGTGTGTCATAAGTGCTCCCGTGGAAGTCGCTGTGACTATTCTTTGTCTAGACGATGTCAATCAACAACAATATAATTTCCATTTTTTTTTTTTTTTTTTTAGTATATTAACACTTGTCTGTATGTATACTTTATATACTGTCGTGAACTTTTCAATCAATACATATGTTGTAAATATGAGAGTTAGCGCCGGATATAGGTTAGGTTAGAATGAATTTGGTTAGGTTATCCTACAACTGGTTAACTTAAAATAAGTTAGGATAAATAAGGCTGGGTAGAATTACAAAAATTTATGTTAGGTTTGGGTAAATGAGCACAGATAAAGGGTAATTTTGCTGAAAAATTGTATTCTAAGATGGCATTCATCAGTCTTTGCCCACAGGTTAGGATAAGTATGGTTAGTTTGGCATAAAATTGGTTAGGTTAGTCTAAAATAGGTTAGATAAGGTTAGGATAAATAAGGTTGGGTTGTTACGAAATTTTAGATTAGGTTTGGATAAGTAGGCACTGGTGAGAGTAATTTTGCTCATAAACAGTGCTCTAAGATGGCGTCCACCTGTCTTCATGCACCGCAAGATAGTGACTGTCAATGAACAAACACCGCTTTTTAAAGTACTTTACCACATTTAGAAGAAACGAAAACACAATTCGAGAGTATCTGAAGAATTCCATGAAGGGCTAAAGCAAGGAAAAAAATGGAAAATAAGATGGTCCTACATGTCCTTACCAATTACCAAAAATTATGAATAGGGTGCTGCTGATAAATAATTAAAAATGGTATTAGAAGAAAAAGAAAAATAGTTTGCAGTGTCTGAGATTAAAATGTAAAGATGATCTGATGCCATCACGATGCTTCATAGTTTGGTGTATGAGTGAAGAACAGTACTGTACCTTTCTCGTTATATATATTAACGTACATCATTATCAGAAGCATTGACTGAAAGTCCGATATTCAGTTAAATGTATAAAAGTGGTTTACACTGTATGTCAGTTTTTAGGATCTCGCCTACTGTTAATTACTTTAAAAAAAAAAAAAAAAAAAAAAAAAAAAAAAAAAAAAAAAAAAACTCGTAGAGACGGGCCCGGGCTTGCCCGCTTGAACTACTACTCGGTAAGTTACAGCCCGCGGGTTTTAATAACCAACAGTTCAGTTCCATTGTATGTCTGCATTGCATTTTTGGCAAGTTAAAACAATTTGTACATAAATTATTTACATTCTTCTATATTTTCTGAGGATACAGAGTTACTTTGTTACGAATAATTAAATATAGGGTTTGCAAAAGCCACAGCATGCCTCCCCTTAAAAAAATATTGAAACAACCCCTACAAATTGTGGGAAGCCTATCCCTACTTAAACTTTTAGCATACCATTTTGATATACGGCCCTTAGGAAAGGCCCTACATTAGCTTTATGCATTTGGCTGTAAGTCCTTAGGTCAATGGTTGTTTTCACTAAACTCACTCACTCTCATAAAAACGGTCTGAAAACATTTGTTCATCACTGCCGTCTGTGTGCCTGGGTCCTTGTAAATGACTCCATCTACTTTCAATCTGTATATCTCTTCCTTGTTTTTTAATTTTCCATTTACATATCTGTAGAAGACCTTTGGTTCATCCTTGCATATGTCTACTACACTCTTCTCGTAAATTCTTTTTTTTCTTCTCTTCGAATCCTTTTATAATCATTCCTTTCCAGTTTACATTCCTCCCATAGATTGTTTCCTCCCATTCTGATCCATCCCCTCCAAGCCTTTTCCCTCTTCACTCTTGCTTCTTCCCATCTCCTCTCTCTCCTGTTAAACCACTCTGTTTCTCTCCTTGATCTGCACCTTCTGTACATATCTTTCAACGCCATCCTTGTATATCTGTAAAAACTCATCCCACTTTTCTTGAGTACCTCTTGCCTTGTTGAAATTTCTCCAGTCAGTTTCTGTGAAGTATTTTCTTAGCTTGTTGAAATCGGCTTTACCATGATTGTATCGTCCATTTCTATATGATTCTGATCTTGCAAAGTCTCTTTCATCTTTTATTATATACTCGATGAGAATGTGGTCACTTTTCCTAATGGGCAATTGTACATCAGCTTGTCAATAATATCCATTTTCTTTTGTTGTTATGATTATTATTATTAGTAGTAGTAGTAGTAGTAGTAGAATAGAGAGAGAAAGAGAGAGAATTTTGACACAAACGAACAACTAATGAACTGATTCCTTCTTGATACTTTTAAGTTATACACTAGGAAGGAATATGAGATGGTGTTACCATCATCATTGCAATTTCAAATCTTTCCAAAGGAGGCGCATTTAACTCTTGCCAAGCTGTAGACCTCATATGAGGCACAATGAAGGTCTGCATGGGTCACGCTGCAAGCCTCATGAGAGGTACAAAATACATTGGTTATGAAACGGTGACACAGGGGAGGTAAACTACCTTACAAAGAATCAGTCTGGTAGGAGTCAAAGTCACTGTCCATCTCTCCCTGGCAAATCCATTTAAAGTGAAAAAAACAAGCACAAGGTGGCTACAGATAAAATGCAGTTTTGTGAGATGAATCTTTGATAACTCGTTTTAGCTTTTCCTAACACATCAGATTTGACTGTCAAAGTGTAATGATCAATATGACTAACACTCCAATTGAATAAGAAAAAATTATTGGTAGGGAACCTTATTCCCTAAGTTTCTTCAGGCAGCCTTCCTTCCCAACCACAATAATGCCTGTATAACAACAACAGTCATAATGTAGTTCTATATTAATAAATATCTCAGAGACTAAACATTTTCTGGCACAATACACTTGATTCCTTGCTTATATTATATATACATACATACCTAGCCATCAAAACACTAGAGTCTAAGATGTACATACATACATGCATGAATCACCTAGTGAAAAGGTCAACATTTGCTGCCACCATTCTTGAAATGTCATGGTATCCCAGGTCAGGCATTGGGCTGCCATCTTACAACATCCTAGTTCCCTTTCTATGCTTACACTCATTCCATTTGGTTCCTCCAGTTTAACACGCAAGCTTTCCAACATATACACACTATAAAAATGTGAAATACTACGTATTTCTTGAATTATTAAAACTTAAATATCAGCTTTCCTTCTTCCCTCAAAAAGGACAATGGTACTGTAATTTATTATGGATGGATGCAGAACTGATTTTTTCCCACTTCAAATTATTTACTTATTTCCACAATTTACATCTGGTGGGTAATGCTAATGACTATGCCTGTCTTTCAGAACTGCCAGAAAAAATATATATTCTACACAAAGCAAATGTAAACAAGTAACAATTTGCTTCACAGATTCTCATAAATACTCCTTACCTGTATATAAATGTATTAACATACTGAGGAAAATTTTGCCAACTCAGAAGACAATGCGTAATAAACAGTCACACATAAGCTGTCACACAAAAGTACAATACCATTTAGTATTCCAGAATGGCTCACTAAAGCCTATTCGATCTCTTCTGAAAAGAGGCTTACACCTCTGAAAGCTGGCAGTTGACTGGGTGCCTGAATGTAAACAATAGTAACGATATATATTTTTTAATGGCTTCCAATGATAAGGGTTACGACTGCTTATATATATATATATATATATATATTGTATATATCTATCTATCATCTATCTATCCATCTAATCTATCTATCTATCTATCTATATTAATTCATTCAATCATCATCTAATCCTACATTGGCCTACAAGGAGTGTGGGAGCCCAGGGCTAGGCAAGTTGGTCCTGACATTATGAGAGTGACCAGCCTCACTCATCCCTGAGTGGCATTACGTATGCAACAAACCCCAACCACCCCATGATGTGTGTGTGTGTGTGTGTGTGTGTATCGGTATATGAATTACCGTACAGTATTTTTTTTTTTTTTTTTTCCCATGAGGAAGAAGGAACCAACGGCAATGGGCTTGCAAAACTGTTCCTTCCAAGAGAAAAACAAAATGCAAGAGATTAACTTAATGCACAGATTAACTTAACAATGAGCTCTTACAAAGTCTACCTGATGGCCTAGATATGTCTGGAATTTTCAGTTCTGCCAAATCAACACTTTATGACGAAGTTTTACAAGCTCCTTGATTTCTCCAATGTTATGGCAAATGAATGTAAATTATACATCAACAATGACATATATGTAAAATCTACTCTAGTAAAACCAGAGAATTCAAATGAAATACGACATACTCCCTGAATTTTGATGAATGACTGGTAGACATGGGGAGGTTGGGGGGTTGGCTGCTCAAGGGAATGGAAGCCAGCCAGAAGTGGGAAGACTGAAGTTGTTCTCAAGGCAGTTTCTTAAAAAGCTTTTCCTCCGAGTTCAACCTGTACCTTCTCCATACAAAGCTTTGATTAATTTTCGCAAATGTCTATAATATTCTTATCAAATTATATAAACAGTTAAGAGAAATACAGGAGATTGACTATGCCAAGTATTACACTCTTTTTGCCTCCTCTTCCTCACAAATTCCTCTGTAAACGACATACAGTACTTCATTCTTCTGCCCTTTTTCTCTCTTTGTTTCCTACCCTTTACTTTTATTCCATCTCCTACTTTCACATGTCGCAATAATGGCATGTACAGTACTTTGCCTTAATTTGCAATATGGGGGGGGGGGGCCCCTCGTAAAATTTTGCCGGAAAGCATTGAACTGGCAAGAGAACTGAAAATTTCACATGCATCTAGGCCATCTAACAAAATATGAAATGCGCTGCTTTTAAATTAATCTATGCAAATGACTATGTATATGCAGTATTTTATGGTAAATCTTATCATCAGAAACGGTTACTGTAATCCTTATGATAAAATTTTATCCATTTACTATGCTGGTAACCATACAGCCAACTTATGGTGCCTGGTGGTTTGGTGGGTAATTATGGTGCTCTAATTGGACTGAGTCTGTGTAAGTTCATATCCAAGGGATGGTTGGGGCTGCTCATGTAATACCACTCAGGGATGAGTGAGGCTGGTCATTCTCATCTTAAATGTCAGGACCGACTTGCTTAGCCCCAGGCTCCTACACTGCTCATGGGGAAACACAGGATTAGATGATGTATGTATGTATGTATTTAAAATACATCGTTTCTAATGAACCATTCAGCTGCCAGCTTTCAAAAGTTTAAGGCTCCTCTCGTAAGAGATCAAATTAGCTTTAGTGTTATGGTCTGGAGTAGCCAAAGGTAATCCTAAGTACAGCAGTGTATAAATCTTACTTTAAACATAACTACAGCTATGGACATGGAATACAAATTTCAGTTACTCTCTTTAACGTTAAACAAGACTCTATATGGAAGAATGTGATACTACCAGCAGCAACTAAACACATCTAACCAAAAAAATAAATAGTAAACTGGACAGCTCTAAAAAAATACATTCTTCATAAATAATACCCTACTGTATTTAAATAATACCCTACTTGACAGCTTTTTTTAAACAGACTGCCCTTGGAAAAGTCTGTATAAAACATAACATGAATGGTTTCTACTGTAAAAATAATTATTTCATGCAGAGCGAAAACAGAAACAAGCTCTTACAATACAAACAAATGACAAAGCGCACACAACAATCAGGTGGAAATAACGTCAGATTATTATTCTAGGTATTCCTCGACTGGAAGTGATTCTTTTTCCAGAAGAATAATATTCAAGAGCTTCTGTCACTACATGAGATTCATTTCCAATATTCCAGAGATTCCTCCATTGCATGAATAATTCTTTTTTCATATATGGCAAACACAACTTACACTATCAAATGGAGTTGTCAAAAGCAATGGGGAAAAAAAAAAAAAAAAAAATCCACTGTAAGGCTTCTTTCACTGTGATACATGGATTTTATCAGTCTTATGCAATATCAGTTTCTGTGAACTATTACAATTAAATACTATAGATTCTTCTAAGAGCAGTAAGTATGCATTGCTCATGACATACACACACACACACACACACACACACACACACACAGAAGGGCAGAGAGGCAGGATGCCCATCACCTCGCTCTGCGCTGGCCACCCTTGGCCACAACTGGCCACACCTAAATAGTATCTTTATAAGTGTCAAGCTCTGTACAAGGTTAAATTAAGTGATGTTCTAATACAGTATACCAAGTATAAGCAAAAGTGTTGTCCAAATAATAGAATGTATGCAATTAGTGCAAGAATCCGCTGATACAATGCATCATCAGCTGGGTGTCGTCTGTCACCAGGCGGGCAGCAGGGAGTTGCAAACTTGTAAGCAGAAGTTATCTTTCTAAATGAAAATTACCACAAGATAAGCACCATCTTTAGTAAAGTGAATATGCAATACATTATGAAAAGGGAGAAATGAAGAAAACAGGATGATAATTTCTACCCTGAACTGGTTGAAATGGAAACGTATAAATTACTGGAGAAAGTGAATAAACTCGAGAAAACTTTTCAAAGTGAAACAGATGAAATTAAGCAGCAATTATGCACGCACAAGGAAAAAATATGAAAAATTAGTAATGGACTTAAACAAAAAAGACACAACAACAGATGAGATGTCAGTTGAGGTAGTTTCACGTAGAAGGAAGATTAGTGAAGTTGCATGTACAACTGTCAACCATAAGAGTATTATGGAGGAGTTCAGAAATGATACAGAGACAATTAACCCCTTAACCGCGGGGCATCACTTTCATGACGCTTGGGAGCAAGGGATCATACCGCGGGGTGTCGCTTTTGTGATTCTGTGTTATTTTGAATTCACCCGGGCTCCCAAGTGGTGCCTTGTATCATCTATCAGTACTGCCAATGTCCAACACTAGTCAGCACTCCTAATCTCATCTGTACTCCCATCCATTGTTGACAATTTAGCCATTTCTCCCCGTTCTTGACTCCCCTCCCTACCCCCCCTCCATTACCCTATCCTCTCGCCTGCCCGGGCGTGATACGCTAAGTAAATCTTCCCTGGAATTTTTCACTGATTTCATCCATTGAAATAAGCCCTATGCCCTATTCTTATACCAAATAATATATACAAGAAAGAAATAAGGTAAGTGAGAGTGCCATACACCTGGAATTGGCTAATTATCACCTGACAACACCTCACGTGCACTCGTTCGCTAATTTTCGCTGTTTATTTCCCCTTGAAATAGGCCGTATAATCTATTTTCGTAATAAATATGCATATAAGGAGGGAAGGGAGAAGCCTAAGTGATATTTACATTCACCTGGAACTACCTAATTTATAATGTATTGTCTACATTTCCTGCCAATCATTTCACTGCTATATATTAGCTGAAGCCAAGAGGCTAACATTGTCAGTAATGCATTTCCCTAGGTAGGCCACCACCCTGGCCCACCCTTATCAGTTCACTCTCATCTTCCAATGTGGAGGTACGTCTGTTTGCTCTTGCTGACTTCAGGGACTTTTCATCCCCATGCAAAGGGCCCTGTGACCTTTGCCCCCTACTAAACCTCGTGTGGAAAGAAGTAAAGGGCTGACAATTGATAAAAGAGTGACTACGATCTTTCTATTATGTAAAACAGTGCAAGTGGAATTGTAAATAATGTGTAAACAGCAAGTGAAAGTAATGAATGTAAATATACGTGAACAGTGGAAAATAGTTTTATAGGTTACTTCAAGTGACAGTGCATAACACAGTGTAAATAAAATAGAAATGTAAATAACGTAAATAAAATAGAGAACGTAAATAGAAATGTAAATGAGTAGTATTATAAGAATACGAGTATATACCCTAGGAGTAATGAAAGTGAAAGTTTCAGTCTAGCATGTCTGAATACTATGAGTTATGAGAGTGAAGGTGAAAGTGACATTCACTCTCAGTGCTAGTATACAGGACGAGAAAGTGAATGCTACGTATTTTACTGAAAGAAATTGAATCCCTACAGTGACAATAAACTAATACTACTGAAGGAAACTTATGGATAAAGACTGTAGATATATATAAGTGTTATATAGTAATAGAAATATAAAGTGTGAGGGGTTTTATGAATAATAAATGACAGAATACCAACAGCGAACTAGCGCAAGTGGGAAGATCATACGCGCTCCTAATTTTCATTGCTTTCACAGTGTTTTTTTTTTGGAGTATGGATCCCAAACTACTTGATAATCATAGAGTAGTGTTTATAGTGTTAATATCTGGCTGTGGTAATCATATTACGGGTCGTCGGGAAGTGTAAAGTGGAGACTTCGTTACCCAACTTCAGAGGTCTCCACAAGTCCTACGGTAATCGACGAAGACTCAACAAACATCCCAGGAGAAAGCTGAAGGTATGTGCCATATGCATATGTAATTTTAATATTCTAGGACTAATAACTGATTTTTGGCAAATATTTTTTTAGAGTCTGTCGGAGCCCGAATAACCCCGCTGGAGACGCAAAACATTGGGAAACATGCCTGCGGTGTAAGGGTTAAGCAAGCAAGCAGTCTGACAGACCAAAGCAGTGATATTGGAGAGAAGATAACCCGGGTGAAGGAAATAAAGATAAGTTGCAAAGATGAAGCAGAAACTACGTATGCTGAAATGGTGAAATAAGGAAAGACTCAGAAACAAATGTTTGAGAAAAAACATTTAAAAGGAAGTGAAAGAAATAATTAAAAATAACGCAAAACTGGTCAACGATTCAGCAGATATCAATAAATGTATTGTAATCACTGGTATACATGAAGAAAAAATAAGAATCATAATTTCGAAAGACTAAAAGTTGATGGTAAATATTGTGAACATACTGAAGGAAGTATCAGAGGAAATCTGTGATAAAGACATACATGAACACAAAAGGCTAGAAAAATAAGAGAGAAATAAGTCAAGGCCTCTGAAAGTAACCCTCCTGAGTAAGAACAATGGAGAAAATACTAAAAAATCCAAAAACACTCATGGGAAAAAAGGAATTTTAAAAAGTATGGATAAAAAAATGCCTAACTAAAGAGGAATTGGGAATACTAAAGGAGAAGAGGGAGGAAGCAAAATCAAAGAATGAGCACAGATCAGAGGAGGAGAAAAGTAAATTTTTTTGCAAAGTAATTGGACTGCAGGTACGAATGTGGTACACAATCAACAGTGAATAAAAAGAAGGAAATTAGTAGACTCAAGCTATAGCAAGTATGTAAACAAAATGATTAAGCTGATGTACTCAAATGTAGATGGAATGGTGTCTAAATTACTAGAGATGAAAGACTACACCAAAGAAAAGGAACAACATATTGGTTGCATATAAGAAACAAAATTAACCCCAAAGATATCAAACGATCCCCTAAACTTAGAGGAATACAACAGATGGACAGGAGACAGAAATTTAAGAAAAAGAGGAGGAATTATAATCTTAACAAAAAAAAAATATACAACTCAAAGATACAGAACTAGTTATACTCTCACATGTAGAACTGATTGCAGCTGAGATTAACACATTTGAAGGAAAAGTAATTGTGGCAAATTTATACAAGCCCCACAAAACAAACTCTTGGGAAATAGGCGAATATGAAGACCTGGCAGAAAGTAAAATTCCGAGTTTAAGAGCATTACTATATGTTAACTGGAGATTTCAATACATATATAGACTGGAATACTCTAGATGTAAGAAGCCATGAAAGCTGTTGGGATCAAAAGCTCCTGGATCTTGTGCAGGAGTTTTTCCTAACAGAATGTAAATGAAAACACCAGAAAAAGAGGATTTGATGATACATCAGTTCTAAATCTTATATTTACTAGGCAAGAAAATGATACTGACAATATAATGTATCACCATCCATTCGGCAAAAGAGACCATACAGTATTAATTGCAACTTCAGGACTGCATAAGACATAGTTAACAGTAATGTGAGTTACAAAAAAGCCTAAACTACAAAAAGTGCAACTATAATGATATAAATAAGCACTTCTTAGAAACAGATTGGGAAAAAGAGCTTAGAGGACAAGATTTAAATGTCATATATAGAAAATTCTTTGATTTTTATGAAACAGGAGTCTAAAATTATATTCCTCAGCACAAAGAAATAGAAATGAAAATAAAGAAATGGTTTAATACAGAATGTAAAAAATAAAAACAAAATAGAGATCTGCTGTGGAACAGATACTGAAGACACAATTGTGAGAGGGCATATAACAAACATAAACAGGTAAGAAATGATTATACATGGATAAGGAAAGAAGCTCAAAGACAGTTTGAGGAAGACACTATACATAAAAGTAGTGATCAACCTAAGCTATTTTACAGCTACATCAGAAGCAAAACCAAAGTTAGAGATAAAATACAGTCCATTACTGACGAGGGGATCATTTATACACGAGAAAGATATTTGTGAAGCACTAAATAAAAATTTCCAGTCAGTTTTTGGATATAATTCTGAAAGAGATGATATAGAACATGCATGTCCATACATACTACCAGATATACAAATATCAGAAAAAGAAGTACAGGAAGAGTTAAGTAAATTAGACAAAGGAAAAGCATATTGTCCTGACGAAATTTCAAGTTGGGTGCTGCATGAATGTGCAGAAGAGTTAACCCATGGACTGCGAGTCACAGCTCAGAATGCGCAGTGTCGTGTTGTGAGTCACAGCTCAGGCCATGCTGGCCATGCATCACCACTAACTACTCGACCCCTACACAAACTTATGCATCACGTTACCCAAAGACAGAGAGAGGCATATTTTTTCATTTCACCAGATGATGCCATGGATGTTTATCTTCAAGTTTATAATAAACAATATTTTTTTTTTTTTTTTTTTTTTTAACTACTGTACTCCCCTACGAAAACTTACACATGGCCCTACACAAAGACGGAGAGAGAGAGATCTTTTTTTTTTTCACCAGATGATGCCCTGGATGTTTATCTTCAAGTTTACAAAAAAAAAAAAAAAACACTTCCTTTTTTGCACACCAAGTAGTGGGGTGAAAAAAGGTAATTGCACAATCCACGGGTTAGGCAGACCATTTAATTTAATATTCAAGGAATCCTTAGGTCAAGGTAAACTACCTGATACTTGGAAGAAAGAAAACATTGTTTCTCTATTCAAGAAAAGGAATAGACATAATCCACTGAACTACTGACCAGGATTACTGACCAGTGCTGTAAGATACTAGAAAAAGCTAAGAAAAGTTTGGGTAAACCATCTACAAGAACACAGTATGATAACAGAATGGTAGTTAGGTTTTAGGGGAAAATCATGTGTTACTAATCTATTAAGGTAGTGTGATAGAGCCACAGAAACATTATAGATAAGTGAAGATGAGTGGATAGTATAGATTTCAAGAAAGCATTTGACAGAGTGCTGCACCAAAGACTTTAAGGACACTATACCATCAAGGAGGAAACCAAGGCAACCTGTATTGTTGGATGCAGGATTTTCTCAGAAAAAGGGAAATGAGAACAGTACAGTAAAAGTCCTATTATTCGGCAACTGATTATGCGGTAGATCCGACATTTCGGCAGTTTTGAGAAATAGTCCCATTTACGAAAATCTTTGATTGTTCGGCAGATGTCCAGAATCATCTCGGCAGTCCAGGAAGTGTTATCTGTGACTTGTAGGCCTAATATTTCATTACACTTCTGTATGTTCATTAATTTCTATATTTTTTCAGATTCAGGTATAGTACTGTATTGATTACAATACTGCACAGTATCACACAGTACAGTAACCACCTCCACCAAATTAGCAAGGGTTACGTTCCAAGCCCCCTCGATAATTTTTGAAATTCGTTCATTCTTGATGCCTTCCTGAAAATGACATTTACCGGTAATTGCGTAGCCCATGAACCACTGATACTGTAATGCATTACTCATAAATAAATGGTACTTGTCAAATCAGTTTCCCCGTTGTTTTTAGCTGTACGGCTGCGACAGCTCTAGTATTTTTATTCCTCAGCATAATGGTGGAAGGGACTGTCCTGTTTAACTAAACCTAACCTAACCGAGTTTAGCTGTACCTAATAATTTAACCAAACATAACCTAACCTAAAGTCAGAAAAATACTTAAAAATAAACTGGAGGAATATGAATTGGTAAGGTCTTTCTGATGAAAGTTAAACGTACATTTAGCGCTCATTCTTTTGTTAATTTTTTGTTTAATATGAAACAAAGAGTATTGATGCAAACAGTAATATATCCCATTAACCCCTTAATAACCTCCGGCACTGAACAATCATTTACGGTATCGATGTCAGTGATGTCAAGTTAGTGTGAGCTATAAAGAAAACTGAACAATTATGGAGAGGGAACGAATGTCACTGGTATGTTTACACGACTCAGCGCTATGATTTCAAGCAGTCAGGCAGTTGGTTAATCTCAGATGTTTTTGCCCATTTGGTAAATGAACCGTAACTTTATCAATTTTTCCGTGACTCTTAGTGAATCATACAGTAGCATGGGTTCAGGAAGCTAAATAACACATTGCTAGGTGAGCCAGACGATAATCTTTACATCTTTAAGAAAAATAAATTGATTTCAAAAGAATGGAAGAAACTTACTCTACGTACTCAGAGGGATTAAATTTCTTCCATTTTCTTAAAGATGTGAAGATAATTGTCTGGCACACCTAGCAATGTGTTATTTAGCTTCCTAAACCCATGCTATGATTCGCTATGATTCACGGGAGAAATTACAAAATTATGGTGCATTTACCAAATGGGCAAAAACATCTGAGATTAACCGACCCCCTGACTGCTTGGAATTGTGGCGTTGAGTCGTGTAAATATACCAGTGACCTTCGTTCCCTTCCCATAATTGTTCACAGTTTTTTCATAGCTCACTAACTCGACATCACTGACATCAGTACTGTAAAGGGTTGTTCAATGCTGAAGGTTATTAAGGGGTTAATGGAATACATTACTGTTTGCATCAATACTCTCCCTTTCACATGTAAACAAAAAAACGAACAAAAGAATGAGTGCTAAATGTACGTTTAACTTTCATCAGAAAGACCATACCAATTCATATTCCTTCACTTTATTTTATGTAATTTTCCGACTATTTTATTTTGTGTTTGAAAAAAGTACTGTATACAGTACTCACTACAAACATATTTGTAATAATATACGTAGTGATGAGTTCACCAATACAAGTGATGTACTGAGCTGGTAGGTAATAATTCGTATAATTTCGGCCATCCAGGAAGTGTTATCTGAGTTGTAGGCTTACTGTGTCATTACACTTGTATATGTTCACTAATTTATATATGTATTTCAGATTCAGGTATAGTACTGTATTGATTGCAGTATTGTACAGTATACAGTACTCTCTCCAAACACAGTTGTAATACCATAAGTGGTGATGACAATGTTCACCAACATATTTAAGGTACTGAGTAGGTAGGATTTTTTATTATTCGGCAAATCCAATTTCTCGGCATCATCCCGGTCCCATAGATGCTGAATAATAGGACTTTTACTGTACTAAGGGGAAATTACTCACCATGGAGGGAAGTGACTAGTGGAGTTACACAAGACTCAGTGCTGACACCAATTATGTTCTCAGTATACATAAATGACATGGACAGTAACCCTGGAAATGGTTGCTATCTAAATGTGTTTCCTTATGATACAAAAATTCAAAGGATAATTACTAACACAGATTCATGCAAAGAGCTACAAGAAGAATTAAATAAGCTTCATGAATGGAGCAATAAATGGCAAATGGAATTTAATGTGGACAAGTGTCATGTAATTAAGTTTGGTAAAAGTTAAAAAAGACCAGACTGAGATTATAAGTTAGGAGGTTAAACCCTACACATATCAGAAAGGGAAAAGGACCTAAGAGTGATTATCAATATCTCCTGATGACCACACCAGTGAGAAGGTACGGAACATGTATACACTGCTTGCTAACATGAGAACAGCATTCACATATATAAATGAAGACATATTGAGAAAGATAATAACATCATTAATCAGACCAACTCTAGAGTATGCATCAGCAGGCTGGAATCCTCGTCTCAAAAAGCACACAGATAAGACTGAAAAAGTACAAAGGGCAGCTACAAGAAGGGTACCAAGCTTAAGGGATCTAAGCTACAAAGAAAGACTAGAATAACTGAATCTACCATCACCACAGGAGAGAAGGAAAAGAGGAGACATGATTATGTTATATAAATGCATCTCAGGGAAAGAGAAAATAGACATAAATGAATATATAACCTATGGGGAAGCATCAGCAAGAGGACACTGCAAAAAACTGTATAAAATGAGAGAAGATAAAGATGTAAGGAAATTCAGTTTCTCAAATCGTGCAAGTGATCAGTGGACTGCACTACTGAATGAAATAGTGTGTGGCAAAACAGTTCATAAATTTAAGGATATAGATGATAAACACGGTTTCATACACATGATGGTACGAGCTTGACTTATTCCTGTAAAGATACAATTAGGTAAGAAAACACACACACACACATACTGAAGGCAGATAAATATTCCTATAAAATGTGAATATAGCAGATGTTTTTTCAAAGTGCAAGAAGCAGACCAGTTGGCACACTTACATTTATATAACTTGGTATCTGCCTTTCCAGACACTCTCACACAAGTTTGCACCTCATAAACAACAAATCACACCAGACACCATTTCCTTACATATTTACTGAAGTTTAGATTGCTGCTTTCCTTGGGATAACGACATTGCTATGTTAAGCCATACAGTATAATGATCTCTCTTTTATTATAATGTTGCTATCATCAGCTTAGGGGAGCTCCTTCGAGATGAAAGGTTAAAAACATCTCTACAAATCATTCCACAACAAGTCTCTCTTAAGTTAGACAGAACAGTTTGCTGGTAAAGCCATACTAAAAATTAAATAATTACAATGAAAGGGTTAACCTGATTCATGTCAAAACATGCCCAGTAAGAGGACATCATAAAACACTGAGATTATGGGAAAATTACAGACAGAATAAGAACAATGTAGGGGCAAACAGACAGAATAAGAACAATGTAGGGGCAACTTTCTTTCTCCAGTACAATACATTTGGGAATACATTAATATCATGTCATGGTTTCCACCATCACTCCTCAGAATCAATCTCTTAACCCTTTAACCGCGGGTGTCATCCCAGAATGACATTGCAAAAACTGGACCAAACCGCGGGTGTCATTCTCGAATGTTTGTGAATATTTTGAATACCGCGCGTTTTTTCCGTGCGCCAATTGTTTCAAGGGAGAGTAGCTATTAAGTTCTTTCACTCCAGCCGACCCCCACCTCCCTCCTCCCACCCCCCGGGCCCCCACCTCCTATCCCCCCGGGCACCCCTCCCCACCCCTGACCAAACACGCATCAGTATCTGTCCAGCTGTGTGAGTGACAACACCGCTGATGTGGCAGTGAAGTGCAGGCAATTACAGTGCCTTTTACCTGCCTCAGTGAACACAGAGTGGGTGTTTATCGTATGTGCAGTGTTCATATATGTTTATAGTATTATTATCAGAATGAGGTTGGCATTTGGTAATGGTGTGTGAGTGAAAAATAGTGATTACAACACCGCTGATGTGGCAGTGAAGTGCGGGCAATTACAGTGCCTTTTACCTGCCTCAGTGAACACAGAGTGGGTGTTTATCGTATGTGCAGTGTTCATATATGTTTATAGTATTATTATCAGAATGAGGTTGGCATTTGGTAATGGTGTGTGAGCGAAAAATAGTGATTTTAGATCGCTCACTTCTAATGGCATTGCCCATCCAGTGATAGTCAACGAAATCATGAAACCTACATCATTGCAAAGCCGAAGGTTAGTACTTTCTAATGGTACCTTATTTTTCGCTCTAGATTTATTCTGTGCAGAGTTATAAAGGTTTAAAGTTTGTTTACATTTTGGCTGGAACCCCCGCGGGAGAGGCCAGTCGGGGCAAAACAATGCCCGCGGTTAAAGGGTTAAAACATTACAAGAACAGAAGCTTCTTAAATCTCAACTCAACTCTGATCTAAATCAGATATACTGTACTACTTTATGAAACAGCACTTGGTAGCACATACCCAGACTGTAATCAGCTGAATATATCCCAAAGTAGGAAATGAAGATCCTTAAGCTTGCTCTTCTTTTCTCATGAAACAAATGAAGCTCTCGCTCAATAAAAAGTTATGCAAGCAAATTATTTAATTTTACATTATAAACCATCTTAATGCAACTAATGATAATACATACATACAGAAAAAAACAAAACAATACTTTCTATAACATAAAGGCTTATGGATAAGGATTACAACTGAAATATCTGCAAACCTACATCCTGCATATAACTGAAAGACAGGGATTTAAAATGAGAATAAATTACGTAACAGTACGGTACCTTATTAAAAGTATGGCATAACTCCAAGAACAATTAAATAATGACAAAAATATTTATAATGATTATATATTGATGATAATGAACTTTGGACTGTGTTAAACAAAATCTTTTCCATTACCAGAAATTAGAGTAAAAAAAGTCATCTACAGAGTGTTTACATAAAAGAACCAACCTTTAGTTGCAATAAACAAAGACCATTAACCCTTGTAAGGTAACCCTACAACTCCAATAACACGTCAGGTAACCCGGGGTCTGCC
Source organism: Coenobita brevimanus (assembly GCF_032717465.1). Classification (NCBI taxonomy): domain Eukaryota; kingdom Metazoa; phylum Arthropoda; class Malacostraca; order Decapoda; family Coenobitidae; genus Coenobita; species Coenobita brevimanus. The sequence goes on along the minus strand of NC_137063.1, from coordinate 23,838,709 downwards.
AGACCTCAATCTTTAGAAAATCACCAAAAATACTTACAACTATTCAAACAATCACTTGTACACAATTTCTATAGCCCTTTTCCTTCAATTTGGTGCAAAATGTATGAAAATACAAGTAATGAAACACTGTAAAGAAATTTGAAATTAAAAGCTGTGACAAAGTTTATACCAACTGAAATTAGTGGCTGCCATACCAAAACTGATATGTTCCACCAGTTTTCTATCAGTACCTGCTGTAGACCAATGGCCAATGTATCTTTAAGAAGAAAGAGAAGCACATGTCATAATAAATAATTTTTGGTATGGGAGATATACATGGGGGAAAAAATCACAGCTTAGGTATCCTCGGTCCACTGGACCCCAAAGGCCCATTTGCATGAAAATAGAGCCAGATCCTGAACTGACCCCATCACCTCCCTAAACTAGTCTACTAGTCAGGAAGGCAGAGGGAAAACCAGACCCCATGACCTTATAGTAATATATGAAAAACACTAAGAAAAATAATGTGGGGTCCAATAGACCCCAGATTACCTTACAAGGGTTAAACAGTCTAGTTACCTGTTACCTAAATGACATGAAAAAAATCAAACAGAACTCCTAACTGATATGCACAGTTGTAAGAACAACCTTGTTCCATTACCCATATTTTTACCTGGTTCGGAGAGATTCAGGACATTAATCTCTGTCTTTTCCTTCCACCGAATCTGCCTGTCCCATATTCTTAACTTCTCTCTTTCCTCCACTTAAACTAACAGCCAATTAGTACTGCCCATGACTAGGAGATGCATTCTGCGACATGCCTGCAAAAAGGACGAGATTGACTTGACACATCAGATACAGGTTCTGTTTTTATTAACAGCAACACAACATACAATAACCATAAAAGTATAGTCATACTACTGTCCAGTAGAGGAACATACCATAAATGCAATACATACCATACCTTATTGTATTTACATTAAAACCACAAACATAAAACTCATTCAAATTATTTACATAAAAGATTATATAAGTTACTGTAATGCACCACACATAAAAAACAAACAGAAATCAAAGCAAAGCAAATAATACAATGATAGGAAATTCTTTGTGCACACAAACTTATCCAGAGAGAGAGAGAGAGAGAGAGAGAGAGAGAGACTGCTTTGGCACAAAAAGATAACAAGTGAGACAAGGTGTAAAGGGCTAGTTCATCCTAGTTATACAAGTGACAGCTTCATCAATGCTCTTGCATACAAAAGTGTAACAAGAAGTTGAAATGCAAACTGATATGATATTTAAAACAACAAAACAGTGTAGTGAGAATACTTTGATAATTACTCACTGTCTAAACTTCTATATTTTGTCTCTAATAATGCAACTTATTTCTCCTCCGCAACTGAAATGGAAAACTTGCATCATCACAAGAAAGTAATTTCAACAGATTAATAAGCAGTTAGTTACCTACAGGTGATAAATATGGTTTGAAATATAGTTTACATAATGCAGAAGTATGACTGTCTTTACTGACACTCAGTAAAGAAAAGTTAAATGCTAAATACTCAGCATGGTACATGTCTTCTGTTAAGCACAGGAACACCCAAAATAAAAACAGACAACTGCATTTTACCAAAACAGGACTGTGATAAAAAATGGTTCAGGATAAGTCAAAATCCACTATATCTTTCAACAATTATAGTACAGTGGAACCCAGGAATTCGTACGCCTCTCTACTCGTACAATTCAGTTTTCGTACAGCTTTTTTGTCCAAAAATTGTTCCAGTTTTCATATGGCGACCCACTATTCGCACTAAGAGACGCAGTGTCATAGGTGCCACGTGGTAGCCAGTCATTTTGTCTTCCGCCAGCTATGCAGTAGTCATACAAGCTCCATTAAACTTTGTGATAAATTATGTATTTTTGTTAGAAAATTGTACATAATCATGTTCTTTACCAATAAAGAACCCAAAGCAATGCCCCACCCCCAAGCACCTCCCCAGCCCAAGAATCTCCCCAATCCCAAGAATCTCCTCGTCCAAAGAGACAGAAAAGAGAAAAAACACCAGAAGGGCAGTTACCTACAGTTTTCATGGAAAGTGACTCCCCTTCCAAAAACTAACATCCCTCCTCCTCCTCTCCACATCCACCCACTTAAGCCATCAGCTCTCCCCAGTACAGGTAAGATGCAGTAAAATTATCAGTTATATCATCTACAGGGTACATTTAATTATTTTAAAGATTTTACGTACGGATTAATGCAAAATACATTGTTTCTCATGGAAAAAAATGATACGGTTTTCAAACAATTTGCAAGTTGTACAGCCTCCAGGAACAAATTGTATACGAATTCCGGGGTTCTACTGTACTGTGGTTGTTGTTTTGTTCAAACTCAGTCTGTTTGACCAAGCAGACCCATCAACCACAGGCAGAAAACCACTTCTGCAGGGCTGTACCGCACAGTAAATCAGTCTCCCTTTGTGGCTGAGAGAGCCCTGCAACAGTGAGGTACATGGAAAAGAGCACAGGTTGGGTTCCTGGATGAATGGGACATCTACATCTCTCCACCCAGGTGAAAGGGGCACCTTAGAAGGCTCCATGTCATCCCAGTTTTTGGTTATATTGATTACCACCCAGCACTGTAAATGGTTTCTTGGGTTATAAGAAACCAGTATGCTTGTCACTCAGTGTACAGCCACCTGAAGTGGGGGAAAAAAAAAAAAAAAAAAAAAAAAAAAAAAGTAATGAAAAATTAAAGGAAACATGGAGAAGCAGGAAGTGAGGAAGGCAGACACAGAAATAGAATGATAAAGGTGAAAGAAGAAGTAGACAGCACTACAATGAGTGGATGATGGGCGTCACCACCTACCACCATGGTACTGTAGTAGTTTCATACTATAGTTTTATGGGTTTATCTTGTATAAACAAAGAAAATATGTGTCTCTGCATAAAACATAATGTGCTCCCAGTCAGGTAGGCAATATAGGTAAGGCAGTAAACAACGGTTTAGATATTGTGGAAGAAATTCCCCCCCCCCCCCTCTCTCTCTCTCTCACATGCAAGCTTGTATACACTACACAGACAAGCATATGCACACACAAGGGCACAGACATGATCACACAGAGATGTTCATGTACTGCACACACACATACACACACATATCAGTAGTCTGGAGTCCTCATCTCAAAAAACACAAAGATAAGATTGAAAAAGTTCAAAGGGCTGCTACAAGATGGGTACCAAGCTTAAGGGATCTAAGCCACGAAGAAAGACTAAATAAACTGAATTTACCAACACTACAGGAGAGAAGGAAAAGAGGTGACATGATTATGCTATATAAATGCATATCAGGGAAGGAAAAACTGACATAAATTATTACTTAACCTATGAGGATGCATCAGCAAGAGGACACCGCAAAAAACTGCATAAGAAGAAAGGTGATAAAGACGTAAGGAAATTTAGTTTCCCAAATAGAGCAACTGATCAGTGGAATGCACTACCGAAAGAAATAGTGTGTGCCAAAACAATTCACAATTTTAAAGATATGTACGATAAATATGGTTTAAGACACGGGACAGTACGAGCTTGACTCATTCCTGTAAAAATACAATTAGGTAAGAACACACACACACACACACACACACAGGATGTTGTCAGTGGCAGAGCTCCATGCAGATCATGGGAAAATAACGCAAAATCGACGACAAAAAGGAAGCATGCCAATTGTGAATAAGTGAATGGAATGCATGAGTAATGGTCCCATCTCATCTGAGTGACAATAAGCCGGAGGTGTTCGTCAAATAAGAGCAAAACACAGTGATGGTTTTAAACTTTGTACGATTGCATCAAGGCAGAGAGAGGCAGTCCATTGTTTATATCCAGTCATAGTAGAGTTCGTGGGATTCTCCAATGAAGACTAAAGTAACTGAAGTATCAAACTGAGTCAAACAAGAGTATCAAGCATGGAGAAAATGGCCGAGAAGAATGTCCAGGAGTTAAAACAACTAATGGCAATAATTAGTGAATTACAAGAACAAACCACTGAACAAAAGTGGGAGATAATGGAGTTGAGATGTAAGTTAAAGAGCATCCTCTCACACAGTGCTGACCAGGAGAGATTAGTGTCTGAATTAAAAGCGGGTAATGAATCAGCTGCAAGTGAAACAAAATAGCTTAAATGGGAAAATAAGAGGCTGGAGGAGGAAAGGAACAAGATGAAAACTAAACTTGATGAGCATGAATGTAAAACTAAGAGGCACGAGGAACATTCCAAGGAAATTCAAGAGCACCATAAGGGGTGGAAAAAAACACAACAGGAAGATAAAATAATTCTTGAGATGTTAGAACAAAGAAAGGAAAACCAGGAAAAGGAGGAGAAGGAAGTGGTGAAGGTACTAAAAAGTAAAGACTCACTTGTCAGAGATGCAGCAGACAAGAAAAAATGCGTGATTATCTCAGGTTTCAAAGAAAAAAATATCAGTGAGGTTAGAAAGTGAAAGGGAAGAACTGTCAATAGTTATGGATGGAAATGACCAAAGCCCAAGAGGAGATCAAAGAAGTGTTTAGGCTGGAAAAATACAGTACGTGGAGGGTGGGGCAAGGCCACTAAAAGTTAATTTCAATCTCAGGTCATGGTAAATGAAATAACCAACAAGACTTGGAAATTAGCCAATAAGGAAGGATTTAAAAATATCTGGATAAGGAGAGATGCAAATGAGGAAGAAAGAGTTAAAATAAAAGAATGTTAACCCGTGGATTGCGAGCCACAGCTCAGGCTGGGTAACGTTGCGTTGCGAGCCACAGCTCAGGCTGTGATGGCCATGCATCATCGCTAACTACTCGACTCTTATGCAAACTTAAGCATGGCGCTATGCAAAGATGGAGAGAGAGATTTTTTTCTTTTCACCAGATGATGCTCTAGATGTTTATCTTCAAGTTTATAATAAACAAAAACATTTTTTTTTTCCTACTACTCCCCTATGTAAACTTCAACATGGCTCTACACAAAGACTGATATAGATTTTTTTTTTTTTTTTTCACCAGATGATGCCCTGGATGTTTATCTTCAAGTTTATTATTAAAAAAAAAAAAAAAAAAAAAAAAAAAAAAAAAAAAAAACTAAATTTTTTGCACACCAAGGGGTGGGGGAAAAAAAAAAGTAATTGGGCAATCCACGGGTTAAGGAAGCGAAGGAAAAAAAAGACCAGAGAACGGTGAAATGCTGAAACATGGGGGAGAGAGGGTAGTACAGTAGAATGGATGTGGAAGATGTGCAGATTGGCTTGGGAGGAAGGTAGAGTCTTGAAGGATTGGAAGTCAGGTATAATTATTCTCCTGTACAAAGGAAAGAGGGAAAAAGAAGTGTGTGGTAATCATAGGAGCATTTGCCTTCTTAGTGTAATAGGAAAAATATATGGTAGGATACTTATTGACAGAGTTAGGGATATAACAGAGGTATCAGTTGGAGAAGAACAGGGAGGTTTTAGGAAGAGAAGAGGTTGTGTAGATCAGATATTCATTCTTAGATCCTTTGTGGAAAAGTTTCTAGAGAAGGGAAAGAAGTTGTATGCAGCCTTCATGGATTTGGAGAAAGCATATGACAGGGTGGATAGACAAGGATTGTGGAAAGTATTAAGAATATATGGAGTAGATGGAAAGTTGCTGAAAGCTACGAAGAGTATGTATGAGGGTGCTACGGCTGCAGTGTGTGTGGATGGTGAACTGAGTGAATTTTTCTATTTGAAGGCTGGACTGAAATAAGGATGTGTCATGTCTCCATGGTTGTTCAATCTGTATATGGATGGGGTTATAAAAGAGATACAAGGTAGGGCAGTGGATGTTGGAGTGAGAGAGGGCAGTGTTTGGAAACTCCCTGTACTGTTGTTTGCAGATGATACTGTGTTGTTAAGTGAAGACGAAAGGGAGCTGCAAGGTTTGGTGGATGGGTTTGGGAGAGTAAGAAATGGAATCTAAAGGTGAATGTAGGGAAGAGTAAAGTTATGGTCTTCAAGAGAAGTGAAGTTAGTGAATGTACAGTGAGATTGGATGGGGAGGAAATGGAGAATGTGAGTGCATTTAAGTACTTGGGTAGTGTGATGAGTAAGGATGGAAGTTTAGAGGATGAAATACTTGAAAGGGCGCAGCAGGGAAGAAAGGTAGCTGGCTCCTTGAAAGCAGTGATAAGAAACAGGGAAGTGAGCATGGAAGTGAAAAAGCTACTACATGACAGTATTGTTATACCAACTCTAACATATGGAAGTGAAGCTTGGACATTGTTGGAGGGACAGAAGTCAAGAGAGAGAGCATTGGAAATGAGTTATTTGAGAGGAGCATGTGGAGTCACATGGAGAGAGAGGCTGAGAAATGAGAAAGTGAAGGAGCGGTGTGGTGTGGATGTGGATGTGATAGGAAGCGTTAGGAGAAACACATTAATGTGGTTTGGCCATGTGGAGAGGATGGAGAGTGAGAGACTGATGAGGAGAGTGTAAGTGAGTGAGGTCGAGGGAGGAAGAGGGAGGGGGAGGCCAAGGACAAGATGGAGGGATGGAGTGGAGAGGTATATGAGAGAGGGGGGTGTAAGCTGGGAGCAGGGCAGTGAAATGGCGGGGGACAGAGCGACATGGAGGTGATTTGTTTGTGGCCACCCCTTACAAGATTAAGGCATCTGGCAATGGATACTTAGATAGACAGAATGGAGGAAAAGAAGACAGAGTTCTATTGGCGAGTTAGGGATCAGAAATTGAGGAAATGGTACCAGACAAGAGAGGGAAAGAGAAGAACTGGATAAAAAACAATGCAAAAAGACTGAAAGGGGCATATGCTAATGTAAAGGGTCTAATCCCACTAAGAGTAAAAACAGATGATTTCTTGAGGGTAAATGAGCCAGACATTATGTGCTTCATACAAACCAAGCTAAGAGAGAATACTGAAATCCAATTGGGAAATGGGAAATACAAAACATGGAGAAGAGACAGAAAAAACAGGAGTGATGATAGCAGTGAAAAACAACCAAAATGTGGATAGTGTGGAAATGGGAGAAGGTAAGGCTGAAGTGATAAACATGGTAATTGAAACCAGAGTGAAAGGCAAAGAGAGATCACAGTAACCCCAAGACAAGGGCATGGAATGAGAAGGAATATCATGAGATATTGTCAGACATGCTTCGATACCTACAGAGAGTGACTGAGGAAAGCATCAACATAATTCTGATGAGTGATTTCAATTGCAAAGACGTAAACCGGGAGGAATGGGACTCAGGAAATAGCGATGATTCGTGGGGCAGTATAACATTAAATACAGCACTGGACAATGTGATGACCCAGTGGGTCAATGAAGAGACAAGATTTAGGGGGATGACACACCAGCAAGACTAGATTTAATTCTAACCAAAGAACCTGATACAACTATATCTCTGAAACATCTGTGTTCCATAGAAAAAAGTGACCATGTAGTGACAGTTCCAAACAAATGAAGGAATGGAGAGACAAGAGATGAGCTATACAGGCATGGAAGATACAACTTTAGGAGAGCAAACTTTACAGGAATGGGAAAATTTTTTGAACAACTGAATTGGCGAGAATTCTAGGAAACACGAGAGATACAGAAGAAGTGGGATATCTTTCTAGACTTGTATGATAGGGATGTGGAAAAGTATGTGCCAAAAGCTAGTGGGACACAGAACTGGAGGAATAACTGGTTCAACAAAAGGTGTATGACAGCAAAAAAAGAAAGCGATAAGGCATGGAACAAATGGAGAAAGAGAGATAATGATAGAACATCCATCCATCCATCCATCATCCAATCCTACGATGCCCCATGAGGAGCGTAGGAGCCCGGGGCTAGGCAGTTGGTCCTGACATTTAAAATGAGTGACCAACCTCACTCAACCCAGAGTGGCATTACGTAAGCAATAAACCCCAACCGTCCCTTGGATATAAACCTTCACTGGCTCAATAATGATAGAACAAAGGAAGAATATAAATGAACTAGAAATGAATATACAGGAATAAGTAGTGAGGAAGAAAGAAACTTCGAAAAAGGTTTAGTTGACAAATGTAAGGAAGAACCTAAATTGTTTTACAGGTTATTTATAGCAAACTGAAACAAAAGGAAAGAAACACCAAACTGAAAGGAGAAGAAGAGGTCTATAAAGATATGGTTATCTATCTATCTATCTATAGCCCGACGCCCTAATCCCACAACGGGTGGCCGCAGACAAAATGCCTCCAAGTCACTCTGTCACCCACCATTTGACTACCCTCTCCCCAACTCATTCTCCCCTCCCTCATATACCTCTCAACTCCATCCCTCCACCTCATCCTCAATCTACCCCTCCCTCCCTCTCCCTCCCTCCACCTCACCTACATACACCCTCTTAGTCAGTCTTTCATCTCCATTCTCTCCACATGTCCATACCACCCCAGTGTATTTCTCTTTACCTTCTCAAACACATCCACATCCACCCCGCAATGTTCCTTCACTTCTTCAAATGCCTCCAAGTCACTCTGTCACCCACCATTTGACTACCCTCTCCCCAACTCATTCTCCCCTCCCTCATATACCTCTCAACTCCATCCCTCCACCTCATCCTCAATCTACCCCTCCCTCTCCCTCCCTCCACCTCACCTACATACACCCTCTTAGTCAGTCTTTCATCTCCATTCTCTCCACATGTCCATACCACCTCAGTGTATTTCTCTTTACCTTCTCAAACACATCCACATCCACCCCGCAATGTTCCTTCACTTTTTCATTCGTCAACCTGTCCCTCCATGTCACTCCACATGCTCCTCTCAAGTAATTCATTTCCACTGCTCTCACTCTTGACTTGTTCCCCTCTTGCAAGGTCCACGCCTCACTTCCATACATCAGGGTAGGGATCACAATACTATCATGCAGTGACTTCTTAACTTCCACACTCACCTCCCTATTTCTCATCACTGCTTTCAGTGAACCAATGACCTTCCTTCCCTGCTGTACCCTTTCACACACTTCATCCCCCAACGTTCCATCCTTACTCATCACACTACCCAAGTACTTGAATGCACTCACACTCTCCATATCCTCACCATCCAACTGTACATTCTGTGACTTCATTCCTCTCAAACACCATTACTTTACTCTTTTTTACATTAACTTTCAGATTCCTCTTCCTACACACTGTCCCAAATTCAATCACCAAACCTTGCAACTCCCATTCATCTTCACTCAACAATTCTGCGTCATCAGCAAACAGCAACACCGGAATCTTTCAAATCTCACCCTCATTCATTAGAGCCACCCCCACATCCACTGCCCTACCTTGCACCTCCTTTACAACCCCATCCATGTATATATTAAACAGCCATGGAGACATCACACAACCCTGTTTCAGTCCCACACTGAGATCAAAGAACCCACTCAGCTCACCATACACTCGCACCACTGCCCTAGCTCCCCCGTACATACTCTTCACAGCACTCAACAATTTCCCCTCCGCTCCATATAATCTTAATACCTTCCACATACCTTGCCTATCTATTCTGTCATAAGCTTTCTCCAAGTCCATGAAGGCAACATTCACTTTCTTTCCCTTCTCTAGATACTTCTCCACTAAACATCTTAGAACAAATATCTGCTCTACACACCATTTACCCTTCCTGAATCCCCCTTGTTCTTCTCCAACTAACTCCACTGTCATATGCCTAACCCTATCAATGAGTATTCTACCATATATTTTTCCAGTCACACTAAGAAGGCAAATACCCCTATGGTTACCACATACTTCTCTCTCCCCTTTTCCTTTGTATAAAGGAACAATTATACCTGATTTCTAGTCCTCTGGAACCCTTCCCTCTTCCCAAGCCAATCTACACAACTTTCATATCCACACCACAACAATCTCACCCCCATACCTAAGCATTTCACCACACACTCCATCAATTCCTGGGGCCTTTCCCAACTTGATCTTCACTGCTTCCACTACTTCCGCCCTACTGATCTCTTCCTCCCCCCACTCATCTCTTCTTCTCCCAGCTATTCCCCAACCACTTATACTCGCACTGCTGTCACTCTCTACATTCAACAAATCTTCAAAGTGCTCCTTCCATCTCCTCAATTCCTCTCTCTTCTCCACCAACAATCTATTATCCTCATCTTTCAATCCCCTACTATTTCCCCTTTCACACTGCCTTACTTTCTTTGCCTCCTGCCAAAACAGTTTCTTACTCTCCCTCCATTTCACACTCAGATTCCTCCCAAATTCTTCATCCACTTTCTTCTTACTCTCCTTCACCAGTCTCTTCACCTCCCTTCTCCTGCTCACATATATCTCTCTCTTCTCTCTCGCATCTTCTCCCCTACCTCTACTCACTAGCCAGTCACTATATGCCTTCTTCTTTTGTTCCACAGCTCGTTTCACCTCATCATTCCACCATGCTGTCCCCTGACACCCTTACATCTCCTCCTCACTCCACAAACCACCTCACATGCTGCGCCTATCTCTTCCATGAATATCTTACATACGTCTTCCACCCCTTCCATCTGGTCTAACTCATACCTTCCCAATCTTTCTTCCACTATGCTCTTATACTCTGCCATTTTCTCACTATCTTGCAGCTTCTCCACTCTTCTCACAGAAGCTGTTTCCTCCTGTCTTCCCCTTCGTCTCTTCAACCATTTTCTTTGCAGCTTTACCTTGGCCATCACTAAATGATGGTCCAAGACTCCATTCCCCCAGCCTCTCCACACTCTTGCATCCAACACCTGTTTTCTCATTCGCTCATCCACACACATGTAGTCTATCACTGCCTTTCGTTCAACAAGTTCACCACCCATCCTCCTCATTACTCTCCATGTATACCTGTGGATCATCTTATGCCAAAAGTAGGTGTTAACTATTGCCAACCCCTTACCAGCACAGATATCCACCAAAGCACTACCATTCCCATCTACTTCAGCTGGCACACCCCACTGACCAACCACTCCATCCACTCGTACATTCCCAACGTTGCCATTCATGTCTCCAACCAGGGATCTCTAATTGGTTACTAAAGGAATGCAGAGAACAAATGGTGGATAAGAGTCACGGTTTAAGTGTGTGTTCTCTGGAAGAAGGGAAAATGCCTCGGGAATGGAAGAGGGCCAATGTGGTACCAATTTATAAGGGAGGGAACAAGGAAGCTCCCCTGGATTATAGATCAGTGTCTCTGACCAGCATGGTCATACAACTGTGCGAGAGAATCCTGAAAGACAAATGGATAAAATATCTGGGGGAGATGGACATTTTGGCAGAAAGTCAGTTTGGATTCAGAAGTGGAAGGTAGTGTGTTTCCATCTTTTTCACCTTCTATTCAGGGGCAATAGACTTGATAAAGAAGAGAGATACAGTACTTGGGTGGATTATATGTATTTAGATTTAGAAAAAGCCTTTGACACGGCATCTCACAAGCAACTTATGTGGAAACTGGAACACATGGGAGGACTAAAGGGAAACCTCTTAGAGTGGATGAGACTTCTTGAGAGACAGACAAATGAGGACAGTAATGAGACAGGATGTCTAGATGGAGGGAAGTAACAAGTGGAGTCCCACAGGGCTCAGTGTTAGCGTCCATAATGTTTCTGATTTACATAAACGATGTGGTTGATGGAATAAACAGTTACGCAAGTCTGTTCACTTACGACGGAGAGATCATGAGGAGAGTAGATGTTGAAGAAGACTGTAAAATGCTGCAGGAGGAACTGGATAGGATTCATGACTGGAGCCGGATGTGGGAAATGAAATTCACGCAAAAAACTGTGAAATATTGGAAACGGGTAAAAGTACCAAGAGACCATCACTGAATTATCTGATGGGTAATGAACAAATCACAAAAGTGAGAGAAGAGAAGGACCTGGGAGTGCTGGTCCAGGATAATTTGCCACCTGAAAAACACATTAACAAGACAGTTAGTGAGATGTATAATCTCTTGACTAACATAAGAATGGCATTTCATTACATGGATGAGATGATAATAAAACTGATAGTGGCCATGATCCACCCCAGGTTGGAATATGTGGCAGCAGTGTGATCCCCACATAAAAAGAAAGATATAAACAAGATAGAGAGAACACAAAGAACAGCAACCAATATGGTCCCTAGCCTGGCAGATCCATCGTACAGGGAAAGGCTCGAAAAACTAAACCTGCCTTCCTTTGAAAAATGGAGAGAAAGGGGCGACATGATTGCAATGTTCAGGGCCAAGATGGGTGTAGAAAAACTGACAGAGAAGATCTGTTTGTATGGGATGGGAGAGTAACAAGTGGACACGGAATGAAACTGAAAAAGCCAAGTTGCATGAAGGATACTGTATCAAGAAATACAGTTTTTCATATACAGTAGATGCACAGACCTGTGGGACTGCCATGACAAAGAGATCATCCAGTCTATAAACTTTGAGTTCAAAGCAAAATTTGACTAATCGAGAAACAGAGACAGGACCCCATGAGCAAAGCTCATTTCCTGTATATCACAACTAGGTAATACACATACACACAGGTAACTGACAGAGGAGCAGCTCTGTGCTGACTCTGGGGAAGTATCGCTAAAACAGCGGTGAAAGGAGGCCAGCCTATAGTGATTACGTGAAGGCAACTGACAGCAAACCCATTTCTGTATCCTCCTACTTTCTCTATACTCATTTCAAAGCCAAAGGCGGCTGTTGTGTATACACTGTATAAGCAACGAATTATCTTGCTCTCGTGTTCCTGAACTCAATTCTTCCTAATTCTCTACTCTCTGGCTTCAGCTTTCCTGTCATTCTCTGACTAAATATATCTGTGCTGTTTACTTATCCCCTAATTCTACTGACTATCAAAAATTCTTCGACTATCTTACTTCTACGATGGAACACATTCTGTCCATTTCTCCTTTCTCTGAAATCTCCATTCTAGGAGATTTCAATGTTCACCACCACCTTTGGTTCTCCTCTCCTTTCACTGATCCACCTGGTGAACAAGCCTACATCTTTTCCATCCTTAATGACCTAGAGCAGCTTGTACAGCACCCTACCCGTATCCCAGACCACCTTGGAGACCTCCAACATATCTGACCTCTTCCTTACAACTAATCCTTCAGCTTACACTGTTAATCTTTTCTCTCCGTTGGGCTCCTCCGATCACAACCTTAACACCTTAACCTGTCCTATCACTCCGGTACGGCTTGTGGACCCTCCAGGGAAACATCGTCTGTGGCATTTTGGAGCCGCGGATTGGGAGGCCCTCAGGCAGTACTTCTTTGATTTTCCCTGGAATGATTATTGCCTCCATGGCTGGGAGCCATCTGAATGTGCCTTGCGCATTACAGAGGTTATTCTCTCGGGCATGGAAGCATACATTCCTTTCTCGTATCCTCTGTCTAATGCAAGAAAGCCTTGGTTTAATCACGCTTGTTCTAATGCTGTCCGCAACAAGAAGAGGGCCTACAAAAGGTACTGGAGCCAGCCCACCCCTGAATCACATCATCTTTACATTTCTGTCCAGAATCGTGCTAAGTCTGTTCTTCGCTCCGCTAAAAATAATTTCATCCGTACTCAATGCTCTCAACTCTCCAACTCGAATTCTTCCCGCTCCTTCTGGCACCTTGCCAAAAACCTTTCTAACAACTTTACCTCATCATCCTTTCCTCCTCTTTTCTACTCTGATGGCTCTGTAGCTATTTCTTCTACTGATAAAGCAGATCTCTTCGCACAGACTTTCTCCTCCAATTCCACCTTAGATGATTCCGGTGCTGTTCCTCCATCACTTCCCCCCTCTGACTTCCTCATGGCTGACATTAAAATTTCTTCAGCTGATGTATATTCTGCCATCACTGGCCTCAATACTAACAGGGCATATGGGCCTCATGGAGTCCCTTCTGTTGTTCTCAAGAACTGTGCTTCTGTGCTTACACCCTGCCTAAGCAAACTCTTTCGCCTTTGTCTGTCAACTTGTACCTTTCCTTCTTGCTGGAAGTTTGCTCTCATTCAGCCAGTCCCAAAGAAGGGTGACCACTCCCAACCCTCTAACTATCGTCCAATTACTTTAACGTCCTGTATTTCAAACTTTTTCGAGTAAATTATCAATAGAAAAATTTTAAGACATCTTTCCTATCACAACCTTCTTTCCAATCGTCAGTACGGGTTCCGTCAGGGACGCTCCACTGGCGATCTTCTCACCTACCTTTCAGACTCCTGGTCATCTTCCTTTTGGAACTTTGGCGAAAGCTTTGCCATTGCACTTGACATCTCAAACGCTTTCGATCGAGTCTGGCATAAATCTTTAATTTACAAACTGCCCTCCTACGGTTTCTATCCTTCTATCTGTGCCTTCATCGCTAGCTTCCTTTCTGGTCGTTCTATAGCCATTGTTGTAGACGGCCATCATTCTTCTCCTAGATCTATCAACAGTGGTGTTCCTCAGGGCTCTGTCCTATCACCAACTCTCTTCCTTTTATTCATCAATGACCTTCTAAGCTGTACATCTAATCCTATCCACTCATACGCTGATGACTCCACCCTTCACCTTTCCATTCGGTTCCCGCAACGCCCATCTCAACAGTTACTTCAAGAAACAAGGGATGAGGCTATGGCACACCTAATGTCTGACTTGGCTCGTATCTCTGACTGGGGTAAAAATAATCTTGTTGTTTTTAATGCATCTAAGACTCAGTTCTTACACCCATCAACCTGACAAAATCTTCCACAGGTATACCCACTAATGTTTAATAATATTCAGCTTAATACTGCATCATCCTTGAACATGCTTGGGGTTTCATTTACTCGGGACTTATCTTGGAAAGATCATATTACATCTCTTGTAAAATCTGCTTCTAAGAGATCAGGTGTGCCAAGCCAACTCCATTCTTCCTTTACCCCCACACAATTGTTGACTCTATACAGGGGTTTTATCTGCCCCTGTGTGGAGTACAACTCTCATATGTGGGGACCTCCCCACATACAGCTTTTCTCAATAGGGTAGAGTCAAAGGATTTTCGTCTCATTAACTCTCCTCCTCGTACTGACTCCCTTCAACCTCTGTCTCTTCACTGCATTGTTGCATCTTTATCTCTTTTCTATCGCTACTTTAATGGTAACTGCTCCTCTGAACTGTCTGCATGCATTCCTCCACCTTTACGACGGGCGCGTAGCACCCGTCTAGCAGCAAACTCTCATCCCTTTTCTGTTCAACTCTCTAATGCAAGAGTTAACTGTTACTCCCAGTCCTTCATTTATGCAATGGGTCAACTCTGGAACTGTCTCCCTCTGTCTGTATTTCCTGCTGCCTATGATCTCCAGTCTTTCAAATGCAGCGTGTGCCGGGCATCTCGAAATGATCGGATCTTGAATTTGGCTCTCTATTGTATTTTGTTGTTCTCTTGGAGGGAACTGTTTTGCGGGCAAATGGCCTTTGGTTCCTTCTTTCTCGCATTATAAAAAAAAAAAAAAAAAAAAAAAAAAAAAAAAAAAGCAGTTATACACACTGCAGTGAAGTGAGATAACGAGTGTACAAGCTTCGATAAGTTGGAAACTTATTTTTAGACTTATTTTTGGTGGTATGCAGCGAGTGAAGTGAAATAACAACCAATTTAAGTGAGCTAAAAACTTGATTTTAGACTTTGTTGGGTGGGTGATCTCTGGCTAAAAAACATATCCCCAATTAAACCTACATCAAAACTGACTCAACGTATGAAAAACTGTTATGCGATGGATTTTTTTTTCAAATGCATCCTCATCATAAAACGAAGGCATGCTATACAGGCAACCACAAGTATCCAAATGACTAAGACCCAAGCTGCCATTTTTGGCACCAAATCCCTTTATCCAAACCATTACTCCCCTTTTATAAAGTTCCCCCCTCCCCCTCCCCTCCCCCCCAAAAAAAACTATACGGTGTATAAGTATAAATGCCAGATATGAAAAAGGCTCAGTCAACCCCTGAGAGTGTGACTGTATGGTAATTTTTACACCAAAACTCTTCAACCAAATCAGTACTGTATCCCCATTCATCTGGGAGTAGGCCCCCATGGCCACTGACACAACCTAATTTAACTAATGTGTTACTGAGTGTAATATGAATTCTGCTGTAGGCATTGTGATGATATAAGTGTGTATTTAGTATATTATGACTGGATATGTACTTGGGGTAGAGATGACAAATGTCACATAAGTAAATTTTTATGGCTATTAGATATAACTAAAGTCGTCCATAAGTATTGGTAACCCATCGATAGCCACTTCACTTAATGTTTATAACCCACACGGTAAGTACATGATGACCAGACATGTACTTAGGGAGGCTGGCTAAAGTCACACTTTTGTAACCATCTATGGCCATTAGAGATAACTCAATATAATTTATGTATTAGGGACTGTTAACCAAATTCTGTTGCAGATACTGTGCCACTGTAAGTGATATGATGGTGCTGCTACTACTCTACCCTGCTCTGTCTCGACAAGCAGAGCCATCGATCACACAGAAGTAGCTATCTTCCTTTGGCATACAGCGCCTCGACAGGGCCAAAACAGGGGTCCTTCCACAAGGTGAGGTGCAAAAATTGGATGCCATGAGCTGTCATTTGAAAAGCACATGTGGAATTACATGGGGAGACAGCTAGACAAATAAGGCATTAAAGGAGCACTGTGGTATTGATGTGGGTGTGACTGTGAGTGTTCAGAGATATACCCTATGACACTGTCTGGCCATAGGGAATAGATGGAGAATGAGTGCCTAGGAATGTGAATGTGAGGAAATCAAGGATGAGGTTGAGAGGAATGGAGAGATATGTAAGAGGAAGAGTGTGAGTTGAAGAAAGGCAGCCAAATTGCAGAAAAGAAGGCCACACGAAGGTGATTTGTTTGTGGTCATCCCTTGCAGAATTAGGATATTTGGTAATCAACATAGATAGATAGATAGATACATGAGCTGTGTGCAATGAGGATTATGAATGAATATATACCAAATGCAGTGTGACAAAAAGTAACACAACAGTTGTTGTTGATCTTGAGTTATCCCAATCTGTCTGGTGATGCAGACTCACCAACTGCAAGCTAGCAAACAGCCCTGCAGGGCTTTTCCCTGTGGTGAACCAGTGTCTCCTTGTGTTAAACAGTGGCTCACCACAGTGAGGCATGGATAAGTGTATGGGGATTTTGTTTCTGGATGGATGCTGCATTTGCATCTCTCCATCCACTCAACATGGACACTACAGATACAGTAAACCATTAAGTTTGCCAAACAGTGTTGAGCTGCCTGAAATGGAAAGAACAGTAATAAAAATGGACAGGAAGGAAGGGAGACACAAAAAAAGAATGATAAAGGTGAAGGAAGAAGTCAGCACTACATCCAGCGAGTGCATGATTGTTGCCACCACCTACCACTTCACACAAGAGTAAACCCCATATAACCCAAGTGTTAATGAGAGTTATCCAATTTCTGTAGCAGCTAGTGCCTTGTACTGCTGTGTGTAATGAGTAGTATACTCAATATTATGACTGGACATGTAATGGGCAATGAGAAATCCTGGGATTGAGGAGTGGCTGATTAGAGTGGTTCTGGCTGTGTATGTGAGTGCTCACACGTAGATGAGAGTATATGGAAATTTGAGTGATGACACAAGAGTGAAAGCAGTGGAAATGAGTTATTTAAGAGGAGCCTGTGGAGTCACATGGAAAGACAGGCTGACGAATGAGGATATAAAGGAGCGTTGTGGTGTGGATGTGGATGTGATAGGAAACGTTATGAGGAACACAGTGAGGTGGTTTGGCCATGTGGAGAGGATGGAGGGTGAAAGACTGGTAAAGAGAGTGTATGTGAGTGAGGTGGAGGGGGGGAAGAGGGAGGGGGAGGCCGAGGATGAGATGGAGGGATGGGATGGAGAGGTATATAAGAGAGGGGGGTGTGAGTTGGGAGCAGGGCAGTGAAATGGCGGGGGACAGGGCGACTTGGAGGCGATTTGTTTGTGGCCACCCCAAACAGGATTGAGGCGTCTGGCAATAGATAGATAGATAGATAGTTTTCCTTAAATGTAGGCATGCATCCCTAACTGTTTCATGGTGCCTGAAACTCTCCATTGTGACTTCAGTAAGGGACTCCCATGGGAGATATATGCTGATGACTTGGTGCTGACTGTAGAGAAGGGAGGCAGATGAAAGATTTAGGCAATGGAGAGATGGAATGGGGCATGAGGGTTTCAATGCAAATGCAGATAAAACAAAAGTGATGATATCTAGGACTGGTGACGGTACTGTCAAAGTAGAGGGAGTGGCCCTTTGAGGTTTGCCACAAGGGTGTGGGAAGTAACTCCATATTGTGCATTATTTGTTTAGTGGGTGCATAAAAGATGTGGTGGTATTAGAGGTAGACTGCAAGATAATTCTGATTTTGTGTGTGCAGTGTGTCAGAGACAGCATGTAGAGTTGCTAGGTGTGAAAGGACTGATCTTGCTGGTGAGTCTCTTGAGTGTGCGGAAGAGTTTTGTTATTTGGGGGATATGTTATATGCTGGAGGTGGGACTGGAACTGGCTCTGAGGCTGGGGTAAGGAGTGGTTGGAGGATGTTCACGGAGCTGTTACCTTTCCTGACATTGAGAGGGATCTTCCTCAGTGCTAAGGGATCTTTGTATGCAGCATGTGTTAGGAATGTAACGCTGTATGGTAGTGAGACCTAGGCAGTAATGGAAGAGAATATTTGTAGGCTCAAATGTACAGAAATAGACAATGAGTAGATGAATGTATAATGCGTCCTTGAATGTGAGGCCTGGGGGAGCTAGGTTTATGACTGAAGAGTTGGGAAGAAGGATGGGACTGGAGTGTATTGGTGTTTTGATGAGGAGGGGTAGACCGAGATGATCTGGGCATGTGGAGAGGATAGAGGATGACAACTGGGTGCAGAAAGTGAAAAGCATTAAAATCGAGGGTAGGCTTACAAGAGGCAGACCAAAATGACCTAGGATGAAGCAATACAGCAGTGGTACTTAAACCCTGGGTTGCGACTCAAAATTGGGTTGCGAAGCAAATTGAATGGGTTGCCAAGAGGCTGCTTCAATTGTTACTATTATTTAAAAAGTTTGGTGAAATGACTGGATTAAGTTGGCTGGAAGGATTTAGTAATGATGAGCGTATAAAAAAGGTCTAACACCCAATTTTTAGCTGGTGTTATAAGAGACATCGCATACTCTAGCTGATACATAACGTGAAGTGCAGTCTCATCAAAAAGCTCTCAAAGCTTGGACCAAGATGGATGTAAAAATAACAAAGCTAGTCATCAGAATGGTTGGTATGCCTGATTCTGATGATGCACATCCAAGCCATTACAGTGATGTCTGGTGCATATCGATGTAGTAATCACATCTGATGAAGTAAAGTGTCATAATATACTCCTGAAACTGGAAGAGGTATTTCTATGGTATAGTTTACTGCTAATACTCCTAGTGTTAATATGAACATGAAGGGTATCAGAAAGCAATGTGCAACTACAAAGAGGTGAGGTGCCACATGTGTACGTCAGGCATCCACGAATCAACCACCATGTATGATTCATGTTTCGAGACAATGTTGAGCGTTGCAATTGAGTAGATGAGTTGCTTAAGGGAAAATGCACCACATCTATATCATTAGCCATTCCCATAAGCCAGTCCTAACAGAATTTAATTATTCCAAAACATATTTTATCCAGCTGAGATAATATATTCCCATCAAATACAACCAATTACAAACGAATAATCTGAGTATTTATTACTCCTACTTTAACATCATCATCACCATCATCATCTAATCCTGTGCTGCCCCATGAGGGGCGTGGGAGACAGGGGCCAGGCAAGTTGGTCCTGACATTTAAGATGAGAGTGATCAGCCTCACTCATCCGTGAGTGGCATTACGTGAGCAATTAACCCCAACCATCGGCTCAATCCAACTGGGGAGCCTTAATTACCCAATAAACCACCAGGCACCAAAATTTGGTTATATGGTTACCACCCAGCATAGTAAATGGTTTCCTGGTGTACAGGAACACTTCATAATAGTGGCTATGAACTACGACTATCAAATAACGAAGACAAAACAGTGTTATGATTACACAACAGGCATGGAATATAAGCCACTGGTAACTCTTTCATTCACCTAGAGAACGGTTAATCAGGACTATCATCTGCTAAACACATTGAGTGTTGTTTCTAAACTCTTCATTCCATTTCTCAGAATGCATGGTGCTTCCAGGCTCCAGGAACTTTTTGGCGTGAGTGTACACTAGCATCTGCTTTTGTTTTGTTTCATTTTCAAAGGTTCCAACATGCCTGCATGTGTCAGCCTTGGTCACCTAATGGCAGCTCTCCATGCTCCTCAATCTCTGGCAGCTTCCACATTCAGTCCCTGATCCTTGAGGTTACGTTCAATCCCAGGTCTTCCTTGGTCTACCTCTTGCAACCCTACCCCTAAAGTTAACACTTCTCACTTTCTGAACCCAATTATCATCCCGAATCCTCTCCACATGCCCTAACCATCTCAATCTACCTCTCCTCATCACAACACCAATACACTCCAGTCCCATCCGACCTCTCACCCATCATAAACATAGCCCCCCTTGGCCTCACACTCAGGGACGCACTGCACATCCACCTAATCAATGCCATTTCTGTACGTCTGAGCCTGCAAATATCCTCTTCCTTTACTGCCCAAGTCTCACTACCAAACACTCCTAACACATGCTTCATACAAAGATCCTTTAGCATGGAGGGAGAGCCCTTTCAATGTCAGGAGAGGCAACAGCTCCCTGAACTTCTTCCAACCATTCCTTGCTCTAGCCACAGAGCTAGCTCCTGCCCCACTTCCAGAACATAACACATCTCCCAAATACCAGAACTCTTCCACACACTCAAGAGAATTACCAGCAAGATTAATCCTTTTGCACTTGACAATCTCCACATGCTCTTCCCAACACACCGCACACATGAAAAAAGCATTACCTCTCAGTCTACCTCCGATTCCACTAAATATCTTATGCACCCGCTTATCACAAGCATTACACAAGATGGAATTACTTCCCACGCCCTTGTGGCAAATCGCAAATGGTCACTCTCCCTCTTCTTTGACAGTGTGGAAGTACATTAGTGAGGATGGTTACTGGTATGCCTATGAGGTGAAGTCAGGATCCCAAGGGCCTGAACAAGTGAATGAAAGTGTGACCCATTTAACTGGGACATACCACTGATTTCTCCATGCATTCTTTCTTAGATGGGAATGAGAGGTTGGGATATGATGATAATGAACAAACTTGTACAGTGGACCCCCAAGTTACATCATTAACCCCCAAAATGTGATGGATGTTCCAGAACGTCCGTTAAGAAAAAAGTGGCCAATGTTCCACAATGCAAATATATTCTGTGGGCCTATTATAAGCCTGGAGTGTGGTGTGGGTCTCTGCATCGATTGCTTCACAGAATAACACCATAAAAGACATATTAGTGTACAGCTGCACATATTTACACGTGTAAAATCATAACTGTAGAAACATAGCATATGAAAAATTTAACATACTGTATATATAAATCATCAACATCATCATCCTGACCTCCTTTCCCAACCTACAGCAGGGTGAGGAGTAGCAATGTCCAGACAGCCCAAATTTGCCCAATCCAATGGGCCATGCTTCCATTCACTCACCATACAAGTCCCCGAATCCTGGCTTGTATCTGATACATCAAAAACATTCACCACGTTCTGTAGCTTCGCCTAAACGTATCCAATAGAGTCAATCCAGACACTGTCATACAAAAAGGGGTGCCAAATCCCTGATTATGCGCTTCTCCTCACAATATTCATCCAGCCAGCTCGATCTCTTGTCAGTCCCCTAGCCTCACCGACTTCCAAACCTCTGTTCCTTACACAATCATCCACCACATCCCTCCACTTTCTCCTTGGCCTTCCTCACCTCCTCCTTCCTTCAAATTCACTCAGATACACCTTTTTCACCACTCTATTGTTATCCATTCTCTCCACATGACCATACCATCTCAGTACACTCTCTTCGATTCTGATGTCCACACACCCTCACTACACATCTTTCAGGTATCACATTATTTCTTATCCTATCCACTCTCTGTACAACGCATACATTCCTTAGCAGTCCCATCTCCATTACCCTCACTCTTGACTTTTCATTTTCATACCACACCATAGTCTCACATCCATTCCTTAGCAGTCCCATCTCCATTACCCTCACTCTTGACTTTTCATTTTCATACCACACCATAGTCTCACATCCATATGTTAAAGTTGGTACTAACACTCCTTCATGTAAGTCTCAAGCAGCCGCTACACTCAAGCCTCTGTTTCTTATCAAGGCCTTCACTGCACCAGATACTTTCCTTCCTTGTGTCACTATACTTTCCACTACTTTTGCACATTTTCCTCTCTATTCTATCACTGTACCCAGGTATTTGAACTCTCTCACCAGTTCCGTCTCTCTCCATTCACTGTAATATTACACCGGGAGTTACCTTCTCTCTCAATAACCATCACTTTACTCTTTTCTACATGTTCTCTCAAGGCACGACACTCACAGACATCAGCAAAACCATGAAGACACAAAGATGTAAAAACAATTTTTTTTTTTCTTAATGTACCCAACTCTGGGCAAAGGCCTCAAGGCCTATTTCTCCAGGGGCAGTGGCCCATCCCAAGGCCCAGTAGTTCTTCTACACCTCCACATGTCACCACTTTGGCGCTAACACCCACCGTCTGTATTGAATACATTCTATGGCTGTCTCATACAGGACTGGTGTATTGGCATAAGCGGGGGTACTTTTACAACATGTTGGTGGGCCTTCTGGTAGATCAGGAAAGTCTGCTTTTCATTTTTGTTTTTAAAGGCTCCAACATGCTTGCATGTGTCGGCCTTGGTCACCTAATGGCGGCTCTCCACGCTGCACGATCCATTGTAGCCTCCCTGTTCAGTCCCTTAACCCTAAGGTCACACTTAATGACCTCATCCCATGTCCTTCTCGGTCTACTCCTCATAACCCCACCCCCAATATTAAAACTTCTCACCTTCTTCACCCAATTATCCTCCCCCATCCTCTCCACATGTCCAAACCACCTCAATCTACCTCTCCTCATCACAACACTAATACACTCCAGTCCCATCCTACCTCTCAACTCTTCCATTGTAAACCCAGCCCCTCCAGGCCTTGGACGCAGGGACGCACTGCACATCCACCTAATCATTGTCGTTTCTGTACGTCTGAGCCGGCGAATGTCTTCCTCCTTCACTGCCCAGGTCTCACTGCCATACAGCATTACACTCCTAACACATGCTGCATACAAAGACCCCTTAGCACGTAGGGAGAGCCCTCTCAATGTCAGGAGAGGCAAGAGCTCCCTGAACTTCTTCCAACCACTTCTCACCCTAGCCACAGAGCTAGCTCCAGCCCCATCTCCAGCATACTACATGTCTCCCAAATAACAAAACTCTTCCACACACTCAAGTGATTCACCAGCAAGTTCAATCCTTTCACGTCTGACAATCTCCACCTGCTCACCCCGGCATGCCGTACACATAAAATCAGCATTATCTCGCAGTCTACCTCTGATACCACTACATCTCTTATGCACCCATTTATCACACACACCGCACAAGATGGAATTACTTCCCACGCCCTTGTGGCAAACTGCACATGGCCACTCTCCCTCGTCTTTGACAGTACCGCCACCAACCCTAGATATCATCACTTTTGTTTTATCTGCATTTACCCTTAAACCCTTTTGCCCCATACCATCTCTCCACTTCCTAAACCTTTCCTCCACCTCCCTTTCATTCTCTGCAATCAACACCAAATCATCAGCATACAACTCCCACGGGAGTCCGTTTCTAAAGTCACGTGAAAGGGCTTCAAGTACCATGATAAACAACATGGGACTCAAGACTGACCCCTGATGCACACCAACATTCACGGAAAACTCATCACTCAAATCTCCATTCACTCTCACCTGGGTGTGAGCACCCACATACATGGCCATAACCACCCTAACCAGCCACTCCTCCAAGCCAAGCTTTCTCATTGCCCACTTCACCACCTCTCTAGGGACTCTGTCAAAGGCCTTTTCCAAATCAACAAAAACAAAATAAAGATCCCTTCTCCTACCAATATATTTTTCCTGAAGCTGTCGAACAATGAATATGGCATCAGTGGTCCCCCTACCTGGCATAAACCCAAACTGCATCTCATCAATATTCACTCTTTCTCTAATCATACCCTCTAAAACTCTCTCCATTACCTTCATTATCTGATCTAAGAGTTTTATACCTCTATAATTTCCTCTTTCCAGGGCATCACCCTTCCCTTTATACACATTTACAATTACACTCTTCAGCCAATCATCTGGGACAACACACTCATAAATAATCCTATTTATCAGGTCAGTGACTAAACTCACCCCTATATCGCCTGAGGTCTTCAACATTTCGGCAGTCAACCCAGACACACCTGCTGCCTTTCCCACCCTCATCCTGCCTATTGCCTCACTCACAGTAGCAGTATCAATCAAAGGCCAAGGGCCAGACACTGGATCTGCTGGCTCCAAAGCTTCCCTGTCCCAGTCAAACTCCTCATTCAACAACCGATTATAATGCTCTCTCCATGCATCTTTAATATCCTCGCTGTTCACCACTACCCTTCCTTCATCATTCTTCACACACTGCTCACCTATGATATCCCGATTATCCCTCTTCACCTGACCTGCCACCCTAAATATATTTTTCCTTTCCCCATGATTTAGGTTATCAAGTAATTGTCTCTGTGACTCAGACTTTGCCCTGTATACCTCTCTTCTAGCCCTACGCTTAGCAGCCAAATATTCCTCTTTGCTACCACCTTTCTTCCATTCCCGGAAAAGCCTTCTTTTCTCTTTAATTGAAGCTTCTACACCCTCATCCCACCACCAAGTTACTTTATGTCTTGGTGGTCCTCATGTCCAGCCACATGTTACGTCAGTAACTCTCAAGAAATTGTTCTTGAGGGCTCTGTACTGTTCATTAATGCCTCTGTCTACAGCTCCCTGTTCAGCCACTACTCTCCTCAACTCGCTATAGAAGGCATCCCTTACTACTTGGTTTTTCAGCTTCCATATTTTCCTCCAAGGTACATAAGTCCTCTTTTTCATCACTTGTTCTTTAAGCAGCATATCACAAATCAATAGTTTGTGCTGCTGCACACACTCCTCACTTCTGGTTTTATGAAATTCAAATCCTTAAACTGTTCCCTGCCTCAGCCGGGATTCAAACCTGGGTCCATTAGGAATGCAGGCTGCCTCTCCACTGATTCAGCCACCGCCTCCCTCAAAATACATACAAGAATAGAAAACTAGACTCTCTGCCCGTCTGCTCTCAGCCGCCAGTTGTTGATAGTGACCTTGATGCGCCACAGTTCCTCTCTCTCACCACTCACCACCGCCCAGCCCATGCACAATTTGAAGTGAGTAACATCAAATTCTTTGCTTTTTCAGCTGTTCTGATCCATTTACAGTATGCATGTTTTGCCTGATTTCATAACACTTTTTTTTCTTTCAAAAAAAGCCCACCCCACACAGATGTTAAACTGAAAAGTAGACCACACTATAGGGGTTAATTTGTTACTTCATGGTGCCATGTACAGTGGGGTCTACCAAATATGTGGGATCTCAATATGTGAAACACCTAATATGTGGACTCAACTCAGGGGAAAAAAATACATTTTTTTAAATATGCAAAATGTGACTCTAAAATGAAAATTTATCATCTGAAAGCAAGGGAAAAACAGTGTTCCCACTCCTAATGGCAGTATCCAAAGCCACCCCCAGCTGGCTGATCGGTTTCCCGTCCTTTCCCTCCCTCACGGCGTCTCTCAAGTCCCAAAACTCTCGGTCTTTGTCTGCCCATGCCACATTCGCATACTGTGGTGTTTTTAGCATTGTACAAGACCTGCTCTTCCTCACCTGTTATGTCATGGCCCCATCACTTTATTCCAAGAATAAGGGGAACACTTTGATGCTGAAAATGAAGGTTACAGAGTTGAATACACATGGTGCAAGGACCTCAAACACTCGCCGTGAACTTGGCTTAGGTGAATCAACAGTGAGGAACAGTCTCAAGAAGAAGAGGAAGATTTTATGAACCGTCAAGACTTAAGGGAGTCCAGCAAGTGGACAGGAGCAGTAAGGTTGCTAATCCCACAATTATGCAAATGGAGTGCCACCTGGCACACTACATTCACAGTTCAATTATCTTTCTTTGAGCAAAAGTCTTTCTTAAAATGACAGTCAATAATGGGGAAGTACTGTAAATGACACTGATAGGGTGCAGTATCGACCATATACATTTATTTCCACTGACTCAACAGTTTCTAATACACAAAATTTCCAACATGCAGTGCATTTTGTCGACCATATTCTTGCATACTGGGAGACACTACTAACTCACTGCCATGTATTTTTGAAAATCAAAACCCATTATATAAACGCTACTGTGTTAAGATCATCACAAGCCTAACACCCACTTTAACACACAACCTTTGCATGGTCAAACTTCCTAAGTGACATGCTTCTAAAGACATTTCTACTATTAAGATGTAAATTGCACATAAAACATTAGAAAAGGAAGCCTGTAAAGCAAAAAATATGGTGGTCACCTTGACTGACAATGACAACAACTGTTGGGGGTTCTGAGGTTGGGGATGAACTTAAACTCCTCTGCACCTCTACTACACAATGGAGGTGGCAGCAAACCCCAGACAGCCACTGCTGTTACTTTATATCAGTCTAATATCACTTTATTATGTTTTTTTGTGTTTATTTCTGTACAGGTTGAGACTTGCATGCCACAACATCACTGCACTGCAAATTTGAAGCGTTGGGTGTTGGGGATTTTTCAACGAGGCTTAACCCATCAACCTGGCTTCAAACCATGCAACCTGGTTTGGGGTCATGATTTTGGTCACTGTGAAGCTTGATCTACGTGCCCTGTAACTATGTAATCTGTGTGGTCATTGTACAGTATCACATGCATTTTTGCACTCCACTCGATCACCTTTATTTTTGTACCAGAGCACAATCACAGCCTTCTTCCACTCTACTAGAACAGGTCCACTCATCTATGCTTTCTTACATATTTGCAACAAACACTTCACTTTCTCCACTACACTTAGTCATCTCTGCCTAAACCGGATGCCCTCCCACTTTTCAACCTCTTCACAGTTTTCTTCCCTTCTCCCAGCATCACATTCTCTGGCACCACATTCCTTCTCTGCACACCATCGAAGCCAATGCTGTTTACTACTATTCTGCACTTGTTATTCCCATTCATCAGCCTTTCAAAATTTTCTTTTCCTCTGCTCCATACTTCACTTCCATTTGTTTGTATTCTTTCACTTCATCCTTCACACACTCACACCCATATTTCTATATTTTCACACCTCTTCCCAAAACAGTTTCCTATTTTGGAAGTAGTTTACATTTATCTTTCTTCCAAGTCCATCACTAATGCTATTCAACTTACTAGTCTCCATATACAGTATTTCTTTTTCTCACTGCATTCCCTTCATCTTCCATCTGAACACCTTTCTTGCATGCAGTCTAGCCACTTCTTTCCCTTTTCCTCCACTGCTTTTTCAACCTCTATATCCCACCAACCCATACTAGTTGCTACTCTCACATCATCATACACAGCTTAAACATTTATGGCAATATATATTTTATGCATTCCATAAGTTTTCCAGATCAATTTCCTCCTAGTTCGCTGATTCAAAATTCCTCTACTACCTTTACCTGGTATTCATCTGCAACTTATTTCTTTCTTAGTTTCTCCAAATTCTTCTTCTCATTCTGACCACTCCTCTCTTTATCCATCAAGCTCATTTCAGTTTAAGCTTGCATACCACAATCACATAATCAAATAAACCTCCTCCTCTCACTGCCCTCATATCAACAATACTTGAACATCTTTCTCTCTACAAACACATACTGGCAATCAGACAGGCTCCAATCAATATTCTCTTCATGGTTTTTACCATGCACATCTGTATGCCTCCTGTGCTTAAAATGTGACTTACTAGTATATTTCCTGATACAGTACTGTACATGTCCTTGATTTGCTGTCCATTATCATTCTCATGTGGTATTCCATAATGATCCATTTTATTATTCAATGGATTGGTGATAACTCCCCAACTGATATCATCCATTACCAGGACTCCCCAACTCCTGGGCATCTGTTTTGCCAGTTGGTCCTTAAATCTGTCTTCTGCTTCCCCATTCCTATCATTACAATGTGCATTCACAATTATCAGTGCCATTTTCACCATTTAAACTGGAACACATAATTTTTTATCCTTCTGTGTCATTCACTATTCAACAACAAAGCAACTCCTTCCTTGTATCAGTACAGTAGAAGTCCGATTTTTCGGCATCTATGGGACCACGCAAGTGCCGAAATATCAAAATTGCCGAATTATCGAAAACCCTACCCACTCAGTACCTTATATGTTTCGGTGAACACTATCATCATTACTCATATCATTACAAATGTGTTTGGAGAGAGTACTGTATACTGTTTGATACTGTACAATACTGTAATGAATACAGTACAGTAATCCCGCTTTTTTGCGGATTTTTTGTCTACGGTTTTGCCCTCTCGCGGATTTTCTTAGCATTAATAAGTTCAACAAAAATATCCTTGAATATACAGAAAAAAAAAAATTGAAATTCCCGCAGCTTCCAATTGTAGCGCGGTAAACTCACGCCACCCTCTGTCCCTTTCCCGTGGCCCCTCTGCCAGTGTTACCATATCTAGCATAATTTTATTCTTTTAGCATACTTTTGATCAAATTTTCGAGTCTGGAATATTTTTTAGCATATTAGAAGTTTTAGAATCATTCTAGCATAATTTAGAATGGAATGGAATATTTTTAGAATAATTTTATAAAAGCTACAAATCAGAGAGAGAGAGAGAGAGAGAGACGAATAAGGTAAGAAGAGGTTTGAATAGTTGGTTACTTTCAGTTTGGGCTTGGTTGGGTTGGATTAGGTTAGGTTAGGTTAGGTTGGATTAGGTTAGGTTAGGTTTTAGGTTAGGTTCGGTTTGGTTCGGTTAGGTTAGGATAAGTTTGAGCTTTGTACTTTACCCATGAAACCTAGGTTTTTCCGATGGATTTTGGTATGATTCATTCGATTTTCAGCTTCATTTTAGTCGGAAATGACCATTTTCTGTGTTTCCCCCCCTCCCTATAACCCCCGATTCCCCAAAGATCCCTCATTATTTCAGGGGGATGGGGGGGGGTCATATCTCAAAATCTGGTTATTTCCGACGGAAATGATGCTCAAAATCGAACGAATCACATCAAAATCCATCAGAAAAACGTAAGTTTCGTGGGAAAAAGCAGTATGGGTAGATACCGATATTTATCTTCTTACTGTATGTAGGTTCATTTTAATATTTTCATAGTAAACAATACATAATTAATATGTTGCACGAATATGTATAGAATTTTATCATTTAGCTTCAAGTTAGCATAATTCATTTTTTACTTGGAACAAATATGCTCAATCTAGCATAATTTTTTCATTGCCCTAGCATAATTTCGTTGTTTGGATATGGCAACACTGCTCTCTGCCCCGCATTCTTCAGTCCACGCCTGACTGCCTTAAGTGGCTGTCGTGGTTGTAACCACACTATGATATGAGCCTCTTGCCTCCCACTTGCTTTCCACATGGCCCCAGGACGTAAGCCAGCCTCACCAAAGGCTAATAATACAATTAGTAAGAACTCCAAAGTGACAAAACGATCAAGTTATGACCTTAGCAGAGAAAATTGTGTTGCTGGACAAGCTAAGAAACGACCGTGCGAGTGTTTGCTATCACCAGTTAATGCATCTTTTTATTTTGTACTGTTTTGTTAATAAATGTGTAGATAATTGTGTATTACAGTACGGTGTTTACGTTTTTCCTTCATAATGGAGTATGTGCTTTCAATCTTGTAAGAAGGTATTTCGGGATGAGTATGGAGGTTTCGGGACAATTCGCAGTCACAACAAACACAAAACAATTCGCCTTCATTAATGAAGATAGCTATGGGTGACGCTAGAATATAATTCAAAGGCGACTACAGCGAGGAAGAAACAAGTTAATTATTGACTAAAGGTGCAACTAATAAATAATATCCAGAACCTACGCTACTGAATATAGACTTTGCTGGATCCCCCTGAAATATAGTTATTAAAGTATTGATTAATTAAAAATAAGTATATTGATGAAAGTATTGATTAGTATATTTATAGAATGGCGGGGAATCGTCCAGGGTGCGAATTGTTCTGAAGGGGAATCGTCCATGTTTTGACGGGGAATTGTCTGACGGCGAATTGTCTCGCAATCAGTATGGACATGAACTGTGTGATGGGCAGCATGGTGGACACAAGTGCAAGTTTTCAATTGTTAATAGAGTATTCGCGGAATTGACTTTTCGCGGGGGTTACAAGAACGTAACTACCGCGAAATATGCGGGATTACTGTACTATACAGTGGAAGCTCGATTATCCAGGCTCGGATTATCCGGCTTTCGGTATATCCGGGCCGTGACCCAATGGTTCAGTGGTATAGTAATTCATAGAATTATCCGTACGATAGCTCCGGTTTAAACAGGAAGCATCCAGTTTCTAGGGAGAGAGGCATGGATAAACCAGAGAGAGTCTTGCTCACCCTGCCCCCACCCACACCTCCTGCTCACAACTCGATCACAAGGGTGGTAGGATGGAGTTTGGTGAGGCAACTGTTACTCCTGACGTAGCCTAACCTTGCTTAACTACTTAATAATTTAACCTAACCTGACCTAACCTGGGCTCCAGTTGGGAAATTGGGAAACTAAATCCACTTTTGTGTACGATGAGTTTCATCCATTATGCCCGAAGCAATCGTAGGTACGGCTTAAAGAACGTGATAAAAGAGAAAATCTTTCAGCAAGAGAAGGTAATTTACTACCCTCAATATAGAAAAACACAGAAAACAAACTGGAGGAATATGAAGTGAATTGGTGAGGTCTTTAGGCTGTATGCTTAGACGAAAAGTAATGGGTTTCCTAGTTTTAGGGAACGAAATGAAACAAGAATGTCTCCTAATCAGAAAAAAAAAAATACTCATCTCATGTGTTCTCGTAAGTTAGCATTGAGTTCTGCATTTTTCGTTAGGTATCGCGCCTCCCAACACATTTCGGACCAACAGAGCATTGTTATTTCTTCCTCTTACATTTACTGTTCACTCTTTTGTTCGTTCTTAAGTGTACTGTATGTGTGAAAGAGAGTATTAATACAAACAATAATGCATTCCATTAACCCCATCATAGCTGTCAGCCTCGAACAATGCTTTACTGTACCGGTGTCAGGGATGTTGGGTTAGGGAGAGCTATAAAAAACTGCGAACAATTATGGGAAGGGAACGAAGGTCACTGGTATGTTTTCACGACCCTCCTCTACCATCTCAAACAGTCAGGCGGCCTGCCACTTCATCTCAGATGTTTTCGCCAATATGTTTAAATGCTAATGTAACATGCACCCTAATTATGAGTAAGTTTCTTCCAATATGCCGGACACAAACGTAGGTAAGGCTTAAGGAACGTTATGATAATAAGAAAACAAACTAGAAAAATACAAAAACAAACTAGAGAATATGAATTGAATTGGTAAGGTTATTACGCTGTATGCTTGGACGAAAATTTAAGAGTTTCACAATTATAGGGGACGAAATGGAACAATTATGTTTACTAATAAGAAAAAATACTTTCATCTCAAGTGTTCTTGTAAGGTGGCATTCAGTTCCACATTCATTGTTCGATGTCGCTTCCCAACACATTTCGGACCGACAGAGCATACAGTTATTTCTGCTCCTTACAGTTAAGTGTACATTTATTGCATATTCTTTTGTTCGTTCGTGTATGTGTGAAAGAGAGTATTGATACAAACAATAATGTATTCCATTAACCCCTTATGGCTGTTAGCCTTGAACAATGCTTTACTGTACCGGTGTCAGTAACGTTAAGTTAGGGAGAGCCATAAAAACTGCGAACAATTATGGGAAGGGAACCAAGGTCACTGGTATGTTTATACGACCCTACTCTACAATCCCAAACAGCTCGGCGGTCCTTTCATCCCAGATGTTTTCGCCGATATGTTTAAATGCTAAAGTAACATGCACCCTAACTTTATGTTTAAATTCTAATGTAACATGCCCCCTAATTTTCTTTCACGAATCATAACAAATCACAAGATGGGTTTAGGGAGGAGGGGAAAAAGCCAGGTGTACCAGACAAGTCTTTTCACATCTGTAAGAAAAAGAAACTGACTTTATAACTTTGAAAAAATGGTTTCAAGGTCTGCCACGGGAGTACACAAATTTTTTGAACTCACGAACATTGAGTATTTGAGGGGGGTAAACATACGCTTTGCTGTAAGCAGTAAAAGCACCTTACCAAATCAGTTCATCCTGATAGTCTGTTATATTTTTCTGATTATTTCTGGGTTGGTAAATAAACATTTCTTGTTAAATCTTTCCCCGCTGTTTTTATCTGTTCTGGTGTGACGACTCTTTGATTCGTTAACGTAATGGCAGAAGACACTGTTCTAATCTAAGTGTTTAAACCTGGCCTAACCTAGCTTAACTGCACCTAATAATGTAACCTAACCTAATCTTCAGTTGGGAAGTTGGGAAACGAAGTCCACATTTGAGTACGATTAGTTTCGTCCATTGCGCTGGAAACAATCGTAGGTACAGCTTTAGAACGTGACGATAATAACAGGGAGGAAATCTTTCAGTAAGAAAACGTGATTTACCGAACTAAATATAGTCTGAAAAATACTGAAACAAGCTGGAGGAATATACATTGAACTGGAAAGGTCTTTCTGGTACTTAAGTGTACATTTACCGGTAAATAAATCAGTCTAACAGTACAGTACTTGTGTTTCCGCCGGATTAATCAGGCACCCCTTAACACCATATAGCCCGGATAATCAGGCTATCTCTGTACATGAATATGAAAAATAAAGAAATTAGTGAACATACTGTATATAAATGTAATGGTACAGTAGGCCTACAAGTTCACATGCACTTACCTAAACTTATAGTAGGTTCCTTATTTACATATGTACAATAGAAGGGGTTGATTGGAGTCTGCTACTGCTGGAAGAAGTCCCCAGCACACTCGAATAGTAATTTCAGAGGTATTTCGGTACGAAGTTCACAAAGCACACAGAAGACTCAAGAGAAGTCGGCAGCAGCACGGCAACAACTCGGAAGAATGGCGAAACAGATTCTCTTTCCCATGCTAGACTCACTACATGTTTGTCCTCTCTTTATGCTATAGGAGAAAGAGCTAGCCTCTGAGCTTCATGGCAGTGGTAGACTCGTTCCATCACTTTCACTATCTCACTCACTAAGGCGGGTAAAGGCGGGTAGCTAGCTGGCGAGCCTCATGGAGAATTTCAAGACTGACGAAAAAAATCGGAGAATCTGCCGAACGATCGGAGATTTTCGTAAATGGGACTATTTCTCAAAACTGCCGAAATGTCAGATTTGCCGGGGAATTGGATGCTGAAATATTGGACTTTTACTGTACAAGGGAGTTACACAACAACAGAGTATGGCTCCTCTTAAGAAAGAGGAAAAAAATTATCTACCAAACATAAAGTCCATTAACCTCTTAACTGCTATGTTCCATCTGAAATTACCTATCGACCGACTGTGGCGTTCCTTTTAAAATCCACAGTTCTACTTCAAAAGTTGCACCCTGTATTCTGCCCCAAGAACTCTGTATATTCATCCACTCATGCAAGGCATTGCTGGTTCATCATTTTAGCTTCATGTCTGCATGAACACTATTAGGCATGAACACGTATGGAGGAAAGTAACAACGTGGTGCCCAGAGTGTCAGGTTGGCTTATGTCTGGGAGACTGCTACCATGACTTTCACACACTCATCAACTTCTAGAAAGGTGACTCTAAAAATATAAATAAGTGAAAGAAACTAACTGTAAGTGTAAGTGAACAAAATACGTGGGAAATGAAAGTGTCTGGTGTAAGCTATATAATTATACTTTGTTGAGTTTAGCATTACTTACTGAATAGTTTTTCACTGTTCAATATAACACTACAGTACAGTATTTTATTTTAAAATGTCAGTAAAATAATGATACTGAAGTGCTAAGTGACATGTATGATGGTGCTTGGTGGTGAAGTGAAGGGTGGTGGGTGACAGTGGGGGTCATTGAAGATGACAGACAGCTACAGTGATGCACAAAAACACCAAAAATGACATTGCTTCCACTTATCTCTACAGCAATGTAGGAGCATCTAGACATTCAATGAAGTGCTCATAGGTAAATAGAAGGGTTTAGCTTTCTGGCACATGCATTTTTTTTTAAATCCTGTGTATTAATATGAAAATAATTGAATAGAAAATGGGAAACTTTTGGGTGCACTGCCACGACAGAGGCCTCACTCGCCACCTTAGCTGCAATGAAGGGGTTAAAACATCAAAGGGGCCAGATACAGAAAGTGCTGTAAAAACGTATGCCTAAGCCAACATATTGATATTATTTTCTAAGACTCTGCCATTAGTTCTTTACTTTATGCTCTCCCATTAATAAAGTGAACAGCTTTCCAGATCCATGCAGAAATACTTTCTCTACAACCTACAAACATAAAATAGGTTATACAAATATTACCACACATCATTCAATGACTAAGCTTGATAGGATAATAAAATGTGTATAATTACCCCGGGGTGTACCTGGGGTGTAAGTGGGCTGGGAAGAAGTGTTCAGGGAGGTGCTTTCATTGGCTCCAGCTGAAAATGGGTTTGTGGACTGAGGGGGAGGCATGGCGAACACCGGCTGCCCTCCTGCACTGGCACCATCACTTACACCTGTCCTGTGGATCAAGGCAATGGAATTAATTATGGGTTATGGTTAACACCATATTGGGCTCATCTTCAAAAAGGGGAAAAATGATAATTACCTAACTAATTTCTTCAATAATCTAAGTGCATTCATATTTGCACTTATGCCAAGTTACACAAATTCCTGACTTCTATTTCAGGATATCTTTCCTACCAGATATACGGATGAAACTATGGTCTCACTCTTCACTATAAATTATTCCATGAACAACAACAAAGACCTGAAACTCCTCTGTTTTGGGTATTTTTTTTTAACTAGAAATTGTCTCAAACTTCCAAACCATTATATATATATTGTAATTTTTGATAATGGGCGCAGTCACAAACTCAGAGTTGCTGGTGATCATCAGGTAATTTAATTAGGAACTCAGTCAACTACTTTCGGCTCTAACAGCCAAATATTTTCCAAAATCCCTTCTGTGATATTTAGCGACGAAGGGTACATAAATTCTTCATTACTGTAATCACTTGTCATTATACCAGTTTTCTATATATGATTTACTAAATAAAATACTGTACTGCAGAAAAATCACTAGACAAGTTGTCCATAAGCATTCATCATATATTATTAGAAGTCTTGCTGCATGTTATATTTGAAATGCTTATCATTTAGTTAACAAAGAGATTAATGTATCACCTGGCAAATGCTGAAGAAAATATACATTATAAAAAAGGTGCAATTTAGGAAGCCAAAATCGTGCAAAGACGAAGCCGCTGACCGAAATCCCAAGCAGCGATGTTTCCAGGGAGACAACGCCAACACTTGGTGTGGGCATGTGCATACAACCTTCATCTGATTTCTATGAACATTTTTGCTGCCAAATGACTTCATGCTGGCATTATGCATAGACATTATGTCTGAAAGTTATTTTATTAAAACTGTAATAAGACATGGCTGGAAATGTACCGATTACAGTACTGTACTTACATTCCCAGTCATGTCTTTTATTGCAGTTTTAATCAAATAAAACTTTCAGATATATGTGTCTATGCATAATGCCAGGCTTAGAAGATTATTTGTCCCAACATTTTGACGGTTAGCTTTATTAGATTAGTGACTCCCTTGAACTTTATCATAATGAAGCTTCTTTTCCTCATTTTACTGAGTAAATATGTTCATAAAATCATATTTATAAATC
The DNA here is from genome assembly GCF_032717465.1 of Coenobita brevimanus. Lineage (NCBI taxonomy): Eukaryota > Metazoa > Arthropoda > Malacostraca > Decapoda > Coenobitidae > Coenobita > Coenobita brevimanus. The sequence goes on along the minus strand of NC_137063.1, from coordinate 23,802,637 downwards.
AAATGATAAAGGAAACACAAAACAGTAGTTTAGTTGACTGCATTTTTATCTTTCGGATTAAGCTATCAGGTAAAGATTGACAACTTTTGCGAGTTTGTGAACACTCCTATTAGGATGCACTCAATACCTCATGCTACTTCAAAGATACAAGTAATGAGTTTTGATGGGTTAGCTCTGGCTCTATTCAAAACAGCCACACACTACAACCCTCTACAGACCATACAGAACAAGACCCTGATAATAATCACAAGCTGCACAGCTACTACACCCACAGATCACCTACATCAAGAAACCAAATTCTTCAAAGTCAAGGATCACCTAGACATGAGAGGCACCCAAATTCTTGCTGCAGCCTCCACACCCTCAAAACATCCACTACACTACAAGGCAGCACATCCACACACACCAAGGAACATCAAAACAACACCCAGCACACAATATCATACACAAATACTGTCATCTCTCCCCCCTCACCCGCCTCAGACCAACTTCCAGGGTGTGGATGCTCAAAACCTTAGTCCCGGTCGTTGCTCGCCAGCGCGGGACTAAGTTATCAGCTGTGTTCACAATGGCTGCTGTTTGCGATGTTCAAAACAGTTTGGGCGACATGTGACGTCAGCGGGACTATCTCTGGTCGCAACTCCATCAAAATTTACGACTGGTACCAAGCAGTCCTAAAGCCCATTCAGCACGGTCGTAAGGAAGCTTTCAGCCTCTCATCAGCATTATCTACCCCTCAAAACATTAGTTAAGGCAAGTGTTTGTAATACATACAAGCATATAGCAGTATTTTATTATAGCAAGGATCACAGGGAACTCTCTCATGCATGATTTGTGCTTGGTTATCGAGTTTTAAGTGACTAGCTATTGAGGCCTTTTATGAACTGTAGATGCGCAGCATAATTTTATCTCATGAGACTGTGAAAGCCTCCCTATGATGCTACATATTTGCCATAAAATGTAGGCTACTCATATATTTTCATTAGGTATGGCATGTGAGCTGTTTTGCTTCTACAAACCCTCGTTCTAAGTTAGGCGTGGGCAGAATTGGTATTTTTCCGGTATATTACAGTTTAGGACACTACTGGAATTTCACATTTTAACCTCCATTCTCTAGAGTATGCATATTGAATTCCAGAGGTGTCCTAAACTGTTAATTTACTTTCTTTTTTTCCTTTAGGGACCTTTCATTAGCTCACACTTTTATTATGACCAGTATGGGCTGTGAAGTGATAGGTTAGGGTCTTTAGGTAAGGATAGGATATAATGCTCACAAGTGCACCTGCCTTATGGTAACGAATTTGATATAGCTCAATAGGTACATCTTGATATCTGCGTCAAATTATTCTAATTAATCCATGGCAAAATAATAGTCTTTGAGATATTAACAAAAACCCATCACCTCTTTGCACTTAGCTTAAAACCTAACCTAACCTAACCTAACCTAGTCTAATCAAAAGCCTAACCTAACATTACTTAACTACACCCCACTGATCTAAAAACAACTTACTTATCACCGTAATCATGAGGCCTTGGCTTGACAACCTCCAAGCAGGTTTGGGGTTTAAGTTAGGTTAGTTAATTTAGGTAGATTAGGTTAGATTGGGACTCAAACATTGTTAGTAGGCCTAATGGTTATTAAAAAATATAAAATCTGTCAAAGATTACATATTAGAAAAGAAAAACATTGCAAAACAGGTCTTAAGGAAAAAATTTCCAGTTTATTGACTAAAGTGAATGCTTGAATTTTGTTTTTACGTCTGAAACATCACGCTGAATTCTACTGACAGCACTGACAGGATAAGTAACATACTGCCTAGCTGCCGCCTTCATCCTGACATCTGTTGTGGCACTGTCAAATGAAAATTTTCCCAATATAATGTCTTGCTTCTCTGCAACACTTGTTGCCATAGCCAGCAGCTTTGCATCTGTGAAGTTTGGGTGCCGAGGTCTCTTGGGTTTAGGTTCACCTTCCATTGTGCAGTAGGCTAGTATTAGCAGACAGAGAGGCATGTGGCGAGTACCTGTGGCAGTGATTTTTGTTGTTACCAGCATGCATGTGTTGTCTGTTTAGAAACAACCTCCTTGATTCTCATTAGCTGCATTTTTTGTTACACTGATTCTCATTGGTTGCTATCAGATCAGCTGGCGAACTGCCTGCCCTCTGCTGCATGATGGGACTAACACTTATACCCGCCCTACGACTGACCTCTTCTCGTTTGAACATTGGTGGAGGTGGTCAGTCATAAGGCGGGAATAACTTAAGACGGGACTAGAGGAGTGACCACCGACGGCGGGACTGAGATATGACCAGTTTTGAGCATCTGGACCCAGGAGCATATCCATACTCAAATCACTCACTGCTCCATTCAGTCACTTAAAGACAACAAAGAGCTGCATGCAAGGCCTCCTGATATCCACCCTTCTGAATCCTATCTCCCTCGGGAGGACAGGGTCCACTTGGCCAGGCTGAGATGTGGGCATCATCCAGCCCTCTTACGTTACCAGAAGAGGCTGAATGACTCCGTCGCTGATGCCTGTCCAAAATCTAACACAGCATCCCATACTATCATGCACATTGTGGAAGACTGCATTGCACACAATCACCTATGCCAACAACACAACATACACTCCTTGAGAGCTCTGTGGGAAAGCCCGGTCTAGGCCATGGCCTTCCTTAGGGACTCGGGGCTGTTCGGCCAGACTGCCTAGGGAACTACTACTACTACTACTACTACAGTGACCTCATCACTTGCCTGTCACAAGCAGGCAGTTTATAATATATATTTTATATATATATATATATATATATATATATATATTAGTGGTAGGTGGTGGCGACCATCATCCACTCACTTGATGTAGTGCTGCCTACTTCTTCCTTAGTCTTTATCATTCTTTTTCTGTGCCTGCCCTCCTCTCTTCTTATTTCTCCCATCTTTCCTGTCACTTCTTATTGCTTTTCTTTCCTTTACAGGTGGCTTTACATTGAGTGACAAGCCAAATGGTTTCCTGTGAGCCAAGAAATCATTTACAACGCTGGGTGGTAACCATATAACCAAACCATACGTGCTCCCTATGTGTCAACAAGTGGATTGGTGGAGGGTTAGTGCCCCTCTCCGTAAAACAAGTAACTCAAAGTCAAACGGCCACCCCTTACGGGATTATGGCGTCTGGCAATAGATAGATAGATATATTTTATATATATATATATATATATACAGTAGGCTTGCACAGTGCGCAAGAGATTGGGTGGTCCACGACCTCGTGCACTGGGAATTCGCGTACTGGGAATACATAATCTTATGGGAATAATTACATATGGGAGGTACTTCCTCATACCTGGACATTTTTTGGCCCTTAGAGACATAATAAAGGTCATATTTTTCAGACACTGTACTAAAGCTATAGCTACAATAACAAAAATATGGGTAGTCACCTTAACAACAGTAGACAACAGGCCTGATGACCTTAAATAACAGGGGTTCCAAGGCGCGGCAACACTTACAGCACCGCACTCCCCACCGCACCTCCCACTGCACCAACACTTCCCTTCACAGACTCCTCTTGAGCACCTTCCCCAGGAGCATCAAAGTCACTCACTTCGGCCATAAACCCTTCAAGTCCAATGCTGACACTTCTGACATTGCATCCTCTTCATCCTCAAAAGGAACAGGAGCAGATGATGTCGTTGGTTCCGCAATTTCACCAACTTCAGCCCGCTGTGTGTAGCTTGTTATGAGTGTCTGTCTTCTCCTGTTTATTTCTTCCCTGTGCCTATCTGTGTAGAAACGGAAGAGTTTGTCGATACCAACCAGAAGTTCCTCCGTTCTTAGGTTGCTCACTTCCTGTTCCTGCACCGCTTCCTTGAACTTATCCACGGCAGCAAGGATCTTGCTAATGTTTGACATACACAGCTCAGTCCTGCCTTCCATCACGCTAGGCTGCTCAACTTGATGCAGTAGAATGCCCGGGAATTTCTGCGCATCAACATGACGATACGTGACGTGCTGTGTGAGGGGTGGTCGCGCACTAATAGAAAATGGCATTTTTGAGCCACTCCTTGCCTCTGCCTCGCGTTCTGTGCGGTAAACTCGCGCATTCAAGGGTTTTTGGTTATGATTTTTGGTCACTCGCGCACTGTGATAACCTACTATATATATATATATATATATATATACATGTATATATATATATCTGCCAAACGCCATAATCCCATAAGGGGTTGCCATTTGATTTTTAATCCCTCTACTATCTGATGTAATAGAGCCAAAGGCATGTCCAGAAAGTGGTCCTGTCAGGAAAGTGGGCCCCTAGCTCCTGGACTGGTACTTAAGGACCCTAACCCAGCCTAACTTTGAAAGCCACCTAAATAACTCCCTACAGGACATGCATAGCACCTATTTAAACCTATTTAAGACCCTCTTCACACCAATAATGGACATAAAGCATGAAATAAATGAAAAGGAACCAAAGAATGAGGAATTAGAAGTGACTGTACCTCAGCCAGGGTACTTACAGCACATTTGTGGCCGGCTTTTCTAAGGTTTTGGCAGTAGTAAAAATGCTCTTGAAGCAATTACAGTAATCCAGTGTTGTGCTGCACTTTGTTTTTTGCCCTGTGAGTTATAATTGTTTAACACCGCACACTGTTCTTAACTGCACCACGCCAGTTTCAATCGCCAATTTGCAATCCACTGTTAATCCTTTGCACTCTAAATTCTCATTTCTTAACACTGCATGACACTGTAAATTCCCGTGTGGTCTAGTGGTGAGGTATTACTGTTTATTCACAAAAAATGAGCACGTGTGGCTTCCATTGCAATAGGCATCTACTCGCCATTGAAGTTAGGCAGTAACTGTTGTTGGAGTGTTGGTGACGGGGAAACAGAGTTGCCAGATCGCAACGACCACATTACCAAACTCCTCAATTTTCATTACCAAATTTAACTTTTCATTACCAAATTCATAAAGCTAGCATTTATTCTTCACTAATTATATATATACAAGTGGAAATACATGTAATCACTCTTCTCATAATTAACAGCATACTCTGTATTGATTATTTTCACGCTATGTTGGCTAGCAGATTAATCAAAGACAGCAAACAATCCACCATCTCCATCCTGTGTATCCTCATACATGTGAAATATCTGTTTGGTAATGCATTATTCTGATTCATTACCAAACAAATTTTTCATTACCAAATTGGCCCACATTTGGTGATGAAAAATACCAAAGGGCAACCCTGACAGCGGAAGGGGGAGGAAGGAGGGGGTGAAGGGGCCGTGGTGTAAACCAGCTGTTCAGTGCTGTGCGGCAAATTCAAATTACGGGTGGGAAAAAATTTGGATTTCTTTTTATATTATCTTCTTTTTTTTTGGCCATTTTTGGATTCCGAAGGTTCAGGTCCACAATGTCCGGTAAGTGGGGTGTCCGGAAAGTGGGCATCCGGAAAATACAGGGATTACTGTATTTGTTTTATGGGGAGGGGCACTAACCTCCTACCAACCCACTTGCTGACACGTAGGGAGCACGTATGGTTTGGTTATATGGTTACCACCCAGCGTTGTAAATGGTTTCTTGGCTTACAGGAAACCATTTGGCTTGTCACTCAATGTACAGCCACCTGGAAAGGAAAGAAAAGCAATAAGAAGTGACAGGAAAGATTGGAGAAATTGGAAGAGAGGAGAACAGGAATAGAAAAAGAATGATAAAGGCTAAGGAAGAAGCCGGCAGCACCATGTCAAGCGAGTGGATAATGGTCGCCACTACCTATCTATCTATCTATAGCCCAATGGCCTAATCCTGCAAAGGGTGGCCCCAGACAAACGCCTCCAAGTCGCTCTGTCACCCACCATTTGACTACCCTCCCCCCAACTCACCCCCCCCTTCCCTCATATACCTCTCAACTCCATCCCTCCACCTCATCCTCGGTCTGCCTCTCCCTCCCTCCACCTCACCTACATACACCCTCTTAGTCAGTCTTTCATTCTCCATTCTCTTCACATGTCCAAACCACCTCAGTGTATTTCTCCTAATCTTCTCAACCACATCCACATCCACCCCACAGCATTCCTTCATTTCTTCATTCGTCAACCTGTCCCTCCATGTCACTCCACATGCTCCTCTCAAGTAACTCATTTCCACTGCTCTCACTCTTGACTTGTTCCCCTCTTGCAAGGTCCATGCCTCGCTTCCATACGTCAGGGTAGGGATCACAATACTATCATGCAGTTACTTCTTAACTTCCATACTCACCTCCTATTCCTCATCACTGCTTTCAGTGTACCAACAACCTTCCTTCCCTGCTGTACCCTTTCACACACTTCATCCCCCAAAGTTCCATCCTTACTCATCACACTACCCAAGTACTTGAATGCACTCACATTCTCCATATCCTCACCATCCAACTTCACTGCACACTCTGTGACTTCATTCCTCTCAAACACCATAACTTTACTTTTGTTTACATTAACTTTCAGATTCCTCTTCTTACACACTGTCCCAAATTCATTCACCAAACCTTGCAACTCCCATTCGTCTTCACTCAACAATACTGTATCATCAGCAAACAGCAACACCGGAAGCTTCCAAATCTCACCCTCATTCATTAGAGCCACCCCCACATCCACTGCCCTACCCTGCACCTCCTTTACAACCCCATCCATGTATATATTAAACAGCCATGGAGACATAACACAACCCTGTTTCAGTCCCACACTGAGATCAAAGAACTCACTCAGCTCACCATTCACTCGCACCGTAACCCTAGCTCCCTCGTATATACTCTTCACAGCACTCAACAATTTCCCCTCCACTCCATATATTCTTAATACCTTCCACATACCTTGCCTATCTATTCTATCATAGGCTTTCTCCAAGTCCATGAAGGAAGCATACACTTTCCTTCCCTTCTCTAGATACTTCTCCACTAAACATCTTAGAACAAATATCTGATCTACACACCCTTTTCCCTTCCTAAATCCCCCTTGTTCTTCTCCAACTAGCTCCTCTGTCATATGCCTAACCCTATCAATGAGTATTCTACCATATATTTTACCAGTCACACTAAGTAGGCAAATACCCCTACGGTTACCACATACTTCTCTCCAGTCCTCTGGAACCCTTCCCTCTTCCCAAGCCAATCGACACAACTTCCATATCCACTCCACAACAATCTCATCCCCATACCTAAGCATTTCACCACACACTCCATCAATTCCTGGGGCCTTTCCCAACTTAATATTCTTCATCGCTTCCACTACTTCCGTCCTACTGATCTCTTCCTCCCTCCTCTCATCTCTTCTTCTCCCAGCCATTCCCCAACCGCTTATACTCGCACTGCTCTCACTCTCCACATTCAACAAATCCTCAAAGTGCTCCTTCCATCTCCTCAGTTTCTCTCTCTTCTCCACCAACAATCTATTATTCCTATCTTTCACTCCCCTACTATTTCCCCTTTCACACTGCCTTACTTTCTTTACCTCCTTCCAAAACAATTTCTTACTCTCCCTCCATTTCACACTCAGATTCCTCCCAAACTCCTCATCCACTTTCTTTTTACTCTCCTTCACCAGTCTCTTAACCTCCCTTCTCCTGCTCACATATACCTCTCTCTTCTCTCTCTCATCTTCTCCCCTACCTCTACTCACTAACCATTCACTGTATGCCTTCTTCTTTTGTTCCACAGCTCGTTTCACCTCATCATTCCACCATGGTGTCCCTTGCACACCCTTGCATCTCCTCCTCACTCCACAAACCGCCTCACACGCTGCGCCTATCTCTTCCGTGAATATCTTACATACATCTTCCACCCCTTCCATCTGCTCTAGCTCATACCTTCCCAGTCTTTCTTCCACTATGCTCTTATACTCTGTCATTTTCTCACTATCTTGCAATTTCTCCACTCTTCTCACAGGAGTTGCTTCCTCCTGTCTTCCCCTTCGTCTCCTCAACCACTTTCTTTGCAGCTCTACCTTGGCCATCACTAAGTGATGGTCCGAGACTCCATTCCCCCACCCTCTCCACACTCTTGCATCCAATCTACCTATCACTATATATAATATATATATATATATATATATATATATATAATCATTTACTATATAAAAACAGGAAATTTAACGTGATTATGAAAAACAACACAGCTCAACAAACCAACAAACTTCAACATATCAATGTAGTTTTTTAATTCACTTGCCCACAAGAAGGTTGTAAACTTTGTCACATGAAACATATTTGTATGACCACAAGCACAGTAAGGAGATGTTTAACCATGCACCTACAATCTGGTTCCATAAAAGATCACATGATTCAACATCACACATCAATAAACGGACAAGTTTTAATAGAAAAACACTAACATAAAAGATGCCATGACCACATCAGACTACAACTTGCAGAAGCATTTCTCATACGTGAAAACACACCGGCCATAAACAACCAAACTATCGGACAAGACCATATCCTTAAATCGTTCACACACATAAGACCCGACCACAAACAGCGACAGTTGCCAACGACCATCCCACACACAGTAACACAACTGGCAACACTACACAGCCACAAACACCCACTCACTCATACAACTTTCACAGTCAACAACATAGCTGACTACACCTATAAGGTTTGTCTCTTTTATCCATACACTTTTAGCTGAACACTTTTATCAGTCGATGTTGAGTCAGATGTTGTACATGTCGTATCTGTATATGTATCGTATAGGTATATGTTGTATATGTCAGATATTTTATAGTGTATATATCTATCTTTACAGATGTTGATGATGTGTAAGGATACATGAAACATCCTATGAAAAATAAATAAAATACAGCTAGTGATGACATGGATCTGGGACTTATTATCTACAACCTGAATCACAGTGTCAAACGGTGTGTACGAAAACTTAAAAAGATAAACAGAAAAATAGCGAACAATGGCTACACCTTGGTGTTCAATGATTTTTGCATACATACATATATAAATATATATATATATATATATATATATATATATATATATATATATATATATATACATATATATATATATATACATATATATATATATATATATATATATATATATATATATATACATATATATATATATATATATATATATATATATATACATATATATATATATATATATATATATATATATACATATATATATATATATATATATATATATATATATATATATACTGTATATACATACGTACATATACACTCCATCCTTGAGTACCATGAGCAACAGGGACTGGACAAGGACCATGGTAGTCAAATCCGCATTACTCAGACAATATGTTTCCATGTATAACTGTACAATGTGTTCTGGCCACTTTCCAAAACTCACTTTCACCACTTCTTACCAATTTACCCTGCATAAATTACCCCCTACGTATACCAACCATCAGGTAAAACACCGAAAGAGAATAATAAAAAACATGAATGGTAAGAAAAAGGCATTAACAAAAAACTTAAGCTGGGCACCCATGTTATGTTGCCTGGCTCTGCACCACTCTCCCCTCGCCCCCCACCCCCACTGTTGTTGTCACTGTTATGTTGTTGCTGTCCCTGCACATCCCTCTTCAACATCAAAGTCGAATCCTACGAAGTCCAGGGCTAAAACAATGGAGCTGACCTCGTTGTCTGGTGTAACATCATCACTGGCATTAGCAAGATGCGAGACGTTGTCGGCAATGGAGAGGCCTGCCGTCTGGCCCAGAAATAACTGGGGCTGTATTTATCATAGTGGCCTTCCCCATTCACAATAGTCCGTTCCCAAGCTCAAAAACAAAGCACAACTGTGAGACGTTCCTAAGAGTTATCATAGTCTTATGAAAGCCTCGTACCTTGCGATCGGTAAAGGAACGCTAAGGTTAGCAGATATGTGACAGTTACACAAACAAGTTGAGATTGACATCATTACACGATAGAAACATAAAATGTTATCAATAATTCAATAAATATTTGATTATAATAGCAAATTCATCATAAAACATTTTTTTTTTTTTTTTGTCCATGGCTGAAAACATAACTATCGATTCCCAATTATCTAAATTCCTTCTCTACCTACCATCACAGTCTCTACTCTCACAATGAAACAATATGTTTGCATGTGTAACAGTACAATGTGTTCTGGCCACTTTCCAAAACTCACTTTTACCCGTTCTTACCAACCTACCCACATAAATTACCCCCTACTTATACCCACCACCAGGTAAAACACTAAAAGAGATGGAACTATTGTACTATTTATTAAGAACATGAATGGTATGAAAACAGTATTAACAAAAACAAAAGTGTACCTTTCACAATAATAAATATTCATTTTTTCATATCAAATCAAATCGTTAGGCAGGGTACCTGTGTGTTACTGACATAGCTCTGCACACTCCTGTCGCTCCCCATCCCCACTGTTGTTGTCACTGTTAAGCTGTTGCTGTCCCTGCACATCCCTCTTCAACATCAAAGTTGAATCCTTCAAAGTCCAGGGCTGAAACAATGGAGCTGACCTCGTCGTCAGGTGCAGCATCATCATTGGCATCAGCAAGGTGTGAGTCGTCGGAGGAAGATGTATCTTGCGGCAGTGGAGAGGCCTGCTGTCTGGCCCGGAAATAACTGGTGATGAGCTACTGTTGGCGAGCACTGACCCTGGCATTAAACATGTCAGTGTAGGTTCTCAATGCACTCGGGACCATGGCCACACTGAGGTCTGCCCGTTCCTGGTTGGGGTCATTGTTGGTGATGGTGTGGGTCAGCTTTCTGATTATCTCCACCACCTCCCTCAAGATGTGTGTGGGTGGCTCTCCTGTAGGCCTGCCGTCATTCAGGTCATCCTCCTCTTGTTCCCCATCCTGCTCCTCCTCCTCCAACTGATCCATTTCCTCGGTGTCAGGCTGCAGGTTAGGGGAGATGAGCTCGTGAATGTCACCTGCATCCACTGACTCAAAACCAGCCACTCGTCTTGCTGCCTCCACTGCCTGCAGCTCGCATGGCAACTCCAGCTTGTGGCCACAGTGGCCTGGAAAACCCTCAAACACGTTCTGCCAGGCGTGGTGGATCGTGGCTTGGTTCACCTCCTTCCATGCCACTACGAAAGCATCCACACCATCTTTTATACTGAAATTTCTCCAAAATTGGAAGACTGTTATGGCCTCTCTCGAAGCAGGAGTGGATGTATGGGTGGATGCAGATACAGGAGGTGGTGGAGAATCTCTGCTAGTCCCTGGTATAGGCGAGGATGATCATGGTGGTGGTGGGGATTCGGCATCAGACATTTCCATGAGCTCTTCCTGGATGTCTGTTGCTGCATCCAGCATCACAAACGTCCTCCTCGCATACGACGACTTGAAAATGCTGATCACCTCCTGATCCAAAGGCTGAAGGAGAGAAGTAGTATTTGGGAAAAAGAAAACCACCTTAATGTTGGGATGCCTGTCAACCATAAGTCCTGAATGACCAGATGCATTATCAAGTAACAGGAGAATCTTGAAGTCGAGATTCTTCCTGCGACAGAACACCTCAGTCTCTTTTACAAAACACGTATGAAACCACTGAAGACTGATGGCCCCAGACATCAACCCCTTTTGTGACTCAACCTATGAACATTTAATTTACTCATGTCCATATTACGGTAGGTGCGGGGCCGTTTAGAGCAGTGAATCACAAGGGGTTTCAGCTTGCACGTGCCTGAGGCAATGCACCCTAGGAGAACCGTGACCCGGTCCTTCGAGGCCTAATTCCCCTCCCCTCCTTCTTAGCGATGAACGTTTTTTGGGGCATCTTCTTCCAGTAAATGCCTGTCTCGTCGGTGTTGAAAATCTGGTCTGCGGTGTAGCCCCCCCTCTGTGATGATGTCTCTTAAGAAATTAGGGAACTCTATGGCTGTGGTCGTGTCGGCACCAGCGGCTTCCCCACTTATTTTCCCACTTTTCAACTTACTTCTTTTCACAAAGGAAGACAACCACCCATTAGACGCTTTGAATGGAGGCAGATTACGGTAATTCAGTCATTTGGCTACTTCAGCACAATAAAGTTTCGCCTTCTCTCGTATCATGCGGCCATCAGTAGGGACGTTGTTCTTTCTCTGGCGCTCCACATAATGTCATATCAGTTTCTCAGTCATCTTCAGGACAACATTACGAACTTTTACTGCTTAAATGTTCGCATCACCAGGGTTTCCTAGCACGATCTTCTTTATCTTCTCCCAGTCCCTCCAAAACGTTCTGATGGTGCTTTCATTCACGTCATGCTTTTTCGCCATTTCTACCTGCCTTTTTCCTTTCTCCAACTCCTTTACTATCTCATACTTCTGTGCATGCATGAAGGTGCATCTCTTTCTTGGTGGCTGGGGCTGATCACGTGGCATGATTCAAGAGGCAATGTCCTCACTCAAACCCTCCCAAATAAGAAAAAATCTTGCAGCAGAGCACAGGCAGTACTAGCTAAGGCAAGAGAAAGGGTCAAAGTGACGATTTCTAAGCATGATGTGCTAGAATGCGGATGAAATTATGCTAGATTGGCATAAAATGCTAAATCTCGTTTTCATGTTTTCAATATGTTCGGTTTCTGATATCTTTAAAGACTGATATAGTATTACCAGGTTGTTAACCATACAAAAAAGAGAAAAGAAAATCTTGCTGCAGAGCATGGGCAGTACAAGCTGAGGCAGGAGAAGGGGTCAAAGTGATGATTCTAAGCAGGATATGCTAGACTGCAGATGAAATTACCCTAGATTGGCATAAAATGCTAAATCTCTCGTTGTTTTCATTACGTTCGGTTTCTGTTAATTTTAAAGACTGATATAGTATTACTAGGTTGTTAACTGTGTAAAAAAGAGAATAGCAAATCTTGCTGCACAGCATGGGCAGTACTAACTGTGGTAGGAGAAAGGGCTACAGTAGTGATTTCTATGCAGGAATATGCTAGATTGCGGATGAAATTATGCTAGACTGGCATAAAATGCTAAATCTTTCGTTGTTAATATGTTTGGATTCTGTTATTTTTTAAGATTGATATAGTATGACTAAGTTGTTGACTGTATGAACTCATATCCTTATGAATAAGTCTTAAGACAAAAACCACCATATTAATCGTGCTTTTTAACTTGTACACGTCCACCCGCGACCAGTCGTGATTTCCTGGTAAAGTATGGCTTGTTTCACACTCCCCATTCATGATGTTCATATTTCACAAGTATCTGTCTTTTATGAGGCCTCTTAATTAAGGTCACCTTTTGAAAATTCCTGGGTTATGAGTGAAAAATTATTCCTTCAGAAAATTCTGTTAGTGACTAGGTAATAAACACTGCCGCAATGTAAGAACTCGTCTGGATATTTAGTAACTTTTTCGCTGATTTAGCTGTCATCAACAGTTGCTGTATACATTGGAGGATGTAGCCACATAGTGGTTATACATTCATGTCTTTTGATACCGTAAAATGCCATAACTTCGGACATTTTTTATGTGTTTTAATGAATAACTCCTTGTAGAATGGTGCAATTTTATTCCTGTTGGTGTCATGTGGTAGCCAGGGAGAGTACCTACTAAATCCATATATTTAAAAAAATTAGCCAAGCTAAACTTGTGCTTTTTTTTTTTTCATTTTCAAGTGTCCGAAGTTAGGAACAAATTTTCTAACTTCGGACAGCTCTTCCAAACTTCGGACATCCATGTATTTTCCCTTTAAACATGAGAATGGTTAATGGGATCTATCTCTGGACACACTGGCCAAACTTCGGACACTTGAGAAGTTTTTAAAAAATGTAAAAAAAAATATTGGGCACTCGTGACCAGAGTTATACATACAGTATATATAGAGAAGTATCCCAAAATATCTTCTTTTAGGAGCTCGTAATTTCATATCACAGTAAATTGCATCATATCACATTGTAGTGAGGTATTCTGGCCGTAAATAGAACTAAGAACTATTCACGAACTTTTTGAGATGAAAAAATAAAATAAAAATGCACTGCATATACCCAAAACTGTAAGAGGAACTGTCCTCATTTTCCTAAACAAAACTTCACTTAATTATCAAGTATCTACCTCATTGACTCAACAAATGCATACCGAAATAACATAATATGATGTTGAACATTTCTTACAGGTTCTAAAGACACACACACACACACACACACACACACACACACACACACACACACACACACACACACACACACACACACTGTCACTGCTGTCATCAACCATTGGGTATACAAATGTGTGAGGTGTACCCTGAACGTGTTTGAGAAACCTGACATGTATTTCTGGTTTTACCTTAACAATGATAGCAATATAATGCCTATATCTGTCTTTGGTATCAAAGGGAACCATCACAACTACCCAATCTGAGGGAACAACTTTATCCCCAATAATCTGGGTAGAGGTGACTGTCAGGGGAGATGCTTGTGCTTCATGGTTGGGTGCAGATGTGGAAGTGGAAGGCTGTGCTGCTATCTCTGCTGTATCCTCTTGTGGCTGCAGTGGCTGGGGTTGTGGATCATCAACTTCACACTCTTCATGCTGGCTCTCTGTTTCATTTTGTAGTGCCCTTGTAGTAATACTCATGCCCGGTGACACATTCAACCTTTTCTTTCGCCTTGGTTTCGCTATAGCTGGACTTGAGCTTGACTGACTGGTTCCATGCCTCATGTCCTTCAACAATTCCAACACTGAGCTGTCTAAGGCAGTACTGGTAGATGGTCCTGGTGTACCAGTATCAGCTGTATCTTGGATTGAATCTTCTGGAAGTCTTGAGATGGATTTCTGTGGATCAAGAGGATAAATGCCGCATTTCCTAAACCCACTACGTAGGTTGTCAGCAATGGTCCCTTTAACTTTATCCACCAGTTCGGTCAGTAGTGCTGGGAAGCAGTCTTTAGGTAATGAAGCACTCAGCCTACCAACAGTAGTTTTCTTGAAGTTCTCGAGGATCTTACGCCAGTGCACTTTTAGAGGCCGGAACACAGCAACATCGAGAGGTTATGTCAAGTGCGTGGAGTTAGGTGGTAAGAGAAGAAAGGAGATATTATATTTCTCACATGACTCAATAACACTGGGTGATACATGGCTTGCCAAGTTGTCTCCTATAATGACAACTCTACCTGTCTTGCGTTTAGCATAGGGGAGGATAATTTTGTGGAACCAGTCATCGAATGAACACGAGTCGAACCATCCACTGGGGGACCTATTGTATAGTGTTCCAGGAGGGCCCCCTTCAGTCCATGTATCGTAAAGATGGATAGCTTTATACACCACATATTGAGGTAGTAACACACCAGATGCAGTTCCAGAGAACATAATAGATATTGAGGATTTTGTTGAGTTCATGATTCTCTCTGGATATTTAGTGCCCCGCCTCACTATGACTTTCTTTTTACCTGGATCATCAGTAAGATTGGTCTCATCAAAATTTATTATGTTCTCTGGAGGCACACCTTCTAGTGATTTTTTCAGGTTACTGTAGAACTCGGCTAGCATGGCTCTTGTCACTCTGGCTCTGTCAGTCTTTATATTCTGGGACAATCGTCTACTAAGGGTTTGTTTGTGGCGCTTGAAGAAGGAATGGGCCCATTTAACACCAGGTACATTGTTACTGAATCGTGACACAACAACCCCTCGTTTGTCTAAATATGCTTTCACTAACATCCTCAAGTCCAAATTGTCGAGTGGGAATCCCCATTCTGCCAATGTGAGGATTCTCTGACACACCAGTAACTCTTCATCATGGCTCAATGAAGTATTACGTCCCACTTGTTTGCAATGTTTTTGTATCAGGTAATCATATAATGTGCTCTTTTTTAATTTATATTTTTCAGCTGCTTTGCGCACACTCATGTTCTTGTTATTTATGTCATCTTTAGCCTTTTCCAGGGCACTTTTGGACACTTTACTTGTGTAGGCTCTTTTCCTCTTTATAGGAGATTTCGCTGTTTTAGCCATGTTTTTCTGTTTATATAATTAGCATCACTTTACTATTAATATTATTGTCTGTCCGAAGTTTGGACTTTATTTGGCTCAAATAATTTGTCTGTCCGAAGTTAGGATTTTTTCTGCAAAATAAAGTAGTATTCATTAAAGCAGGCATAGCAAGATTATCCATGCATATATTTTGAAACAGTTTACTTCCCAATACTTGCAGCACTTTCCTACATATAATCGTACTGTTCACTTTTTTACAATTGAAACTGTTTGTTCTGTGTGAACAAAGTTTTGCAGGGTAAGAAAATTCAGTTATTTTTTCCAATGGATTCACGAATTTTTTTCACCCACACATATTCAAGCTAGTTTAATAGGATTAATACATAATAGTCTTAGAGGATTACCCTACCTACCCACATCATTATTTTTTGCAAATATCGCACTCTCTTCCAATAAACTTGAATTATTACATTTTTTTACGAAATGTCCGAAGTTTGGACGCCGTCCGAAGTTATGGCGTTTTACGGTAATTATTAGCAATACTATATGTTATAAACTAAAGAGGTCTAAGCAAGGTTTATTACACACAGGAGTGAGCAGTATCAGAGTAGTATAGGATGAGTAGTGTATGGCATAACAGCATCAGCCCTTGCTAACCTTAGTACTTTGATATAAGAAATATGCCAAAACAATTCTGAATTTCATAAAATTATGCCAAATTTAATATGCTAACAAGTATAATAAATCTGGTCTTGCTGGAAAGGAATACAGGTACCCTGATGTAAACCAGCCAACCATGGCCGTTTTGGCAGGTGACGTAACCGCGCGTGCCTTTCAAATTTAGTTGTCAGGCCAGCTGACGTCCTGCGTGAGCTCTTGTTTCTTCGCGTATTGATAAATACCTATCGCATTATGCTGGCCGTGTTAGAACAAAAACGCATTACTCAACCAAGTGTTACTCGAAACGAAATGAAACGATATGTGTATGTATATATATATATATATATATATATATATATATATATATAAATATATATATCGTTTCATTTCATTTCGTTTTTAAAGGCTCCAACATGCTTGCATGCGTTAGCCTTGGTCACCTAATGGCGGCTCTCCATGCTGCACGATCTCTTGCTGACTCCCTGTTCAGTCCCCTAACCCTGAGGACAAACTTAATGAACTCGTCCCATGTCTTTCTTGGTCTACCCCACATAACCCCAACCCCAATATTAACACTTCTCACCTTCCTCACAGTATTATCATCCCCTATCCTCTCCACATGCCCAAACCATCTCAATCTACCTCTCCTCATCACAACACCAATACACTCCAGTCTCATCCTACCTCTCAACTCTTCCATCGTAAACCCAGCCCCCCCCAAACCTTGCATGCAAGGACGCACTACACATCCACCTAATCATTGTCATTTCTGTTCGTCTGAGCCTGCAAATATCCTCCTCCTTTACTGCCCAGGTCTCAGTACCATACAGCATTACACTCCTAACATATGCTACATACAAAGACCCTTTAGCATGTAGGGAGAGTCCTCTCAATGTCAGGAGAGGCAAGAATTCCCTGAATCTCTTCCAACTACTTCTCACCCCAGCCCCACTTCAGCACACAACATGTCTCCCAAATAACAAAACTCTTCCACACACTCAAGAGATTCACCACGAAGTTCAATCCTTTCACACCTGACAATCTCCACCTGCTCTCCCCGACACGCTGTGCACATAAAATCAGCATTATCTCGCAGTCTACCTCTGATACCACTACCTCTCTTGTGCACCCATCTATCACAAACACTGCACAAGATGGAATTACTTCCCACACCCTTGTGGCAAACTGCACATGGCCACTCTCCCTCGTCTTTGACAGTACTGCCACCAACCTAGATATCATCTCTTTTGTTTTATCTGCATTTATCCTTAAGCCCTTGTGCCCCATACCATCTCTCCATTTCCTGAACGGTTCCTACGCCTCCCTTTCATTTTCTGCAATCAACACCAAATCATCAGCATACAACATCTCCCACAGGAGTCTGTTTCTGAAGTCACATGAGAGGGCTTCAAGTACCATGGTAAACAACATGGGACTGAAAACTGATCCCTGATGCACACAAATGTTCACGGAAAACTCATCACTCAAATCTCCATTCACTCTTATCTGGGTGCGAGCACCCACATACATAGCCATAACCACCCTAACCAGCCACTCCTCCAAGCCAAGCTTTCTCATTGCCCACTTCACCACCTCTCTAGGGACAATGTCAAAGGCCTTTTCCAAAAAACAAAAATAAAATACAGATCCCTTTTCTTACAAATATAATTTTCCTGAAGCTGTCAAACAATGAATATGGCATCAGTGATCTATCTACCTGGCATAAATCCATACTGCATCTCATTAATATTCACTCTTTCTCTAATCATACCTTCTAAAACTCTCTCCATTACCTTCATTATCTGATCTAAATGCTTTATACCCCTATAATTTCCTTTTTCCAGGGCATCACCCTTCCCTTTATACACATTTACAATTACACTCTTCAGCCAATCATCTGGGAAAACACACTCATAAATAATCATATTTATCAGGTCAGTGACTAACCCCACCCCTATATTTCCTGAGGCCTTCAACATTTTGGCAGTCAACCCAGACACACCTGCTGCCTTCCCCACCTTCATCCTGCCTATTGGCTCACTCACAGTAGCAGCATCAGTCAAAGGCCAAGGGCCAAACGCTAGATCTGCTGGTTCCAGACCTTCCCTGTCCTAGTCAAACTCCTCATTCAACAACCAGCTATAATGCTCTCTCCATGCATCTTTAATATCCTCACTGTCCACCACTACCCTTCCTTCATCATTCTTCACACACTGCTCACCTATAATATCCCAATTATCCCTCTTCATCTGATTTGCCACCTTAAAGATCATATTTTTCCGATTTAGGTTATCAAGTAAAGGTCTCTGTGACTCAGACTTCACCTTGTATACCTCTCTTCTAGCCCTACACTTGGCAGCCAAGTATTCCTCCTTGCTACCACCCTTCTTCCATTCCTGGAAAAGCCGTCTTTTCTCCTTAACTGCAGCTTCTACACCCTCATCCCACCACCAAGTTACTTTATGTCTTGGTGGTCCTCTTGTCCAACCACATATTACATCAGTAACTCTCAAGAGATTGTTCTTGAGGGCTCTGTACTGTTCATTAACGTCTCTGTCTACGGCTCCCTGTTCAGCCACCACTCTCCTCATCTCTCTAAAGAAGGCATCCCTTACTACTTGGTTTTCCAGCTTCCATATTTTCCTCTTATGTACATAAGTCCTCTTTTTCATCACTCGTTCTTTAAGCACCATATCACAAATCAACAGTTTGTGCTGCTGCACACACTCCTCACTTCCTATAACTTAATCATTCCTTACTAACCTCCTATCAGCCCTCGTAACCACAAAATAATCTATCTGACAGCTATTTCCCCCAGACTCATACGTAATTAACCTACTCTCTCTTTTCCTAAAATATGTGTTACACACACACACACACACACACACACATATATATATATATACTGTATATATACAATTGGCTCGCCTACTGCGTGAGCTCAGAATGCGCGAATCGCATTGTGCGCAAGTGACCAAAAATAATAACCAAAACCTTGAATGTGCAAGTTTACCTCACAAAATGCGAGGTAGGAGCAAGGAGTGGCTCAAAAACGCCATTTTCCATTAGTACGCACCCCCCCCCCCACACACACACAACGCGTCCATCATCACGTGTCGTGATGTTAATACTCAGAAATTCCAGGGCATTCTACTGCCCAGCTCGGGGTAGGAGGCAGAGCCCGACGCAAGGCAGAGTCAAGTTGAGCAGCCTAGTGTGATAGAGGGCAGGACTGAGCTGTGTATGTCAAGAATACGCAAGATCCTTGCTGTCATGGATAAGCTCAAGGAAGAGGTGAAGAACAGGAAGTCAGCAACCAAAGAACGGAGGAAGTTCTCGTTAGTATCGACAAAGTCTTCCGTTTCTACACAGACAGGCAAATGCAGGAAATAAACAGGAGAAGAGAGACGCTCATAACAAGTTACACACAGTGGGCTCAAGTTAGTGAAAGTGAGGAACCAGCTATATCGTCTGATCCTGTTCCTGCTGAGGATGCAACGTCAGATGTGTCAGCATTGGACTTCGAGGGGTTTCTGGCCAAAGCGAGTGAGTTAGAGGCTCCTAGAGAAGGTGCTCAGGATGAGTCTGTGGAAGAAAGTGTAGGTGGTGGTGGTGGTGGTGGTGGTGGTGGTGGTGGTGGGGGTGGGGGGGGGTGCACTGTAAGTGTTGCCGTGCCTCGGAAACCCTGTTATGCTTTAACCCGCCGTGTGCTGGCTATTTTTAGCCCTCTGGGTCACCCCAGTGCTGGCCATTTTTCAACCTTTTTTTTTTTTTTTTTTTTTTTTTTTTTTTTTTGGGGGGGGGGCTAAAATCATAGATTTTGATGTGGAAATTAAAATGCTCACCGAGGCTTGGAAATGACTTTTATTTAGTCCTGCATATTCGTTTACAGGTATAGCCGCTCTCTCACGCTCACCACGTACATGAGAAAGCCGTTTTCTATGTAAGGTATATTCAGGTATTTATGCTGGGAAGGTATAGCAATGTTCAGTGCACTTTTCTGATCACTTATTACTTCAGCATCTATCAAAATTTGCATGTCTTTCTCAGTGTGAATGCATTATCTTACACTTACCTGAAGATAGGTACAACCTGACTTCATCACGTACAGTCCTGGCACTTACAAGAAGGTATTTACAACTTGACTTCACTATATAGTCCTTACACTTACAAGAAAATATTTACAACTTACACTTACATGAAAATATTTACAACATGCCTTCACTATGTACAGTACTGGGTGAGGCACACAGGCAGAATGAGGCTGAGCGAGCGTAAGGGGGGGGAGCGAGTGAGTGTATGGCCTTGACAGCCTGGGGGATGGTAGAGAAATAGTTACCTTACATGCCTGCCAATTTTTACCCGCGAATCTTGAAAAATGCGGTCACAGTGAAGTTTTTTATTTTAGACCGTTTTAAAACAGCACTGGCACTGGCCGCGGCATTATGTCAGACCGTTTTAAAACGGCACTGGCACACGGCAGGTTGAGTCCATCAGGCCTGTTGTCTACTGTTGTTAAGGTGACTGCCCATATTTTTGTTATTGTAGTTACATCTGTAGTACAATGTCTGAAATTGACTTTGAGTTATTTGTTTTATGTGGAGGGGCACTAACCCTCCACCAACCCACTTACTGACAAGTAGGGACATGTATGGTTTGGTTATATGGTTACCACCCAGCATTCTAAATGGTCTCTCGGCTTACAGGAAACCATTTGGTTTGTCTTTCAATGTAAAGCCACCTGTAAAGGAGAGAATAGCAATAAGAAGTGACAGGAAAGATGGGAGAAATAGGAAGAGAGGAGGGTAGGCACAGAAAAAGAATGATAAAGGCTAATGAAGAAGTAGGCAGCACTAAATCAAGTGAGTCGATGATGGTCGCCACCACCTACCACTAAATAGATATATATATCGGTATATATTATACAGTATATACTGTATATATATATATATATATATATATATATATATATATATATATATATACATATATATATGTATATATATAGTCCAATAAGGTATGAAAATATAATTCTTGTGGGGAAATACATGTATAAATATATATGCAGACTGATGCCTTTTATTAGAAAACCATCAGCCTGCACACAAACAGGAAGCATGTACTAAAACTGTATATTGTAAATTAAAATCAAAGTTTAATTAAAATGCATTTCTCTAGTTTCCTAGATCATCAGTTATAAAATTAGTGGCCCAGGAAGTGGTGTGCTTCCTATGAGTAATTGATAGCCACTGATATTTGGTATGAATTGTCAACTGTTGTCAGTTTCATCTCGAGTTACGTGAGGCTTCAGTTGCCCCACTTCGGTAATTCGAATAAGGTTTGTACTTTGAAGCTGTAACTGGGCCGGTGTTTCCTATATCTATTCAATAATGGTTTAAATTTATTTATGAAATATTTTTCCTTTGACTTTCTTAATGTAGGATCATCCTTTTTTACTTTATAGATGGGCATAATATTGAACTTTGGAGAACATTTTTTTTTGCACATTCAGCTATGTGGATATTCACATATAAACCTTTAATGTGATTAATATGATCCCTATGGAGGTTATTATGGAGCCAGAGATTTGAGGTCTCGCCTATATAAATCTCTTTGCATCCTATCTATCTATCTATCTATTGCCAGACCTCAATCCCGTTCAGGGTGGCCACAAACAAATCGCCTCCACGTCACCCTGTCCCCCGCCATTTCACTGCCCCACTCCCAACTCACACTCCCCTCTCTCATATACCTCTCCACCCCATCCCTCCATCTCATCTTCGGCCTCCCCCTCCCTCTTCCCCCCTCCACCTCACTCACATACACTCCCTTTGTCAGTCTTTCACCCTCCATCCTCTCCACATGGCCAAACCACCTCAGTGTATTCCTCCTAACGCTTCCTATCACATCCACATCCACACCACAACGCTCCTTTATATCCTCATTTGTCAGCCTGTCTCTCCATGTGACTCCACAGACTCCTCTCAAATAACTCATTTCCACTGCTCTCACTCTTGACTTGTGCCCTTCCAGCAATGTCCAAGCTTCACTTCCATACGTTAGAGTTGGTATCACAATACTGTCACGAAGTAACTTTTTCACTTCCATGCTCACTTCCCTGTTTCTTATCACTGCTTTACAGGGATGTGTCATGTCTCCATGGCTGTTCAGTCTGTACATGGATGGGGTAATAAAAGAGGTACAAGGTAGGGCAGTGAATGTTGGAGTGGCCCTGGTGAGAGAGGGTAGTGTTTGGAAACTCCCTATACTGTTGATTGCAGATGATACTGTGTTGTTGAGTGAAGATGAAGGGGAGCTGCAAGGCTTGGTGGATGAGTTTGGGAGTGTGTGTAAGAAACGTAATCTAAAGGTGAATGCAGGGACGAGTAAAGTGATGGTCTTTGAGAGAGATGAAGTCAGTGAATGTACAGCGAGGTTGGATGGTGAGGAAATGGAAAATGTGAGTACGTTTAAGTACTTGGGTAGTGTGATGAGTAAGGATGGAAGTTTGGAGGGTGAAGTGCTTGAAAGGGTACAACAAGGAAGAAAGGTTGCTGGTTTCTTGAAAGCCGTGATAAGAAACAGGGAAGTGAGCATGGAAGTGAAAAAGTTACTACATGACAGTATTGTGATACCAACTCTAACGTATGGAAGTGAAGCTTGGACGTTGTTGGAAGGACACAAGTCAAGAGTGAGAGCAGTGGAAATGAGTTATTTAAGAGGAGCCTGTGGAGTCACATGGAGAGACAGGCTGACAAATGAGGATATAAAGGAGCATTGTGGTGTGGATGTGGATGTGATAGGAAGCATTAGGAGGAACACACTGAGGTGGTCTGGCCATGTGGAGAGGATGGAGGGTGAGAGACTGATGAGGACAGTGTATGTGAGTGAAGTGGAGGGGGGGAGAGGGAGGGGGAGGCCGAGGGTGAGATGAAGGGATGGGGTGGAGAGGTATATGAGAGAGGGGGGTGTGAGTTGGGAGCAGGGCAGTGAAATGGTGGGGGACAGGGCGACGTGGAGGTGATTTGTTTGTAGCCACCACGTACGGGATTAAGGCGTCTGGCAATAGATAGATAGATAGATAGTTTTGTGTCGAGCATCCCATATCTTCGTTAATTTGGAATGTATAGTTGCCAACAGGAAAAGTAAATTGACTGCCTTCAATTATTTCCATGTAGAGTTTACTTTTTTTGTCTTCACATTTCTTCACTTTAAAACTAAGATATATTATTAAACCTAGCCCTTGTTAAAATTCTTTTTAGATTATTGGCTTGTCACTTTGCTTTAATTAAGGAGACATCTTTGTAAATTTCTTGTTTCGGGTGCCTTTTTAAAAACATTAATTGTACATAAGACTTCATTAAAGTGATCATCATACAGGTAATTTGGGTTATAGGTTGTCATATATGGTATTGTATGTGTATCACTGGCTGTTTCTTTATTACTAGAGCTCCGAAGGTTGACTACGGGTATTTGTTTTGCTCTACTTATGCCATTTTTTATTATACTTTTGGGATATCAACAGTGCTGAAGAAAATTTTTCAGTTCACTTAATCTTCTTTAACTCAGGTTCTGAAACTACTGTGCATATGCTTCATGCTAAATTAAATGGTATGTTATTTTTTATGTGTCTGGGGTGATTAGAACTGTACATTAGATAATGTTTTGTATCAGTTTCCCTGTAATATCAGTAATTATTTTCTTATCCTGCTTAATGAGTTTTATGTCTAGGAAAGTGACTGTGTCTCCACTTGTGTCACATGTAAATGTTCGTTTGGGGTCCAGGTTATTCATGATGTTTATGACTGCTGAGAAATGTCCTTCTCTCTCATCCCGAATCATAAAGATATCGTCCAGGTATCGCACATAGTTCTTTTTCATCTTATCTGCTAGTGTTTTACCAAAATGTGCTGACAACTGAGACTATAAGATGTTTTCTAAGTAACCCAACACAAGATTGGCATAATTTGGTGCAAATTTTGTCCCCATTGCTGTTCCTGATACTTGTGAGTAATTTTGCCCATTAAATTGGAATGAGTTATTTTCCAAAATTAAACTGCATCCTTCTTTTATTAGGTTTGCAGGTATTTGATTTGTATTATCATAGTGTTTATCAATCCAATATGTGATAGCATCGTATCCAAGTTCATGGCGAATATTAAGTATAGGTTTACCACATCAGGAGTTACAAAAATTTCATTATCATCTAATTTACTACGAATCTTGTTTAAAAAGTCTAGATTGTTATTAATATATGAAGGTATGTATTTCCGAAAGGGCTGCAGTATTATGTCTAAGAAGTGACTGAGATGGTTGGTAGGGCAAGCTTGTCCCACAATAATTCGTCTCATTTTAAGGTCTACAGGGTTTGTTATGGAAATCACTTCTGTATTATTACCATTAATTTGATCAATTATCAGTTTAGACTGATGCACTTTTGGTAAACCACAAAATAAGCTTGTCTTATATTCAAAGTTGGTTAAGTAATTAACTTCATTAGTTAGCCTATCCTTATGATAATTAATTACCTTTTTTATTTTATTCATTGTTTTTTGGTCTCTCTCTCTCTCTCTCTATATATATATATATATTTTTTTTTTCATATATATCCTGATCTTTTAAAATTTATCCATCACCTTTTGTTCATAGAATGATGTATCTATTAGTACAACAGCTGACCCTTTATCAGATTCTTAAATTACATCATTAGTGCAGTTCTTAAGGGCTTTTATAGCTTTTTGTTCACCAGGTGTTAAATTATACTTAGGTTTACTGTTTTGTCTGGTGGTAGTAGGTCAACTCAGTCTTAGGAAATCAACTACAGCATCTAGTGTGGAGTTTCTACCGGTATTTGGTTCCCATGTAGATTTTGGTTTTACCAGTGATTCATTATTAAACATACTGTTGTGGAAAAATTCCTTTAATCTTAATTTTCAGCATAACTCATCAATATCATTATTAAGTTCCTCGTGATTCAGTTGATTTGGCGTGGGGCAATATTTTAGCCCCTTAGTAAGTCAGGATTTTTCATTATCGCTCAGTGTGTAAGTTGAAAGGTTTATTATCTTTGGGTCTACTTTCTGAGTTGCCTCCAATTCAGATTTCTCCTGAAAAAATTCTGATTATTATTTCTTTCTATTGTGATCCCTACCCTGACGTATGGAAGCGAGGCGTGGACCTTGCAAGAGGGGAACAAGTCAAGAGTGAGAGCAGTGGAAATGAGTTACTTGAGAGGAGCATGTGGAGTGACGAGGAGGGACAGGTTGATGAATGAAGAAATGAAGGAACGTTGTGGGGTAGATGTGGATGTGGTTGAAAAGATTGGGAGAAATACACTGAGGTGGTTTGGACATGTGGAGAGAATGGAGAATGAAAGACTGACTAAGAGGGTGTATGTAGGTGAGGTGGAGGGAGGGAGAGGGAGGGGTAGACCGAGGATGAGGTGGAGGGATGGAGTTGAGAGGTATATGAGGGAGGGGGGGGTGAGTTGGGGGGAGGGTGGTCAAATGGTGGGTGACAGAGTGACTTGGAGGCGTTTTGTCTGCGGCCACCCTTTGCGGGATTAGGGCGTCGGGCTATAGATAGATAGATAGATTATTTCTTTCACAAAATAGGTCTTGTGAGGCAACATTCAGTTTAGAGAAAAGGTTCCCCAATTCATTCAAGCCTGGAACATAATTGTCTCTGTCTCTGTTTTGACCTTTTCAGTTTTTATTATAGGGAGGTCTTGTATCATTACTGCTCAATCTTTTATTAGTATAAGATTTAGGTCTTTTATAATTGAGGTTATTATGTGTAGACGGAGGTTTTGGCATATTATTTAGTGCTGGTACTTAGAAAGAATACAGTAATTTCTTTTTCTCCCAAATCTTTTGGAGATATTTTCTTCAGCAGTTATATCCTTGTACCAGTCTTCTATTAATTTCTGTCTGACTTCAGGAGAATCATATTTACTGACTAGATTCTTTATTTCCTCTTCTGCTGCATTCATGATTTGCCGTTGCTTCTCTGCTTCTTCTTTTAATATTTCGATTTCAATGTTTAATTCTGTTATGTCTAGGTCTTGTATTCTCTTGGTGTGAGACTCTGTTTCTCCAGGTATAGACTTTTCTTTAAATTTTCTGGCGATTACCGGTTCCGGTTGTGTTATGAGATCTTCATACATGGAGCGAATTCCAGTAGACCTATGGTGGTTATAAAATGTTTGTTTTCGAATGTTCAGTTGTGCGAGCCATTCATCCTTGTGAGATTGGAATATTTGGTCATTTGATAAGTCATGGCAATTGTTAAGCATATTTGAAGGATTTCCTTCCTTTAACACCTGGGAGTATGGTACACTCACATTTTGTTTATTTGTTGTTTGAATTGTCTCTCGGTGATATTTTTCTTGTTGTTCCTTAATTTCCTCCAAAACAGAGTATATTTTTCTTAATATATGTATTGTTTCAGATTCATATGAACTTTCAAGTTTAGTTTTATATATTGATAGATAGATAGATAGATAGATATAGATAGATAGATATATGTATCTTTATATATATATATATATATATATATATATATATATATATACATATATAATAAAGATACATATACAGTAAAAGCTCGATTAACCGGCATCCGATGCATCAGCACATCCGTATAACCAGAATGCAAATTTGATCCGGCATGAGGTCGAAAATATTCTGGATACCGGTCGTCCCCCTATAACTCTTGATTAGTTCTGTACAGTACAGGATAAAATAGTATATGCAGCTAAGTTTCCAAAACTATTTTGGACTGTAACATATGCTAAATTTTTCTTTAAATAATTTTGGTACTGTTTGCTGTTCAGTCCTGTACAATTTCTCCTGCTGTCTTTTGTGTGTATTGTAGTGAACACTCACGATCACTATATTTCTGCTCAGGGGGTGCCCCTTTCGTACCCCCATATACACAGGGAAGACAGGAGGGGGGACGAAATGAGCTCCACCCGCCTCTACCCCAGCTCCCAATCCTCCCCCATACCCCTACCCCTCCCTGCCCACCACTCCTCATTCTTAACAGGCAGTTACTTCTCAAGCTAACTTCATATTATACACTCATGGTCACATTACTAATACAGTACACAAATATAAAACACTAGGATATGTAAAAAGTATATAATATGACTATGAACATGCTGCAGCAAGAAATTAATGCATTATAACGTTAACAATAAAACAAAAATGTTAACAATGGCCATCCCAGGCCTCATGCATTGGGTGTTTGCATGTGTCCGTGTCTGCACCTGCGTGTTTGGGTGTGTTTATGTCTGTGTTTTTCAGTGTGTGTGTGTGTGTGTGTGTGTGTGTGTGTGTGTGTGTGTGTGTGTGTGTGTGTGTGTGTGTGTGTGTGTTTGCAAAGCGGTGCACCCAACACAGGAGGCCTGAGGCAACCATTGTTAAAGTTTTTGTTTTACTGTCGACATCATACTGTATTAATTTCTTGCTGTAACATGTTGATAGTTATACTCTTTTAACATATCCTAATGTTCTTTGTTTGTATTAGTAGTGGCACCAAGAGTGTTCAGCATGAAATCAGCTTGAGATGTAACTGCTAGTTAACCCGCCGCGTCCCGCTGACGTGAAAAAACGTCCACATGTTTTGTCACTGCCAATTCCGTTGACGTACATCAACGCGAATCAATTGCAAGGTCCCTAATTTGCACAATTTTCAATTTTCACGAGTGATTTTTGGTACGTATACACAGGTTACCCAGCATGACCCCCCCCCCCGCACGCCATTGTCTCGACAATTCACCTGTTACCAGTGACCTGGCCAGTAAAGACATGTAGTGCCACAGTACGAAATTCAGGGCCAGAGTGATTCCCCAATCGATGACAATGTGGAAGACAAACTTTACATAGCATTAGGGGAAGAAACAGTCAGAAATGATGATCAGGTAATACTGCCAAAAAAGGTCAGGTATGTTGTGTTTCATGAGTGAAACAATCCTTATATTGCCTACATTACTGTGTGAAAACCAATCTACTCTCGTACTACATATAAATTCGTACCAAATAAATAAATAAATACTGTTTATGAGTGGTGTGGAATGGTTACCCTCCCATAGAACTCGTTTTCTTTGGAGCCAGCCTGACAGCAAACACAGTAAGGTGAGGAGGTACTGCTACCTGTATCGAGTATTTTAAACCTCAGGTGAGCGATTTCTCAATGAATTTTCGATGTTTCTCACCAAAAGCGGAGGTTTGAGCCAAAAAAAATTTTTTCCAAAAATGGTCGGGATTGGGAGGAGTCAGTGGTGAAAAAGTGGTCGGGACGGGGCGGGTTAAGAATGACGGGTGGGGTGGGGGGTTGGGTAGGGGTATGGGGGATGGTCGGGAGCTGGGGTAGTGGCGGGTGGAGCTCGTCTCGTCCCCCCCTCCCCTATTCCCTGGATATTCTGAGGTAGGAAGGGGGCACCCCCAGGCAGATATTAGTGAGCGTGAGTGTACCTGTACTGTATATTACCTGACTTTTATCTAATACTGAATAATGTAGTTTATGAATAAAGTCCCAAGTTTGGTACTATTTCATTTGTTTGACCTCCCAGAAAATTTCTAAAAGTAACATTCGATTATCCAGAAAATTCCATATCCATAATGGAAGAATCCCCATGCATTCCGGTTAATCGAGCTTTTACTGTATACAGTGTGTCCTCGATAAACGAAAGGGATAAGAACCAAAAAAAAAAAATTTTGTAATTCGAAGTTTCATATATCGGAAAAATTTTCCCCATTGAAATGTATATAGAAAGGGGGAGATGCATTCCAGGACCCCCTCAGACCCCCCACCTAAACTTTACCCCTCCTATTTTGAAGTAAGTACCGTATTTCGTGGCATGTAAGACGCACTTTTTTGTCTCAAAGATACTTTAAAATATCCCCATGCGTTCTGCACGCTAGACTGAGGCAGGCTAGTTTGGCTCCATTGAGAAGAAACTCTTATAAAGATGATCATCTCACTGCTTAGCAACCACAGGAGTTTTCTACAGTATGCAGATTTGATTTGATTTTTAAAAATAATATACACTAGTGTGTATATGCAGCAGATTTAAGAAACACACGAGATCAGAAACACACAAAACTTTCGCGGGTTTGTTTACAGCTCAACTGGCTAACATCGTGAAGATATTTAGCGGTTTAGCAGTTTAGCATCCACACTATTCTAGCAAGCTAAAGTACATGATCACTGGTGAACTGTCTGCTAACGTTCTGAAAGGCAATCATGACCACTTTGCTTGTCATCCATTCACTAACTAGCAAAGCAATCATACTGGAGAGATGCTGGCTAGTGAAACTGCCAAGTCATCAAAACAGACTTTCGCCATGTATGGAAATTCAATAACCCTAATTAGGTCAGTTACTTCTGTGACATTTTGTGAGTGTATATATGCAGCAGATATTAAAACACGCAAGTTCAAGGACACAAAGCATTCACTGTTTGTTTTCAGCTCAAATGGCCAATATCGTCAAGAGGTTTAGCGGTTTAGCAACTTAGCAGGTTAGCGTCTAGCGTACACCCTCCTCTAGCAAGCTAACATGCTCACTGGTGAACTGTCTGCTAACCTTCTGAAAGGCAATCATAACCACTTTGCTTGCCATCCACTTACTAACTAGCAAAGCAATCATACTGGAGAGATGCTGGCTAGTGAAACTGCCAAGTCATCAAAACAGACTTTCGTCACGTATGGAAATTCAGTAACCCTAATTAGGTCAGTTACTTTTGTGACATTTTATGAGTGTATATATGCAGCAGATATTAAAGCACGCAAGATCAAGAACACAAAGCATTCACTGTTTGTTTTCAGCTCAACTGGCCAATACCGTCAAGGGGTTTAGCAACTTAGCAGGTTAGCGTCTAGCGTACACCCTACTCTAGCAAGCTAACATGCTCACTGGTGAACTGTCTGCTAACCTTCTGAAAGGCAATCATAACCACTTTGCTTGCCATCCACTTACTAACTAGCAAAGCAGTCATACTGGAGAGATGCTGGCAAGCGAACCTGACAAGTCATCAGAATTGATTTTTGTCGCATATGGAAATTCAATCACTCTCATATGGTTGGCTTCTCTTAGTGACATTTTGTTTCATGTCTGACAAGAGTATCATAGAAGTGAACAGTCTTATTATACCAATAGCGAAAAACAAGAAAAACTGTTGTAATTTTAAACAGTACTGCCTGAAGTTACAGTTTCACTTTTTCAGCCAAGTGAAGTACTTCTGCAATGTCTATGCAACTCAGGGCACACCCAATTACAGTATTTTGTTATGAAAATAGGATAAAATTCACTGAGTAGCATAACTGATACAATATCTGAAATAGCGTGCCTGATCGGGCATTCATATCAGCGTCCGCCATTTCTGCTGTATTCTTAGCAGATGAAGCGATCAGAATGATTGACAACGTTCACTCTCTGCATCTCTGCTGCCTAAGCAAAGCTCTCATGATCGGCAATGGCGATCATTTAGGCCGTAACGTCCAAATTGGTTAGGTTAGGTTAGGTTAGGTTAGGTTGTAAAGTCGTTTGCCATTTTGGACGTTACGGCCGAAACGACCAGAATCCTAAGGTGTGGGTGAGAGTTTGGTGTGGGTGTAGTTAAGGAAGTAGGAGTGGGTAGAGTCTGGCTAGGGAACTGATAATCCGCTTATTATAACCCCTTCAGCCCAGCAATGTATTTTATAGGGTAGTTTATTCATGCTCGCCATATGATTTTATTCAGTTCAGGAAACATGTACTGAGGAAGTTAATGTGGGCTGTATCAAATGCCCCAAGTCTGAATATCGCCTGTGCTCAGTTAAAACGATTGCCAAGTTAAAGTCATATGAAGTGTGGTATAAGCAATTCAGTGGATGGTACTGAGGACCATTTACTGTATGAGAGTGACAGTGAAACAGTGATGATGACCGTGGTGAAGACTTCCAGTGATGCTTCAGGACTTGGGGAAAGTAGTGATGAATTCTCAGGATTTGAAGACGAGTGAAATTTTCACCATGTCAGTAATATGAAGTGAATATAGGTTTTAGGTGATCATGACAGATGCAACCAAGGAAAATTTAGGATCAATGGTGCTGTACACCTTTAGTCTTGCACTGACGATGTTTGGATGAATAAATTGTTTGAGATGTTTCATGTCCGTAAGTGATGATATTTATACTGAACAACCAAATACATTTTGATGTTTTTGACATATAATAAAGCCACTGGGTACTCCAAAACTGACTGGTGTAAATGTTTCAGAGGCGAGCGAATGTTGCATGTGGTGTGTACATGTGTGCGTGTGTGTGTGTACCATAGTGACTAGGAGGCAGCAGTGTTAAGACCACAAATGGATGTTTTCACAGTACTCGAATGTTTTGAGATGGATGTCTGTTTTTAGCAAATTCTGATAAGAGAAATATGCATTTTTAATTGTTGATGCTGCAAGGAAAACAGCTGACAGTAAGGGAGTGATACTGGGAGAAGAGGGTAGAGACAGCTGTCTAGCGCTTGATATGCAGCAGTGTTGCTAAGGGATAGTTTCACCATTCTCGACATGTTTTGAGATGAATGTCTGTTTTTAGTAAATTGTGATAAGTGAAGAACGTATTTTTAACTGTTGATGCTGCAAGGGAAACATCGCAGACAGTGAGGAAGTGATACTGAGAGGAAGGGGTAGAGACTGCTGTCTAGCGACTAGGAGACAGCAGTGTTACTAAGGTGTAACAATGGATGTTTTCACCATACTCAGTATGTTTTGAAATGAATGTTTATAGTAAATTATGATCAGTGAAGCATGCATTTTTAATTGTTGATGCTGCAAGGCAAACATAGCTGACAGTGAAGGAGTGATACTGAGAGAAGAGAGTAAAAACAGCTGTCTATCCTGTTCCCAAGCAGCCTTGCTATATTGAACTTTCGTTGTGAAACATTAATTTGTGTATTTACAAGTGCTACCTTTTTATATTATTTGTGGAGGTAATTACAGGTTAGTTAGAGTGCATGATTAATGATGGTAGTAGTCTGATATTGTGCTTGAGTCAAGGCAATGTGAGGAAATTCCGTAACAGGTGTGGAATATGACGGGGTTCTTTTAGGATAAATGAACTGACGTGAACATTCATTGTACTTTATGTTTTCGTCAGTGAATGAAAGAACAGAGTTTATTGACTTCATTTGTGGTTTTAAATTCATAAAATATTAAAAACAGTGTTGATATCAGTTTACTGATACATATTTATCAGCAAAGTTGAGATGGCCTCATGGTTTGAAGTCACGTTTTGTTAAGACGGGGTTTTGTTTTCTTTTCTCTTTTCCTGTATAGTTCTTTGTACATAAAAGAAGAAACTAAAGGATGATGAGCAGTACTGAATAGATTCTGAAAGGTGAGTGTGTATCTAAGTGATAGTGGCTCATATCAGTTACGTTTTGTCAAGAAGGGGCATTGTTTTCTTTTCCTGTACCATTCTTTGTATATAAAAAAAAGAAACCAAGGCTGATGATCAGTAATGAATAGATTCTGAAAGGTGAGTGTGTATCTGTGTGGTAATGGCTCTTATCAAGAAACCTTACTGCAGTCTTGGTTAGGGCAAACTTTTTTTTCACAGAACTGCCCTGCCAGAATTAGGGTGCGTCTTTCACAATGCTGCGTCTTACATGCCGCGAAATACGGTAATACTTGTAGAGGTATTACCTGTAGATGTAGAGAACGAGGTGGCCATTTTCTTGTACATCTCCTTTTTCTTGGTCATAGACCCAACGGTGGAAGCTGCAAGGCCTAAACCACGCTCAATCTCCAAGACTCCCTGCCCCTCCTTGTGGCATCTTATACGAGGGGCATTCAGAAAGTTTTGGCAACAGGGTAATAAAAGCAAACTTAATAGAGATACACATTTATTGAAGTTCACACTCCTTCAACATACTCTCCTCTAAGGTTTACACACTTCTGGAGCCGTGTCATCCACTTAACAAAGCATTCCGAGTACTCAGAAACAGGTATACTCTTCAGTTCTGAATTTATCCTCCTGGCAAGGTCCCGTTCCCTTCAAAAATTGATTCCAACAAGTTTTTCTGACAATTTAGGGAATAACCAAAAGTCACAGGGTGCCGTCCTGACCTGACACCATGTGGCTTTTGGTTATTCCCTATTAATTTTGCTTTTATTACCCTGTTGCCAAAACTTTTTGAACGCCCCTCGTAATTTCCAATTTCCTCTCCAAAGTTACAGTACGGTGCTGCTGCTTCTTTGCAGCAGGCTCCCCTGATGCTGGAGATAATGCAGGGCGCTTGGGAGGCATGTCTAAACAGAACGAAAAGGTCTAGAGCTGCGAAAATATCCTCACGTACAGTGAAGCTACGATTGCCATCAAAACATGAACGATTCGCCATCAAGACAATTCACACCCAAGACGATTCCCCGTCATTCTATACATATATTTAATATTATTTGATTAATATTATAATAACTAATTTCATGGGGAACTATCAACAGCGTAGACTTTGTATATTTATAATTTGCACTTGTAGTCAATAATCAAATTGCTTCTGCCTCGCTGTAGTCGACTTTGAATTATAATCTGGCATCTCCCATAGCTGTCTTCAGTAATTTTTATTGTAATTTTTGGATGCAGTAGGTTGAGATTGATTGATTAGCTGAGAATGTATACAGTGGGGCACCAATTTTCGCGCCTAATTGGGTCCAAAAATAATGCGCGAGTGGAATTAGCGAAAGTTGGGGCATTGTCTTTATGGCAAAAAGGCTAATTGGTTCCCGGTTATCCTAAAGTAACACCAGATTTTCATTTTCACTTGCAATACAGTACATCAAATCACTATTGTACATTGCATTGTGAGATACAAACAATAAAAACTGTACAGTACACATTATATGAGGAGAAACATACCACAGAGACCAGGTTGAGGTGTTTAATGGATGTTGGGGGTAAGTATCCGAGGTGCGTGGCGGGCTTATTTAGCCACGCCAGACGTATTGGCGCCACCTCTTGCTGCCTCGCTACCACTCTCTCTCTCTGCCTCCTCAGATGCAACTTGATGCAACACTTCCACTCTGTGCTGAATTTCCCTTTGTGCTAGGTTCTCTTGAACAAATCCATCGAAATCTTCATCCAGGTTAAGCTTATTATACTGCCGTTTCTTCACTCCAACACGATACTCTCTTTTAGCCTTGGCCTTTCCTCCCGACTTTGAATGTCCCGGCCACTTCTTATCACCACCACTGCCTTCCGGCCCTCCCCCCACACCACCAGACTCTCCCCCCACACCACCAGGCCCTTTCCCCACACTACCAGGTATAGTAGAGGCCATTGAACCGTGAGAATCCAACACAATGGAGCTAGCACGCTCGTACACAATGGTGGGAATGGGTGGACAGAGTGTTGACATGACGTCATTGAAGATGGCGGTGGGTTGTGGGCGGGCGGTGCAGGAAATTCAAAGTTCAAAATATTGTCCCAAACCCAAAATTTGTGCGCGAAAATCGATTTTTTCAAGCAAAAGTGGAAGTTAGGGAATATTTGGTGCATGCCGCGAAAGTGGATTCCGCGAATCCTGCTGTAGCGAAAGTTGGTGCACTACTGTACATAATATGAAGATTATTCATATAATTTTAGAGTATGTCTATCATTCACTTGAGGTTTTTAGGCATTTATATAAATGCTAATGTCTCACCTGTAGCCTTATGTTAAACGATGAAGTGAAACATCGTACGTCACCCGATTCACATTTCAATATATTTATATTTTTTTCCGTTAATACCAACTATTTGATGCCATATTTTACATTTATTATAAATAGAATAAACCACGATCTCTTTTGTAACTCATATAACTCGAAAACTGATATACTTGCTAGATAAACTGATATGTAAATAAATGACAAGGAATCGTCGTGACGGCGAACTGTCCCAAAACCATGGACTCAACAGAGAAGTGTGTGAAAAATTGTTTACCAGAGAGGGGTTAGTTCGTTTCCTCGCTGCAAGCGAGTGTCCATTTTGAATTTTTTTTATTAAAAACAGTAAAATAATGTGTAAGTAACTGTGAATACCTAAAGAGACATAAGTTTGTTAGAAAATAAATATCATGGAAAACATAAAATAAGCCAATCTTTATTAGTTACTTTCTTGTGCTTTTTGCTATTTTAATTGTAATACTATGTTCATACAGCATTGTGAATTAGTGTGAGAAACAAAGACACACTCAACACTTATTCTGGCACGAGATATCATCCCTCCTCCCTCCACCAACCACCGCCAACACACCAACGCGACCTTGAACACACTCAGCCCAGCTGCCATGCACCTGCTCCCTCACACCACACCACCATCTCCAAATCGCCAACAGAGAGTAGGTGTGAGCTTTTTATGTGTTTTTTGTCATTTGTGATTGATTTGTAATGAAAAAAGATTAATTTGGGGGAAAATTGATTATCCTAAAAATAACCCAGTTCTTGTATATTCATTTCTAGTTCTTTTATATTCTTCCTTTGTTCTGTTATTACCTCTCTTTCTCCAACTGTTCCACGCCATGTCCCTCTCTTTTTTTGCTATCATACACCTGTTAAACCAATCCTTCTTCCTGTTTTCTTTCCCACTTACTCTTGGAACATGTTTTTCCACTCCCGAATTATACAGGTCTAGAAAGATATCCCACTTCTTCTGCATCTCTCTTGTTTCTCTGAATTTTCTCCAATCTGCATTTTTGAAAAATTTCCTCAATCCTGTAAAGTTTGTTTTCCAAAAGTTGTATCTTCCCTGCCTATAAAGTTCAACTCTTGGCACCACCTTCCCTTTTATCATCTAGAACTCAATGTCCAGATGATCACTTTTTCCTACAGGACACTGATATCTCAAAGACTCAAATGCGTCAGGTTCTTTGGTCAACAGGGATTTAGGAAGGGAAAAGGGTGTGTAGATCAGATATTTGTTCTAAGATGTTTAGTGGAGAAGTATCTACAGAAGGGAAAGAAAGTGTATGCTGCCTTCATGGACTTGGAGAAAGCTTTTGACTGAATAGATAGGCAAGGTATGTGGAAAGTATTAAGAATATGTGGAGTGGAGGGCAAATTGTTGAGTGCTGTGAAGAGTATGTACGGGGGAGCTAGGGCTATGGTGCGAGTGGATGGTGAACTGAGTGAGTTCTTTGATCTCAATGTGGGACTGAAACAGGGTTGTGTGGTGTCTCCATGGCTGTTTAATATATACATGGATGGGGTTGTAAAGGAGGTGCAAGGTGGGGCAGTGGGTGTGGGGGTGGCTCTAATGAATGAGGGTGAGATTTGGAAGATTCCGGTGTTGCTGTTTGCATATGATGCAATGCTGTTAAGTGAAGATGAATGGGAGTTGCAAGGTTTGGTGAATAAGTTTAGGACAGTCTGTAGGAAGAGGAATCTGAAAGTTAATGTAAACAAGAGTAAAGTTATGGTGTTTGGGAGGAGTGAAGTCACAGAATGTGCAGTGAAGTTGGATGGTGAAGATGTGGAGAATGTGAGCACATTCAAGTACTTGGGTGGTGTGATGAGTAAGGATGGAACGTTTGGGGATGAAGTGCATGAAAGGGTGCAGCAGGGAGGGAGGGTTGTTGGTTCTCTGAAAGCGGTGATGAGAGGTAGGGAGGTGAGTATGGAAGTTAAGAAGTAACTGCATGATAGTGTTGTGATCCCTACCCTGACATGTGGAAGCGAGGCGTGGACCTTGCAAGAGGGGAACAAGTTGAGAGTGAGAGCAGTGGAGGTGAGTTGCTTGAGGGGAGCATGTGGAGTGGCGTGGAGGGATGGGCTGACAAATGAAGAGGTGAAGGAACGTTGTGGGGTGGATGTGGATGTGGTTGAGAAGATAAAGAGAAATACACTGAGGTGGTTTGGACATGTGGAGAGAATGGAGAATGAAAGACTGACTAAGAGGGTGCATATAGGTGAGGTGGAGGGAGGGAGAGGAAGGGATAGACTGAGGATGAGGTGGAAGGATGGAGCTGAGAGGTATATGAGGGAGGGGGGAGTGAGTTGGTGGGTGACAGAGCGACTTGGAGGCGTTTTGTCTGCGGCCACCCTTTGCGGGATTAGGGCGTCGGGCTATAGATAGATAGACAGATAGTAAATCTAGTCTTGCTAGTGTGTCATCACCTCTGAATCTTGTCTCCTCCTTGACTCACTGGGTCATTACATTATTCACAGCTATATTTAACAATATAGTGCCACACGAATCTTCACTGCCTCCTGAGTCCCATTCCTCCCAGTTCACTTCTTTACAATTAAAATCACCCACCAGAATTATGTTGTTACTTTTTTCTATCACTTTCTGTATATAACTAACCATGTCTGACATCTGGTATTCATCGTCATTCCATGCCCTTGTCTTAGGAGTAACATATATCACTGCGATGTCTCTCTTGCCATTCGCTCCAGTTTCTAGTTTCATATTTATTGCTTCAGCCTTACCCTCTCCCAGTTTCACTTTTTCCACACTGATGTTCATCACTGCTATCACCACTCCTCCTCCTGTTTTTCCTTTTCTGACTCTTCTCTACAGTTTGTATTTGCCATCTCCCACATGGATATCAATATCCTCTCTTAACTTGGTGTCTAGAAAGCACATAATACCTGGTACATGTACCCTTAAGTAATTGCTGATTTCTAACCTTGCTGATATTAAATCAACATTATTAATACAAACCACTTTCCAACTTTTTTCACTGTTCTTTATTCCCTCTTCTCTCCCTCCCTTTGTCGGTACCACTTCCTTAATTTCTGATCCATAATTCTCGAATAGAACACTGTCTTCTCTTCCTCCATTCTCTGTTCATTTTTTGCCTTTGCTTCCTGTACTAGCTCCTTTATATTAGTTCTTTCTTCCTCATTTGCATCTCTCATTATCCAAACATTCTTGAACTCCTCCTTTTCTGATAATTTCCATGTTCTGTTGTTGATTTCATTTACCATTACCTGAGACTTAAACTTTAAGTGGCCTCGTCTCTCTTTCCTCGTACTTTCCTAGCCTAAACACTTCTTCAGTTTCTTCTTGAGCTTTGTTGTTACCCTCCATAACTAATATCTCTTTAGCCTTATTCGGTTCTTCTTTTTCCCTTTCTGATCTTACCATCATCTGTTTTTCTCTTACTCCTGATATTATCACACATTTTTTCTTGTTAGCTATATCCCTGACTAAAGATTCTCTACTTCTTAGTACCCTAACCACCTCCTTCTCTACCTTTTCATTGCTTGTTGTTCTACAATCTCTTTCAAATTTATATTTCCTTCCCCTTGAGTTTTCTTCCACTCTTTGTGTTGATCCTTGATTTCCTTAATATGTTCATCACGTATCCTTGATTTTGATTCATGCTCATCTAGTTTACTTTTCATCCAGTCTCTTTTTTCTTCCAACCTCTTATTTTCCATCTTGAGCTGTTTTATTTCATTTGAGGCGATTCATTACTCAGTTTTACTTCTTTTACTTGTCTTTCTTGTTCAACATTGCGTATGCAGATGTTATCCAACTAGTTCTGAAGTATCTTAGTCTCTTTCTGCTGTTCTAAGGTCCATTCCTGCAACTCTCTAATTATTGTCCATACCTTCTATAACTCCTGGACATTCCTCTCCGCCGTTTTCTCGACTCCTGCTACTCTTGTTTGGTTAGTACTTCCTTTACCCTTATCCTCATCGGAGAAGCCCACAAATTCACTGCCACCAGATGTAAACAATGAACTACCTCCTTCCACCATAATGCAACCTACAAAAACTTTCTACTTCCGCTGTGTTTTGTACTCTTGTTTGACCGATTTTTTTTTTTTTTTTTAAACTAATAGTAGACAGGACCACCATTCACATATTCATTCACATTATCACAATAGGCTGGGCTCCACTTCACTGTTCGTTCAGTAATTCCTTCCCCGTGATCCACAAACAGCTCTGTCTCTTTCGGCAACCTGTGTGTGTGTTCTTACCTAATTGTATCTTTACAGGAATGAGTCAAGCTCGTACTGTCCCGTGTCTTAAACCATATTTATCGTACATATCCTTAAATTTGTGAATTATTTTGGCACACACTATTTCATTTGGTAGCGCATTCCATTGATCAATTGCTCTGTTTGGGAAACTGAATTTCCTTACGTCTTTATCACCTCTCTTCTTATGCAGTTTTTTGCAATGTCCTCTTGCTGATGCTTCCACATTGGTTAAGTAATCATTTATGTCTATTTTCTCCTTCCCTGATATGCACTTATATAGCATTATCATGTCACCTCTTTTCCTTCTCTCCTGTAGTGTATGTAGATTCAGTTTATTTAGTCTTTCTTCGTGGCTTAGGTCCCTTAAGCTTGGTATCCATCTTGTAGCGGCCCTTTGAACTTTTTCAATCTTGTCTATGTGTTTTTTGAGATGAGGACTCCAGATTACTGATGCATATTCCTGGGCTGGTCTAATGAATGATGTTATTATCCTTCTTAGCATGTCTTCATTTATATATGTGAATGCTATTCTCATATTTGCAAGCAGTGTATACATGTCCCGTACCTTCTCGCTGATGTGGTCAGCCGGAGATAGTCTGTTATTGATAATCACACCTAGGTCCTTCTCTCTTTCTGATGTGCATAGGGTTTTATTTCCTAACTTATAATCCCAATCAGGTCTTTTTCCACTTTTACCAAACTTGATTACATGACACTTGTCCACATTGAATTCCATTTGCCATGTATTACTCCATTCATGAAGTTTATTTAATTCTTCTTGTAGCTCTTTACAAGAGTCTGTGTTAGTAATTCTCCTTTGTATTTTTGCATCATCTGCAAACATATTCTGATAGCTCTCATTTCCAGTGTTACTGTTTATATCATTTATATACACTAAAAACATGATTGGTGCCAGCACTGAACGCTGTGGTACTCCACTAGTCACTTCTTTCCATGATGAGTAGTTTCCTCTTAGTACTGTTCTCATTTCTCTTTTTTTTTTGAGAAAATCTTGCATCCATCAAAACAGTTTGCCTTGAATTCCTCCTTGATGGTACAGTTTCCATAAAAGTCTTTGGTGTGGTACTGTGTCAAAAGCTTTCTTGAAATCTAAATAGATACTGTCCACCCATCCTTCTCTTTCCTGTATTGTGTTTGTTACTGTCATAGTAGCTCAACAGATTAGTAACACATGATTTTCCTTTTCTGAAACCAAACTGTCTTTCTGTTATCATACTGTGTTCTTCTAGATGATTTTCCCAAGCTTTTCTTATAAGCTTTTCTAATACTTTGCTTACAAGACTGGTCGGTGATAATGGTCGGTAGTTGAGTGGATTTTGTCTATTTCCTTTCATGAATAAGGGGACAATATTTGCTTTCTTCCAAATATCAGGTAGTTTACCTTGACTCAAGGATTTCTTGAAAATTAAAAATAATGGTTTACTTAACTCCTTTGCACATTCTCATAGTACCCAACATGAAATTTCATCAGGACCACTTGCTTTTCCTCTGTCTAATTTACTTAACTCCTCCTGTATTACTTTTTCTCCTATTTGTATATCTGGTAGTATGTGTGGACATGCATGTTCCACACAGTCCTCTCAAAATTTTTTTCTTCTGTAAAAACTAATTGGAAATTCTTATTTAGTGCTTCACAAATATCTTTCTCTTGCGTATAAGTGAATCCCTCGTCCGTAATGGATTGTATTATACCTTTTACTTTGGTTTTCCTTCTGATGTAGCTGTAAAACAGCTTTGGTTGATCACTACTTTCATTTATTATATCCTCCTCAAACTGTTTTTGGGCTTCCCTCCTTATTCTTGTATAATCGTTTCTTGCCAGTTTGTAATTATTATACGCCCTTTCAATATTGTGTCTTCTGTATCTATTCCACAACAAACCTCTTCTTTCTTTTGATTTTTTACATTCTGTATTGAACCATTTCTGTATTTTCTTATCTGCTTCTTTGTGCTGTGGGATGTACTTCTGGACTCCTATTTCATAAAATTCACAGAATTTTTTATATACAGCATTTAAATCTTGTCCTCTAAGCCCAATTTCCCAATCAACTTCTAATAAATACAGGTAAGCCCTTAATTCACGCCAACTTTTTTCACGCGATTTCGGTTATCCACGAATTTTTCGTACAATAATTAAAACATAAAATCATAGTATTCAAATAAACAATTTTAATACACACGAGAAATAAATAAAATATAAAAATGCCTACCTGCTGCCCGTGTGCATACATATATGTATATGTGTGTATTTACCTATTTGTAGTATACAGGAATTGAGCAATGCTCGTGTTGTCCTGTCTCCATACCCACATTTATCAAGTCTACCTTTACACACATGAATGTTTTTTCTCATGCACCACTTCTTTGTCTAAGTCGTTTCAAATATTTAAGTATTTACCTAATATACCTAATTGTGATACACACGGAATGTACTATGCGTGTGGGTTTCCGTCGCTGTTTCTCAATAAGTCGAATTTAGCTTTAAACTCATTTAAGTTTTTAGACTGGACGATCTCTTTGTCCAGGCTATTCCATAAGTCTATACTTCTGTAAGGAAAGCTATATTTCTTCACATCCTTCAAGAAGCTTGACTTTTTCAATTTCATTCCGTGTCCTCTTGTTGCTCTCTTATCCCATACAAACAGATCTTCTTTGTCAATTTTATCTACTCCCACCATGGTCCTGAACACTGCAATCATGTCTCCCCTCTTTCTTCTTTCCTCTAAGGAAGGCAAATCCAATTTTTCCAGCCTCTCTCTGTATGACAGGTCTGTCAGACTGGGGACCATCTTGGTTGCTATTCTTTGTATTCTCTCAATCTTGTTTATATCTTTCTTTTTGTGTGGGGACCACACTACCGCTGCATATTCTAACCTGGGGAGGATCATGGCCAATATCAATTTTTTCATCATCTCCTGATCCATATAATGAAATGTTACTCTTATGTTAGTCAAGAGTTTATAAGTCTCTCCAACTATCTTGTTAATGTGCTTTTCTGGTGACAAACTATCTTGGACCAGCACTCTCAAATCTTTCTTTTCTCTCCTTTTTGTGATTAATTCATTACCCAACAAATAATTCAGTGATGGCCTCCTGGTACTTTTACCCATTTCCAATATTTTACATTTCTTTACATTAAATTTCATTTCCCACGTCCGGCTCCAATTGTGTATCCTATCCAAATCCTCCTGCAGTATTTTACAATCCTCCTCAACCTCTATCTTCCTCAAGATCTTTACATCATCAGCAAACAGACTTGCATAACTGTTCACTCCACCTACCATATCATTTACGTAAATCAGGAACATTACTGGCGCCAACAATGAGCCTTGAGGGACTCCACTTGTTACTTCCCTCCATCCAGACATCCTATCCTTTATTACTGTCCTCATTTGTCTGTCTCTCAAAAAGTCTCTCATCCATTCCAGAAGTTTCCCCTTTAGTCCTCCTATATAATCTAGTTTCCACATTAGTCTCTTATGAGGTACCTTGTCAAAGGCCTTCTCTAAGTCTAAGTACACACAATCCACCCAACTATCTCTCTCCTGTACCACGTCAATCGCTCGAGTAAAAGCTCAACAAGTTAGAAACACATGACCTTCCACTTCTGAATCCAAACTGACATTCAGCCAAAATATTCATCTCTTCCAGATATTTTATCCATCTGTCTTTCAGGATTCTCTCACACAATTTTGCGACCATGCTGGTTAGAGACACTGGTCTATAATTCAGGGGTTTTTCCCTGTTTCCTCCCTTGTAAATTGGTACCACATTTGCCCTCTTCCATTCTTGTGGCACTTTCCCCTCTTCCAGTGAGCATGCGATTAAACTGTGAATTTTATCCGCCAGTTGTTCTCTGCATTCCTTCAGTACCCAATTAGAAATTCCATCAGGTCCTGAGGCTTTCCTTACATCTTGAGTTTCCAGTAATTTATACACTTCCTGTATCTCCACTTTTATATCTTTCATCACCGGAACATTTCTAATCACTCCCTCCCCTTCCACAAGCTCCTTTTTTTTAGTGAAAACTGACTGGAAATGTTTGTTCATTATTTCTGCTTGCATTGCCGCATCCTTAAAGGCCTCTCCTTCTACTGTCAGTTTGGTGATTCCTTCCTTTTGTTTCAGTTTGCCATTAACAAATTTATAAAACAGTTTGGGTTCATCCTTGCATTTGTCTATTATACCTTTTTCAAAATTCCT
Source organism: Coenobita brevimanus (assembly GCF_032717465.1). Lineage (NCBI taxonomy): Eukaryota > Metazoa > Arthropoda > Malacostraca > Decapoda > Coenobitidae > Coenobita > Coenobita brevimanus. The sequence goes on along the minus strand of NC_137063.1, from coordinate 23,758,858 downwards.
TTCTTCTTCTCTACATATTCTTGTGTATTCATTTCTTGTTCTTTTATATTCTTCCTTTGTTCTGTTGTTACCACTCTTTCTCCAATTGTTCCACGCCTTATCTCTCTCTTGTTTTGCTATCATACACCTTCTATTAAACCACTCCTTTTTCCTGTTTTCTTTCCCTCTTACTCTTGGTACGAATTTTTCCACTCCCAAATTATAGAGGTCTAGAAAGATATCCCACTTCCTCTGTAACTCTCTTGTTTCTCTGAATTTTCTCCAATCCGCATTTTCAAAAAATTTTCTTAGTCCTGTATAATTTGCTTTCCCAAAGTTGTATCTTCCCTGTCTATGAAGCTCGTCTCTTGGCTCGACGTTCCCTATTAACACCTGGAACTCAATGACCACATGATCACTTTTTCTAAAGGACAGAGATATTTCAATGATTCTATTACATCGGGTTCTTTGGTGAACAGTAAATCTAACCTTGCTGGTGTGTCCTCACCTCGAAACCGTGTCTCTTCTTTGACCCATTGCGTCATCACATTATTCATTATTATATTTAATAACATAGTGCCCCACGAATCCTCCCCGCCTCCCGAGTACCATTCCTCTCAGTTCACCTCTTTACAGTTAAAGTCACCCACCAAAATTATATTATTGCTTTTCTCAATTATTTTTTGCAAATAGCTAGCCATATCTGACAACATCTCATGGTATTCATCATCCTTCCATGCTCTCGTCTTTGGGGGAACATACACTACGGCCATCTCTCTCTTAACATTCTCTCCAGTTTCTAATTTCATGTATATCACTTCAGCCCTGCCTTCTCCCATTTCCACAGTATCTACATTTATGTTGTTCTTCACTGCTATCATCACTCCTCCTCCCTTTTTTTCTTTTCTGTCTTTCCTCCACAGTTTGTATTTACCATCTCCCAAATGAACATCAATATCTTCTCTTATTTTGGTCTCTACAAAGCACATGACATCAGGTTCATGTTCTCTCAAGAAATCGTTAATTTCGATCCTTGTCGATATGAAACCATCAACATTAGTATATATCACCTTCAAATTATTTTTGACGTTTTTAATACCCTCTTCTCTCCTACTCTCCGTCTGTACCACTTCCTCAACTTCTGATCTTTCACAGCCATCCCCCTTAGTTTCCTTCACTTCTATTTCCTTAAATACCATTTCCTTACTTTCATATCCAATACTCTCCAAAAAAAAGTATTACATTCTTCCTCAGTCCTCTTATGATTTTTTTCCTTTACTTCTTCCTTTAATGATTTTAAAACTTCTCTTTCTTCTTCATTCAGATCTTTTCTTATTATAATATTTTTCATCCCCGCCTCTTTGCTTAATTTCCAGGTCACTTTAAGTACAGTATCTCATTTATTACACCTTCTAATGTAAACTTGACTCTCATTGGTCTTGTTTCCCCTTTCTAATAAGGCCCTATCCTCCTTACTTCCTCAATTTCTTTTACCCACTTGTCTCCTTCGGGGTCAATCTTGCCTAATATTCCTCTCACCAGGTTCGTGTCTCTCTCGAGTCTTACGAACCTAACCTTTTCTTCCTCTTCTGTTTCTAAATACTACCACACATCTGTTCCTTTCTACAGTTTCTCTTTTTTCTTCAGTATTTTCACTACATTTTCTTCCATTTTTTTCTTGTTCATTTCCCATTCTTCCTGGATGATCTCTCTTAAGCTGACCACTTCTTTCTGTTCTTCTTCTACGTGTGCCCACTTTGCCTTATGCTCTTCAAATACACTACTCACCTTCTCCATTTTATTAGTACTCTCTTCTAGTTTCCTCCTCAATTCAACATTTTCACACTTCAAATTTCTAATCTCTTCATTCGCTGTTTCATTGGATTGGATCAGACTCTGTATGGTAGTATTCGTATTTTCATACACATCCTTTATCACTAGATTCTCTACTTTCTTTTCAAGTTCACTAATCCTCATAATTAAAGTTTTAACCAGGTCCATGACATTGGTATTTGTATCAAATCCTTGAAATTCGAATCCCTCATTGTTTACATTTTCGGCCATGTTTGATGTGTGTGTGTGTGTGTGTGTGTGTGTGTGTGTGGTGTGTGTGTGTGTGTGTGGGAGGTCGGTCTACCTATGCACCACACAGTCAGTTTGAATCCGACGGTTGAACCATGCGTGACTTGTGAATAGTTATTTGTGGCTTATTTTTCTGCCTTCCAGTGATTGCTTGACTTGTCTGCCAACATGGGGCCTAAGCGTAGTGCTAGTGATCCATGTGGTAACACACCAAAACGGACTGTAACGTGATGTTTCTGACAGAAAGTTGTGTTGGACAAACTTAAGCGATGAATCTAGGCGACAATTCTCCATCAGGACGATTCCCCGTCATTTATTTACATACCAGTTTATTTAGCAAGTACAGTACACTAGATTTTTACTTATATGAGTTATAAAATCCCCCTGAAAATTAGTTATTAAAGTATTAATTAATCAATAATAAATATATTTATAGAATGACAGGGAATCGTCCATGATTTGACGGTGAATTGACTTCATGGTGAATTGTCTTGGAACCATGTGTTTGGGGTGAGTCAACTGTTCCAACAATAAAGAAGGAGGAACGTAGCATACAGGAGGCAGTGAGGGCCAGTGTACCAGACTGAGCTAAAGTGTCTCCACCTATGCCTGTGAACTGGCTTGGAACCGTATGTTTGGGGTGAATGAGTCAACTGTTTGGACAATAAAGAAGGCAGAATGTAGCATATGGGAGGCAGTGAGGGCTTGTCCACCAGACTGCAGAAGTGTCTCCACCTACGCCTGTGCTTGTCAGGTTTCAGTGTTAAATTTCTTAACATTTTTGTTGTTTTTCATACTTTATGCTAGTTTATAAGGTGTATGTAGTGCATAAACAGTATTATTCAGATGTAATATAATTAGTAGACATGCGTAATTATGTGCACACAAGGGCAGAACATATACGCGAATTTACCACATACGCGAAGGGTCTGGGAACGTAACCCTCGCGTGAATTAAGGGCTTATCTGTACTTCTTTAGGTCTTGATATTTTCCCTATTTATAGTTTAGGCTCTTTTTTTAACTTTCATTGCTGTTAATTATGTCATATGCTATCCTGAAGTTGTAATTTAGTACTGCATGATCGCTTTTGCCGAGTGGAGGGTGATATATTAAACTGTCAATATCATTTTCTTACCTAGTAAATATTAGATCTAGCACTGAAGGTACATCGAGTCCTCTTTTTCTGGTGGTTTCCCTCACATGTTTCGTTAGGAAAAACTCTTGCACGAGATCAAGAAGCTTTTGGTCCGAACAGCTTTCTTGGCTAATTATATCTAGAGTAATCCAATTTATATTTGTATTAAAATCTCCAGTTAGTATAATTCTTTCCGATTTCCCTTCCATTTTATGTAGTAATGATCTTAAACTCTGAATTGTACTCTCTGCCAGGTCCTCATATTCATCTCTTTCCCATGTGTTTGATCTGGGTGGCATGTACAAATTGGCTACAATTACTTTCCCTTCAGATGTGTTGATCTCTACTGCAATCAGCTCTACTTGTGATGGTATATCTAGTTTTATTTCATTGACTTTTAGATTTTTCTTAGTTAATATTATAATTCCTCCTCCTTTTTTAAAATTTCTGTCTCTTCTCCATATATTGTATTCCTCTAAGTTTAGTATGTCATTGGATATCCTTGGTGTAAATTTTGTTTCAGTTAGGCATATTATTTGCGGTTCATTTTCTCTGACATAATCATTCATCTCTAGTAATTTGGATACCATTCCATCCACATTTGAGTACATCAACTTTATCATCTTGTTTATATACTTGTCATGACATGGTTCTACTACCTTCCTCCTTTTTATTCCCTCCTGTTTGTGTACCACTTTTGTACCTGCAATCCTATTACTTTGTAAAAAAATTTGTTCTTCTTCTCTTCTGATCTTTCCTCATTTTTTGTTTTTGTTTCCTCCCTGTTCTCTTTCAGTAATTCCAGTTCCTCAGGTGTTAGGCATCGTTTTATCCATACATTTTTGAACTCCTCTTTTTCCATAAGATTCTTTGCATTTTTTTAGTATCTCCTCCACAGTGTTTATACTCTGGAAAGTCACCTTTAGAGGTCTTGTCTTGCTTTTCTCGTATTTCCCTAACCTTTTGTGTTCCTCTATGTCTTTACTACAGATTTCCTCTGATACTTCTTTCAGTAAGCTCATTACATTTGCCATCTCCTTTTTGTCTCTTGTGATCTTGTTTTTTACTTCTTCCTCTTCTATACCAGTGATTACTATAGATTTGTTTATATCTACTGAATCTCTGACTAACTTTGGATTGTTTTGGATTATTCTTTTCACTTCCTGTTTAACCCCTACACCACGGGCTTGTTTACCAATGACTTGCGTGTCCCGCAGGGTTATTTGGGCTCAGACAGACTCTCAAAAAATATTTGCCAAAAATCAGTTATAAGTCCTAGAATAATAAAATTATATATGCCTATGGCACATACCTTCAGCTTTCTCCTGGAATGATTGTTGAGCCTTCATCGGTTAACGTAGGACTTGTGGAGACCTCTGAAGTAGGGTAACGAAGTCTCCACTTTACACTTCCCGACAACCCGTAATATGATTACCACAGCCAGATACAAACACTATAAACACTATTCTACAATTTTCAAGTAGTTTGGGATCCATACTAAAAAAAAAAAAAAAAAACACTGTGAAAGCAATGGAAATTACGAGCGCGTCTGATCGTCGCACTGGCACTAGTTCGCTCTTGGTACTCTGTCATTTATTATTCATAAAACCCTTCACACTTTATATTTCTATTACTATATAACACTTATATATATCTACAGTCTTTATCCATAAGTTTCCTTCAGTAGTATTAGTTTATTGTCACTGTAGGGATTCAATTTCTTTCAGTAAAATACGTAGCATTCACTTTCTCGTCCTGTATACTAGCATTGAGAGTGAATGTCACTTTCATCTTCACTCTCATAACTCATAGCATTCAGACAAGCTAGAGTGAAACTTTCACTTTCATTACTCCTAGGGTATATACTCGTATTCTTATAATACTACTCAATTACATTTCTATTTACGTTCTCTATTTTATTTACGTTATTTATATTTATATTTTATTTACACTGTGTTATACACTGTCACTTGAAGTTACTTATAAAACTATTTTCCATTGTTCACGTATATTTACATTCAATACTTTCACTTGCTGTTTACACATTATTTACACATTATTTACAATTCCACTTGCACTGTATTACTCAATAGAAAGATCGTAGTCACTCTTTTATCAATTGTCAGCCCTTTACCTCTTTCCACACGACGTTTAGTAGGGGGTAAAGGTCACAGGGCCCTTTGCATGGAGGTGAAAAATTCCTTGAAGTCAGCAAGAAGAAACATACGTACCCTCACTTCGGAAGATGAGAGTAAACTGATAACGGAGGGCCAGGGTGGAGGTCTACTTAGGCGATATTCAGAGCTACCAATGTTAGCTCTTGAAACAGCTATGTCTAGCACTGAAATGATTGGCAGGAAATCTAGACAATACATTATAAATTAGGTAGTTCCAGGTGAATGTAAATATCACTTAGGCTTCTCCCTTCCCTCCTTACATGTATATTTATTACGAAAATAGATTATACGGCATATTTCAAGGGGAAAAAAACAGCGAAAATTAGCGAACGAGTGCATGTGAGGTGTTGTCAGGTGATAATTAGCCAATTCCAGGTGTATGGCACTCTCACATACCTTATTTCTTTCTTGTATATATTATTTGGTATAAGAATAGGACATAGGGCTTATTTCAATGGATGAAATCAGTGAAAAATTCCAGGGAAGATTTACTTAGCGCAGCACGGCCGGGCAGGCGAGAGGATAGGGTAATGGAGGGGGGGGTAGGGAGGGGAGTCAAGAACGGAGAGAAATGGCTAAATTGTCAACAAAGGATGGGAGTACAGATAAGATTAGGAGTGCTGACTAGTGTTGGACATTGGCAGTACTGATGGATGATACAAGCCCCCACTTGGAAGCCCGGGTGAATTCAAAATAACACAGAATCACAAAAGCGACGCCCCGCAGTATGATCCCTTGCTCCCAAGCGTCACGAAAGTGACGCCCCGTGGTTAAGGGGTTAATGCTTTTTTCCTTCACCCTTGTTTCTAAGTCTTTCTTTACTTTCACCATTTCAGCATATGTAATTTCCACATCATTTTTGTAGCTTTGCACAGCTTCATTCACCTGTGTTATCTTCTCCTCAATATCACTGCTCTGGTCTATCACACTGCTTACGTGCCTAATTGTCTCTGTATCATTTTTGAACTCTTCCATAACACTCTCGTGATTGACTACTGTACTTGTCATTTCACTCATTTTCTTCCTAAGTGTACTCAATTCCACTGTTAGTTCACTGATGGTTTTGTGTGTGTGTGTGTGTGTGTGTGTGTGTGTATTTACCTATTTGTATTTACCTATTTGTAGTATACAGGAATTGAGCGATGCTCGTGTTGTCCTGTCTCCATGTCCACATTTAGCTAGTCTAACTTTGCACACATGAATGTTTTTCTCCTGCACCACCTTTTCGTCTAAGTCGTTCCAAATACTTATGTATTTACCCAATATACCTAATTATGATACAAATGAAATGTGCTAAGCTTGTGGGTTCCCATTGCTGTTTCTCAGTAAGTCAAATTTAGCTTTAAACTCGTTTAAGTTTTTAGACTGGACGATCTCTTTGTCCAGGCTATTCCATAAGTCTATACATCTGTAAGGAAAGCTATGTTTCTTGATATCCTTCAAGCAGTTTGACTTTTTCAATTTCATTCCGTGTCCTCTTGTTGCTCTCTTATCTCATAAAAACAGATCTTCTCGGTCAATTTTATCTACTCCCACCATGGTCCTGAACACTGCAATCATGTCTGCCCTCTTTCTCCTTTCCTCTAAGGAAGGCAAATCCAGCTCTTCCAGCCTCTCTCTGTATGACAGATCTGCCAGACTGGGGACCATCTTGGTTGCTGTTCTTCGTATTCTCTCAATCTTGTGTGTGTGTGTGTGTGTGTGTGTGTGTGTGTGTGTGTGTGTGTGTGTGTGTGTGTGTGTGTTTGTGTGTGTGTGTGTTCTTACCTAACCTTATTGTTCTTATCCAACTGTATCTTTACAGGACTGAGTCAAGCTCATACAGTCCTGTGTTTCAAACAATTTTTATCATACATATCCTTCATGTGGAGAGGATGGAGGGTGAAAGACTGACGAAGAGAGTGTATGTGAGTGAGGTGGAGGGGGGAAGAGGGAGGGGGAGGCCGAGGATGAGATGGAGGGATGGGGTGGAGAAGTATATGAGAGAGGGGGGTGTGAGTTGGGAGCAGGGCAGTGAAATGGCGGGGGACAGGGCGACTTGGAGGCGATTTGTTTGTGGCCACCCCAAATGGGATTGAGGCGTCTGGCAGTAGAAAGATAGATAGATCCTTCAATTTATGAACAGTTTTGGCATACACTATTTTATTCAGCTGTGAATTTCTTTACATCTTTAACCCGAGGCGTCCCGTCAACGTATGGGTACGTTGCAACATTATGTAACTGCCAGTCCCGACGACGTACTGGTACGTCACGCAATTGCAAGGTTCATAATTTGCACAATTTTCAATTTTCGCACGTGATTTTTGGAACGTATACACGGGACACCTCCCTGTATAAGATGCCAGGCAGGGACAATGCCTTACACCGCTTAACCCCCCCCCCCCCGCACGCCACTGTCTCGGCAATTCACCTGTTACCAGTGGCCTGGCCAATAAAGACATTCAGGGCCAGAGTGATTCCCCAATCGATGACAATGTGGAGGACAAAGTTTACATAGCATTAGAGGATGAAACAGTCAGAAATGATGACCAGGTAATGTTGCCGAAAAAGGTCAGGTATGTTGATGAGTTAGTGAGTGAAACAATGCTTATAATGCCTTTATTACTGTTTGAAAACCAATATACTCTCGTACTACATATAAATTCGTACCAAATAAATAAATAAATACCATTTATGAGTGGTGTGGAATAGTTACCCTCTCACAGAACTCGTTTTCTTTGGGGCCAGCCTGATAGAAAACCCAATAAGGTATGGAGGTACTGCTACCTAAATCAAGTATTTTAAACCTCAGGTGAGTGATTTCTCTATGAATTTTCGATGTTTCTCACCAAAAGTGAGGTTTTAGCCAAAAAAAAATTTTTCCAAAATAGATTAGGATTGGGGGGTATCGGAGGTGCGAAATCGGTCAGAACGTGACGGGTAAACACTCCTCTTTTTGGTATAGTTTTTTGCAGTGTCCTCTTGACGTTGCATCCCCAGAGGTTATACCGTATACTGCACTCATTTACAGGCAGACCCCAAGATACAATACTCCTACATGCAATACTCTGGCACAGCGTCAGGGGTAGAAACACTACCCCATCCCACCAAACAATGGCCAAACCTCGGCATAACCTGATTCTGATGATTATTTAGACTTAAATTTTGTGTTTTGGTCCATCCATCCATCATCTAATCCTGTGTTGCCCCAAGAGGAGCATAGGAGCCTGGGGCTCGGTAAGTTGGTCCTGACATTTAAGATGAGAGTGACCAGCCTCACTCATCCCTGAGTGGCATTACGTGAGTAATAAACCCAAACCATCCCTTGGACATAAACCTACAGGTGTGTCTTGGTTGATTTATAAATTGTTTTTAGACTTAGATTAATGTGTTTTATTTGCAGGTGAGGTGAACACTGTCATTTTGGGATACAGTTTACTAAGTTTGATTTTTTCCACACATTTTTTATGATTTTCAGGTTTTATTTTAGGGTTTAGGTGAGTTTTAAACTCCTTTTAGGCTTAGTTTAGCTTGTTTTAAAGCTATTTGGGGGTCTAGGTTAGCTAGAAACTTATTTTTAGACTCATTTGGGTGGGTTTAGGACTTGGTTGGGGGGGAACCCAAGGCTCAAAAACGCATCCCTATACTTAACATGTTAAATCTACACCGAGATACGATACCCCACTTAGCGATGGGTTTTTACTTAATCAATTGCATCCTTAAACCTCTATATGCCTGTATGTCTATTTCCTCATTTCCTGTGATGCATTTCCATGGCATAATCATGTCTCTTCTTTTCCTTCTCTCTTGTAATATTGGCAGGTTTACTTTTGTCTTTCTTTATAGCTAACATCCCTTAAGCTTGCAGCCCATCTTGTTGCAGCCCTTTGTAACTTTTCAATGTTATTTATGTGTTTTTTGCAATGTGGATTCCAGACTACAGGTGCATACTCCAGGGATGGTCTAATGAATGATATGATTATCTTTCTCAGCATGTCTTAATTTATGTATGTAAATGCTCTTCTCATAATGGCACACAGTGTGTACATGTTCTGTCCTTTCTCATTTATGTGGTCAGCTGGAGACAGTTTTGTTATTAACCCCAAACCGCCGGCTAACTTGTATAGCTGTTATGATTCAGGACGCAGAGCGCCACCAGCTGACAGCATATACTGCACTCACCTTCCCACCACCCTTTGAACTTGCAGCCATTTTCTATGACAACCACAGGGTAGGTAGGTACCCATGGTACCCCACTGACCCATGGCTCAGTCTGTACATAGCACTGGTAGAGTGTAGAGTGAAGTCTTTCTTATCCTCTTCGTCTGATTCCATCCCCCCATGTGCGGATGCATCATCGACCCCCGTGAAAGTTCTGCCCTTACCGCTGGGGAAAGCGCTCAGTGACTGAGAAGGTGTGTGGGAAATTGTAAATAGTAAACAGGTATGCACAAGTGTGTGTTTTTTTTAAATAAGTGAAATGTAAGATATTATAAGTTAGTCTAGTGTCATGAAATAAGTTTTTTATAAAAAGTTTTACAAGTGCATTGCAATATGTGTTACTGTTTATGGTTGTGAAATAATGATTGCAAATACCTTGAGTAACCCTATCTGAAACCAAAAAGAAAACCAGAAGTGCATGGGAGAGTAAGAAAATGACCTGGTTCACTGTAACTAAATTTTTTCCATCATTACTCAGAAAATAATATTGAATATGTGAGCATTAGCATATTTGTGATGTGAAGTACAAAAAATGTAAGTTGTGTACAACATTAGCAATATTTTCACATTGCCCCTGATTAGTACAAATTAGTCATAATTTCTGTACAAGTAATTATCTCATACTCAATAAAACTGCATGAAAGAGCCAGAACATTTACTTCTCAAAGTGCAATTACCCATAATCGTGATGTCAAGTGCAAACATAAGTACCGTAGTAGAGGGGAAATTATTATAATTGACCCAAGAAGTGAATACAGAAAATAATAAGCTATTCTTTTCCCAGACATCTACGTGGCATAGTGGCGCTGTAAAATGGGAGGAAAACCCTATGGGGAGCCACATGGAAGAGGTGATGACTCATCCTTACAACGATGAGTAAAGTCAAAAAAATGATTGGAATATTCCGAGAGGCCAGACAGTGTTACAATCACCACTCCGGTCCGTGCTGCCAATGCTAGCCAACAAGTCCAAGGCCACTGGCAGTGACGTGCACTCAGATTAGCCCGCCAAATCACGGAAAACCAGTCACCTTTAACTTATCCTTACTCTTCGATAGGACCACCTGGAGACCTCGAGATACTTTCATTTGAAAGAGGAAGAGTTGGTGAGTCTGATGTATACTTAATTTTTTCTCTAGCATAATAGTTTGGCAAACACTAGAGTTTGAAGTAAGGGAATTTTTGCTAAAATCTCGGAAATCCCCTGTAAGGTGGAGTGGGTAATGGCCGGAAACCCCAGGCGGCTAAGGGTTAATGATACCTCCTAAGTCCTTCTCCTTTTCTGATGTGTGTAGAGTTGAATTTCCTAACTTATAACTCGTGTGTGTGTGTGTGTGTTTTTTTTACCAAACTTTATTACATGATATTTGTCCACAATGAATTCCATTTGCCATCTACTCTCCATTCACGTAGATTAGTTAATTCTTCTTGTAGCTCTCTGCAAGAGTCTGTGTTTGTAATTATCCACTGAATTTTTGCATCATCGGCAAACATATTTACATAGCTTCCATTTCCAATGTTCCTGTCTATGCCATTTACATATACTAAAAAACATAACTGGTGCCAGTACTGAACCCTGAGGAACTCCAGTTGTCACTTCTCTCCATGATGAGTCATTTCCCCTTAGCTCTGTTCTCATTTCTTTTTTTCTGAGAAGATCTTGCATCCAACAGTACAGATTACCTTGGATTCCTCCTTGATGGTACAGTTTCCACAAAAGTCTTTTGTGTGGTACTCTGTCAAATGCCTTCTTGAAATCCAAACAGATGATGCCTATCCAGTCATCTCTTTTCAGCAGTGTTTCTGCAACACTATCATTGTAGCTTAATAGATTAGTAACACATGATTTTCCTTTTCTAAAACAAAACTGTCTCTCTGTTACTACATTGTGTTTTTCCACATGATTTACCCAAATTTTCCTGGTCAGCTTTTCTAATATCTTACAACACTGGTCAGTGATATTGATTGGTAAAGTGGATTTAGTCAATACCCATACCCCAATATCTGGCAGTGTCATACCGGTGAGAGTTTTCGGTCAGCGAGTATGTTGGATATTGAAATAATTTTCCCCATAAGATACTGATGAAAAGCCAGGGATGCATTCCAGGCCAAAACCTAAACTATCAAATACCTTACTCAATCAATAGAGAATGATACAGAAACACCACAGGTAATGTTATCATCCCCATAAGGAATAATATTGCTAAAAATGAGATGAAACATCACATGCAGAAATGTATTCCAGTGAGAAGGGGACTAGGCGAGGCAGGTGGACGTCAGGGAGGGTGGCTAGTGGGGGTCAGGAAGGGTGGGGGAGTCAGAGGGAGATAAGTGGGGATGGGGGAGGGTGGCGGGATGAGACAGAGACAAGTGGGGGTCAGAGAGGGTGGGGGGACGGGGAGGGAGACAAGTGGGGGATGCGGGAGGGTGGGGGGATGGGGAGAGAAACGAGGGGGGATCTGAGAGGGAGACAAGTGGGGGGATGGGGAGGGAGACAAGGGGGGGTTCAGGGAGGGTAGGGGGACAGAAAGGGAGACAAATAGGGGTAAGGGGGAGTCGGGGGATGGGAGGGTGAGAGGACGACAAGCTGGAGTGAGGGAGGGCAGGGGTACAGGGAGACAAGCATGGGTGGGGGAGGGAGACAAGACAACCAAACTGCCCTGCTACCCCTCATCCCAGTCTCGGTCTTGGTCTCTCTGTCTTTCTCTCTCTCTATCACACACACATACACCCTAGACAGCAAAAAGGGAGGATAAATCTGCACTTTGCCACACTCTGGACATACCTAATCGTATCTTTATAAGAGTCAATCCTGTCATTAGTCTATATTAAGTGATGATTTAACACAGTAGAGTAAGCAGTAGCAAAAAAGTGTAATCTACAAAGAGTAAATGAAAATCAGTGTGCTAAGGAATTCGACGAAGTAGCAAAACAACAATCTAACCAAGGAAGGGACATGGCAGGGAGATGTCAATTAGTAAAAATTATCTTTCTGCAAGATGAGTACCTACTTTGGAAAAGTGGCTATGGATAAAGGTAGAAAACAGGATAATGATTTCTACCCAGAACTGGCTGAACTGGAAACAGATAATAAATTAGCAGACACAATGAATAAACTAGAAAAAACTTTTCAAATGGAAACAGATGAAATTTAAATGGAGCTATGCATGCAGAAAGAATATGAAAAACTGGAAAAGGAATTAAACAAAAAAAGACACAACAATACATGAGCTGTCAGTAGAGGTAGATTCAACAAGAAAGAGGACTAGTGAAATGACGAGTACATTTGTCAGCCATGGGAGAATTATGGGGAAGTTCAATGATGACAGACAGACAATTTGGTAAGCATGCAGTACGATGGACTAAAGCAATGACACTGAAGAGATTATACCCCAGGTGAATGAAATGATGAGAAATTACAAAGATGATGTACAAACTAAGTATGCTGAAATGGTGAAAGTAACGAAAGATTTAGAAAAAAAAAAAAAAATGAATTAGAAAGAAAGTGAAAGAAATCAGTAAAACAACCCAAAACTGGTCAACGAATCAGCAGTAAAACAAGTCTCTATAATCAATGGTACAGATGTAGAAAAAGTAAGAAACAGAATCTCAAGAGACAAGAGGGAGTTGGTAAACATAATAAACATATCGAAGGAAGTATTAGAGGATATCTGTGATAAAGATATCTATCTATCTATTGCCAGACGCCTCAATCCCGTTCAGGGTGGCCACAAACAAATCGTCTCCACGTCGTCCTGTCCCTCGCCATTTCATTGCCTTGCTCCCAACTCACACCCCCCTCTTTCATATACCTCTCCACCCCATCCCTCCATCTCATCCTTGGCCTCCCCCTCCCTCTCCCCCTCTCCACCTCACTCACATACACTCTCTTCGTCAGTCTTTCACCCTCCATCCACTCCACGCGGCCAAACCACCTCAGTATATTCCTCCTAATGCTTCCTATCACATCCACATCCACACCACTACGCTCCTTTATATCCTCATTTGTCAGCCTGTCTCTCCATGTGACTCCACAGGCTCCTCTTAAATAACTTATTTCCACTGCTCTCCCTCTTGTCCTTCCAACAACATCCAAGCTTCACTTCCATACGTTAGAGTTGGTATCACAATACTGTCATGTAGTAACTTTTTCACTTCCATGCTCACTTCCCTGTTTATCACTGCTTTCAGAGAATCAGCAACCTTTCTTCCCAGCTGTACCCTTTCAGGCACTTCACCCTCCAAACCTTCATCCTTACTTATCACACTACCCAAGTACTTAAACGTACTCACATTTTCCAATTCCTCACCATCCAACCTCGCTGGACATTCACTGACTTCACCTCTCTCAAAGACCATCACTTTACTCTTCCCTACATTCACCTTTAGATTCTGTTTCTTACACACTCTCCCAAACTCATCCACCAAACCCTGCTGCTCCCATTCGTCTTCACTCAACAACACAGCATCATCTGCAAACAACAGTACAGGGAGTTTCCAAACATTACCCTCTCTCACCAGGGCCACTCCAACATCCACTGCCCTGCCTTGTACCTCTTATATTACCCCATCCATGTACAGATTGAACAACCATGGAGACATGACACATCCCTGTTTCAACCCAACCTTCAATGAGAAAAATTCACTCAGTTCACCACCCACATGCACAGCAGCCATAGCACCATCATACATACTCTTCACAGCATTCAAAAACTTTCCATCTACTCCATATATTCTTAATACTTTCCACAATCCTTGTCTATCCACCCTGTCATATGCTTTCTCCAAATCCATGAAAGCCGCATACAACTTCTTTCCCTTCTCTAGAAACTTTTCCACCAAAGATCTAAGCATGAATATCTGATCTATACAACCTCTTCCCTTCCTAAAGCCTCCCTGTTCTTCTCCAACTAATTCCTCTGTTCTCTCTCTAACTCTGTCAATAAGTATCCTACCATACACTTTTCCTATTATACTAAGAAGACAAACGCCCCTATGATTACCACACACTTCTTTTTCCCCTTTTCCTTTGTACAAGGGAATAATTATACCTGACTTCCAATCCTTCGGGACTCTACCTTCCTCCCAGGCCAATCTGCACATCTTCCACATCCATTCTACTACTATCTCTCCCCCATGCTTCAGCATTTCACCACACACTCCATCAATTCCTGGGTCTTTCCCCAATTTAACTTTCTTCATTGCTTCCACAACTTCTATCCTACTGATTTCTTCCTGTCTTCTCACCTCCCTCCTTCTCCTAGCCATTCCCCAGCCACTTATACTCGCATTACTTCCATTCTCTATGTTCAACAAATCCTTAAAGTGTTCTCTCCATCTGCTCATTTTTTCTCCCTTCTCCACTAGTAACCTACCATTTTTATCTTTCACTCCCCTACTAACTTCACTTCCGCCCTGTTTTAATCTCCTCACCTCTTTCCAGAACATTTTCTTACGGTCCCTCCACTTTACACTCAAATTCCTTCCAAAGTCCTCATCCACTCTCTTCTTACTCTCTCTTACTAATCTTTTCACCTCTCTCTTTCTTTCTACATATAACTCTCTCTTCCACCTCACAACTTCTTCCACGCCTCTATTTCTCGTCCATTCATTGTATGCTTTCTTCTTTTGTGCCACAGCCTGTCTCACCTCTTCATTTCACCACGCTGTTCCTTGCACCCCCCTTCGTCTTCTCTTCATCCCATACACCACATCACATGTTGCACATATTTCTTCTGTGAATATCTTGCACACACCTTCCACGTCCCCCATCTGCTCCAATTCATATTTGCCCAATCGTTCCTCCACTTCTCTCTTATATTCTGCCTTTTTCTCATCCTCTTGCAACCTTTCCACTCTTCTTGCAAATACCCTCTTCTTCCCGTCCTTCCCTTCTTCTATTTCTCCATTTTATTTGGATCTTGAATCTGGCCACCACCAAGTAGTGGTCAGAAAGTCCACTCCCTCAACCTCTATAAGCTCTTGCATCCATTAAACATCCTCGAATCCTTTCATCCACACACACATAATCAATCATTGCCTTCCTTTCATTCAGTTCACCACCAACCCTTCTCATCACTCACCATGTATACCTGTGGATCATTTTATGCCTGAAGAGGGTATTGGCTATCACCAACCCCCTCCCAGCACAAATGTCCACTAACGCACTGTCATTCTCATCTATCTCTGCAGGCACAACCCACTCACCAACTATACCATCCACCTTCACATTCCCTACTTTACCATTCATATCACCGATCAAAAACACTCTCTCATTCCTCCCAAACTTTTCCATGCACACTTCCACATTTGCCCAGAACTCTTCTCTAAAGATATAAAGGAACACAAAAGGCTTGGGAAATATGATACAAATAAGACAAGGCCCCTGACACTAATCTTTCAAAGTGTGAACACTGTAGAGGAAATATTGAAAAATGCTAACAAACTCAGGAAAAAAAGAGTAATTTAAAAGAGTCTGGATAAAAAGATGCCTAACTCAGGAGGATTGATGATTACTAAAGGAGAAGAGGGAAGAAGGAAAAACAAAAAATGAGGAAAGATCAGAGGAAGAGAGCAGCAGTTTTTTTCTTACACAGAAGTTTGATTACAAGTAAGAAAGCAATACATAAGTCGTTTAGATTTACCTCCCTTAGGGAGGACCAGGCCAAATAGGGGCCCACCAGAGGTACATAAACAACAGGGATTAAGAAAAAGGAAGGTAGTACAGTATACTCAAACTACAGTATGTCAAATATGTAAACAACGATTAAGCTATGTACTCAAATGTAGACAAAATGGTATTCAAATTATTAGGGATAAAAGACTACCAAAGAAATGGAACCTCATATTATCTGCCTAAACAAAATTAATCCCAAGGATATCAAACAACACCCTAAGCTTTGAAGATTACAATAGATGCAGAAGAGATAGAAATTTGAAAAATGAAGGAGTTCTGGTATTAACAAAGAAAAATCTGTAAGTCAAAAAGATAGAACCAGAAATACTCTTACAAGTAGAACTCACTGCATCAGATACTGACACATATGAAGGGAAAATAATAGTGGTAAATTTATGCATGCCACCCTAAACAAACACCTGGGACAGAGGCAAATATGAAGACCTGGCAGAAAGTACAATTCAGAGTTTAAGAACCCTACTACCTAGACTGGAAGAGAAATCTGAAAAAATTATATTAACTGGAGATTTCAATAAAGTATAAACCGGAATACTCTAGATATAAGAAGCTATGAAAGCTGTTGGGATCAAATGCTCATAGATCTTGTTCAGGAATTTTTACTAACACAACATGTAAAGGAAAACACCAGAAAAAGAGGACTAGATGATCCATCATTACCAGATCTTATATTTACCAGGTTAGATAATGATATCGACAATATAATGTAACACCCTCTACTCAAAAAAGCGACCATGCAGTATTCAACTGCAACTTCAGGATTCCATACGAAACAGCAATAATGAAAGTTACAAAAAAGGCCTAAATTACAAATAGGGCAACTACCATGACCTTAAGAAGTACTTCATAGAAAAAGATTGGGAAAAGGAGCTCTAAGGAAAAGATATAAATGTTATATATAGAAAATTCAGTGAATTTTATGAAACAGGAGTCCAAAATTATATCCCACAGCACAAAGAAACAGAATATGGATAAAGAAGTGGTTTAACAAAGAATGTAAAAAATCAAATGAGAAGAGACTTGCTGTGGAATAGATACAGAAGACACAATGGTGAGAGGGCATATAACAACTGTAAACAGGCAAGAAATTATTAAACAAAGACAAGGAGAGAAGCTCAAAGACAGTTTGAGGAAGAGATTACAGTATAAATAAAAGTAGTGATCAATCAAAGCAGTTTTACATCCACATCCGAGGCAAAACCAAAGTTAAAGATAATATACAGTCCATCATGGATGAGGAGATAACCTATATCTAATAAAATGATATTTGCAAAGATCTTAACAAAAATTTTCCAGTCAGCTGTTACAGAAGAAAGAAATTTTGTGAGAGATGATAAGGAACATGTACTGTATCTATCTATCTATAGTCCGACGCCCTAATCCCACAAAGGGTGGCCGCAGACAAAACGCCTCCAAGTCACTCTGTCACCCACCATTTGACTGCCCTCCCTCCAATTCACTCCCTCCTCCCTCATATACCCCTCAACTCTATCCCTCCACCTCATCCTGTCTCTCCCTCCCTCCACTTCACCTACATACACCCTCTTAGTCAGTCTTTCATTCTCCATTCTCTCCACATGTCCAAACCACCTCAGTGTATATCTCCTAATTTTCCCAATCACATCCACATCTACCCCACAACGTTCTTTCTCTTCTTCATTCATCAACCTGTCCCTCCATGTCACTCCACATGCTCCTCTCAGGTAACTCATTTCCACTGCTCTCATTGTTGACTTGCTCCCCTCCAGCAAGGTCCACACCTCACTTCCATACGTCAGGGTAAGGATCACAATCACAATACTATCATGCAGTGACTGCTTAACTTCCATACTCACCTCCCTATTTCTCACACCGCTTTCAGTGAACCAACAACTTTTCTTCCCTGCTGTACCCTTTCAAGCACTTCATCTCCAAAACTTCCATCCTTACTCATCACACTAACCAAGTACTTGAATGCACTCACATTCTCCATATCCTCACCATCCAACCTCACTCTGCATCCAGCGACTTCATTCCTCTCAAATACCATAACTTTACTCTTGTTTACATTAACTTTCAGATTCCTCTTCTTACACACTGTCCCAAATTCATTCACCAAACCTTGCAACCCCCATTCATCTTCACTCAACAATACTGCATCATCAACAAACAGAAACATTGGAATCTTCCACACCTCACCCTCATTCATTAGAGCCACACCCACATCCACTGCCCTACCCTGTACTTTCTTTACAACCCCATCCATGAATATATTAAACAGCCATGGAGACATCACACATCCCTGTTTCAGTCCCACATTTAGATAAAAGAATACTCAGCTCACCATCCACTCGCACCATAACCCTAGTTCCATCGTACATACTCTTCACAGCACTCAACAATTTCCCATCCACTCCACATATTCTTAATACTTTCCACATACCTTGCCTATCTGCTTTATTATATGCTTTCTCCAAGTCCATGAAGTCAGCATAAACTTTCCTTCCCTACTCTAGATACTTCTCCACTAAACATCTTAGAACAAATATCTGATCTACACACCATTTTCCCTTCCTAAATCCCCCTTGCTCCTCTCCAACTAGCTCCTCTGTTATATGCATAACCCTATCAATGAGTAGTAGTAGTAGTAGTTGTTCCATAGGCAGTCTGGCCGAACAGCCCCGAGTCCCTTAGGAAGGCCATGGCCGAGACCGGGCTTTCCCACAAAGCTCTCAAAGAGTGTATGTTGTGTTGTTGACATCGGTGATTGTGTGCAATGTAGTCTTCCATAATGTGCTTAATAGTATGGGGTGCTGCATTGCATCCTGGACAGGCATCAGCGATGGAGTCGTCCAGCCTCTTCTGGCAGCTTAAGAGGGCTGGATGGTGCCCACATCTCAGCCTGGCCAGGTGGACCCTGTCCTCACGACGAAGATAGGATTCAGAAGGGTGGATGTCAGGAGGCCGTGCATGCAGCTGTGTGTTGTCTTTACGTGACTGAATGGAGCGGCGAGTGATCCAAGTGTGGATATGCTTCTGGAAGCTGGTCTGAGGTGGGCGAGGGGGGAGAGATGACAGTATTTGATGTTCCTTGGTGTGGGCGGATGTGCTGCCATGTACTGCAGTGGATGTTGTGGGTTTGTGGAGGCTGCAGCAAGAAACTGGGTGCCTCTCATGTCTAGGTGATCCTTGACTTTGAGGGCTTTGGTTTCTTGATGTAGGTGGTCTGTGGGTGTAGTAGCTGTGCAGCCTGTGATTATTTTTAGGGCTTTGTTCTGTATGGTCTGTAGTGTGTTGTAATGTGTTTTGGTGAGGTTAGAAGCCCAGGCAGGGTTTGCATAATTCATCACTGAACGTATGTATTGTTTGTATACTGTGGTGGTGGTTTCTTTGTTGTGTCCGAATGTTGTATGGGCAAGTGACCTAAAAGCATTGAGTCTTGGTGTTATTTTATTTTTAATGTTTGTGATGTGTTGTTTAAATGACATTGATATATTGTATGTTACACCAAGGATTTTGTGTGTGTGTGTGTGTGTGTGTGTGTGTGTGTGTGTGTGTGTGTGTGTGTGGTAGGGGAGTGTTGTGTATGGTAAGGCGTGGGATGTGACTGTGTTCTGCTGTCCAGTTTGTGAGAAGAGTCACTGTAGATTTGGCTGGGGCTATTTTGAGCCTGTTTGTGGTGAACCATTCGTGTAGTGTGTTGAGGTAAGGTTGAATGATGTGTGCAGCTGTGTTTGCGTTTTGGTGCGTACATGTAAGTGTTATATCATCTGCATAGGAAGCTATGTGTATCTGTGGTGTGTGGGTATGTCGTGCATTTATAGATTAAAGAGAGTAGGGGACAAAACAGATCCTTGGGGGATGCCGTTTGTGAAGTTTCTGATATTAGAAGACTGACCGGCAAATGTTAAGTGTGCACATCTGCCTGCTAAGTAGTTTGCCAGCCATCTTTTTGTGTTATTGTGCATGTTTGTGTTGAGTATTTTGTTTGTTGAGGTTTTGGCGAGGGATAGCATCAAAAGCTTTGCTAATGTCTAGTGTGATTAGGATAGTTCTGTGTGGTGGCCTTGCTGAATTCATGCCGTCGAAAACTCTCTGCGTAAGGTCTGTAAGAAGGGTGTTTGTAGAGTGTAGTGGCTTAAAGCCATGTTGTGACTGGGCTAGGAGAATGTGAGGTGTGACTAGTTGTAGTACCAGTCGTTCAGTGAATTTAGAGGGGGTGCAGAGGAGTGTGATGGGGCAATGTGAGGAGGGTAACATGGGGTCTTTGTTGGGTTTAGGGATAGTGATGATATTGCCATGCTTCCAGATGCTGGATATTATGTTGTGTGAGTAGCTGTAGTTTAATATGTTCGTGAGTGCTTGTATCCCTTGTGATCCTAGGTGTTTAAGGTGAATGTTGCTTATGGTGTCTGGTCCACAGGCAGATGAGTGCTTGAGGTTGTTAATGATGTGCTTCGTCTGGTTGTAAGTGAAAGGTGCATAGCCTGGGTCTATGGGGAACTGTCTCTTACGTCAGATGATACGTCGGTCTTCGGGATGGGGGTTTAGATGGCTGACTTGTGAAAAGTGACTGATGAGAGTGTTTGCCTGTTGTTTGTTTGAGGGTATGGTGTCTGTTGTTGTGATGGCAGTGTGTGATGTGGTGTTGCTGTTGGAAAGTGTGATGCTGTTTAGTGTTTTGTAGACTTTGATGATGTTTGTTTTGTGGTCAAGTGTTAGGAGATCATTTTTCCAGTTTAGTGTTTGCTGTTCTGATATTTTATTGTTTATCTGAGTGTCGAATTCTTGTATTTGTTGTATGGTGTCTTGTGTATGGGGTGTTGGGGAGTGTCGCAGTGTGTCCCGTTGTCTGATGAGGCCTTGAATTTCTGGTGTGAAGTTGGCATTGTGTCTCTTTCTGTTGCCCATAGGGATCTGTCTTTTGTCTACGTTTTGTATAATTGTACTGAAAGTGTGCACAGCAGTGTTGATGTTTGTGATGTGTGTACTGTTTAGTGTTTCGAAATGTTGTTCTGTTTCAGTTACAAAGGCCTCCCAGTTAGCTCTCAGTATTCTACCATACTGTATATTTTTCTAATCACACTAAGAAGGCAAATGCCCCTATGGTTACCACAAACTTCTCTCTCCCCTTTTCCTTTGTATAAAGGAACAATTATAACTGATTTCCAGTCCTCTGGAACCCTTCCCTCTTCCCAAGCCAATCTACACAACTTCCATATCCACTCCACAACAATCTCACCCCCATACTTCAGCATTTCACCACACACTTCAAAAATTCCTGGGACGTTTCCCATCTTGATCTTCTTCACTGCTTCAACCACTTCCACCCTACTGATATCTTCCTCTCTCCTCTCATCTCTTCTCCCAGTCATTCCCCAACGACTTATACTCGCTCTGCTCTCGGTCTCTACATTCAACTAATTCTTTATTTCTCTCTCTTCTCCACCAACAATCTATTAATCCCATCTTTCACTCCCCTACTATTTTCATTTTCCCACTGTCTTACTTTCTTTCTCTCCTTCCAGAAAAATTTCTTATACTCTCCCTCCATTTCACACTCAAATTCCTCCCAAATTCTTCATCCACTCTCTTCTCACTCTCCTTCACCAAACTCTTCACCGCCCTTCTCCTGCTCACATATACCTCTCTCTTCACTCTCATCTTTCCCCCTGCCTATACTCACTAGCCAGTCACTATATGCCTTCTTCTTTTACTCCACAGCTCGTTTCACCTCATCATTCCACCATGCTGTCCCTTGCACACCCCTGCATCCCCTCCTCACTCCACAAACCACCTCACATGCTGCGCCTACCTCATCCGTGAATATCTTGCATACTTCTTCCACCCCTTCTATCTGCTCTAACTCATACCTTCTTGCATGACTGCACATATTACCAGATATACGACTATCGGAACAAGAGGTAAAGGAAGGGTTGAGTAAATTAGACAAAGGAAATCCAAATGGTCCTGACGAAACTTCAGGTTGTGTGCTACGTGAATGTGCAGAAGAGTTAAGCAGACCAATATACAGTATTTAATATTCAAGGAATCCTTATGTCATCATAAACTACCTGATATTTGGATGAAGGCTACCACTGTTCCCTTATTCAAGAAAGGAAATTGACAGAATCCACTCAACTACCAACAAGTATCCCAGACCAATGTTGTAGGCAAGGTACTTGAAAACCTAATAAGAAAAATTGGAGTAAATCATCTGCAAAAACACAATATGACAACAGAAAGACAGTTAGGTTTTAGAAAAGGAAAATCATGTTACAAATCTGTTAAGCTACTATAAATGTTGCACAAACACTACAGAAAAGAGAAGGCTGAGTGGACAGTATCAATTCAGATTTAAATAAAGCATCTGACAGAGTATCGCTCTAAAGACTTTTCCGGAAACTGCACCATTAAGTACGAATCGAGGGTAATCTGTATTGCAGGATGCAGGTTTTTCTCAGAAAAAGGGAAATGAGAACGATACTAAGAGGAAATTACTCATCACGAAGGGAAGTGACTAGTGGAGTTCCACAGAGCCCAGTGTTGGCACCAATTATGTTTTTAGTATATATGAATGACACAGATGGCAACAATGGAAATGGAAGCTATCTAAATATGTTTGCTAATGATACAAAAACACAAAAAGAGAATTACAAACACAGACTCTTGCAGAGAGATACAAGAGTAATTAAATAAGCTTCATGAATGGTGCAATAGATGGCAAATGGAATTCAACGTGGACAAACACCATGTAATTAAGTTTGGTAAAAGTGAAAAAAGACCAGATTGGTATAATAAGCTAGGAAGTTCAACCTGACACATATCAGAAAAAGAGAAGGACCTAGGAGTGATTATCAATAACAGACTATCTCTGGCTATCCACATAAATGAAAAGGTATGGAACATGCATACGTTGCTTGCTAGTATGAGAATAGCATTCACATATATAAATCAAGAAATGCTGAGAAAGACAATAACACAATTTACCAGACCATCCCTGTACTATGCAGCAGTAGTCTGGAATCCTTAACTCAAGAAACACATAGACATGATTGAAAGAGTACAAAGGGTCACCACAAGATGGGTACCAAGCTTAAATGATCTAAGCTATGAAAAAACAGTAGGAAAACTGAACCTACCAACATTTCAAGAGAGAAGGAAAAGAGCAGACATGATTACGTTATATAAATGCATCTTCGAGAATGAGAAAATAGACATCAATGAGTTTATAACTTACTGGGAGGCATCACCAACTGGACATTGCAAAAAACTGCACAAAAAAAAAAAAAGAGGTAACAAAGACATAGGGAAATTCAGTTTCCTACATAGGGCAACTGATCAGTGGAATGCACTACCGAATGAAATGGTGTGTGCCAAAACTATTCATAAATTTAAGGATACATATGATAAAAATGGTTTAATACACGGGACAGTACGAGCTTGACTCATTAGATACAATCAGGCAAGAAAACACACACACACACACACACACACACACACACACACACACACACACACACACACACACACAAAACTGAGGGATGGCAACGAAAGTTACAAAAGAGAAGAACGGTGCGAAATAATGAACAACAAGCTGCAGTCAGTTTATGTGTTGGAAAAGGAATTTAGGGAAAATGAAATGGAACCCAGGATGACGAGCATGTTGGAAATTGCAGATGACATGAATGAGGTGCAACAGCTGATGAGGGACTTGGATATGAGGAAAGCAATGGGACCAGATGGTGTGGCTGGATGGATCCTGAAGGAATGTGCTGACCAATTAGTGAGGCTTGTTTATGTCATCATTAAGAGATTTCTGGAAAATGAACAGTTATCTAAAAACTGGAAAAGAGCAATTATTGTGCCAATCTTGAAGGGAGGAAATAAGGAAGATCCACTCAATTATAGAACTGTATCACGTAATAGTGTTCTTTGTAAAGTCTGTGAGAGAACTATTAGAAAAAGATGGATAAAATATTTAGATCATGAAGTGATAACACCAAGACAATTTGGTTTTAGGGAAGGAAGATCTTGTGTTACTAACCTATTAAGTTTCTACAGTAGGGCAATAGATGTCATACAAGAGAGAGAGAGAGAGAGTGAGAGAGAGAGAGGCAGACTGTGTCTATCTTGATCACAAGAATGCATTTGACTGGGTGCCCTGTAACACACTGCTGTGGAAGTTGAAGACCTTTGGAGGGGTGCATGGGAAACTATTAAAGTGGATGGGAGATTATCTGATAGGAAGGCAGGTGAGAATAGTTATAAGAGACAAGGTTTCACAGTGGAGAAACGTGACTAGTGGAGTACCTCTTAGCTCCAATAATGTGTCCAATATATCTATAAATGATTTGATAGAAGGTTTGAAGAGTTACATGAGTTATGTTCACAGATGATGTTAAAATCATGAAACATATTAAATGTACTGATAGTTGTAAAAAACTGCAAAAGGACGTGGACAAACTCCACAGCCGGAGCCAGACTTGGAAAACAGATTTCAATGCCAAGCATCATGTATTAGAAATGGGAATAAGTGAAATAAGACTGCATTGGACATATGAAACGGGCAGTGAGATAAATGGGAAAAGGAAAGATGAGAAGGACTTGGGAGTGATTATTCAGGATGACTTGTAACCAGAAAAACATATGAACAGAATCATTGGAGACACTTATGGATTACTGGCAAACATGAGAGTGGCTTTTGATTACATGGACAAGGAAATGCTGAGGGATGATGATGATGACCATGATAAGACCAAGACTAGAGTATGCAGCTGTGGTGTGGTCACCTCATTTGATGAAGCATATTGATAAACTGGCGAGGGTTCAACGTTTGGCAACAAGGATAATACCATGCTTAAGGGAATTTACCTACGAGGAGAGATTGGAAAAACTTAAGTTACCAACACTGCGTGAGAGAAAAGACAGAGTTAACCTGATCACAATGTTTAGAAATGTAAGAAAACTGGAAAGGATGGATAGAGAGGATCTTTTTGTGTTGGACAATGAAAGAACAAGAGGTCACGACTTCCAGTTGAGGAAAAGTAGATGTCTTAATGATCTTAAAACATTCTGTTCCCAGAACAGAAGCACAGGTATTTGGAATGACTCAGACAAAGAGGTGGTGCTGGCAAAAAACATTCATGTGTTTAAAACTAGACTGGATAAATGTTGATATGGAGATAGGACAACACGAGCTTCAGTCAATTCCTGTATACTGCAAATAGGTAAATTCAAATAAGTAAATACACAACACACACATTCAACCTTACAC
This sequence comes from Coenobita brevimanus, assembly GCF_032717465.1. Lineage (NCBI taxonomy): Eukaryota > Metazoa > Arthropoda > Malacostraca > Decapoda > Coenobitidae > Coenobita > Coenobita brevimanus. The sequence goes on along the minus strand of NC_137063.1, from coordinate 23,733,335 downwards.
ATATCAGAAAAGGAAATGGATTTAGGAGTGATTATCAATAACAGACAATCATCGGCTGACCACATAAATGAAAAAGTAAGGAACATGTACACACTGCTTGCTAATATGAGGGTAGCATTCACATATGTCAATGACGACATGCTACGAAAGATAAAAACATCATTCATCAGACCAACTTTGGAGTATGCATCAGTAGTCAGGAATCCAAATCTCAAAAAACATACAGATACGACTGAAAAGGTACAAAGGGCCAATACAAGATAGGCACCAGGCTTAATGCATCTAAGCTATGAAGAAGGACTTGAAAAATTAAACCTACCAATATTACTGGAGAGAAGGAAAAGAGGACACATGATTATGTTATATAAATGCATCACAAAAATAGAGAAAATAGGCATAAATGAGTATATAACCTATAGGGAAGCAGCATCAAGAGGACCATGCAAAAAACTGTACAAAAAGAGAGGAGATAAAGACTTAAGGAAATTCAATTTCCCAAATACAGCAACTGATCAGTGGAATGCACTACCGAATGAAAGTGTGCCAAAACTATTCATAATTTAAAGACATACAAAATGAAAATGGTTCAAAACATGGGACGGTACAAGCTTTATTCATTCTTGTAAAGAAATAATTAGGTAAGAACAAACACACACACACTAAGGGGGATGCCTATGAAAGATCAGAAATTGAGGAAGTGGTACCGACAGAGAGAAGGAGAGAAGAGGGTATAAAAAACACCAAAAATAATTTGAAGGTGGTATATACTAATGTTGATGGTTTAATATTGGCAAGGTTTGAAATTAACGATTTCTTGAGAGAACATGTACCTGATGTCATGTGCTTAGTAGAGACCAAATTAAGAGAAGATATTGATGTTCATTTGGGAGATGGTAAATACAAACTGTGGAGAAGAGACAAAAAAGGAAAAAAAGAGAGGAGTGATGATAGCAGTGAAGAACAACATAAATGTAGATACCGTGGAAATCGGAGAAGGCAGGGTTGAAGTGATATATATGAAATTAGAAACTGGAAAGAATGGCAAGAGAGATACAGAGGTAGTGTAGGCCTATGTTCCCCCTAAGACAAGAGCATGGAATGATGACGAATACCAGGAGAAGTTGTCAGATATGGCTAGTTATTTACAAAAAATAATTGAGAAAAGCAACAATATAATTTTGGTGGGTGGCTTTAACTGTAAAGAGGTGAACTGGGAGGAATGGGACTCAGGAGGCAGCGAGGATTCTTGGGGCACTATATTATTAAATATTTAATAATAATGAATAATGTGATAACGCACTGGGTCAAAGAAGAGACACGGTTCCGAGGTGATGACACACCAGCAAGGTTAGATTTACTGCTTACCAAAGAACCCGATGTAATAGAGTCACTGAAATATTTCTGTCCTATAGGAAAAAGTGATCATGTGGTCAAAGTTCCAGATGATAATAGGGAACGTTGTGCCAAGAGACGAGCTAAATAGACAGGGAAGATACAACTTTGGGAAAGCAAATTTTACAGGACTAAGAAAATTTTTTGAAAATGCAGATTGGAGAAAATTCAGAGAAACAAGAGAGATACAGAGGAAGTGGGATATCTTTCTAGACCTCTATAATTTGGGAGTGGAAAAATTTGTACCAAGGGTAAGAGGAAAATAACAGGAAAAAGGAGTAGTTTAATAGAAGGTGTATGATAGAAAAAAAAAAAAAAAAGAGAGATAAAGCGTGGAACTACTGGAGAAACAGAGGTAACAACAGAACAAAGGAAGAATATAAAAGAACTAGAAATGAATACACAAGAATAAGTAGAGAAGAAGAAAGGAATTTTGAAAAAGGTATAATAGACAAATGCAAGGATGAACTCAAACTGTTTTATAGATTTGTTAATGGCAAATTGAAACAAAAGGAAAGAATCACCAAACTGAAAGTAAAAGGAGAGGTCTTTAAAGATGCAGCAATGCAAGCTGAAATAATGAACAAATGTTTCCAATCAGTTTTCACTAATGAAAAAGAGTTTGTGGAAGGGGAGGGAGTGATTAGAAATGTACCGGTGATAAAAGATATAAAAGTGGAGATACAGGAAGTGTATAAATTACTGGAAACTCAAGACGTAAGGAAAGCTCCAGGACTTGATGGAATTTCTAACTGGGTACTGAAGGAATGCAGAGAACAACTGGCAGATAAAATTCACAGTTTAATCGTGTGTTCTCTGGAAGAGGGGAAAGTGCCACAAGAATGGAAGAGGGCAAATGTGGTACCAATTTATAAGGGAGGAAACAGGGAAGAACCCCTGAATTATAAACCAGTGTGACAGTGTCTCTAACCAGCATGGTCGCAAAATTGTGTGAGAGAATCCTGAAAGATGGATGGATAAAATATCTAGCAGAGATGAATATTTTGGCTGAATTTGGCAGGCTTCTTGGGGGAGGCGTGACGAGGGTTCTGCCAGCATAGATTGTGGGTCCAAGGTAAGATGAGGCTCGGGCCTGTGCTAGAGGGTACAGAGCATTGCGGTTCCCAGGCTGCTGCTTCCACCCAATAGAGAGGAGCCCGAACCTGGGAGTAGTACCCCAGGAGGCTGCCCTATCAGTGGGTGTATAATGGCGGGATAGTTGCAGTGCCAAGGCGCGGTTGGAGGGTGTCCCTGCAGCTGTCCTGGCAGGATGCCCCAAGGCCATCACCACAGTCACTGGTAAGCTGGTGGGCTAGGGGTCCCAGATCCATTGCCTGGACCTGGGACTGTGCAGTGAGTGGGGCCTGTGGTATTTCTATCCCCCTTTATTAACCCTCTTGCGCACGAAAAGTTTCAGTATGTTTTCCGGCGCATGATTTTATCTGCAAAGCTGCCCAGCCCGGCTGCTCACACACGGCAAATAACATGTATTCTCTCCTTATTTTCGCCACCCAAACATCAATATACTGCCATGAAACCTATGCCATCTTATTCGTCGATGTTTGTTCTACCTGATAGGCACCACAAAAAAAACAGGAAAACACGAATAAAACAACATTAGGCGGCTGTGAATAAAATTTCGCTAAGTCATGTTCACTTCCCGACATCACCATTCGAATGTTTTCCATCATACAGGAAAATGTTATTAGAAGTTATCATAGAGAATTTCATCACCTTTCTAAAGAGACAAATCCGGTGTAGATGCGATTTGTAGTTTTCGAGAAAATAGCCAAAAACTGAAAGCCATTATTGAAAAAAAAATCAACGAGCTCTAAAACCAAAATTTTCTCACACATGTTATGTTTTTATTCCATAATATTATGAAGAATTTCACCAGCTTTCTAATGATCTAATCCTTTTTTCGATACACCTCATAGTTCTTGAGTAAATCACCAAAAATGACTGCGAACTCACGTCCATACGTCACTTTCGTGATGTGCACACAGCATACGCAATATTCCCGCCTACGTAATAACGACTTCTTATTATAAATATTACATTGTTCTGTCGTGCACATATGTAGAATTTACTGCTATTTATCATGGTCCTTATAGGAAATGGATATGTCCAATAGTTTTTGAGCAATTGGTTGACAAAGTGAGATTACTCCTCCCAGCACTTTCGACTTTACCGAAAGTCTGTTCCCCCAACTTTTCCAACAGAAAATGCTCCCAGAGGCTTAAATTCTGCAAAGGAACATACGTAGAATTTACTGCTCTTTATCATGGTTCTTACGGGAAATCAATACGTCCAATAGTTTTGGAGTAATTGGACGACAAACGTAGAATACTCTTCCTTACCCGCAAGCGAGATAAAAAACATTTTCTCTGCCTCGCCCACGGCTACACATTTTCGCTCATTACGTTTTATTATTTTCTTATTTTACTCAAAGTATACATGTAAAATATCATAAGGTTTTTGATAGTGCTGTCAGAAACTCGACATGACCACTAGTCTTTTTTGCTAGGTTCTGATAATGAAGCTGAACTTTCTTCCATCTCATATGTGTGTATGTAAAAAACATTACTTATTTGTGTAAAAAATATTGAACTATAGAAATAGGTCAATATACAGATCAACAAAATACAGATAACTCACTTCCTCCAGAGGTGTTGAGATGCTGGCAGTAGCTTGAAGATGAGGAGTTATGTAGTGTGTGAGCGTGTATGTGTGTGGGTGAGTGTATGCGTGTGTGGGTGAGTGTGTGTGTGTGGGTGGGTGTGGGTGTGGGTGACTCCACTTGTTACTTCCCTCCATCCAGACATCTTATCCTTTATTACTGTCCTCATTTGTCTGTCTCTCAAAAAGTCTCTCACCCATTCCAGGAGGTTCCTCTTCAGTCCTCCCATATGTGTGTGTGTGTGTGTATGTGTGTGTGCACACACACACACACTGCAGGAGGATTTGGATAGGATACACAATTGGAGCCGGACGTGGGAAATGAAATTTAATGTAAAGAAATGTAAAATATTGGAAATGGGTAAAAGTACCAGGAGACCATCACTGAATTATTTTTTGGGTAATGAATTAATCACAAAAAGGAGAGAAGAGAAAGATTTGGGAGTGCTGGTCCAAGATAGTTTGTCACCAGAAAAGCACATTAACAAGATAGTTGGAGAGACTTATAAGCTCTTGACTAACATAAGAGTAGCATTTCATTATATGGATGAGGAAATGATGAAAAAATTGATAGTGGCCATGATCCGCCCCAGGTTAGAATATGCAGCGGTAGTGTGGTCCCCACACAAAAAGAAAGATATAAACAAGATTGAGAGAATACAAAGAACAGCAACCAAGATGGTCCCCAGTCTGACAGACCTGTCATACAGAGAGAGGCTGGAAAAACTGGATTTGCCTTCGTTAGAGGAAAGGAGAAAGAGGGGAGACATGATTGCGGTGTTCAGGACCACGGTGGGAGTAGATAAAATTGACAAAGAAGATCTGTTTGTATGGGATAAGAGAGCAACAAGAGGACATGGAATGAAATTGAAAAAGTCAAGCTGCTTGAAGGATATCAAGAAATATAGCTTTCCTTACAGAAGTATAGACTTATGGAATAGCCTGGACAAAGAGATCGTCCAGTCTAAAAACTTAAACGAGTTTAAAGTTAAATTCGACTTATTGGCAAACAGCGACGGAAACCCACGAGCATAGTACATTCCGTGTATATCACAATTAGGTATATTCTTAAATATTTGAAACGACTTAGACAAAGAGGTGGTGCATGAGAAAAACATTCATGTGTGTAAAGGTAGACTTGATAAATGTGGATATGGAGACAGGACAACACGAGCATTGCTCAATTCCTGTATACTACAAATAGGTAAATAGGCAAATAGGTAAATACACAAAGAGCGCACACACACGAGAGAGAGAGAGAGAGAGAGAGAATGAGAATGTAGTTTTGGGTTACTTAGGTCAAATGTTCAACTGTAAGTAGTTCTCTATACAGTAGGCTCAGCTCTAACACTGTTAACTGGTTGACCATATGAACAACGTTATGGAAAACCATATTATGGAAAACACAAGAGCCTATGGCAAAACAACCCTCACGACTCCAAGCTTGGCCTCACTTCCTAGCAGACATAAACTCAGTCACATAAAAACACTCCTATGTCTAATGATTCATATATTCACCCAAGCATCCATTCATTCACTTCCTCTGTCATCCCACACGTTCTCATGACATCCACTCTATCACACCCTCTCTCTCTCTCTCTCTCTCCACCCTCCCACTTTACATCCATTTTCTCATTTGCCTTCAGTCAGTCACTAACTCAGCCATTCACTCACTCATTTTCACTTTTGATACCCACTTGCTTACTTACCCATCTTCCCTTTTCACTCACTCATCCACTCACTATCTGTTTCAACCCGCTCATCACATTCATAAGGCTCCAAGAAGTTATGTGCCTCACACTGTGAAATATATGTCCTTCCAGTGGCCATAAATGCCTTATTTTGATCATGTTTGGACACATGTTCCATGTTGTAATGGATCTACCCACATTGTGGTAAAGTTCAAACACTGACCAACATCCTACTGTGCTGTAGGTATTCCACATTTTAGGAGAGCACATTACAGGGAAGCCAACTGTAATGCTTTTCTTCTACTTGTGTGATGTGGCTGTGTGCAATAATGTATTCTGCCAGAAGCAAGGAGATGTGGTACTCAAGGCACCACTGTACATATACAGCTGATGGTGCTTCAAAATGGTCATGCAGAATTTAACTTACAAAATCACATGTGGCATTATAAGAGAAATATTTATTACACAACATGCATGTGTTGCATAAAAAATACCATTATTGATGTCATTTGAAAGAAGAAACAAATCTAATATTTTGATATTTTTTAAAAAGGCCTTAATTATCATATACAGGATAAAAAGGTAAGATGCTAGGAGGTAGATCATATCAAACACAGCAAAGGATATCAAATAAATGCTACAAGGTTCTGGCATCACTAATTTTTTCCTTGTTTCATTAAAACATCAGAAGTATAATGTACAGGACAGCAAATTAACAATGCACCTAAGTACAATAATACAGTAAAAGTCCTCCAATCCGACCACCAATAATCCGAATATCTCAATACTCAGAATTCTTCAAGGAAAAATTTTCCGATTTTTTCTGGACTTTTTTTATTTTGTTGTGATCTTTATAGGATTTATCTGGCTTGGCCTTGCTCTTTGACTTGGATGTGCCTGCCTGCAACTATTCATCTTGCATTTCTGGTGAGTAAAACAATAGCCCATATCATGTAGGTGTTTATTTAATGATCACGCACATATTTCGAATGTTTTCATAGGTCCCTCCCAATAGTAAAAAAAAAAAACTGTAGTCTGAAAGTCCCTCGGTCCCCTGTCATTCGGATTGCAGGACTTTTACTGTACTAGCTGCAAGGCAATCTTGAAATGCTTTTTGCAAAGAAGCTTGCCAAGTTTGTGCCTACACATTCATAATAACAATACACAACATGGGTTATGTCCACTTACTAAAGCATATATTGGCAAGCATTACTGTATCACTTTCGCTGGAAAGGATAATTGAATGAAGGTAACATAAATCAAAGCAAAAGACCATGGACCTACGCTGGTCTGTGAGGGAACAAAAGGAGTTACAATACATATCAAACACTCAGCATGTCCACTGGTTAAGGCTACTCTGAAATGGGAGTCTCTCTAAAACATGCATCCCAAACAATGAACTCTTTATCACTGACTACCTGAAGGGGTTGCTGGATGGAGCAGTTCCTATATTCTGGCTGTACCTCTCTTCCTGCCTGTAAATCCGCGAAACTTTGATAAACCTACAGAAACTTAAAATTTCCTTTTGCGGTAAATCTTCTGAAAATAAGCTTTAATCCCCCACTGCCACCTTCACCATTAATACTACCAGTTATACTACATAACTACGACTACATGGTACTCTGCTTCAAGGTGAACATGTAGAGTATGTGCAGGAAACTGTACAAGTGATGCTCATGCTTCAAAAAAGAATTTCTTTTACAATTGTGCATTTCAAGAACAGGTGCCAAAATTTCAATTATATTTAATCAACAATTATGAACCACAGACAGTTACAAACAGGTGCCTCTGCATTCACACATACAGTCCAATAAAATAAAATAATACACATACCGTGAAAATGTTTTCAGTGGCATATGTTTTTTTTCATTCTAGCAAAACACACCCACACCCACACCCACAAACTAGTGCTGTATTCAATATGATTCGTCAAACTGTACAAGTGATGCTCATGCTTCAAAAAAGAATTTCTTTAAAAATTGTACTGATCTAATGCTGATTTTCACTATCAATACTGGGATACAGACTACGGACAAATGAAACATTACAATGCCTTTACTGAAAATTTCATTCATAATTTAGTCTGACTCTCTGTGAATGGGTACTGTTTTACTGACTCTGCTTTTCAGCGTAATACAGAAGAGTCTAACTGAAAACCATTAAAGCTCAGAATAATAATAGTGTACTGTAAGTGGGAAAGGGAAGGAGGTGTGCAAGAGTGGTGTCTGTGTAGGTTCATGTACAGGAAAAAAATAGTGCACATAAGCTGTCAACATTAATGTGAACTGCCTGCAAACTACCTATCTATCTATCTATTGCCAGATGCCTTAATCCCATAAGGGGTGGTCACAAACAAATCGCCTCCATGTCACCATGTCCCCTGCCATTTCATTGCCCTGCTCCCAATTCACACCCTCCTCTCTCATATACCTCTCCACCCCATCCCAACATCTCATCCTTGGCCTCCCCCTCCCCTTTACTCACATACTCTCTCCTCATCAGTCTCTCACTCTCCATCCTCACCACATGGCCAAACCACCTCAATGTGTTTCTCCTAACACTTCCTATAACATCCATATCCACACCACAACATTCCTTCACTTCCTCATTTGTCAGTCTGTCTCTCCATATGACTCCACATGCTTCTCTCAATAACTCATTTCCACTGCTCCCACTCTTCACTTGTGTCCCTACAACAAGGTCCAAGCTTCACTTCAATACGATAGAGTTGGTATCACAATACTGTCATATAATAACTTTTTCACTTCCATGCTCACTTCCCTGTCTCTTATTACTGCTTTCAAGGAACCAGCAACCTTTCTTACATGTTGTACCCTTTCAAGCACTTCACCCTCTAAACTTCCATCCTTACTCACCACACTACCCAAGTACTGTACTTAAACACACTCACATTTTCCATTTCCTCCTCATTCAACCTCACTGTACATTCAGTGACTTCATTTCTCTTCCCTACATTCACCTTCAGATTTTGCTTCTTACACACTCTCCCAAACTCATCCAGCAAGCCTTGGAGCTCCCCTTCGTCTTCACTTAAGAACACAGTATCATCTGCAAACAACAGTACAAGGAGTTTCCAAACACTGCCCACTCTCATTAGGGCCGCTCCAACATCCACTACTCTACCTTCTATCTCTTTTACAACCCCATCCATAGATAGATTGAACAACCATGCAGCCATGACACATCCCATTTTCTTCACAGCATTCAACAGTTTCCCATCTACTCCATATATTCTTAATACTTTCCACAATCCTTGTCTATCCACCCTGTCATGTGCTTTCTCCAAATCCATGAAGGCTGCATACAACTTCTCTCGAAACATTTCCACTAAAGATCTAAGAATGAATATCTGATTTTACACAACCTCTTCCCTTGCTAAAACCTCCCTGTTTTTCTCCAACTAATTCCTCTGTTATTTCCCTAACTCTATCAGTACGTATCCTACCATATACTTTTCCTACTGCACTACGAAGACAAATGCACCTACGATTATCACACACTTCTCGTTCCCCTTTCCCTTTGTACAGGGGAATAATTATACCTGACTTCCAATCCTCTGGGACTCTACCTTCCTCCCAGGCCAAACTGCACATCTTCCACATCCATTCTACTACCATCTCTCCCACATGTTTCAGCATTTCATCACACACTCCATCAATTCCTGGTCCTTTCCCCATTTTGACTTTCTTCATTGCTTCCACAACTTCCATCCTACCGATTACTTCCTCTCTTCTCACATTCCTCCATCTCCCAGCAAGTCCCCGGCCACTTATAGTCGTATTACTTTCATTCTCTATGTTCAACAACTGATTGAAATGTTCTCTCCATCTGCTCACTTTTTCTCCCTTCTCCACTAGTAATCTACCATCTTTCAGTCCCCGATTAACTTCTCTCTCACCCTGTCTAACTCTCTTTACCTCTTTTCAGAACACTTTCTTACATTCCCCCCACTTCACACTCAGATTTCTTTCAAATTCCTTATGTATTCTCTTCTTACTAATCTTTTCACCTCTCTTCCATCTCTCAACTATATATATAAATATATATTTTATATTTATATATATATATATATATATATATATATATATACATACAGTCAACCCTCTGTCCTCGCGGTTCCTCTGTTTGCGGTTTCGATTGTTCGCGGTTTGTCACCAGGGAAACCAAATCACCTACAGTACAAGTCCCATTATTCGGCATCTATGGGACCGGGATGATGCCGAGATATTGGATTTACCGAATAATAAAAAACCTACCCACTCAGTACCTTAAATATATTGGTGAACACTGTCATCACCACTGTTTGGAGAGAGTACTGTATACTGTACAATACTGCAATCAATACAGTACTATACCTGAATCTGAAATATATATATAAATTAGTGAATATATACAAGTGTAATGACACAGTAGGCATACAAGTCAGATAACACTTCCTGGATGGCCGAATGATACGTAATATTACCTACCAGCTCAGTACATCACTTGTGTTGGTGAACTCATCACAACTTATATTATTACAAATATGTTTGGAGTGAATGCTGTATACAGTAATTTTTCCAAAAACAAAATAAAATAGTCAGAAAATTGCATAAAATAAAGTGAAGGAATATGAATTGGTAAGGTCTTTCTGATGAATGTTAAACGTACATTTAGCACTCATTCTTTTGTTCGTTTCTTTTGTTTACATGTGAAAGGGAGAGTCTTGATGGAAACAGTAATGTATTCCATTAACCCCTTAATAACCTCCGGCATTGAACAATCCATTACAGTAAAAATCTGTGAACAATTATGGGAAGGGAACGAAGGTCACTGGTATGTTTACACGACTCTACGATACGATTCCAAGCAGTCAGAAGGTTGGTTAGTCTCAGATGTTTTCAGCCAATTGGTAAATGCACCTTAATTTGTAACTTCTCCCGTGAATCATAGCATGTGTTTAGAAAGCTAAATAACACATTGTTAGGTGTGTCAGACGATATCTTCACATCTTTAAGAAAATGGAAGAAATTTAATCCCTCTCTGAGTACGTAGAGTAAGTTTCTTCCATTCTTCTGAAATCAAATTGTTTTTCTTAAAGATGTGAAGATAATTGTCTGGCTCACCTAGCAATGTGTCATTTAGCTTCCTAAACCCATGCTATGATTCGCTGTGAGTCATAGAAAAATTGATAAAAGTTACGGTGCACTTACCAAATGGGCGAAAACATCTGAGTTTAACCGACCGCCTGACTGCTTGGAATCGTAGCGTAGAGTCGTGTAAACATACCAGTGACCTTCGTTCCCTCCCCATAATTGTTCTATTTTCTTTATAGCTCACACTAACTCAATATCACTGACATCCGTACTGCAAAGGGTTGTTCTGTGATGAAGGTTATTAAGGGGTTAATGGGGTATATTACTGTTTGCATCAATACTCTCTCATTAACCCTTTAAACACGGCTGTGTACAGCCGATCCCCCACGTGTGGCGGGGTTGTAGCGGGGTCTGAGTACCTGTGGGAAAATATTTGCCAAAAATCAGAGATTAACCCTAGAACATTAAAATTTTTATGGCATATAGTACTTACATTCAGCTTTCTCCTGAGACAGGTGTTGAGCCTTCCTGGACTACCAAAGGACTTGTGGAGACTTGCAAAGTTGGGTAACAAAGTCTTCACTTTCACACCTCCAGCAACCCGGTTTCCCCTCTACCACAGCCTCAATCTGTCACAGTAAACTTTATACAACAACGTACAGGTAGTTTGGAATCCGTATTTGTACAATAAGCACTGAAAATAAGGCTACAATCAACGGAGCATACGGCCGACATGCAACGCGGCGGCGGTCTTCCCGTCACTGAACACACATTTCCCTTTTCACAGCTAAAAACACGTATACTAAATTATTTTCCTTCGTAGTATTTCGCAAAGGCTCGCTTGGCACTATTACAGCCCTAAAAATCACTGTCACTGCCAGTATTGTGAAGCGGGAATGAGAAAGACCACCGCGGCGCGATTTTATTCTGCCTTACGGCAGGCACTTTATTCTCGCTCCTGTCGGCCACTCGCACTTCATTTCTATCGCTCACTTTCACTCTAGCTGTCAGTTTAGTGCCTTATTCATCAGTGTCACTGTCATTTGTTATAAAAATAATATTTTCTACACACCAAACTGTCACTGTCAGAACACAGAATAGAAACATATGCTTTCAACTTCTTACACTGGAGTGACTGTCGCTCTCAATACTTATATTATTACTATGTACAATTATTTACACTGAAATCACTGTCACTGTCAGTGCTTTTACAACTACATACACTAATTTACACTCATCAGACTGTCACTGTCAGTACATACAAGAAAACTAAACACTAGTATCACTGTCACTCTCAGTATTATTTACAAGATTCTTACCCTTATTTTCAATATCTAGTCAGGCTGTGGTAGTCAAAGAAACACGGGTAAGTGCAGAGGGGAATTTTGCACTCTTTGCACTGCAAGGAGGTGCGCCTAAATGTTCTGTCTTGCCTGGCAGGGTGGCTGCACACATGACACCTCCTCAGTGCTTTTCCCCTCTTGGCAGTGCTAGGCAGTGGCTCCAGGCAGTGTCGCTGAAGGTAGTTCTGGCACTGTAGGCAGTCTGGAGGTGTGTGTGAGTGGCGCCTGGGACCTGATGGCAGTACCTGCCCAAAACGCTGAAGCAGCTGGTACACACAAGTCTTAGAAAAACGCCGGAGAGAGTAGTTTGCTGGCTTCCTGTTCTTGATCTTATACAGGATGAAGGCGTTCAGCATGCACATATCAAGCAAGTGCAAGAACACCTTCCTGTACCAGCAACGGTTCCTCCTCATGCAGTCTATCTCTCCGATCATCATATCAGACTTGTCCACCAGCCGCATATTGACGTTGTAGTCAATGACAGCATCAGGCTTCATCACAGGATCGCCAGTCCTTCTGTCGACCTTCCCTGTTGCCAGCATTTCCCCCTTGTGAACTGTGGTGAGCACATTGACGATTCTCTTGTCGTGCCACCTGATTGCCAGCATTTTGTCCAATTTTTTTCAGGTGCACGTCTCCCCGCTTTGATCCTTCAGCCTCGGGGAAGGCAGGGTAGTGTGCCCTATTGCTCCAGACAGTGCCACAGGATCCGACGCCGTGTTCTGAAAGGTACTTGGCGAGTTTGGGAGCTGTATAATAATTGTCCGTGTACAGGACATGATTCCCGCCAAAGTACTTTTCCAAAAGCACTTTCACCACAGAACCAGAGAATCCAAGGGGGTCAGTTTTGTCCAAGTCCACATTGCTGGCGGTGTAGATAACGAAGTCTAGGATGAACCCCGTCTTGCAGTCGCACAGCACGAAAAACTTTATTCCAAAGCGGTGGCGTTTGCTAGGAATATACTGCACGAACCGAAGACGGCCCCTGAACAAAACCAAGGACTTGTCAATCACAACTTTCTTGAAGGGCCGAAGGAACGTCATAAACTTGTCCTTGATCAGGTTCAGGATTCCCCTCACTTTCCATAGTGGGTCAGTTTGGGAAGGCTCATCGTTGTTGGCAAAGTGAAGGTACGTCATGAGTTGCCTGAAACGATCACGACTCATGTACTTGTTGAAGATGGGTGTGGGGCAAAGATCGTCAGCACTCCAGTACTCCTCGAGCTTGTGCTTCCAGTTATGTGGCATGAGAAGCATCAAGCCCATGAATACAAATAGTTCCCGGATCGTAACAGGAACCCATGCTGCCATCCGCGACGTGGATGGCGTTGCAGCTTCACTTTCACCTTCACGAACTGCAGCAGATTGCCCTTCGTACCTGTTCGTCTCGGTACAAATCTGCTCCATGACTTCGTTATCCAGGAAGGCCAACAGGTAGTCCAGACATTCACCATCCTCGGGGACAGGGAAGTCAGCCTGTATCCCACACCCACTGGCATCAAATGGCAGATCCTCTGGCACAAAATCTGAGCCCTCAGACCACACGAAGGCATCCAGAGTGCCCTGCCTAGGCTGGGAGGTGGTGGGGGCGGCGGGGGGTGAGGCAGGCCGTGTGGCAAAGGCTGTGCTAGGTCGTGTCGGTGTGGTGGTGGTGGGGAGATAAGGAGAAGGTTCAAGGTCACTCGCAGTGGCCTGAGTGGTGAGTTGCCTAGTGCGAGTAACCTTACCACTAACTCTAACACTAGGCGACACTTTCCTATTCCTACCAGAACGGACACGGGGCCTACGGAAACCTCTACGTAAACCAGACTGCTTACTTCCCTTCAGAGGTGGTGAAGGAGACTCCGAAGACTCTGGAGAAAGCACAGCAGAAGATGACGACGAGAGAATGGGGCTGGGAGTGCGTGGCGGTATGGCAGCGGCGTGACCTGGTGTAGGGGACAATGGCCGGTCTGAGAAAGACAATGGCTGGGAACCGGGGTCACCACTTCGTCTCCTCTTGGCCCCCTTTCCATACGCTTGTCTCCTTTTCACTGGAGCCTTGCCTGTTGAGGTGCTGGGCACAGGAATTGTCACTTCAGGCACCTCAGACTCAGCACTCGATAGAGTGTCTGACTCGGCAAGGCTCGATAACACTCCAACGTCACTACCATAATCCATTGACGCTTTCAACAATTCAATGCCTATAGCCGAGTCACTAAGGCCCTTAGCAGTTCCTAGTAAGGGTTTGGACGGGGTGGAGGTCACAAAGCCCTTTTTCTGAGGGCTGGAAGGCACAGACTCGGAAGAGCTTGAGTGAGACATGGTGTCACCTTCAAAGATTGCGTTAAACTGACGCTAAACAGGGGCAAACCGCGGGAAAAAATGCTAGTGTGACAACTGGGGAAACAAGCGTTTCCAATTAGCATAAAGAGCTTGCAAGAGGAAGGCGCAGATTGACACGTCTGAGCTGTCTGCGCGCTGCCATATCGCATGACGAGGGAGGGCCGGGCAGCGGTGCGTGGGTGGGTAAAAAAAAATGATACTTGGCAACAACTGAGGTCAGTGGTACAAAGGTCAAGTGTGCTAAAAGTAGCTAAAGGGTGGCGGTACTGATAGACAATACCAGCTGGAGCCTGCTTGCCCGCGGTTATTCGAAATTTACTAGAATCGCAAACGCGACGATCCGCCGTTATGTCCTTTTCGCCGAGCGTCGCAAATGCAACGATCCGCATTTAAGGGGTTAAACAAAAATGAACAAAAGAATGAGCGCTAAATGTACGTTTAACTTTCATCAGAGAGACCTTAGCAATTCATATTCCTCCAGTTTATTTTTAAGTATTTTTCTAACTTTAGGTTAGGTTAGGTATGGTTAAATTATTAGGTACAGTTAAACTTGGTTAGATTAGGTACAGTTAAACAGGGCAGTCCCTTCCACCACTATGCTGAGGAATAAAAATACTAGAGCTGTCACAGCCGTACAGCTAAAAACAATGGGGAAACTGATTTAACAAGCACCATTTATTTATGGGTAATGCATTACAGTATCAGTGGTTCATGGGTTACGCAATTATATACCAGTAAATGTCACTTTCAGGAAGGTGTCAAGAATGAACGAATTTCAAGAAATAGTGAGGGGGCTTGGAACGTAACCCTCGCTAATTTGGAGGGGGTGGTTACTGTACTGTATGATACTATACGTGTCAAGTGGGGTTGGTGGAGGATTAGTGCCCCTCCCTGTAAAACAATTAACTCTAAGCCCTTGACCACCCCGTTTGGGATACATGGCGTCTGGCAATGGATGGATGGATGATACTATCCAATATTGTAATCAATACAATACTATGCCTGAGTCTGAAAAAATATAGAAATTGGTGAACATACAGAAGTGTAATGAAACATTACACCTACAAGTCACAGACAACACTTCCTGGACTTCCGAGATGATTCCGGACATCTGCCGAACAATCAAAGATTTTCATAAATGGGACTATTTCTCAAAACTGCCGAAATGTCGGATCTACCGAATAATCAGCAGCCGAATAATAGGACTTTTACTGTATTTTGAACTCCAGAGAAAAATGGAAACACATTCAAATCGCGCGCCCCACACTGCATACTGCCCGCAGCGCCACCCCGGCAGGCTCTCTCATTCTCAGGTTCCGAGATAATTCGCTGTCAAGTTAATTCGCCGTCAAAACATGGACGATTCCCCATCAGTACAATTCGCACCCTGGACGATTCCCTGTCATTCCATAAATATACTTATTTTTGAATAATTAATACTTTAATAACTAATTTTCAGGGGGATCTCTCAAAGTCTATGTTCATTCAATAGCGTAGGCTTTGGATATCATTTATAAGTTGCACTTTTAGCCAATAATTAACGTGTTTCTACTTCGCTGTAGTTGACTTTGAATTAAATTCTAGCGTCACCCACAGCTGTCTTCATTAATTTTCATTGGTACTACAACAACCTGGGTATATTTTAAAACGACTCTGAAGAGGTACAAGTATATATTCATCTCAAATGACAATATCTAACGTGTTATTCTGATCGGCCATAGTGGACGCAAACCGTGGTGAAAGATATGGCTGAGCCTCAACAGATGTCACTACATTTTTTATAAAAACAATAAACCACCACCACTTTTAAAACTTGTATATTTAAAAGACTATTATAGTATGTAAATAAAACGGGGAATCATCCTGACGGCGAAAAGTCCTGACGGCGAATTGTCTTGTTATTCTTGTGACTGCGATTTGACTTGACGGCGAATTTAAGAGACTATTATAGTATGTAAATAAATGACAGGGAATCGTCCTGATGGCGAATTGTCTTGTTATTATTGTGACTGCGAACTGACTTGACGGCGAATTGTCCCGAAACCCATTCTCACTGTGACCACACTTGTGTGTGCTTGTACTCACTGATCTCTCCGGGACACCATCACTTTATCTACCATGGGCCCTAAGAGAGCAGCCAAAACATCTCCTGAAGGCACCCCAAAATGCCGGAAGAAAGTAATGACCCTACTGGAGAAGGTAGAATTGCTGGACAAGTTACGGGAGGGAAAATCCTGGTAACGGTGGTGGAGGGTGAGAGTGTAGCTGTGATGAGCGGTGTGAGCGGCCATCCACCTACGCAATTAAACTATTTTTTTCATACTATAATTATAAATAAAGTGTTTATTGACATGTACACAGAGGTTTTCTTTCATTAAAGAAGGAAATAGGGGCCTAGGGGTGTTTTTAGGGGGGCACCAATTTTACATGGATTTTCGATCTTCACGGGGGTCTCAGGCCCCTAACCCCCACAAAGACAGGGTCGACTGTATATATATTAAAAAAAACAATTTGGTTTTATGCCAAGTATCCCCGAAGGACTAAGGCGTTGCCCCTGGGTAGAGGACTTAGGATTGGAGCGTGTAGCACTTTATGACCAGATGCCCTTCCTGATGTCTACCAATGACCCTTGGGTGGATTTGATCCTCCGACCCTTCAGTCAGAGCAGAGCGCTCTAACCCGCTAAGCCACAGCTGCATTTAACAACGGTTTTGCCAGACTAATTAAAAACCCATCACTAAATGCAAAGTGTACCTTATATGGAAACAATATCAATTAGTTTGTGTCCATCCTCCCAGTCACCCTTTTGACCCTCAATTTCCTACTTTATGTGCTGAAAATGAAACAGTGTATTAGCAACACATTATACAGATACAGTAGTGTATGGTTATACATCTACTCACCAGCGAAAAACCCCAAATGCTCGGCACTGTCAGAAAAAAAAGGCACCCAAGGTTGCCAGACGCTCACAACAAAGATAACAATGGCGGGCTGGTGGCAAACAGGAGAGGCATATCACGCCCAACATCACTAAACGCGTAAGACAATCACTAAATGCATGGGATCGGTACCTTTTCTAACCTATCGCTAAATGCGAAAATCACTAACTTGAAACACTTAACACGAGAGACCACTGTGTACATACACAGTAATCCCAGTACTATCCGGACACCCACTTTCCGGACATCCCCACTTAACGGATATTTTGGTCCCGGGATCCAATATTCCCAAAATGGGCCAAAAATCGCAAATAATTAGAAAAAAATCTGACTTTTTTCCACACGTAATTTGAACTTGGCGCGCACGGCATGACCAGCTGTGTTTTGGTGTGTTGTTCCGCCGCCGTTCGCTAGAGCGCCCCTGCATCCTCCTCACTTACCGCCCGTCTCTTGTTGTGAATGCACGCTCGTGATCATGGCCGCCCACGTGCTCGCTTTTGTGGTGGTGCCTTACCTGCTGCAGGCTCTGCTGCTGCTCTAGTGCCTCTTGTTAGTGTGTGTGATGATGGCCCCATCACCTGAGAAGAGGAAGAGAGTGGTTTTGACTCTGGAGAAGAAAAGGGAGATATTGGACAAGGTGTATGTGGGATGGTCAATCTCACACATCTTTCGTGAATTCAGCCTGGCCTGATCTACTTTGTTTGATATCTAGAGATCCCGAGACAAACTCATGCAGTACACGGCTGACTTCTCATCGAAAAGCAAACACAACATGGAGAGGAAGATGATGTTTACTCCCAAGTATGCTGAAGTTGACCGCTTCACATTGATTTGGTATTGACAGCAACACGCTGCTGGTGTGCTGGTGCATGGCACGGAGCTGAAGGCTGCTGCTGAGAAGTTCACAAGGCTTCACGATGCCCCAGACTTCAAGGCATCCGAGGGTTGGCTCTTCGCATTCAAGTTACGACATGGCCTTACCAACCGTAAGTCTCATGGCGAAGCTTTGGACACCAACAAGGATGAAGCAGAGGAGTTTTGGCACAAGGTGAAGCGCTTGATCGACAGGGAGGGCTTCACTTTCGGTCATTTCTACAACACTGACGAAACTGGTTTATTATATTGCTCTTTGCCAACGAACACTCTAGCCGAGGAGACGGAGAAGCATATACCTGGCCACAAGCTCTCCAAGCAATGGATATCTGCTTTGTGTTGTGCCAATGCTAACGGCATGCACCAGCTTAAGCCCGTTATTATTGGCCATGCAAAGCAGACTCGGTGTCTTCGTGGGGTGATGGATGTCCTTCCTGTCGTTTGGTACCATTCTTTGAAGTCATGGTTCATTGCCCAGATCTTCAAAGACTGATTCCACCACCATTTCATCAAGGAGGTCATCCATTACCAGATGGAGAAACTGGGAATCCCGCGTGACCAGGTAAATGCCCTCCTTCTCCTCGACAATGCACCTGCTCACCCATGCGACAAGGACTTGGTGGCTGAGAATGGGTGCATTAGGTGCATGTTTCTGCCACTTAATACGACTGCTCTCATCCAACCAATGGACCAAGGAGTGATCGTGGCAATGAAGACGCTGTACCAAAGTAAGTTCCTGGACGAGGTGATGGTTGTTCTCGAGGACGAGGACGAACGCAGGGAGGGACAGGACACACGAGGCCAGCGGACTTTGTAAAACCTTCGCCATTACAACATCAAGTCTGCCATTTACAACTGGGCCAGTGCATGGAAGTCCCTGTCAAGACTCTAGAAAATGGTTGGTCTCGTCTGCTTCTCAGAATGGATGTGGAGCACGATTTCCTAGGTACTGACGTGGATGACTTCCATGCACGTCTACGTGTGCATGGGGACGATGTTGATGTGCACGAAGTGGGTGAGTGGTTGGATGACGACAAGGGCAATTCTGGGTATCAGACCATGTCTGATATCGAGATCACATCTTCAGTTGCAGGTGTCAGTATCCAGCTTGAAGATTCCAAAGAGGACGGCGACGATGATGCGGACTCCTCTCAGCATGACACTACTCCAACCACCCCCAAGCTGAGAGCACTCCGGGAACACGCAGAGTTCGTTCTTGACTACCTGGAACGCCCGGACTGCGACAGGGAGATGGGGCCCTTGGGATTTGTGGAGGAAGTGCATGCTTTCAGGCAGCGCATCATTAATCGCCATAATCGTCATTCCTTGCGTCAATCAACTATTGACAGCGTTTTCAGACCCGTGACCCCCGCTGTGCCCAGCCCTTGCTCCACTCCATTCCCTCCCCAAGACAGGCCCTCATCCTCCGAGCCACAGCCCAGCACATCAGGCACGGTGGAGTCACCACTTGACGTGAGTTTGCTCCTCTCTTCAGAGTCGTGTGCAGTGGGTACTCCATCACCACGACCCAGCGACGCACCCCTAGGCCACCTGCATCAGTTACTCTCAGACTCTGACAGTGATTAAACGGCAAGAACTTCTCCACTAGACCACACGGGAATTTACAGTGTTGTGCAGTGAAAAAAACAGTGCATAGTGTTAAGAAATTAGAATTCTGAGTGCAAAGACTAAAGTGCAGAGTGCAACACTGATTTTATTGACTTTCAATGGAGCGCTAATTAACTAGTGTGTGTTATGTTTAGAAAATGGATTTATGAGTGCAAAGACTTTAAGTGCAGAGTGCAACACTTATTTCATTAACGTACAATGGAGCGTAAGTAAGACTAGAGTGCGCAGTGTTAAGAGAATGGAATTCTGAGTGCAAATGACTAAGTTCAGTGCAAGACTTCATGTACAGCAAGCTCACCCCCAACGCGTGGGTTTCGTTACTAATGTGGCGCGTTCGGCGTGAAACCGCATAAGTTTTAACTACTCCTTATTTTGCTCCCTAGATCTCCTAAACATGGTATTTTGCTGTTATCTGTCATTGGTAATCAACATGAAGCACTTTAAGTAGTTAGAAGGTTTATTTAATGTTATAACTTACAAATACAGTACTGCACATCAAAACTTCAATATACAAATACCTAAACACAAGGCAACATTCCGATGCCGAAACCAGTCGGCTTCGGAATGTTGCCTCTTGTTTACATATTTGTTTGTCGAAGTTTTGCTGTGCAGTAATGTATTTTGTAAGTTATAACATTAAATTAACCTTCTAACCACTTAAAGTGCTTCATATTGATTACCAATGGCAGATAACAGCAAAATACCACGTTTAGGGAGTCTATGGAGCAAAATGGTTTCTGAACTATTCGCTGTCAAGCCAGTTCGCCGTCACAACAATAACAAGACAACATAGACTTTGATGGATCCCCCTGAAATATAGTTATTAAAGTATTGATTAATTAATATTAAGTATATTTATAAAAGTATTGATTAATTAATATATTTATAGAATGACGGGGAATCATACAGGGTGTGAATTGTCCTGATGGGGAATCGTTCATGTTTTGACGGGGAATTGACATGATGGCGAATTGTCTTGGAACCTACCGATCGTGTGTAATCTATAACTGGTTACAAGGCTTTATTTAATGCTTTAACTTTCCTTAAGTGCTTTAACTTACAAGTGCATACCAGACTAGTAAATATTTAACTTACAAATACAGTACTGTGGAAAAGTAGTACAGCAAATATTTAACAAACAAATAAAAAAGGTAATATTCTGACGCCTATCAGAAAACTGGTTTTAAGACTTTATTTCTTGCTTGAACGTTATTTAATAATACTTTAACTTGAACATAAACTTACCAGAACAGTACTGTAAATATTTAACTTACAAATACAGCACTGAGGAAAAGCAGTACAGTGAATCACATCACATGATCAAAACAAACCGTGCGTGCTGAGCTGATGTTCGAGGATTTGGCCTATCAAAGACCTCTCTTGGTAAATATATAGTTTTCGTAATGGTTCTTTAATCTTACGTTATCTTATACATATCCCAGCACTAACCGTGTATAACTGCGAGCGCGTTCAGCGAGAACATGTTCCGGGCGAGTTTACTGTACAGTGTACTGCAGGTGCTTCAGGTACTCCTTTTTACTGTCAGAGTCTGAGAGGAGGCGGGTTATTCATCGAGATGGCCAGGGACTTGTCGTAAGTACCTAGAATGTTTCATATTGTACTGTATTTTCCATACTTACCTCTAAAACCTCATTTCACTCTTTTATGTCCCTTATTGGTGTGAATAGGGTCTTAGGTGCTATGCATGTGCAGTAGGAGGTGTTTTTCTGAATTAGGCTAGGTTAGGGTCCATAACTACCAGTCCAGGAGCCAGGGACTTGTTGTAAGTACCCAGAATGTTTAATATTGTATAAACTCACCTCTAAAACCTCATTCTCAGGTTCAATTGCATTTATTTCAGTCTTTTATGTCCCTTATTGGTGTGATTTGGGTCTTAAATAGGTGCTATGCATGTCCAGAGGGAGTTGTATAGGTGTTTTTCTGAGTCAGGGTCCATAAGTACAAGTCCAGGAGGCTGGGGCACACTATCCAGACGGGACCACTTTCCGGACATGCCTTTGGCTCTATTACATTGGACAGTGGAGGGAGTACTGTGTATATATATATATATATATATATATATATATATAACCCTTGAGCAAGGTGTAGCACCCATTAGCCCACCTAGAGGTAGTAGGTGGATGGTTACCATAGTCCCGGGAGGTACTACCATAACACTGACGTGGTAGCTGACATGGCACAACACTCCAAGGCAAGGAACTCAACCACATTTATCAAGTAGTCAGAGTTCGCACTAAGACAGTACACTGCAATACTATAGACTCTCCCAGCTTTCATCTAATCTTGAACGCCATCTGACCTCTGTATAGTAATTTCAGTCTGTTTTTCTCACCACACAGTTCAGGCCTACTGGGAGTGGGTAAGATGCAGCTTTTCTCCAGAGAGGAGGTGCAGGAGACGGGAATGGTTCACATCGTAAGCTGTGGTAAGTGTTTGTGACTAACTGACAATGCTACAAAGTGCCTTTGAGTTAACTGTGGTAGTATTTGCGGTTACTCTGAGCCTCAGAGTTTCATAGAATTTTACCCCCTGGGGAAAGAATACTTCCCCAGTATCCCTGCTTGTCATAAGAGGCGACTAAAAGGGGCCTTTTTGTCTCCGATCTTCCTCTTTTTGGTCTCCTCCTCTTCTCGTCTGTCCTACCTCTTCTTGATATTTCAGTGTTTCTTCCGGCCAATATTTTCCCACCTATCTGGTTAGACATCTGATTTCATGACATGCATAGTTTAACCCGTCACGTCCCGAGGTTTTCCGCACCTCCGACATCCCCCAGTCCCGAGGTATTTTCGAAATTTTTTTTTGGCTAAAACCTTCGCTTTTGGTGAGAAACATCGAAAATTCATAGAAATCGCTCACCTGAGGTTTAAAGTGCCCAATCCAGGTAGGAGTTCCTCCTTACCCACGCAAGTGGAGTTTTTCTAACATGTCTGGCACCAAAGAAAACAAGTTCTATGGGAGGGTAACTAACTATTTTATCCACTCATAAACAGGCATTTATTTATTTACTTGGTACGAATGCAGTATATGGCAACAACAGTGAAGTATGACAGTATATTGGTTTTCAAGCAGTAATAAAAGGCATTACAAGCATTGTTTCACTCACTAACTAATCACCATACCCTGACCCATATTTTTGCCACACTACCTGATCATTATTTCTGGCTGTTTCTTCTTCTAATGCTATGTAAACATTGTCCTCCACATTGTCATCGATTGGGGAATCACTCTGGCCCTGAATAACTTTACTAACCAGGTCACTGGTAACAGGTCCTTTGCCTAGACAATGTCGTGAGGGGGGGAGGGGGGAGGTTATGCAGTGTAAGGCATTGTCCCTGCTTGGTATCTTGTAGAGGAATAGAGGAAGGTGTCCCGTGTATACATACGAAAAATCACGTGCGAAAATTGAAAATTGTGCAAATTAGCGACCTTGCAATTGCACGACGTACTGGTACGTCGCCGGGACTGGCAAATGCAAATCGTTGCAACGTACCCATACGTCGTCGGGACGGGGCGGGTTAAGGACCAGTAGATGTTTACCCTTCATCCTCTCCTGGGTAAAAAAAAAAAAAACTTTCAAGCAATTCTTCATAGTTTGTATTATGTCTTATACAAACAACCCGTATCATTCACGTAATCTTAATTCCCACTTTAGTTAATAACTTGTGGTAGGTGGTGGTGACCATCATCCACTCACTTGATGTAGTGCTGCCTACTTCTTCCTTCGCCCTTTTCATTCTTTTTCTGTGACTGCCCTCCTCTCTTCCTATTTCTCCCATCTTTCCTGTCACTTCTTATTGCTTTTCTTTCTTTTACAGGTGGCTTTACATTGAGTGACAAGCCAAATGGTTTCCTATAAGACATGAAACCATTTACAACACTGGGTGGTAACCATATAATCA
Organism: Coenobita brevimanus; assembly: GCF_032717465.1. NCBI lineage: Eukaryota > Metazoa > Arthropoda > Malacostraca > Decapoda > Coenobitidae > Coenobita > Coenobita brevimanus. Next base: position 23,709,448 of record NC_137063.1, on the reverse strand, counting down.
ATCCATACGTGCTCCCTACGTGTCAGTAAGTGGGTTGGTGGAGGGTTGTGTCCCTCCCTGTAAAGCAACTAACTCAAAAGTCAAATGGCCACCCCTTACGGGATTATGGCGTCTGGCAATGGATGGATGGATGGATATACATATGTAAGTAATCACTGTAATAACCGGACACCCCAATACTCAAGACATTTTGTGCCTGGGCCTTTGAAACCCAAAAATGGCAAAAAAAAAAAGTAGAAAAGCACTAAAAAAAATCCAATATTGTTTTCAATCATACTTTGAACTTGGCGCATGGCGTCGAACAGCTATGTTTACAAGCGCCCCTTACTTCACCTTCCCAAGTTACCATCTAACTACCATCCTGACTAGACACTTATCGCAATGGATACCGCACGTGCACGTTTTTGTGAATAAACAGTGAATAAACTGCAATACCTCGAAACTAGACCACATGAGAATTTACAGTGTTGTGCAGTGTTATGAAATTAGAATTCAGAGTGCAAAGATTAAGTACAGAGTGCAAATTGGCGGCTGAGACTGGTGTGGCGCAATTAAGAACAGAAGGTGCAGTGTTAAACAATTATAACTCGCAGTGCAAAGGATTAAGTGCAGCACAACACTGGATTACTGTATATGCTTCAACAGAATTTTCACCATTGGAAGAGACTTAGATGAAGTGGGTTAACCTTTGTAATGAACGGTCATGGACTTGTTGTAAGTACCCTGTACACTGCAAAATATTTTCCAAACACACATCTAATTCCTCATTCTCTGGTTCTTTCTCATATATTTCATGTTTCCTGTCCCTTATTTGTGTGAATAGGGTCTTAAATAGGTGCTATGCATGTCCAGTAGGGAGTTATGTAGGTGGTTTTCTCAGTTTGGCTGGGTTAGGGTCCAAAAGTACCAGTCCAGGAGGCAGGGGTCCACTATCTGGACGAACCCACTTTCTGGACATACCTTTGGATGTATTACATCGGATAATGGGAAGATTACTG